>NW_027411644.1:140760134-141960134 GCF_047663935.1 Musca autumnalis
GGTGGAAGCTGAAGCTGACAACTTCGAACTTCTGTGAGTCACAATTTGACTCGTACTGCTCACAATAGAGCGATCTCTATGCAATAGAGTGTTATGCCTCTGATTGCACTTGCGACAAGAACGACTATTACAATTTTTGACCTCGTGTCCCTTCTGAAGACAATTCACACACAAACGATGCCTTTTGACCAATTTATATCTTTCCAACGGCGTACAATATACGAACCGCTGGCAAACATTTAATTTGTGTTGTTGCTCTGAACAAAGGATGCAACAAGAATTAGGAAACGAACGAAGAGGTGTCGAATAGTTTTTGGGACTGGGAGAAGTGTAAGGAGAGGAAGTACAATATTTAGGAGACACTTCACTATTCGATTTATAACACGTGCCAACACTTCTCATCTCATACAAACACAGAAGAGTTCGAATTCTCTCTGTCAAGAATGCATCTAATTCTTTCCAAGTTGAAAGACGAGACTTATTTGTCACACTTTGCTCCCATAAAGCGTGTGTGATCTTAGGCAGTTTTTGTAAACAAATGAAAACCACAATCGGATCCCAATTATCCGTAGGTATTGCATAACTTGCCATTGCCGAAAGGCAACTATTTATTCCACGCTGTATGAACTTTAGTCCCGGACTGGTTTCCTGATCCAAGACAGGAAGCGAAAATAATGATTTTAATTGGCTTTGTACCAGCAATCGTGGATTATCGTAGGTGGAATTCAATTCATTCCACGCAAGATCGAAACTCCTATGAGCCAGAGGAAACTTCGAGACGATTTCTCGGGCCTCACCACTAGTTTTACTAACCAGATGACACAAGCGTTCAATATCTGTCAACTGGGAGTTATTTATATAAACCGCACTAAACGAATCTCTGAAAGTGGGCCAATTTAGAATATTTCCATTGAAAACCTCAACATCCAAAGCAGGTAACGCAAGATTATGATTGCTATTAAAATTTGGAAGATCAACCATGAAGCTTGGGCCTGCTCTAGGTTTCTCAATATTCGATATTGTAGAATTAGATACCTGGGTACCCACATCACGAGAAGTGTGGGACGACAAACTCAGGTCTTTAACATTTGCATCACACGACAGGATTTTCGAAGAAATATCACCTGGATGCTCCGTTAAGGAATCTACCGAACTATTTTCCAATGAGTACGGGGACATTTTAGCAGAACTACTAAACTTTAACAACAATCTATTTATTGTTGACGAACAATTTATACATTTTTGATGCGTCTCCTTATACTTTTCTTGAATGATATTTAGTTTTTCGGGATTTTCTATAGAAGAGAGGCATTTATTAAAAGCTTCCTGTAAGTTCTTCCACAATTTTCCAATTTCTTCACTTCTAACTTCAAGGTCAAAAAAGTCAATGTCCTCTTCTTTTAATGCGCTGAGGTTTGCGGCGAAAGTCACGATAGACTTAGAAGCAAGAATGAATAAAGTCATGGGAGTGAAAGCCATTTTTAGTGCACAGATTGCAGACAAATCAAAATCAACAAAATCGTAAACAGAGTTCAACTAATAATAATGTCAACGAAATGACTAGAAAATAATGTGCGACAAACTCAATTTTATCCACAAATGAAATATCAAAACACTGAAGAAAAGATAAGTTTGATTAAATGAAATATTTAACCAAATAAACTGATTTCTCAACGAAAATCAATGAAACATCCAACAGGATTATCTTTGGCAATTGTAGCGGAAATTTTCAGATTGAAAATTGTAAACTATATTTAATATCGCTAAAATGCACACTAAAATATTTTCCACAAAAGGAGAAATTCTCAAGCTACCAATTGTAGCGTGCTAATTTAAAATCGCAATCTTAAATTCGAAACGATATTCAAAATTTCACAAAAATTCACTAAATTTTGCAAACAAAAATACAATTAGCAATTGCCTCTGAGCAACCAAAGTGCCTTAGAATTTAAAACCAATATTTTAATTCCAAAGTCTATGTAAAAGTTGTAAATTATCATTTAATGTACCAACAATCTGAATATTATAATTATCAAAAACTGCACTATAATATGTTATTTTGGAGTAACACCAATAATAAATATCTAATGTGAACCAAAAATCCACAAATAACTACCGAATGTAGTGTATATTTGAGCAAAAGTGCAACAAGAAATTTGAACAAAATCTAAATTTCAGACAAAAATTACAAAATTCGCTAAAAATATGGCTAAAATACGCCGTGAACAAGGAAAAGTACAATTGTAGGGTGCACGCAATATCAAATATTTACAAATAACCACCGATTGTAGTGTTTTTGGGTCCAAAAATGCAACACAAATTTCAAACTATATTGAAATTCCAAAAAAAAATACAAAATTCGAGTAAAAAGCTCCATACACAAGAACAAATCCAATTGAGCGACTGTAGGGTGCGTGCAATATCGAATTTATACAAATAGCCACCGAATGTGGCGTATTTGTGTCCAAAAATGCAAGGAAAATTTCAAACTATATATGCATCAAAATAAATATTTTTAAATAACTCCCTACACAACAAAAGTTCCAATTGACCAATTGTAGGGTGCACGCAATTCCAAAATTTCCAAAAATTGTATTAAAAAGTTCCCTGACACCGATTTATTATATTTACTATAAAATATAATAATATGTGTCACAGTACTAATTTACTGACCGGGTACTGTGTAATAATACACCGGCGGGTTAATGTGCAATAAAAACGGACACGACAGAAAGAGGAATGCCCAAAAATGCAATATTTATGCGTACATGCGTGTGTGTATATATTTGCATGCAAGCCACTTACTGACGGACTAGACGGTACGACAAAGCGACGATGCTGGAGTATGTAGATATACGAACGTGTGTTTATCAAAGCAGAAGGGACCACGAATAGACCGTGCAGTGTAAATATGTAAACGATGTATTTATGAAAGTATGTTTGAATATTTACACTGCTGAAGCTAGCGAAAACGAAATCAATGCAAATCAATGTAGATTTGGGGAATATTTAAACACTTTCTGCAACAACAAAGCAATAAGTAAAAGAAATTTACAACGACAAATTAGGAGAAAAAGAACGAAAAATAAGCGAAATATTTGGAACAAAATATTTATTATTTTTGTTTTGATTTTGTTATTCCCGTATGTCTGTACGTCTGTCCACGATTTGGACTTTGACCGACCGACAAAAAGAGGGAATCTGTGACGTTGTAAAACGAGATGGCCACAAACAAACGAACGAACACTTGTTTTTATTTTTTTATTTTAAAGCTCACTTTGCACTATACGCACCTTGTAATGCAGGATTAATGGACTGTATATTATTTATTAGGCTTTCCAAAATCAAAGCGATGATCCAATCCGGCTCGAATTGACCAATTTGAGGTACAAAAAAACTATTAAAATCAATATTCCGTTGCGTATCCTCTATTCTGAATGACAAAGATGAGATTCTTTTTGGTATAGAAGATACTAAATTATTAATTACTGCAGGCGAAATAATTGATTTTCGGAAAATTTAGCTTAAATCCTCAAAATACTGAAAATCGGAAGGTACCGTTATATGGAGGCTATACCCAAACGTGGACCTAGGTCCACGACTTTTGGTGGATATATTTTGTGACCACTAAGAACAGCTAATTTGGTAGGAAAATGTGGCTTAAATATCCGAAATACCGAAGATCGGAAGGTACCGCTATAAGGGGGCTATACCAAAACATTAGCCTATATTGTTCATATTCATCCAAAAATGATGCTACAGCATCCACTAGCCAAATACAATACGCTAACGTTTAAAAATTAGCAAAAGAACGAATTGCAGAAGAACGATAGACGCCGGCTTATTCAGTCGACGACCAGCAAAAAAAAAAACTTTCATATCGACTAAAAATGAAGGAGCCAGACTGGCATTCGCCAAGACCCATTTGAACTGTTTTCCGATGAATCTATGTTTAATTTAAAGTATTCAGATGGTAAAAGGCTTGGACCAAATGGGCAACCGTTAAATCCTAAATATTGCAAAGACGCTGTAAAACGTGGAGGCGGAAGGCTTTTTGCTGGTCGTTCTAATTTTGCTAATTTTTAAACCTAAGGGATTTAGTATTTGACCAGAGAATGCTGTAGCATCATTTTTGGGTGAATATGAACAATATCGTCTAATGTTTTGGTATAGCCCCCTTATAGCGGTACCTTCCGATCTTCGGTATTTCGGATATTTAAGCCACATTTTCCATATTCACCAAAAATCGTGGACCTGGGTTCACGTTTGGGTGTAGCCCCCATATAACGGTAACTTACGATTTTCAGTATTTTGAGGATTTAAGCTAAATTTTCCGAAAACCGATTATTTCGCCTGCAATAATTAATAATTTAGTATCCTTTATGCCTAAAAGATGTGATTGTGTCATCCAGAATAGAGGATAAGCAACGAAATATTGATTTCAATAGTTTTTGCTGTACCTCAAATGGGGGAGTGCTTTAGTTTTGTCCGCTTATATTTGCCACCTAAAATGTTTTTTAAATTTTAACTTTTGTTTATTAAATTCTGATCTCCTTATTTTTGTATTTTTCAATTACAAAGATATAAATAAATAAAAAGAAAAATAAAAAATAAATTTATAATTTAGTTTTCATAACAAAATTATCATTTCAAAAAAATTTACTGAGGGGGTGCTTTAGTTTTGGCCGATACTGTATGTGTAAGTATTAGCAAAGATGCACACGAAGAGCATGCTATTATATGGGAAAGAGAGTTGGGTTTAACGTTTTTGTAAAGGCGCGTGCATGGCTGGTATTATTAACAATTACAACAAATGAGATATGAATTAAATATGTGTATGAATTTTGAGAGGGTGCTAAATTATGGAATTCATGGTACTTATCGATAATAAGAAATAAATACTATATATTGATCATAACCATATGATGTGTCAGGGTTTTTTTTTTGTTAGAGGCATATTTCAAGTGTATACGGATTTAAGACCTCGGCAATTGAAGATGGTCACCTGTACAAAAGTTGGTTGTTGGGGAAGAATGTGTCGACTGGTGAGGAGAGTTCCACAGGGCACAGCTTAGGTTAGGTTAGGTTGAAAAGAGGGGTGATTCAAGATCACCACATGTCCTTAAAAAGAAAGGGCATACACTGAAGCCAGAAGAGGCCTGTTGTGCGCTCTAATTTTATGTGTCCTGGAATTTGTTGTTAGTTTAGGAGTTCCGTCCCATTGACGTAGTCCCTCAAGTTTTTGAACTCGATGTCCTTGATATGGTCGAGTCCTGTAATTATGTCGTTTCCCATTAGTTGAGTTCTCAAGTTTGTGAAAGCCTGGCAGTGGCAGAAATAGTGTTCCAACGTTTCGTTGTCCCCGCCACATGCCCTGCATTCACTATTCTCTGCACAGCCTATCCTGTGCAGATGCGCTTGTAGTCCTAGATGCCCTGTGAGGACACCGATCAGTCTACTGATATCCTTTTTACTCATCACTAGGAGGTCACTTGTTTTGTCCTGGTCTGTGTTTCCCCATAGGTTTTTGTAGTTTTCCCTTTTCCTGGTTATTCCATAGGGATACATGAGCATTCTTTGCTCAAGCTTTTAGTTCTATACGCGCCGCCTTTAAAGGTATGGCATTGTCTAGACTGACTGTAGGTAGCTCCCTGGCTTGTTTTGCTAAAGAGTTTGCTACTTCGTTTCCCGTAATCCCTATGTGTCCTGGTACCCATATAATGTTTACCGAGCCATAATGGGAATAGTCGTTAATTGCATTTTTACACTCTAAAACAGTTTTCGATATTGTTGCCTTACTTGTTATAGCTCTAATTGCTGCTTTACTATCCGTAAGGATGTTAACTGTGAGTGACCTTGTATTTGTTTTAAACCAGGTCAGACATTCTGTGATCGCTCGGATTTCGGCCTGGAGGATCGTGTTATGATCCGGCAGACGAAGGGAGATCCTCGTTTCCGTGTCTACGATATAAAGACCCAGTCCCGTTCTCCGCCCTAACACAGCCCCGTCCGTAAACCCGCAGCTTCCAGCGGGAATCTGTGCAATGTGAATCTGTGCAAGGGTTCCATCGATCCACATATCTCTGTCCGGTATTAGAACTTCACACAGAGCTACTTCACTTGATTCTGGTATCCGGTCCGATACTATTTGATTTATAAATTCACCCGTTGTGAACCGTAATATGCATTGGTGGTATGTTTGGTGGTCTCTTTTGATCCACTCGCTCATCGCTTTCAGTCTTATAGCCGCGATGGCTGCTTCATACCTTACCTGTATTTCTATCGGGTGGACAAATAGAATTGTCTCTAAAGCCCTAGTTGGTGTAGTCCTCATCGCCCCGCTAATGCCTAGGCAACACATTCTTTGGACTTTTTGCAATGTTTCCACATTGTACTTTTTGTCCATAGCTGTCCACCATACAACAGATGCGTAAGTAAGAATCGGTCTTATTACGCTTCTGTATAGCCAGTGTATCATTCTAGGATTAAAACCCCATTTTGAGCCTATAGCCCTTCTACAAGTTGAGAAACATCTGTGTGCTTTGGCAGCCCTTTCCTGGATATGGTCTTTCCATTTGAGTTTCCTATCTAGGATTACCCCCAGATATTTAACTGTTGGAGATATAGTTAATGTCTTATTCAGGAAAACTGGTTCCTCTACGGAGCCCAATTTCGTTTTCCTAGTGAAAAGCCATAACTCTGTTTTTTCCGGGTTAACATTAAGACCTTTCGGTCTAGCCCAGTTGTAAGCTATATTTAGAGCCTCTTCGGCTCTCCTGCAAAGTAGATTTGGATTCTTTCCCCTTAGAAGTATTATAACGTCGTCTGCATAACAGACTGGTTCAAATCCTTCCTTGGTTAAGGACCTTAGTAGACTATTTATGGTAGTGACCCACAGAAGCGGCGATAAAATTCCCCCCTGTGGCGTTCCCTGCCCTACTTAGTCTCTTCTTGTTACGTCATGTAGCGCGCAGCTTATCCATCTGTTCCTTAGCATGTCGTGTATCCAGTTCCTCAGCGTTCTGTCTACACGAAATTCGTCTAAGGAGTGGATCAGCGTTTCCGTGCTGACGTTGTTGAAAGCACCTTCTATGTCGATGCAAACTGCGAATGTGTACATCTTCATTTCGAAGGTCCTCTCTATGTGGTGTACTACCTCACGTAATGCGGTTTCCACTGATCTACCTTTCACGTATGCATGTTGTTTATATTTCAACATGTCGTTGGGGATTTTGCTCTTGATCATGTTATCGACTTTCCGTTCCATTGTCTTGAGTAAAAAAGATGTTAAACTTATCGGACGATAAGATTTTGGTACTGTGTAACTTGCCTTACCTGGTTTGGGTATAAAAACCACCCGTGCCTCCTGCCAGGCTATGGGAGTATACGCAAATTTTAAGCACGTGTTGAAAATATTGACCAGCTTGGACGAAATGTAGTCCACTTCCCTTTAAAGTAAGGCCGGGAAGATCTTAAAAGCTTAAGTTTTGATCCATTCACGGTGATAATTTTTAAGAAAGTATCATCTGATCTGCGTCTGGGATAGGGTCCTAAAGTGTCAATATAGAAGCTTTTCAACGGTTCGTTCGGATACACTTTATTTCACCGTAGGATACTTTAAAATGCAGTTGGGTGCTTTCATCGCTTTGCAAACGTCACATTCCCGGACGTAATTTCTAACGTCTTGGACTAAACCTGGCCAATAAAGGTGACGTTTTAATAAGTGAATAGTCTTTGCAATACCTCTGTATACGGTAACCGCTGTATCATGTGTCTTCGAAATTGTATCTCTCCGAAGTGCAAGCGGAACCCATAGTTTTCAAGAACCTTGCTGTTCTGCCTCTTCGCCGGTCGTTATAGTCCAGTAGTGCGATTCTCTAACTTAGTTTTTGAGTTAACGACAAATATCGGTAAAATTAAAATGCTTATAATTTCGGTAATTAACGATATTATTCGGTAAGCTAGCCACCAGAAGAAAGTAGTCGTAAAGTTCTACCGATAGCAAGAGTGTTGTCAACTTTTATTTACACTTTTCATTCATAATTTTGCGTTTTAATTTTATCGATTTTTGTCGGTAACTCAAAAAATATGTTAGAGAATCGCACTACTGTTCATCAAAATGGGTAAATTTGTGATAAAATAAGGGAGTCTCCATGTCAAGTTCCGAAATTTCGTTTGGTATCCTCAATAGTGCGTCCGGAACAATTTGTTCCTTTCCTTTGTGATGGATGATTGTAAACTTGTATTGTTGGAGTTAAAAAACCCTACGGCCAATCTACCGCTTAAATATGGCTGACGCATGAGCTACAGGAGGCTGGAGTGGTCTGGAACCACTTCTGTTTATGTGAGAAACGCTACAGTGGCATCACTGTAGAATACACTGAACATACCTCACATAAACGTTGTTCCTCATTACCACCTTTGTCTATTCTCTTTCTCTCTTGTTATTATCGCACTCTCTTGTTATTATCGCACTCTCTTGTTATTATCGCACTTGCTCAGAGACAGAGCTTTACTGTAATCACTTGGATTACAGTAAATTTGTATTTTGTAAAGATTTTATGAAATAAAAATATTTGGAAAAGTTGGTGAGTGCCCCCAACATATGGTCCTTCGAGCCGTGGAGAAAAGGTCCAGCATATGGTCCCTCAGACGCCGTTGGTAAAAGGGGGAAAGCAAAAATAATTTGAAGCAACCGTGAGCACACACATTTTGTTGATGGTAATTGTGTGTTGCATGTGTATAAATTGGCTCGCCTGTTTGGACTTTTTCGCAAAGAATTTTTGGAGGTTATCTATTACGAAATTATGTAAAAAAATGGTAGAAGACCAAACAGGTTATTGACTCATTGGAGTACCGTTACGGCTCTGGTAAATTCTTGCCCTTGGATTTTGCTTTACCCTTACGTTGTTGTTGTGCTGAACCGGCATTTTTTTTTTTTTTTTTTGCCTTCAGTTTTGCAATTCCGGTTGGAGCTTTGTTTTTCAAGAACAACATTGTTGTTGGTTGTTGACTTCAACGCTGGCTCTCTGCTGATGTGCAGACCGCGCTGCTTAGGCGCAGTTGCCTTACTCGTGGGCTGCCTCTGTGGCTGTTTTTTACTCATAGTGAACTGAGCACTCATGCATTTTCTCAGACTGAGTATTTTATTCGTTTTTTTAACTTGCTCTCCTCGTGTGGTGTTCGACCCAATTGCTTGTGTGATGCATTTTGGATTTCTATTTCTACAAGTTGGTAGACAAAGTAATTTTGCAAAGAAAAAAAATATTTTTCTGTTTGGTTGCCTCCACTGTTGGACGACGTGGTGTTTAAGGCAATAATGAGTAATAATCTGTCTCAATAGAAAATTAGAATCTGACTCACAGTGTTTCGTTTGGACGTTTAATGCAATCAGTGGATTTTCGTGAATTTAAACGTCATTTGCAGTGAAGGTAAATTATATTGGAAACTGCCTTACACATTCGACCAATTAGTTTGGTACAAAAGGTTTTGGCCTTTTTGGATTTTGGCATAGTGAGTCAGAAAAGAAAAAATTTAATTTTTCAGAGAAATTTTGGAACAAAGCAGAATTTGCCTCGTGAGGGAAAAATATTTGAGATTTTTCTTGTGGACTTGCGAGTTTGAATAGTTGTTGACTTGTGGAAAATTGAAAACTTACTCATTTAGAGAAGTAAAAAACTTGGAAACTTACTCATTCGAAGAAATAAAATACAAACAAGCGAAAAATTTTGGAATTTTTGAAATTTGTTACTGGAATTAAAAATCGAAAAATTGCCCACAGTGGTTTAGTGATATACGTTGATGAAAAATATTGGAGATTTTTCTTTGGCCTTTCGACGTTTCGAAAAAAAAATATTTCTCATTTGGAGAATTGGATGTTTCGCTTGTCCCATACAAATTGGTATTATTTGGAGAACAATATTGAGATTCGTACTGATTAGTGAGGTTAAAAATTTGGTTGCCTAATCATCGATTTAATTTACTCTTTGCTGGAGAAATAATTTATTGCCGGCTTGCTCATTTGGAACTTGAATAATCAGTTACTTTGGAATTTTGTTCCGTTCTTGCCGACGCATCGTTTTATTAACAGATGTTTGCTATTTCGTTATATTGTCATTGGGCAATTGGAAGTTTGGCGCTGGTGTCGCACATTGATATGGCAGTTTATACTATATCTTACGAATTGGAAATTGGTTCTGTTGGAATTTTACCACGTTATTGAAATTTTTGAAATTTTTCTTGGTTTACTGGAATCCATTGCATTCGGTTCTGGATTTTGGCTCTCGGTGGATACTTCGCCTCATACATCATTTTGCTCGCTTGCGCAGCAAGCTTGGGGGATTGAAGCCGAGCGGTCGGAACTCCAAAGTGAATGGGCGGATTGGAATGAAGCATATAAAAATTGTACTGCGGATACCGAATGCGCTAAGGAATAAAAAGAAGTCCTAGAAATTAATAAGAATCTTGCTCAGGAATGTTACATCAGATGTATTAATATCCTGGAGGATTGGGAGAGAGGAAAATCTAGAGAAAGAAGATCCAACAGGGTGTTGAAAAATAGTTTACAAGTTGTACAACAAGAAAATCGATGCATTCATTGCTTGTCCGTTGTGGGCCATACGTCAGAAGATTGTAACTGCATACATCAAATTCATTATCAAAGTAACAACTTGCCCTCGCATGAGTGGACATTGGCTAGCCCAACAAATTTGTCACTTCCACAGGCAGTAAGTGTTTCCCATGACGCGTCCGATGAGTTAGTTGCCTCATTAGACGGAGAGGAATGCGAGGAAATCGATCCATCCACAACATTGCCAGAATATGATGATAGAAGATATAATCTCTTAAGATATCTTACTCCTTTGAACTGGGAAAATGTTGTCTTGAATTCAAGAGAGAACAAAGAAATTTGTATTCCTCTGTTGGGAAAATACTTTCAGAATTGTGAGAAAAAATTGTATGGATTTTATGACTCATGGGAATCATTATATGCAGCAACTTCATATTTGAGGATAGATGTTTGTGTCTCTATTTGCTCAAATTGGCGTGTTGCTAAATCGAAAGTTGCCATTTGGTCTCTTGAATTAATCGATTTCTTATTGGCTCAATTAGTTTTGAAGAAGCCTTCGTTGTTTGCGTGGTCAGACGCAACCTCGGCGTTATTTTGGCTCAGCGGAGTTAAGTGGACAATATCTTTCTCTCTCTTGTCCGAAAAATGTGCTATTAAGTGGAATTTGAATAGTTGCGCAAATTTGGCACTTCGGCGTGCAATAACTATCTCACATGGTATTATAGTGACGGTACCAGATCAGATGTATACATTTTTGGTAAATTCCATACCAAATTGTATAATTGATACACATGATGATTTTGGCTCATCGGAGTCAGAAAATGAAGCAACTTTATATTTGAGGATAGATGTTTGTGGCTCTAGTTGCTCAAATTGGTTTGTTGTGAACTTGAAAGTTGCCCTGTGGCAAAATATGTGTGTTACTCTTCTGAAGCACTATTGGTATTTTCGAATTGTCGATTTAATATTGCCTAAATTTGTCTTTTTGAAGGCGTCGTTTGTCGTTTGGTCTGACTCAACCTGGACGTTATATTCTCTCAAGGAACTACAATATGTCTCGACAATCGTTGTGGGTAACAGGTTTCCCATTATTAAGGAAAAACATGATTGGTGTCATGTGAGGTGGAAAGATTACTCGGCAGATCTAGCAACCCGGGGGCGGACTCCTTTAAAGTAAAAGGAGTATAATCTGCGATGGCACGCACGAAACTGCCCCATGGTGAATATAATTGACTGGCCTTCTGGTGTGGTGATACCAGAAACTGCGATTGAAGCAAAACCTATTGATGTTACTTTTGCTCGATCAGCGGGGGAGGGAGATGCTGTGGAGAAATGTTCTCGACTTTATTTTGCAATTAATGATAATGTCGTTCACATTGCTATCTTGACTTACTCAGATGTAAAGGAGAAGTCTCATTTTGAAAGTACATGGCTTTTGGGAAAAGGAATAAATCTTACTCAATACTATTTCATGTTCTGGCCCAAGCAAGTGGACTTTCCCTCGGAATATTATTGTCTTATGAGAGGTCTAAACTCAGAATCTAATAACATTTTTCTTTCTCTGAAGCTTTTTTCGGACCATGGTCGACTTGCTCTAGCTTATGGATGCTTAGCATCAACTTTTACTCTCTCGTGTAGTAAAAGGCATACTCTCATTTGCTCCCATCGGAGAAAACTCGATGAGCTCGTCGTCAACCATGAACACTATGTGTTAACACGAGCTATGAATAAAGTTAAATTCTGGAATTTAAAGAAATTTGTTGTGGCTCATAAGAGGTGTAAAATGAAGATGATGATGGCTCTTTCTCGTGAGAGGACTTCGATTGGTCGACTTTCCTTAATTGTAGGTGTATTTGGTTTTGGCCCATTAGTTATAAAAACTCTGGCAGACGTAGAGTTCGTGTCCCTACGACGCTATTTTCCTCTTCACATTTTCTTGATGGATGCCGAAAGGGAAAATTGGTCTTACTCGGTGGTAACTTCAGTAAAGGTCACAAACAAATTCCAGAAGTCGGACTTTTATTTTAATTATGAGACGGCTCTCATGGGTGGGCTTTGGAATCCTGACCATATCACATCCGAACAGATTACAAACACAGTTGGTGTTATTGCTTCGCTTAATGACGACTCTCGGCTTCTTACTCTGTTAACCGGCTTTAATGGTAGCAGTGTTCTTACTCTTTGACATTCATTCATTGGAGGAACAAGGCATTCCCCAGCTCTTTCAAATGATTTGTCTCATGTGTTAGAAGTTCACATGGGTGGGCTATGGAAAGGCATAAAGAGTCGTTTAAGAATGATGTGGAGATATTGTTTACTATTGGAATATCCCTGGCCAATGCCGAAGCTTGTCTCAACTTCAAGGCCCTTGCTCTCTTGTCCCGAAGCGTTGATGGTCTCTGCCCTCATTGCAGAATTCACTATCTTACTCACGTCGTGCTGCCCTAACACATTATGTGTCAATTCGTTGCCTCTATGTTGCTGCCTTTTGTTATTTTGAGATAAGAGAAGATACAAAAATAATTGCGGTTATTTTGACTCTATGATACTCTTCAATTCTGGCTCAAGTACTATGTGCAGTGGAGGTATTGGCTTTGTTCAAACTCATTCATTGGATGGTTCCTGCATATCAATAAGTTTTCGCTTGTATACATTTAAATTTATTTTCGTTAATTTGCATTTTCCCTTTAGTATTCATTTTGAATTGTAATTTATTAGTTAAGTTGTTTTAGTTGGGACGAGGTCCCAAGGGGGGAGCATGTTTATGTGAGAAACGCTACAGTGGCATCACTGTAGAATACACTGAACATACCTCACATAAACGTTGTTCCTCATTAACGCCTTTGTCTTATTCTCTTTCTCTCTTGTTATTATCGCACTATTATTAGTACAATAACATTGTAGAAATATCATAACAGAGAGAAGGAGCAATAAGCAAATAGACATTAACTTGCTCGTGCAAATATTGACTTCATTAGAAAAAGATCATAACAATAAGAAACAACTTGCTCAGAGACAGAGCTTTACTGTAATCACTTGGATTACAGTAAATTTGTATTTTGTAAAGATTTTATGAAATAAATATTGTGAACTTTGGAACCGAATTGCTCGAACGAGGAATATTATTTATTTGGGAATAAATATTATTGGCAGTGAAGAAATCTATTGTGGAACTTGTGTTAAAATATCAATGGCCCGGTGAGCAAGTGATTTGCCTTACTGATTAGAATTCCACCGATAGCCCATTGGGGCAAACCATAACCTTACTCAACTTGGTAAGGGTATTCTTTGTTGTCTCACTGGTAAGAAGCTCTGGTAGAGAAGTTTATTGTCTCTCTCGACATATGGTGAAGGCAAATGTGGAATCCTGCTCCAGCCAGAGACGGAAAGTTTCAAATGTTCAGCATCGGGAAATTACTGCTGGCAAAACGAGGTTGGCCAGGGATTGGGAATCCGTTGTGGTCAGCTTTGGAAAAGTTGGTGAGTGCCCCCAACAACTTCAAATCCTGCAGCTCCAGGTAACAACGAAAACGCTTGATAGCTTCCACGGCCGCCAGACATTCGCGTTTCGTAACGCTGTAATTGCGTTGGGCCGTGGAAAGCATCTTGCTTATAAAAGCAATAGGATTTTAGTTTCCGTCGTCATTAGAGTTTCTGGTCGGGAATTCCCGGCCCGGAATTTGCCGGGAATTCCCGAAATTTTTTGAACGTATATTATATGCCTTGTAGTTATTTAATATTGGAAATATAGTAGAATGTCGATAATTTGTGCCCCGATTATTCGTAATTGCCATAATTCGTATAAAATACATACATTTTGGTCCTCTCGATAATTGGTGTTTTATCTTGAATTCGAAGTCTGTATAACCTCACATAATTCTTTGCTTTGAGTTGGTCACGGTTGTTCTAGTCTAAGTTTTTATTGGCGGCTTTCTGGAAGGATATTAATTTGCTAACATATTGTTACGAATGTAACTGATAGGTTTAAGTTAGTTTAGTTTAATTTCCGTTAATTTAAAAATTTGAATTGTAACGTAACGTTTTATTACGCAGTTATTTTATTTAAGCAACAACAACTACCATGTAGAACTCTCTTCATCATTCTAGTCGTTACATTACCTTTTGTTAATGTTCTTTTGTTTGTTTTGCCATAATCATGTAATTATCGTTTAGTTTGTTACTTCTTTTCTTGCATTTATTTGTTGTTGTAAAATGAAGATGATGATGGCTCTTTCTCGTGAGAGGACTTCGATTGGTCGACTTTCCTTAATTGTAGGTGTATTTGGTTTTGGCCCATTAGTTATAAAAACTCTGGCAGACGTAGAGTTCGTGTCCCTACGACGCTATTTTCCTCTTCACATTTTCTTGATGGATGCGCGAAAGGGAAAATTGGTCTTACTCGGTGGTAACTTCAGTAAAGGTCACAAACAAATTCCAGAAGTCGGACTTTTATTTTAATTATGAGACGGCTCTCATGGGTGGGCTTTGGAATCCTGACCATATCACATCCGAACAGATTACAAACACAGTTGGTGTTATTGCTTCGCTTAATGACGACTCTCGGCTTCTTACTCTGTTAACCGGCTTTAATGGTAGCAGTGTTCTTACTCTTTGACATTCATTCATTGGAGGAACAAGGCATTCCCCAGCTCTTTCAAATGATTTGTCTCATGTGTTAGAAGTTCACATGGGTGGGCTATGGAAAGGCATAAAGAGTCGTTTAAGAATGATGTGGAGATATTGTTTACTATTGGAATATCCCTGGCCAATGCCGAAGCTTGTCTCAACTTCAAGGCCCTTGCTCTCTTGTCCCGAAGCGTTGATGGTCTCTGCCCTCATTGCAGAATTCACTATCTTACTCACGTCGTGCTGCCCTAACACATTATGTGTCAATTCGTTGCCTCTATGTTGCTGCCTTTTGTTATTTTGAGATAAGAGAAGATACAAAAATAATTGCGGTTATTTTGACTCTATGATACTCTTCAATTCTGGCTCAAGTACTATGTGCAGTGGAGGTATTGGCTTTGTTCAAACTCATTCATTGGTTGGTTCCTGCATATCAATAAGTTTTCGCTTGTATACATTTAAATTTATTTTCGTTAATTTGCATTTTCCCTTTAGTATTCATTTTGAATTGTAATTTATTAGTTAAGTTGTTTTAGTTGGGACGAGGTCCCAAGGGGGGAGCATGTTTATGTGAGAAACGCTACAGTGGCATCACTGTAGAATACACTGAACATACCTCACATAAACGTTGTTCCTCATTAACGCCTTTGTCTTATTCTCTTTCTCTCTTGTTATTATCGCACTATTATTAGTACAATAACATTGTAGAAATATCATAACAGAGAGAAGGAGCAATAAGCAAATAGACATTAACTTGCTCGTGCAAATATTGACTTCATTAGAAAAAGATCATAACAATAAGAAACAACTTGCTCAGAGACAGAGCTTTACTGTAATCACTTGGATTACAGTAAATTTGTATTTTGTAAAGATTTTATGAAATAAATATTGTGAACTTTGGAACCGAATTGCTCGAACGAGGAATATTATTTATTTGGGAATAAATATTATTGGCAGTGAAGAAATCTATTGTGGAACTTGTGTTAAAATATCAATGGCCCGGTGAGCAAGTGATTTGCCTTACTGATTAGAATTCCACCGATAGCCCATTGGGGCAAACCATAACCTTACTCAACTTGGTAAGGGTATTCTTTGTTGTCTCACTGGTAAGAAGCTCTGGTAGAGAAGTTTATTGTCTCTCTCGACATATGGTGAAGGCAAATGTGGAATCCTGCTCCAGCCAGAGACGGAAAGTTTCAAATGTTCAGCATCGGGAAATTACTGCTGGCAAAACGAGTTGGCCAGGGATTGGGAATCCGTTGTGGTCAGCTTTGGAAAAGTTGGTGAGTGCCCCCAACAACTTCAAATCCTGCAGCTCCAGGTAACAACGAAAACGCTTGATAGCTTCCACGGCCGCCAGACATTCGCGTTTCGTAACGCTGTAATTGCGTTGGGCCGTGGAAAGCATCTTGCTTATAAAAGCAATAGGATTTTAGTTTCCGTCGTCATTAGAGTTTCTGGTCGGGAATTCCCGGCCCGGAATTTGCCGGGAATTCCCGAAATTTTTTGAACGTATATTATATGCCTTGTAGTTATTTAATATTGGAAATATAGTAGAATGTCGATAATTTGTGCCCCGATTATTCGTAATTGCCATAATTCGTATAAAATACATACATTTTGGTCCTCTCGATAATTGGTGTTTTATCTTGAATTCGAAGTCTGTATAACCTCACATAATTCTTTGCTTTGAGTTGGTCACGGTTGTTCTAGTCTAAGTTTTTATTGGCGGCTTTCTGGAAGGATATTAATTTGCTAACATATTGTTACGAATGTAACTGATAGGTTTAAGTTAGTTTAGTTTAATTTCCGTTAATTTAAAAATTTGAATTGTAACGTAACGTTTTATTACGCAGTTATTTTATTTAAGCAACAACAACTACCATGTAGAACTCTCTTCATCATTCTAGTCGTTACATTACCTTTTGTTAATGTTCTTTTGTTTGTTTTGCCATAATCATGTAATTATCGTTTAGTTTGTTACTTCTTTTCTTGCATTTATTTGTTGTTGTAATTACGTCATTGATCATTCCCCATGTATGTGAGTCTGGTTGTTCGCTTAGTGCGAATGTGCGTCAGTGTGTTCGTTGTACATATTCGAGGAGTTGCCAGACATTTTTTAGAGGACTCTCGAACAGGGAGACTTTGGGATATAAATACAGGGGAACTGGCAATGACGAGTTAGTTGTGTTTTATGCGTTGAACTGAACAGATCGGTTAAATAAGAGCTGCGTGCTAACTAGAGACTTGCTGTGTGCTTTGTAATTAAAGTCGGTTCTGAATAAGTGTAATAAAGTAAATAAAGCATTGTAGAAACGTAATCTAAAACGAACCCTGTTTTATTTGGTACAAATCGTATCGGGGAATAAAACAACGTCTACACGGAGATTAGTTAAATCTAATTCCGTAACAATTGGTGTCAGGAAGTGAGATTACGATCATCCTACAATGAAGTTTAAGGATCTACGAGTGGAAGACTTGAAGAAGGAGCTAAGTAAGTTGGAGTTGTGTTCTACTGGCAACAAGGCCGAACTACAAAAACGCTTGTTGGAAGAGTTCGAGCGCCGTGGAATGAACATCGATGAATATGAGTTCGATGGTAAGGAGGAAGTCGAGTTACCGGCAAAGGGCGAATCCACTGTTGAGGAAGTTTCATCGGTAGCTGCCAGGGGTGACGATTTGAAATCAATGCTGGCTATGATTATGCAGGAAATGAATAAGAAAAGTGAAGAAAATTCCAAAATGATGGAGAAATTAGATGCTAAAATGGAAGAAAATTCCAGTAAAATGTTAGAAGAGATGTCTAGAAAGAATGAAGAAACTTCTAGACTTATGATGGAAATGAAAGCAGAAAATTGCAGAATGGTTGAAGAAAATTCCAGAAAGAGTGAAGAATATTCTAGAAAATTGGAGGAAAAGTTAGAAGAGAACTCTAGAAAAATCGCTAGGGGCATGGAAGAGAAATTAGAGGTAAATTCTAGAACAATTAATGAGAAACTCGAAAACATCACGATGGTGATTGAAAAGAGAGTAGAAAACATGAAGGTACAAATTAAAGAGTTGGATAAAAAGATTTTGTCTGTTGACGAGAAATTTCTGGCTCAAGATGAGAAGATTCTTGGCATAGAAAAGAAAATGTCGGAACTGGAAATTAAAGGCGGTCCAGTGAGAGCTATTCATAACACGATAAAAATCAAGCCTCCAGTGTTCGACGGCTCTACCTCTTTAAATGTGTTCAAATTACAGTTCGAGACATTGGCTGCTAGAGATTCTTGGAACGACAACGACAAGGCGGTATCCCTCCTTATGGCATTGAAGGGTGATGCTGCTGACGTATTACAGAGTATTCCCGCCGCTTCTAGGAACAACTATGGAGATATAATGGCTGCTCTTGAACGTAAGTACGGTAGTGAACACAAGCAAGAGATCTACGGAATGGAACTGAGGGGAAGAGTCCAGAAGCCAAATGAGACCTTACAAGACTTTGCGGCTGATATAGAGCGGTTGGCGCAGTTGGCATATCCAGGAGAGACACATCCATTGGTGGACCGCATAAAGATTGAGACATTTGCTAGTGGTATTCGTGATCCAGAGGTAAAATTTGCGACGTATGCGGCACCGATAGGAACATTTGCAGAAACCGTGTCATTTGCCCTGGCCCAAGAAACCGCGAGGATGCTGGTGAAACCTAAAGCTTACAACGTGCGGAGGCTGGAAGTCGAGGACAACAATTCCCAGACCGTTGTCGACCTGCTGAAAGATGCACTAATGCGTGTGAAACGAGGGGCTGGCAAAACGAGAAAGACTTGCTACAACTGTCGTAAAGCTGGACACATTGCACGAGAATGCATATTGCAACGACCAAGGCTCAGATCCACCTCACCGCCTTCAAAAAGCGACGACCAACCGGTGGCCAAGAATCTGGAAAGATAGACATCAGGTGAATCAGATAAAACCTGTTCTGCCAATCACGAGGCGCCGCCGGGAGTTGAAGAGAACGATGGTCCCACAATCTCTATAGCCATAGTCCAACAGAAGAATCACAACTTAACGGTTAAAGGCTTCGTCAATGGTGTATTGCGTACCTTGACATTGGACACCGGTGCAACAAAGTCCATTATTAGACCGGATTTGGTAAAAGGGAAGATATTGCCGTTAAATGGAGTCAAATTGCGGACAGCCACAGGCGAGACTACAACGGTGCATGGAAAGGCCTACCAAAGGCTGAGCATGGGTAGAAAATCGGTAAATTTCGATTTTATAGTGGCCGATATTGTGGACGAAGTTATACTTGGCGTGGACTTCATGATTGCCTTCGACATCAACCTGGACATGGAGCACCGTGTGATGACTTGGTCCAATGTGGAAATACCGATAAATGTGGGCTACAGCGAGAAGAAAAGCATGCATCGCCCAAAGGCAGAATCCGGCGATATCACTGTCGATGTCCGTACGCTGAAGGTGGAAGCCGCCGACAATTGGCCCGTAGGAAAGTGGAAAAATCCCGCAACGAGGGGGAAAAAGCGAATATGTACGTCGAGGAAAGGTCCATCGAAAAGCAGACGTACAGCAAGGAAGGAAAAGTCCGATGAAGACCAGGTGGCACTTAGGAGGGTGACCACGAAGAAAGAAGACATAACGTTGCGATTGCTGCCGAGAAAACAACGACGTCCAAAGGAGCGAAAGTCCAAAGCTGACGCAGTAGAGGGTACATCTAAATCAGTTGCCACCACTACGGAACGAGAACTGCGTCTAGTCAAGAGGAACAGGCTTAAGCGGGAGGCAGTGCTACCAATGCGCATACCACCGAGAGGGAACTGTGCCTACTCGGGACGAACAGGCTTAAGCGGGAGGCAATGTTACGAATGTAACTGATGGTTTAAGTTAGTTTAGTTTAATTTCCGTTAATTTAAAAATTTGAATTGTAACGTAACGTTTTATTACGCAGTTATTTTATTTAAGCAACAACAACTACCATGTAGAACTCTCTTCATCATTCTAGTCGTTACATTACCTTTTGTTAATGTTCTTTTGTTTGTTTTGCCATAATCATGTAATTATCGTTTAGTTTGTTACTTCTTTTCTTGCATTTATTTGTTGTTGTAATTACGTCATTGATCATTCCCCATGTATGTGAGTCTGGTTGTTCGCTTAGTGCGAATGTGCGTCTGTGTGTTCGTTGTACATATTCGAGGAGTTGCCAGACATTTTCTAGAGGACTCTCGAACAGGGAGACTTTGGGATATAAATACAGGGGAACTGGCAATGACGAGTTAGTTGTGTTTTAAGCGTTGAACTGAACAGATCGGTTAAATAAGAGCTGCGTGCTAACTAGAGACTTGCTGTGTGCTTTGTAATTAAAGTCGGTTCTGAATAAGTGTAATAAAGTAAATAAAGCATTGTAGAAACGTAATCTAAAACGAACCCTGTTTTATTTGGTACAAATCGTATCGGGGAATAAAACAACGTCTACACGGAGATTAGTTAAATCTAATTCCGTAACAATATAAAAGCTGTGATCCATTCGAATTGTTGTTTTCTGATATCAAGGAAGCTTTGCTAAGATGGTAGTGGGAAAAAGATATTTTATATAACCTCCGCAAATAAGTCAGGAATAATTGGGTTTTGGTCGCATACATATAGATATTCTTGAACAGCTGATATATGTCCATACCAATAAACCATAATTGTTCTTTTTTTAAGATTTAGGCGCAACGTCGTTAATATGTTTGCTATTGCTTTTTGACCATATTGCTTTTTTACCCTTAATATTGTTCCAAAGAGATAACTAATAGCACAACAAACATAAAGGGAATACGTATTCCATGTTTGCTTACTCTCTATTAAGTCTATGCCCTACGAATTCGATTTACCATAGTCCCGGGAATTCCCGATTTCCCGGGAAAAAAATCGGAAATTCCCAAACTCTAGTCGTCATCTTTTTGGAACAGCACTGGCGCCGAAGTCAGAGGCGTCGCAATGCCAAAAAAAATTTCCGAAAAAATCTGGGTTTTGACAAAATTGGTGCTGTGGTCAGAAGGTTTTTGATTTTTTGAAAGGCATTCTGTGCCTCGGGGGTCGATATGTGAAAGTTTTCCCAGGCAAAATCTTTCAAAAACCGCCTGTACCATCCTGCCAATCCGAGGAAGCCTCCGACGCACAGTGTCACGACCGTGGCCAAAAATGGTAAAAACTAAATACTTCGTTGAACAAATTTATTGATGGGGAGTGATAGAAAACATGTTAATTAAGAAGAATCTGAATTTTGGTACTAATACGTGAAGTAGTTTTTGCTATATGAGGATTTAAATCCGACAATTTTAGTTAACACGTATTTTTGTGTTTTTTTTTTCTAAAATTATATTATGCGTTAATATTTAAAATTTAAAATTAACGGTCGCTGCAAAAATGGTTCCTAAGTTCTCCTGGGATGTAATAAACTTGGCTATACTTTTGTTTGCATGTAAATATTAATCATATGGTGTTTACATTTACCCAAACATTTATTACTAAGTTTATTAATTTTCTGAAGCAAATTTTAAATTGAGTGGAGTGGGAAAAAAATTGTATAAAAGTGTATATCGATTTTTTTTGCTGTATGAGTAGTAAAAAGTGAGTACTTCAAATATATAAAGGTCCCAGCTGCAGAGGTTTGCAGACGAATGTGTCATTTCTCCTTTTCAGCGACCACCTCACTGAAAGGATACCCCCTTTTTTAACAAATCGTTTTGCCGTGTTGGCTATAGCGCGAAAACGAATGAACCGATCATCATATATTTTTGTGGGCTTATTAGGTACCTAATAATCTTGCTTTCAAAAGAGAGAATTTAAAAAAAAAACATTTTTTAAAAAAATTGTGAGACAAGAGTTTGATATATTCAATATGCTCACAAACAATATGAAGACTAAACACCAAATTTCAGTCATATCGGGTGGATATTGAGGCCAAAACACTCAAAATACCGAAAATGAGGAGGCACGGTTCCAAGAGGACCTATACCGACATATTTCTGGTGGAAGGTTATAAGTCCCCCAACGGAGACTTAATACCAATTTTCAGCCATTTCGGTGTGATAATCAGGCTAAAACCTCCAAAATACCGAAAATCGGGAGGTACCGTCCTATGGGGGCTATATGAAGGCGTGGACCTATGCAGACAAATTTCAAGGTGAAGGTATAATGTCCACTACGAAGACTAAATACCAAATTTCAGCAATTTCGGTGTAATAATGAGGCTAAAATCTTCAAAATACCGATAATCGGGAGGTACCGTTGTATGGGGGCTATATCAAAACGTGGACCTAAGGCCACAATTCTCTGTTGGAATGTTTGATACCTCTGCCGAAGGCTAACCACAAAATTTGAATACTTTCGGTTAGTCATTGTGTCTAAAAAATTCAAATTACCGAAAATCGGGAGATACGGTTCTATGGGGGCTTTATCAAAACGTGGACCGACCAACCCAATTTTTTGTCCTGAAGATTGCAGGTCAATAATAGGTACGTGTACCAAAATTGATGCACCTACGACAACTCCTTCTATTTTTGGCCACAGTTAATATGAACTCGCGACATTGTGCGACGTGTCTAAGGTTCATCGGGGTAGGGCAGTTTGTGACGGCAGTAACTGTTTTGGGATCAGTGGTTATCCTGCCATTTCCCATTTCACGTATCCCAAGTAATTTACTTTGGTTAAGCAACATTAACTTTTGGAGATTTTAAGAGTAAGGTTGTCCTTACACATTTGAGAATACAGCCGCAACAGGAGAGAGAAGGGAAATATTCCGAAACGATGAGATCATCGAGATAACAAAGAAGCAATGTTGTAAATATGGTGGAATAATCATGTCGATTAGCCTCCACATCGTCTGAGGAGCGTTACAGAGCCCGAAAAGCATTACCACAAAATGGTAAAGTGGCCTTCCAGGGACCGCAAACGCTGTCAGCGCTTTCGACCAGGCTAATCTGTCGGAAAGCATCTTTTAAGTCTAATTTTGAAATCAGATTTGCTTTCGGCAGTCGAGCAAAGATTCCCTCTATATTAGGTAGAAGATACGCATCCTTTTTAGTGACTGCGTTCAGTCTTCTCGCATCTAGGCATAACCTACCATTGTTGGGTTTGATCACCAGACGCATTGTCGAACTCCATATTGAAGTGGATGGTTTAATTACACCAAGTTCCAGCATACGATCTATTTCGCCAAACATCAATTTCTCGGCAGCAGAGGACACGGGGTAAATCCCTTTTTTGTAGGGGATGCATCCCCTATATCTATCGTGTGCTTAATCAGACTTGTTCTTCTCAAGCCCTGGGTCTCGTGGCAGGGAAACATACAGATAACTGATTTCAGTTGTTGTTGTTCCATATGTAAGTCTTCCAAAAATCGATGCCGAGTATCAACCTTTAAAGGAAATGATGACATCAAGCCGAGTCTTATCGGTCTACGCCACCATCAACTTGTCAAAGCTTCCAAAGACAAATACTGATGATCAAACCTTCTGATACAAAAGGACAAATAGAAATAATAGCCATTCTGTTCACAGAACTTATCCAGGTCTCCCGCGCAGCCCATATCCGAAATTTACTCCGGTCACCCGTCGAGACTGAACTGCCTACGACGAGCTGATAAGAAAACTTAGCCAGATCACCCCTAACGAGTGACCGGAACTCGGCCTTTTGTGTGCCTCTTAAAAGAAACCCCGATAATAAAACAAAATGTTGATTAAAAGACAACAAGAAACCCGTGTTATCACTCTCTCGGTCTTTCCACCTACAAATTTCTGTGGCAGACTCTGGACCCCTGCGAGCTATCCCAGCATAGTTATTGTGGCACTAAAACAATAAAATGTTTAACCGTAACTTTTACGACATCTTTGGAAGATCTTAACAATATGTCAAAATTGACTGCTTCTGTATATAGAGGTAATATTTTTAATCCCTTCAAATGCACAATTTACAATTTGAATAAGTTTAGTTGCAATATGTGCCTAAAATATTCGACAAAAAACCAAAATTGAACTGTAAATGTATACATGATTCGAAGGGTTTTAAGTAAAGCGAGGAAAAAAACAACATTTTTTTGGTTGGAGAGGATCGTATCAATAAAAAAACCAAACGACAATATTTGGACTGTAAATATATGTATGTTTGTGAATTTGCCAATGCAAACTCTCAACAAAAGGGCTTCGTAAAAAAGACCTTTGGGAATCACAACAATAACTACCCAGTGGGAAAATGTAATCAATGGGAATCGAACGGGTAATACAGGGCCACTATGTTTTATTGATTACCGAATACATTATTCGTAACACGGTACATGTCCTAGGAAAATAATATATTTCTTTATGGTATCCATAGAAAGCATAGTGTAATCTATGGATTACAATATATTCTTTTATAGTTCATTAGGAATATCTAAAATAATTTATATATTAGAATGCATCGTATTATTTATGTATGCACATTTTTTAATAATCTGTTCCCCAGATATTAAAATTAGACACAATTTCTTTTGTATTAATTGTTATTTATATTTATACATAAGTATAATGAATTTAAACACAATTAAAAATCTATAATGAAAATAGAACAAAATTAAAAATGTACAGTGACTCCCAGCTCAAATGGCCCACCTTTGTTTATATTGAAAATTTTGTTAAAATAAGCGAAATAATTCAAGTTATATTTAAGAAAATAAAAAGAAATATTAGTTAATCTTAAAATAACCAATTTATAAGGTAAATAATTAAAATATCTAAATATTTAAGATCAAACCTAAAATGGCCCACCTACACAGAAAAAACAAAAGTATCAATTTTTTTACTAATTCCGTTCATAATTTTTGTTGTCCATAATTTGAACGTACCTCTTTTAAAGAGAATGGACAAATTTTTTTACTCATGCACACAATACTATTTTTGCAAAAGTATGAATGCTTTTCTAAAATACAAAAATAAATTTCATAGTTTCTCCTACGTTAACCACTATTTTCTGGCAAAACCGGTTTTTGTGCTTTGCCTACAAAGATATGGTGGATTTGCTTCTATTGTTTTTGTCTTTCCTCCCCTCCATCGTATCTACACGCACATTGACTGCGTGTCAACAAAGCACAACAGCCTAAACAACCACCACTACTCACCGCTACCACACTAACTAACCACCATAGATTTCGTTTGTTTTCGGAAGACACTCACCATATCAATAGCATTAATTCGCAAATACAATTTTTGAATTATTTTAATATAAATGCAACATCTATAAATTCAAGCTAGTGCTGATGGACTCAGTATGTATGTACGTATGGTTCACATTGTTCTGATTTACAAGATACATAATTAATTAGGAAAATCAATTAGAAGAGAACCCTTTAAAAGAACAGGAATTACAAAATTAAATAAAAAACAACTAATTTGAAAGTAATATAAAAAAATAATTTCAAAATAAAATAAGAAAAAACAAAAATTTGTATACCCAAAATAAATTTTTGAAAAATATAAAAAGAGTTTTGGAATATAAGCAATTCTTTTTTCTTTAAAGAAGATTATTTTGAAATAAATGAATTTGTTCATATTTTGCAAAATAGAATACATATATTACATGTTTATGATTCATTCAAAAAAGAAACCGGTATTTATTGCTTTATGAACTAGGTTCATAAAATACAAAAATCTGAACATTGGAACATTTTTTTGAACACTATTCATATATTGAATGAATTTTTTTCTGTGTATATTTTATAATTGTTTCACAAACATCCCATACGGGACAAGGGAGACTTCTCTCATATCAATGAGTGCACCCCGATTCATATTAGCTCGATGATATGGGACCTACTATTTATCGCCGAGTCCGAACGGCGTGTCTTAAGACACCACTTTGTAGAGAAGTTTTACATGGCTGAAATACTCAGGAAATGTCGCCAACATTACTGAGGGATAATTTGCCACCGTTGAAAATTTTGATGTTGACTGGCCGGGGAATCGAACCCACGACGTTCAGCGTGCAAGGCGGGTGTGAATACCATTGCACCACGGTGGCACCCCCCCTGTGTATATTTTACTTATACAAAAAGTAAAAAATAATCAATTTTATTGATTGTTAATACTTGTGGGTTATCCGCGTTGTTTTTTTTACACTTTCTAAACGACTTGGTATAGATTCAACAAAAGCTTTCGTAAAAGAAGCGCTAATTCTATCCCATTCCAGCTGGAGAACCCGTTTTAACTAATTTTTGTTGGAAATGTAATGTTTTCGTATTTCTTGCTCTAGTTTTTGCAACTAATTTTCAATTATATTCAAATCTGGAGATTGTGGAGGTGTTTTAATGACTCGGGCACAATTATAGAGCAACCATCCGACGAAGTGTGCTTTGGGTCATTATCTTGGTAAAAATGAAAACTTTGCATAATACCCAATTTTTCAGAACTTTGTTTATGGTTGGCTTTTAGAATGTTCCTTCGATAAAATGTAGTTTTCCAACCCCAGCGGCCGAACAAGCACCCCACACCATAACATGACCTCCACCGTGTTTAACGGTGGGTTGTAAATGCTTGGGATCCAGTTCAGAATTACGCTTTCTTCAAACATTTACTCTGCCGTCCGAACCAAAAATATTAAATTTACTCTCATCAGTAAATAAAACGTGATTCCAGAACGAAATATCCTTCATTATGTACGTGTGAGCAAATTGCAATCTCACTCTTCTGTTTTTGTCAGAAACGAACTGTTTTTTTCGGGCTGCCCGTCCATTTAAACCAGCTCTGCGCAAAACTCTTCGAACAGTTTCGTCTCTGCACTTTATGTTTAGTTGATTTACAATCATAACCCTTAGTTTTGTAGCACTTAGTCGAGGATTTGCGAGCGATTTCCTCACGATCCAACGTTCCTGGCGTTCATCAAAAATTTTGTTTGGACATGTTCGGCCCTTTTTTGTTATTCTATTCTATGTGTATTTTTATTATGTTTCGAACAGTTTCTCGAGGTACTTGAACGATTTTAGATATTTCTCGTTGACGTTTTACATTATTTGAGTGGCTTATTATCAATTTTCGGATTTCGAGGGGAGACCCATGTTTCTAAACCGAAAAAAATTAAACTGGCTTGTTGTGACCACTAAGGAGAACGCTAAAAATGAATTCAATGATTTATTAGTCAATTTGCCTTACAGGGTACCGTTATTTTTTGTCATTTTTATGGTGGGCCATTTAAGGTGTGAGGTGAATTTTTGACATTTATCAAATTGTCCTCTTTTTGTCTATATTCTTATACATATATTTTGAAATATTAATTGCATATCGTATGAAAAGGGTCTATCCTGTTCTGTTATTGACTTAATTATATAATTATTGTCTTCATTTTTCTAATTTTGCACTAAAAACAAAATATAACTAGGGTGGGCCATTTGAGCTGGGAGTCACTGTATTTATTATTCTATTTTATTAAATAATAACAGTTAAATAATTTAAAATAAAACGATTTTCGTCTGCAAAATTTCAGTTCTCTTTCAATTCAGCCAACTTCTCAAAGTTTTTTTCTTCTTTGCTAATAATCTTCCTTAAAGTATTTAAATAAATTTTATAAAGTTACGTCTTCACTGCAACACGACAAAAACAAAACTGAAAACTTTTTATAGCGACATGCAAAGGCATCGGCATATAACGGGACTACAAAATAAAAAAACAGTCGAAAAAAACTGAAACACTACATTCCCTTGTCGTATCCTTTAGGAATGTAATAGGTAATTAACATGGATTTTTTGTCAAGTAGAATTACTCGCTCGATTCTTTAGGATAACTTTTAGAATATGTCTTCTATAATGTATTTAATAATTTTACTTCTTGGCCAATATAATTCTTTTCTCGATTCTTGCGGATACATTATGTAACGTATTGGTTATAACGCAAAAAAAAATTATTTTCAATGTAATATGTTACCAATTTTCCCACTGGGTACTTTTCAACAGATCAATATTATAAGAGATCGGTGATGTAAACTGAGTACAAGCGGGAGTTCAAAAAAAGTAGCAGCAAAGTGATTGGAAGTTATCGATGTTTTTATTGCAAACATGACAAATCTATTTTCATTATTTTTAGTCTGATAAGAGTCACAATTAGAATTTTACAGAGTAACAACACCGCATGATTTGTATGATCAACGCGACGTAGGGTTATCCGTACAACGAATTAAACTAGGAAGTTTTAGGAACGAATTGGGTGTTTTAAATGGAGCAACGAACTAATTAACACAAGTAGTGGTGTTAACAAGGCGACTTCTGGTTGCTATTAGAAATTGTTGTTTGTTATGGTGATACTAATGGTACAAATCTAACAAAAGTAACAACATCACGGATTATTTGGAGTTGTTATTTTACCCTACACCACTATGTGGAAAGGGTATTACAAGTTTGTTTTGTTAAAAATTCATGCGAAATATTCGTCGGAGACCCCCATGTGGTATACCAATCTTCATATCTCGACGTGATAAAGCGATTTTGAGATGTGTGTCCGTCCGTCGGTCCGTCTGTCTATTAAAAATTTTAATCAAACTCCAGCCCGCAATTATGGACCGATCGTCACGAAATTTTGTATGGAGGTCGGGTTCAGACCAGAATAGATCCCTATTTTTATTGGTGATGGTCGTGAAATCATGCTGTAGCCTTCGAAGTGAACGGACGTACGTACGCACACGCGCATTAAAAAAACGAATCCCCGTGTTACAAAGAACAAATGTAATATCTTTTAATCCCACGAAGCGATCCAAAAATAAAGTGTATTTGCGAAAATGTCATTTCTTCAAGTGCCAAACAATAATATCTGCAGCCAATGCGCAACAAAAATAAAATCTGTAAATTTTGTGAGATGTTTTAATTGCAATACACAATACCATTTCAGTCCATGTTGTTCTCTCACAGAAATATCTTATAAGAGCATGGGACAACCAAAAAAAAAATGGAATGGAAATGTCATGCATGCAACGATGTTAAATCTCCAACAAGTACATGCATTTTTATAGGAAGCAGTGAAAATGAAACACAGCAACCAGATGAAAATAACGTACAACAACAAACTCCACATAAACAACAAAGGGAAGGGAAGGATGATGAGAACAACTCAAGTAAACGGTTTAAAAACGCACAAACACCAAATTCATCACAAAAACCCCAAGAGATGTCAACACAACAAAAAGACACTGCAGAAATAAAGGCAGGAATGGCAGACATTCAAAATGTTTTAAAACAACTCGCGCTAAACGTGTCAACCGTAAGCACAAAAATGACCAGTATTGAACAGCACATTGCTGATATCAACAAAAATGTAACAACAATTTCTAATCAAATATCTGAACTCCAATTGAGAGAGAGAGAAAAAACTGAGCAAATAAGTGAGCTCCAAATGAGAGACCAAGAAAACAGAAACAAAATAAATTAATTAAACACAAGAGTGCAAAAATTAGAGCAGAAAGCGATTAATAAAAATATTGAGATTAGCATTGTAAACAATGAGAAAATGGAAGTGAGCGAAGTGTTAAAGAAAATAATAGAAGATACTGAGATTGAAATAAAAGATACAGACATTGAGAGATCGTACAAAGTGAAGAACAAAAATAAAATTATCATTGAATTCTCTACGGTCAATAAAAAAAGAGAAATAATGGAAAAAATAAAGAGACATAGAATTGAAGTTACACACTCGAGTGGGACGAAAAATGTCATCTATATAAATGATGAACTAACACCAAACAACAGGAAACTTTTATGGATGACAAAAACGAAAGCAAAAGAATGTGGATGGAAATTTGTGGGGATAAAACATGGAAATATCTACGCTCGCAAAAACGAAAATTCAAGCTTTACTAATATAAACAACACATCAGAACTAGAAAACATTACAAATTAAATAAAAAAAATATACAGTCTTTCAAAAAAGTTTCCAAATGAAAAACAGATGCGCAAATATTAAAGTGAATATAAGAGAAAACGAAAGATTTTGTACAAATATTATAAAAAAATACATTAAACATTGTTACACATATATTTAATCAAATTAAAAATAAACAAAAAAAACTTTTTGGTTTTTAATAATTCTCAGCTATAATGAATTACACAGAGGATATAATCAACAGTTTCAACGATATAAACCTGAAGTACTTGAATTATAACATGTCGATAATACAGTTAAATATTAGATCTTTAAGGAAAAACTTTTTGCCATTCATAGCGACTATTTCAAAAATAATTAATCAAATTAAAATAATAGTACTCAGTGAAACAAACATCACAGATGAAGAAAATAAATTTTATCAAATCGACGGTTTCAACTCAATTTTCCTAAATAGATGTGGGCGAGGTGGAGGTATAGCAATGTACATTAAAAGTGACATTAATTACTATCAGATACAAACTCAAACAAAATCAGCAGAAACAATGATCGTACAAATTAGAACACCGAGTAATACATGTGTAACAATCGTACACATCTACCGACCACCAAATAAAAACATTAAATTATTTTTGCAATAAATTGAGGAATTGGTAAATAGAACAGATCGGAAAGATAATTTAACAATAACGGGAGATGTGAACATAGACATAAAAAAACGTAATGCAACCACAATTAATTACTTAAATATTTTATCGTCAAACGGATTACATTGTATGATCACAAACTCAACACGCGAAGATAGTAGAAACCAAACAAGAACATGTATCGACCATCTATTTTGCAGATGGGGTAGGCAATTGACACAAGCCCACACATCGGTAGTGAAAATGGACATTTCCGATCACTTTATGATATTTGGAAGTATCGACAATAACAAACCAAACGCTAAAACGAAAATCAACCAAACAACACAAAATAATGCAAACGGCAAAATAAACACAAATAAAGTAAATAACTTAATAAATAACACAAATTGGGAAGAAATCATGGCCAATTCAAGTAACACAAACGAACTCTTTAATAATATTTATAACACATTCAATCAAATCTATAAAAACTCAACATCACAACAGTCAAAGTTCAAAAAAAGAAACGCGTACGCATGGCTAAACGATCACCTCTTAAATTGCTGTAATATAAGAGATAACCTTTATAAAAAATATTCTCAAAACAAAAACAACTAAACCAATGAAAAATTGTACAAAAATTTCAATAATAAATTAAATAAAGCTATAATAAAAGCTAAAAACGAACATTTTTACAAGCAGTTTATTCAAAATAAAAACAATCCAAGAGGAACGTGGCAATTAATAAATGAGATTACAGGGAAAAAAGTAGAAAACTTAGATCAAAATATAAAAAGAAACTTTAAAGATGAAACGTTAAAGGACATTGCGGAAAACTTTGCAATAAATTTCAATGAAAATATTATAAAAATCATCCATCCATGCTCCATAGTTACATTAAACCCAAAAATAGGCAATACAATACAAAACTCCATGTTTATGGAATACACATCAGAAGAGGAAATCCACAACATTCTTAAAACAATCAACCCAAGAAAGAGTGCTGGGGTTGATAACATAAGATCAATCGACATAAAAAACAATGCAGATTCACTTACTCCTATCATTACAAAACTAATAAATGGAAGCATTCACGAAGGTATAATACCAAACATAATGAAGCAGTCAATAATACGTCCAATTTTTAAAAATGGCATCAAATCGGATTACAACAACTATAGGCCCATTGCAATACTGCCAGTAATTGAGAAGGTATTGGAGGAAATAGTTGTGAGAAGACTCAATGGATTCCTAAAGAAGTATAGCATAATAAGCAAGAATCAATTTGGATTCCAGAAAGGCAAAAACATCAACCAGCTTCTTGGCCACTTTTCAAATCACATAAACCAAAGCCTCAGTAAAAAAGGTAGCTGTTTAGCCCTCTTTATAGACTTTAGTAAGGCATTTGACACATTGCCTCACGAAAAGTTAATAGATGTACTAGAAAAATGTGGGATACGCGGACAAACGCTGAACTGGTTTACAAACTACCTCTCTTGCAGATCATTCTGCGTTAGAGTGGAAAAAACAGACAGTCTCAAAATGGACACTATATACGGAGTTCCACAGGGCTCAAAATTAGGACCAATACTGTATATAATCTACTCCAATGAAATGATCCTACAATTGACGCGCAGCACAGCATACACATACGCAGACGACACAGCTGTAGTCGTTTGCAATAATTTATTGGAAACTGCAATAACTACTATTCAAAGTGAGCTGAATATTCTATCGAAATGGTGTCATGATAGTGGTTTAATAATTAATGCAACAAAGACCAAAATAATGCACATCAGATCGAGAAACATACCAAAGGCAAATATCAAAATAAAGTTTCATTCTATGAATTGCCTTCACAATAATCAACATCGCGACAATGAATGTGACACTAACATTGAATTAGTTCAAACCTATAAATACCTTGGAGTATACCTAGATGAAAACTTTAAATGGAAAACACAAGTCCAAAGCCTACAGAAGAAATTGAGACAAGCATCATACGCACTGTATCATCTAGGAAACTGTGCACCACATCACATAATGAAACAGGCCTACTTCTCCCTAGTGGAAGCCCATCTGAGGCACGGCATAACTGCATGGGGAAATGCAAGGAGTTGCAGGTTATTACAAACATGCCAAACAAGAATTGTTAAATCACTTTTCAAAAAAACACAAACGAATACGCAACTAACCTCCAATACAAAAACAACGAAGCAAATGTATAACGATGAAAGACTACTCAACGTACAGGAATTATACTCAATATCTATCATCAAAGAGTTTATGGAAAATGAAAACCTAGCTCAGAAATTAAACCACAATCGAAATACGCGTAGTAAATCTCAAGGAAAATACAAAATCCCGACTTATAAAAATGAATATGGCAAATACTCACTATCTGTCACTCTACCCACCATCTTAAATGAACTGCCAAAGGAATTAATTGATGAAAACCAATACTAACAGCAGAATAAAATCAATCAAAAACTATTATTTAAACAGCTAAATTGAAGTCTACAGCCAAAATGTAAATAAGAAAATGTAAATTATATATTTATGTATATTTATCACCCACAGACAAGCTACATACAGCTTCGTGGGTTTAAATCTATCATGAAATGTAAAAATGAGTATTGAAGTAAAAAATAATAAATAAATAAATAAAAAAAAAAAAAAAAATTTGAGGGTGAAATGGACCAAAAACATAATATTTATCCAATTTTCTAGCGGCTCTGTAGGTCGCAATAATAGTCCGATCAACGCGAAATTTTAAATAAGATAAGAGTATATGACAAAGAAGAAGCTTGCAATATGAGATAACGGTCAGATAATATTTAGAGAGTTAAATGGACTATACGTTTTGTGTGAAAATTCTGAACATTTTTAATACAGCTTATATCTTTATTCCTGGGAGAGACATTCCGGGCAAGTAAGTTATACTTGGAAGGCGATCTTTTGGCCTTTACACTGATGTCAATTTTGTTGATGTACGTGATCAGATAATAGAGTTACAGCCTAATATATCAGGCTTTTTGTTTGTAGTCTTATCATAAACACGCTAGAGGTCGCAATTTCAGCTCAATAGTCACGAAATTTTGCAGTAGGTAAGAGTTTAGGTTGAAGAAAATGCTTCATCCTCATCGAGATAATGGTTTTAGATCCCAAATATGTTTGGACGAAATTCGTTTCAGACAATTTGGAGTCGATTTAGCCCTGTCCGTTCATCTGTCTCTCTTACTGTCTAGCTGGCTGGTGCGCACGTTAACTCCCGAACGGATCTACCGATTCGAACCAAATTGTACACTTCGTAATATTTTGACCAAACTTAGTTTATTTCGAATATGGGCTATATCGGTTCACTTTCTCGGGCACCTCCCCCACAAAAGTTCAAAAAATTTGTCTGAAAAATTGTGTGAACTAGAACTGTCAAACTGAGTAATCGATTTGGTCCAAACTTTCCATATATTATTGCTCCTTCCAGATATAGATCGGGTAAGACTATATCGGTCCACACCTTCGAGTAACTCCCTCACAAAATTCGGAAAAGTGAAATTTAAGAGTCGTCTCGAAACGTTTTGAATTTTTTCTGCAGATTGTCCTTGCGGTCCCCTTTACGATGGTACAATTGCAATAACAATTTCATACTTCCTGAGATTATGAAAAGCTCTAAGAAACCCAACTAAAATGGCAAATCCGCAAGATAAATCTCAAGGGGATTTTGTGGTTGGTCCAGACTTTGCACATCCTATTATTTCATCCAGTCATGTCCTTCGAGTACCTCCCACACAAAATTTGGGAAAAGTGCAGTTTGAGGACCCATCTTGAATTTATATGAATTTTTTTGAAGAAGGTTTTTTTCAAGGTCCCTATTGCAGCGGTACATTTTTTCCGGAGTAATTACATACTTCCTGATATAATGGTCCAACATTTCCAAAAAAATAATTCTCAAACTTTTTCAAAAATCAGAAGTTAGCTTACTAAAATTGATTTGGTATAGCCTTACATTACCATACCTACAGATTCCACGTATTTTGAAGCAAACTCGTGATACAAAATCAATATATTTTTATACGGTATAATTATTGTGTTTGTTTCTTTTTTGGTCAGGTGCTGATGGTATATTACCGTTAGCGCAGCTGACTTATACTATCTTCCTTGGTGTGTAATTGAATATGGATAGACAGCGCAATCTTATGCAAATGCATATATGGATAGGATGGTCGTGGAGAAAATCTGATTAGACAAAAACTCGTTTTATCACAAAAAAAAAACTAATTAGGCCCAGAAATATTTGCATAAAATGAGCATATGCAAAAATATATACAATGATTTGTGGTCTAAAATCCCACCGAAATGGCTGAAATGTGGTATTACGCCTTCGTTAGGGGTATGAAACTTTACACCTGAAATTTGTCCGCATGGGTCCACGTCTTCATATAGCCCCCATAGAACGGTACCTCCCGATTCCCGATATTTTAAAGGTTGTGGCCTCAACATCACACTTAAATGGCTGACATTTTGTATAAAGTAAAAACTTTCCACCTGAAATTTGTCAGTATATGTCCACGTCTTCATATAGCCCCCATAGAACGGTACCTCCCGATTTTCGGTATTGTGAAATTTGTAACCTCAATATCCCACCCAAATGACTGAAATTTGGCATTTAGTCTTCGTTGGGGGTATAAAACTTTCCACCTGAAATTTCTCAAATATTCAGGTGAAGAACGGCATATCCATATGCTTCAACGATACCTTAGGTTAGGTTAGGTTATAGGATGCGCAGCTGCTGTATGGGCAGCCACTCCACCCGGAGACCTTGAGGTCCATTGTGTTCATCCTGGATATTGAAAAACAGGTTGAAGATATTCTGGTGTGATGCAGATACGTATGTGTGACTGTGGTTGTGTATAGATGAAGATTGTAGGTGATGTGGTGGTGGATGTAGGTTCTGGGGGTTGTGAGCTGGTGTGTATGACTGTTCGGCATCTTAGTTAGTGGTGGTGATTGTTGATGGATTGATGGTTATGGATGTGATTTAAATGTGCATTTGGATTTAGAAATTTTAGATGTGCATATATTAGAGATTTGTAGATGTAGACTATGAGTGTGTAGATGAGTCCATAGGTGTGGTGATGTGGTGTGAAGGTGTTGCCTGTGGATGAGAAGCAATTAGCGGTACGTCTGTAAAGGTAAGAAGAGGTTGTTGAGACTATAGTTGTGGTGATGTTGTTGATTAGATATGAAAATATGTAGTGAATATTGTTGGTATTGAGGTGGTGAAATTGGGTGAGATGTAGCTGGGATGCGTTAGACAATGCTACTGTGTAGAGGTGGTGTTTGTCGCATTCCCAGTACGTTGGAGCCATTTCAGGCCTTTAGCAAGGTGAAGTAGATCGGACGGCTCTGCTTGGCTAAATGCTGTTAGTGATTGGATGGTATGTACCCCCATGGTACACAGTCTTCTGGAAATGAGCATAGGACAGCGGCATAAAAGGTGCTCAATCGTCTCTATTTCTTCCTCATCCTCGCAAAGCCTACAGTAGTCGGCCAAGTCTTCTTCCCATTTACTAGTCATGGATCTTGTTCTGCAGTGACCCGTGATGATCCCCACTGCTAGTTTCAGGTCTGGTTTCCTCATTGATAGCAGCGAGCCGGTCCTTGTCTTCGACGGGACTGGCCAGATTGTCCTTGATGTGCTGCAGCTGGGCAAGTTTTGCCAGTGTTGGCAGAATTTTTCTCGACCTTTTTGTATTATCTCTCTCCTGAAGTGGCACAATGGTGGCTTGATGGAGTTGTCGATTTCAATATTTTGTGACTCCGATCCGCAGCGTGCCAGTTCGTCGGCTGCCTCGTTTCCCTCGATGTTGCAATGCCCTGGGACCCAACACAAGGTGACGATTGATTTTAGTGGCTCCAAAGCGTGTTTGCAATCCAGAACTGCCGCGGACTTGATATAAAGGGACCTGAGAGATTTTAGGGCCGCTTGACTATCAACAAAGATAGTCACCGGTCCAGATATATCCCCTCTCATGTTGTTAATCAGTTCCGCGGCCTTCCTGATCGCAAAGATTTCAGCTTGGAAGACACTGCAATATTCGTTCATCTTGTATGAAATACGTAGATCCAGGGAATTGCTATAGACACCTGCTCCTGTGCCTGTTTCCATCTTAGAGCCGTCGGTATAAATCTCTATACCGTCTAGAGGTACTAAGTGTCCAATCATCCCTATGGCGTATATGCTCCTTCGGTGCCTCGAACGACATTTGTGGTGACATATAGTCACTAATATTCCCCGAGGCCGTTGGTAGTCCGAATCTACGTAGGATTGCAGTTCGTCCGTGTTCGGAACTGCGCCATGAACCTAGCTCCTTCAGCCGAAGGGCACTCATTGCTGCCGATACCTTAGTTACCGTATGATGAGCAGTGGAGGGAGAAAAGAACTAATGAAATAACAACACAAGCAGTATCAAATTAAATATAATAATATCCTGGAAGTTTTTTGTGACTCTTTTGAAACAATTATAAAGATTACCTTTTGTAATCGGTGGTAGTGGCAACAGAGGCCTCTTAGTAATAACGCGTAGACTTTATTTCAAGTGCCTAATGACAAGTGAACACAGAGGATCCCATGTCATAAACTAATACAATTAGTTGAGGGACAAGATATCAAAAGTATCTAACTTATACTATTCGTAACGCAATCCATGTATTTTTCCATATTCATTGACCAATTTTTCGCGTCAGCCATTTTTCGGAACGGAACTCTCAGAAAAATTTGAAAATAGATCCGGTGTTTTATCTATATATATAAAATTGAAATTTGTTTGTACGTTTGTTTGTTTGTTTGTTTGTTTGTGCCTTATAGACTCGAAAACCGCTGAACAGATCTTACTGAAATGTTTAGGGTACATTGCTACATGGCCTGGAATGAAAATAGGCTATATCATTTTTTGAAATTTCGCGTTGATCTGGAGATATAGCATCAAAACCGGAGGTACCTCCAAAAAATTTAGATTTTGTATGCAAATATCTTTAGAACTATTACAGAAAAAATCTCCAAATTTTGTATGTGTGACGGACTTTGATGTAGAAATAAATTTACCAAATTATATACAAATCGGTTCAGATTTGGATGTAGCTCCCACATACATATATTTTCGACCGATTTCCTTATTTTATGTACCAAACATGCTATTTATGTCCAATTTCAATGAAATTTGGAATGTGTGACGGAACTTGGTCTGGAATTAAACGTGCCAAATTATATCAAAATCGGTTCAGATTTGGATATAGCTCCCATACACATATATTTTCGGCCGACTTCCTTATTTTATGCACCAAACACGCTATATATGTCCAATTTCGCTGAAATTTTGAATGTATGACGGAATTTGTTTTAGAAATAAATGTGCAAAAATATATCGAGATTGGTTCAGATTTGGATATAGCTCCCATACACATATATTTTCGGCCGACTTCCTTATTTTATGCACCATACACGCTATATATGTCCAATTTCGCTGAAATTTTGAATGTATGACGGAATTTGTTTTAGAAATAAATGTGCAAAAATATATCGAGATTGGTTCAGATTTGGATATACATAGCTCCCATACACATATATTTTCGGCCGACTTCCTTATTTTATGCACCAAACACGCTATATATGTCCAATTTCGCTGAAATTTTGAATGTGTAACGGAATTTGGTCTAGACATAAATGTGTCGAATTATATCGAAATCGGTTCAGATTTAGATATAGCTCCCATATATATTTTCGGCCGATTTTCCGCATTTGATGCACCAAACACGCTATATACGTCCGATTTCGCTGAAATTTGGAATGTGTAACGGAATTTGGTCTAGGCATAAATGTGCCGAATTATATCGAAAACGGTTCAGATTTGGATATAGCTCCAATATATATTTTCGGCCGATTTTCCACACTTTATGCACCAAACACGCTGTATATGTTCAATTTCGCTGAAATTTGGAGGGTCTGACGGAATTTGTTCCAGAAATAAATGTGCTAACTTATATAGAGATCGGTTCAGATTTGAATATAGCTCCTATATATATTTTCGGCCGATTTCCTGTATTTTATGAACCAAACTCGCTATTTATGTCCAATTTCGGTGAAATTTGGAATGCGTAACGGGATTTGGTCTAGACATAAATGTGCCAAATCATATCGAAATCGGTTCAGATTTGGATATTGCTCCTATATATATTTTAGGCCGATTTTCTGTATTTGATGCTCTAAACACGCTATATGTGTCCAATGTCGCTGAAATTTGGGATGTCTGATGGAATTTGTTCCAAATATAAATGTGCAAAATTATATCGAGACCGGTTCAGATTTGGACACACTACATATGTCCAAAGCGTGACGCAATTCGTTCTAGAAATATATGGGACAAATTATACCGAAATCGGTTCACATTAGAATATAGCTACCATATATATTTTCGGCTGATTTTCTGTATTTTATGCACAAAATGTGAATGTGAGACGGGATTTGGTCTAAAAATAAATATGACAAATAATATCGAGAGCGGTTCATATAGGAATATAGCTACCCATACATATTTTCGGTCGATTTCATGTTTTGGTTACGTATGTTAAATTTCAATGAAATTTTGAAGACTTAGCAGTCAGTAAAAGTCATAATTATTTACAGAAGTACTTATAGTCGGGAAGGAATTGACCAAGGCTACAGCTGTTAAGTATCATGTCTTTGAGAGACTTCTTAAGATTTATGTTTTATTATGATATATCTAAATCATTAGGAATACATATAGGCGGAAAGGCTTTCGGAGGAGTGATACCTCCTGAAACATACAAAAATACCATAGTAGCTCCATAACAACCATGAATAGATACATAACGCCTTCATATCTCCTATATTTATTTGTTAAAATATTAAAAACGTTAAAATAATTCTGGCATTCCATTATATTTTATCGTAGTCGGGGCAGCAAAGCGTACCGGGTTCAGCTAGTTTTATATAGTTATGGGAAGTTGGAAAATCACGGAAACATTGATCCTCCTTCGTATTTTAAAAATTTCACGTGAAATCCCGGAATCTCTTTAACTGGGAATGTTAAAAAAAAAAAACAGGAAAAACCAAACCCCTACTGACAATGGAAGATCGCCAAGTGACGTACCATGAGATTGAGACATCCATGGATATTTCTACCACAGCTTCTTCCAATTCGCTATTGCATGAACAGCTGGCCGCAAAAAATATATCGTTGCATCCTGTGGCGATCGGTGCAAGAAATTTCGAAAAAAATACGATGGCGATGCTTCAGAAGGCTTTTTTAAAAAGGTCTCGGGTGACGAATAATGGATCTATTCGTATAAGCCCGAAACAGAAAAGCAATCAACAGAACATGTTGTTGAAACGTTCAAAAACCACGTTTTGAAGGTGTTTCAATAGGAGTGGAAAGGACTTCAACAATTGGTTTGAGCGCATGCAAAAGTGTCTAAATCACGCCGGATAATACTTTAGAAAACAATAAAAACTATTTTTGATGACCAATATTCGGGTTTTCAGAAACATATATAGTAGCCCTCGTACCCATTGATGAAAAGTTACAGGTCAAAACCGAGACAATATTTTGTTTAATTTCTGCCTAGGGTTATCTGATTTCATTGGATTATCTTTGTATTCTCATGTATTTATAAAACAAATAAAAAATAGAGGACAAATAGAGTACGTTAAAAATAGAGTACGGTCACCTAAAATAGATTGCTGTGCTCTATAATAGAGTCACCGGTCACCGTACCCATCGGTACTAACCACCATCACGAATAAGACCTCCTGATTGTGCGAGCAGTTTTAAGAAAGGATAGAAAGGGTCAAAAAGTGGATTTGAAGGATTTGAATTACACACAATGGCTTCAACAAATATATGGCTACCTAAATGAGAAAACAACGTCATCATCCTTTGACCTGTTCTACATACGGGGCTAATTATACTCTGTAGAAAATTAACATCGAAGAAAAAACTGCCCAACCATCACCTATCAATAGTGCAACAAAATACCTTTTCACATCTTGATCTTTGACCGATTTTTCGCGTCAGCCAAGACGCAGATATTTAGAGGAGAAAGAGGTAAATCACTCCAGACCCCACTCGTACCGCTTAATCAGCATTTACAATATATCGGAAAACAGCGATATAATACTGAACCTGTATTTTGGACTTTCAACCTGTAAACGAGTCGCACTGTCAACAGAATGCACCTGGGGGTAGTTGAGTTCGGGAGTAGAACGCATTTATCTTTCGTATGTTGGTGGCGTTGTTTTTTATTTTAACAAGGACGAGAGTCCTTAACTTACGTGCATATATTTTCTAATTGCAACAAAAATAATGTTTAAATATATTTTCTTCATAAGAGAATACAACCACGTAACAGGTTTAAAAAGAAATTTCGTTTCTTAATCTATGTACCAAATATCAATAATGTGCTCTAAATCCTGAAATTGTTAAAGAGATCACAAAATTAATAATTACGATACTTACACGTTTTATAACATCTTTAATGTCTTTAGTAGAATATTGTGCTATGAATAGAGCCGATGACATATCAGGTAAAGCCCACATGGTGGCTTGCGTACAAATAATGGGGCTCGATTGATCCTGTGGCAATATTCCCAACACAAATAATGCAACGATCGAATTATGTGCAACGCGTGTTGAATATTTTGTTAGAAGACCATTAATCGCATTGAGATATTCAGAACTTCTGACAACGATTGGACCACTCCAGTTATTCGGTATCAATAACGCCCAGTTGACCTGGAAAATATAATATATATAAAAACATAATATACCATAAATGCCGGGAGACGTAACCCACAAAACTAAAACTTTACAGGATAAGCAAACAAACATTATAAAGTGAAAATGGTTTTATAAAATATCGAAAATTTTTAGTATCGCGTTTTAAAACAGAGAAGAAATATATTTTTGGAAAAATTTTTTTTTTCGGAATTTCAGAAGCTTGTGGTTTACGTCTTTTGGTATTGTATTTTTCTAAAATGCCAAAAGACGTAACCAACAATTTATTGAGTATACATGTAAAAAACTAGTATAAATGAAAAATTATAATCAAATTAGAACTGACTTATTGGCCTACGCGGTTAAACGAACTTTAAACTAGCAATCTGGAGGTGTTGGGTTCAATCCCCAGTCTTAACGGTGATATTTCAATGGACCACAATAAGGTGAACTCTCCATTCCACGACATTTAAAACATCAGATCCAGAAAATTATATTTATTGTGGTATTTAAGTAAATTTATCGACAAAATATAGTTAATAGTACGGTTACATTAGAATTTTTTTGCCGCATTAACCCACTTTATGAGGATTTATTTGACGTTTGCTCTTTGGAATTAATATTTGAAACCCAAACCCACTGGGTTAATCCGGTTAAATGCAACCAGGGTATAATATAAATTAAGTGATGTGTAGCAATTTAAATCTAACTTTTACTTCTCATATGGAATGTTTCCATAAATGTAATGACAATCACTTGGAATTAAGTGTTTTAAGTCTAGCAAGTGCTAAAATTTATTTTCTGAAACGTTTAGCCTCTGTGCGTACATCTAAGGAGGACCCACTGCCCCAAAATCCGGAAATTGTTTGTGGTAGAGTCTGGTAGTTTTCTTTTATATAAATTTTAAAATAGATTATACCGCTAAGATCAAAAGCCAATGTTTGCAGTTTATTGGATCTCCTGTCTATTTGCACCTATTTGAATATCATTAAAATCAGTTGAATTTACCCAATCTCAAGCCATTATATATGTTATACCACGGGTTGAAAAGAATATTTTTCCTCAAACTTACACCATAATCGTAGTTGTCTTTAAAAAAAAACATATTTGGTTTGACCGACGAGAATTTTGAGCATATACACGTTTACGGGTCAACGTCTCATAAGACTTGTCACGTACATAAGTTTTTGTTGCCATTTGTCTTCAAAATAACCACTTACTTTTGTACGTTTACTTTATATTAATTTCATGTTTTTTGTTATTCTTGGGAAGTTTATTTAAATCAGGGCATAGGTCGGTCTTCAGACATCATCTTCAATTAGACACTTCATTCAGTTTTTTATTAAAACTTTGGACATTTGACCAAACCTGGGTTTTGGCTATGACATACGTATAAGGGGAAATATAAAAATTTCCACAAATCTGAATTTTGGTGCAAAAAGTTATTCGGGTTACAAAAACCGCCTATAGCAAAAGTTGTAGATTTAAAAATTGGCAACAAGAATGGTCTTTATAATTTTTAAAACGGAATCACCATTCATGAGATATCGTCATCTGAGAGTCAAATTAAACATATGGAGAAATAAGCCGCATAAGAGGCGAACCGTTTAAAACAACCACGCAATGTGATAGGTATTTCTAAAAGCTTTCAAACGACACCGACTTTGTAGTAATAGGTTCAGTAGAGCCGGGTCTAATCCGGTTTTTGAATCTGGACTTTCGGGTCAAATAAACGGATCCGCCCCAAAGGAACTTATACATTTCCGTAATCAGCTCAATATGCCCTCCCTCTGGCATTACAATTGCTGCAAAAATCAAAAACTAAATTGTTTCTACTGCTGTTTAATTTTCAAATAATGTATGCTGTTACGTCTTTTGGCATTTCTTGAATAGGATCTCTATTTTTAAACGTATAAGTTTGAAATTTTGCCAGAGCATGTATTTTAGCTTTATGTATCATTTTCCATCAAAGAAACGAATTTCGATTTATGGTGACGATATGTTGTTTGAATAGCTCTTGATAATTTAAGTTGAAAATATTTCTTACAAAAATTGTTAGTGAAGTACATTTTCAGTACAGAAAGTTCAAAACATTGTAAACTTGCATTTAATTCTTCAAAAATATAAAAAACATATTGTTGTCTTATTAGGACGAAGGTCATTATTTATGAAAGTTTTTACTTAATTCAATTAAAAAATATTCATAACAAAGAAGTTAATAACACTGTGCTACAGTGAAAATTTGCAGGGGTTCTAATGCATAAATTTGGTATTGTGGGATTCCATGGAAGACGAAAATACCTTTGGTTTCTTTGGGTCACTTTGTTTTTTGATTTTATATCGGTAAATGTAGTGAAAAACGGGGTTTCTTGGATTTTCAACTTAAAACGGACATAACTTCTTTTTTCCACAATGGAAATTTACAGCTTATTTTCTATTTAAAAGGTGAAAATCATGTCTTTGGAACAAGCCATAATTTTTAAAAATCGGGTTACAAATGGTTTGGTTATAGTGGTTTAAGTGTGACAAAAACGCATTAAAAAACAGGAAAATGCTTTTTCTCGTTCTCTAGGCAGCGTAGAAGACACCAAACTGCGTACTTATTTACTTTTATCAAAAAATTTAGTTAGCTTTACAAAATGGGGAAAACCAATGAAATCGGTTGAAAACTGCGTGAGTTATGGCATTTTTTGTGTTTTAACCTTTTGGGTTTTCCTTTATTAAAGATAGTACCTTGGTGCGTATGATTGTAGTTTGAATTTATCTAGTTAACAATTACGCACAAGGTACCAATCTTTTATAAAGGAAAAACCAAAAAGTTAAAACACTAAAGATGGCATAACTCACGCATTTTTCAACCGATTTCATTGGGTTTCCCCATTTTGTAAAGCTTACCCAAAGAAACCAACGGTATTTTCGTCTTCCATGGACTCCCACAATACCGAATTTATGCATCAGAATCCCTGGAAAAAAATTTTGTCCACTTTTGTAGCACAGTGTAATTTTTAAAAAGTAATAATATAATGTAAAATTGCTGAGTTAAAAATGGACTTAAAAATAGTTTTACTTACAAAAGGATACATTTCCACCATAGATGACACATTGTAAATAACAGTACTTTCCCAAAATCCGCCTTTCGAATGTTCAACTCTTATCTGGAAAATGAGAAATAGTAATATTTCTTGTAATTGGAAAATGTGTAGTGTTCAGTTATTTAACAACATAAATCTCAATTTGAATTGATACCCCTTTCTTGTTGAATTGATTTGCCGTTTGAGTGATTTAATTCAATTAAAATTTTTTATGAAATAAAAAATGTATATGAACTTAGGGTTAATTTTTATTTTATACATTTGAAATAAAAATTTCATTTATATAAAAATCACTTAAATTTTAAAAACGGACATAACTCCTATTGGGACTTACATATGTCCGCTAGGGCGGTCGTAGCTCCCAAAAAATTTGGGAGTTATGTCCGTTGGGAGTTATGTCACGGCACCGATAATTCGCGATCAGGAAGATCATCGGAATCCCGGAAGAGCACGCCTAAACATCTTCAGCGTATTACCAACCTATAGTAAGTGTTTATTCAAAGCGAATTCTTCATTGTTTTTTGTTTCTTTCATTTGTTACCTTTGAGTTTTTACCCTTTTGTTTTTTTCTTTTCTGACTTGTTATGATTTTTAATTATTCCTTATGTTGTGGTGGTTAGTATACAGGTTCTTCTTTCACTTTTTTAATTTCACTTGGCAAAACTTGGACATGTGTTGGGTTTATCAATTCTCATAATATTTTACTCGACATTTATATCAGTGTTACGTAAAAAGTGTATATTATAATTCTCATATACAACGAAATCAAAAATAACAGTAACAATCGCGTTATCAGAATTCGGAAGAATAATATATTATTCGCCTGTACTAACAACAGCAAAACATAATACAAATTGGCAGAAAGATCGCCGAACAGCATAGCAGAAGATTCTTCGTTGCATTTGATTATAGAGATTAATTTTTGAGAATGTCAAATTACTCGCATGGATGATAATTATATAAAAATTCGGTAAAAGATCGCTGGAAGGAATAACAGAAGAATAATCTGATTAAAACATATTCCGACAATCTCCCAAATGTTTTGTACCGGACTGGCAGGCAAGTATGACTCTAATTTGTTGTACCCAAATGGCAATGGTGTCAGTGGATTTTATTCCGGCTTCACCCTTTGGTAGAGGGGCATACTTGGCCAGGTACAAAATAAAATGCGATATGACACGTCAGCTCATTCATAGAAGCAAAAGCTTAATTAATACGTTCAATTGTTGTTGTTGTAGTTGCTGTGGTACCCGTAGATGGAGATGGATACCCATGTGCCCTCCCATGGGTTCTATGTGAACCCCCATATGGGCCTCTCGATTATGAGGACCCCCAAAAATTGACCCTCGACTACCTTAGTACTTTTACCTTACCTGCATTTATCTCCACCACATCTTAGTCAAAATCTAAAATTCAGATTTCATCAATTTATTACTAATTGTGGTATGCATAACAATTATTCAACACTTATGACCTACTTGTGTTCAAATTAAATCTAAATAATTATAAAGGTCATGTGTAATTATGATCAGGATGACTTAAATTCAAACAAATTCAGAAAATTTCAAGAAAAGATTTGTTTTCTTGATAAACCCATTCATTAGTGCCACTGTGCACGGTATAAGAATAAATATTGTAGCCTAAAACCTATTCGAGCTCGGATAGTCTATGGGTATGTCCACAGGACATAGTGTTTTGAATAAGAATAAAAAGATAATAAATGGGGGTATCAAAAACAATAAGAATTTTGATTTAAGTATGGTCGAAATATGTATGGATAATCTTAAATGATGTCTTAATATTTAATCACGTACTATATGTACGTATGTATATGGTATGCATATGGTTTAAAAAGAATGACTATAGTTGGATATAATTCAATATGCAAAATAGATTGTACACATGTATTCCCTCTATGTGAGTGTATGTTCAAATACACCTATTATGTAGGTGTGCATTCATATATAAGTATGTATGTGTGCGGGTGTAATTGTGTGTACTCACACACATTTGTAAAATAAATGATTAGTCCACGTGACCTCACAGAAATATATAAGGGTGGAATAATTTTGGCGGGGCCCCTATCTCAGGTACCTTTTCCTCAAAGTATGTGTTCATATATAGAACTATAAGACAATCCACTCGTACATATAGAATACATGTATATATATATATATACTTATAGTCTATGTATAATCCGAAATATTAAAAATATGGTTGGTCTGTCCATAAAGCTTGACTATTTCAACAATATATATCAATAATGGTAAAAAAACAGTACTTAATTTAGAAGCACTAGGTGAAAAATGTTTGGTAACATACACCATATATCGGGCTTCTTGCCCACGAAACACTTATGGATTAAGTGCCCCGTGAGACATATGCCCCGAGTTTCACATCAGTGAGTAGATAATAACTCACTTTTCACCTTGACTTGACCTTACTGAGGTCGCACTGTACTGAGTCCGTATTGAAGTCACTTGTTTCCTCTGCCTTTTGGTGGTTACTGGCTGGCTGTTTGTTGTAGTGGTATGCTGCTAAAGATGACTTCAGTGATGAGACGATTGGGTATTGGGTGGGTTATCTATCGGCTAGTATATTTGTCTTTGCTGGTGGTGAATAATCTTCTGGTTCTGGGATGGTATATAAACACGCTTAGATTGCCTTGCATCCCATAAAAAACAAGGCTTCAAATTCTGCCATGAGCTGGTGGTGATGCAGTTTCTACTGGGCGTGTAGAAATATATTTGTCCCTTGTTCCGTGTAGATGTGTGTGATGGATGACAAATTCATTAACTGATGATAAATTGCGTCATACAATTTTATAGTGGATTACTCCATACGTGCAAAAAGTTGGCTTGTCAAAGTTTTAATCCAGAGGACAACACAGGTGGCAGTGGTTGTAACCTCGATCAAATATTCATGCTGATTTGTGCCTTGAAAACACATGACACCTATGTGGTGTGATACCGGGCTTGGTGGTGGTTGCCCTTCGTGGAAGTTTCATAAAATTTATCGCATTGGTTTATACACAAACTGATAATTTGATACACACGATGGCAAATGTGGGGGGTGTCCAAATGTAAACAATGAGATTCGCACTGCAAATTCAACAGCAAATGGAAGGACGGTGATCTTGAATATGTGGTTAGGCTGTACTGATGTTATATCACACCAGCAAACGTGTTCGCCACACGGTTTTGTTCCCTCCAAATGCAAGACTGAAAACGGCAAAAATTAACATCACTTTCTTTTATTTTTCGTTTTGCCCGTATTTGCTTTCTTACCCTTTTATATTTCGCTGTTTACCAGTACTGTGTGTGGTGACACTAAAAAAACTTTCTTAAACTGCATGTAATTAATTTTGATGCAAAGTCAATTTGCAATGCGCAAATTGTTCAACTTCCACGACTTGTTGCTTTCGGCACGAGATTTTTGCATTAAAGACCGGTAAAGTTGGCTGCAGTCGATGTGCAGTCGGCTGTCCTTATTCGTGGAAATTGGGAAAAGAGATGGAACGATGATATCGATAGTTTTTAATACTATCGGCGACGGCGTATAACTACCACGTTTCTTACGTCGCGGTTTATGTCGTCGGGCTTAGGGTAGGTTTACATAACAAACCCGAACAGGTTTGCGTAGGCCTGCAGGAGCAAACTGATTCGGGAAGTAAACCTTTACTTGGGAACGTGGGGAAGAACCGCGACCCTGATATCACAAACAGTAAAAAAAAAACATAAAAGGAAAGGTCCAAAGCCGGGCATCTATTTCGTCGGTACCATATGTTGTAAATCCTTCGAATGATAGACCCCTATATTTCTACCCTGAAGGTCTTCGATTTCATAGAGTGAGGTCCCTACCTTTTTGACAACTCGACATTTGACAAACTTCGGACACAGTTTCGAGTTAAGATGGCGCGAAGCGTCACTTGAAACAAAGTTACGTCTTAATATTTCCTGTCCCGGTTTATAGCTTATGTCGCGTGCTCGTATGTTGTACCGAATCGCCGTTTTCTCATAACAATCGTGCATTTTCTTTTTAATCGTGTCTCGTACTAAACTCAAAACATCCTGTTTCGGAACAACTTCGACTGTACCGTCTTCCAAAACACCAAGTTTTCCCGCTAATTCGTATTCACTCGCATGCGTGATCATATGAGTGCCAAACAATGAAAAATATTGCGAACAGCCAAGTGTAGTGTGTCGCGTGGACCTTAAAGAACATTCAATAGCGTATAAATATTTATCCCAATCTTTTGGTCTTCCGAAATATACGATCGAATCGCCGCGATAATGCTCCGATTGACCCTCTCGGAAGCATTCGCTTGAGGCGAGTAAACCGCGCTTCTGATTTGTTTACAACCGTATCTCTGCAAGAAAGAAGTGAAATCATGAGAAACAAATTGTTTCCCATTGTCCGAATGGACTAACTGAGGCACGCCAAATTTGTGAAAGACTTCTGATTCTAAAAATTTTACAATACTTTTTGAGATGGCTTTCGCGAGTGGTTTTAAAAGAACATATTTTGTCATGTGGTCAAGAACAATCAGTATAAAGGCGTTACCTAATTTCGATCGCGGAAACGGGCCTATAAAATCAATGAAGATCTTTTGCCAAGGTCTATCAGTGACTGTCTCATTACCCATTTTTCCTCTTAATATTTTATTCGGAGCTTTAGTCTCCTTACAAACGATACAATGATTGATGAAATTTTGAACTTGTTTTGCCATTTTAGGCCAAAAGAAATATTGCCGAAGCGTCGCGATTTCCAATACCACAATGACATTTACTTGAAGTGTGTGCGTTTTCAATAACTGTTTCGGTTAACCCGGTTGGAACCCAAAGTTTCCAGATAAAATTTTGGTGGACCGGTTGTCCATCCGACGGAAGTGTCTTTTTATATACAAAGTGATCAGAAACTTTCAAGTCCGGAAGACTATCCTGGTTTTCGAGAACCAAAGAAAGCTGTGAATATTCTTCACTTTTAAATTCTGGGGAATCCAAATCAATCAAAGGCTTATCATCCAAAAACATATTTACTTCATCCATATGTAACCGGGATAAAGTGTCCGCGACAACATTTTGTGACCCTTTTCGGTGCTGGATGTCGAAGTTAAATGCCTGGAGTTTCAGACTCCATCTTGCCAACCGACCGCTGAGATCCTTCTGTCCCATCAACCATTTCAGAGCGCTGTGATCCGTCACGACAGTGAATGGCATCATCTCGATAAAAGGCCGAAACTTTTTTATCGCACTAATGACTGCCAAACACTCCCGCTCCGTCACACTATAATTCTGCTCAGCCTTCGAGAGCTGCACAGAATGAAAGGCGATGGGACGTTCCAGACCCGCAGCGTCCAGCTGGAACAAGACCGCACCGATGCCCAGATTAGAGGCGTCACACTGGACATAAAATCGCTTATCGAATACCGGATGGTGTAAAACAGGACTAGTCGTTAAAGCAACTTTAACTTTTTCGAAAGCCTCGATTGCTTTTTCATCAAAGCAAAACGGTTTGCCCTTTTTTAAGGTGCTTGTCATTGGCGCTGTGATCTCTGCATAGTCGTTAATAAAACGTCTGAACCATGAGGCCATGCCAAGAAATCGACGAACATCCCGAGTGTTCTTTGGAATCGGCAAATCAGAAATGGAATTAATTTTTGAAGGATCCGGCTTCAACTTACCCTCGCCCACGATGTAGCCCAAATACTTCAGTTCGCGACGACAAAATTTCGATTTATTCAAATTGATGGTCAGGTTTGCCCTAGACAACGATTCGCCTACCTTGCGAAGGAGTTCGACGTGAGACTCAAAGTCCGGTGAGACCACTAATAAGTCGTCAAGGTATACGAAAACTTTGTTCTTCAGGTCCGGTGAGATCACTTTATCCATTAACCGGCATAACCGTTGGGCAGCATTACACAACCCAAACGGCACTGTGAACGCAGTTTTCGGACGGCTCTCAGTCGCTAGGGGCACCTGCCAAAATGCATCTTTTAAATCGATGCTCGAAATAAAATATGTCTCTTGCAATCGCCCTAATAAAGCATCAATAAATGGCAAAGGGTAAGCGTCTTTAACCGTAACCTCATTAAGCTTACGCGCGTCTAAGCATAGCCTGTTTTTCTCGCCTCTGCGAACTAATGTGACCGGTGAGTTCCAGGGGCTGGTGCTAGGTTCGATTACGCCTAAACTCAACATCCTATCCAGCTCTTGGTATATTAATGACTCCACGGCAGGAGACACCGGATAGTGGCGCTGTTTCACAGGTGCCGCATTGCCCGTGTCCATTATATGCTCCCCAACACTCGTCTTTCCAAGACCATACTTTCCGAAATCCCGAAAACTTGTTTTGGCTTTCTCAAGCGCTTCATTTTGGTCTAAAGACAAAGTATGCATGTCGGGATCAACAACATTTGGACTTAAATCGAGACTACTGATTAATTTGGGAGCAATGCGGAATAATTTCCAAAAATCGACACCGCAATACATTGCGTTTTCCAACCCTGGAATCAAATAAACGTCCATGGTTTTCGTTTCGCCATTAAAGGAAATATCAACTCTAACTTTACCGGTAGAATGAACACGTTGGCCACTAGCAGTGCAAACACTGCATTTGAAAACGGGAATAACGTTCAACTTTAATTCATCAACGAGAGAAAAACAGTCTTTGCCTAAACACGTAACGGTTGCGCCGCTGTCAAACAATGCTAAAACAGGTATGCCGTTTACCAAAACTTCTCGGAATGGTCGAGGATCATTCTTAAAATCAGAAATATGAGCAGAAGAAATAGATAATCGTCTTAAGCGTCGAAGTCGGTATCGTTCCCGAGCCTTTAAAATTCTTCTGGATACAACAGGTTTAACTGAAATCTCAGAATTGAAAATTCTGTTACGGACCTTCAAGTAATTCGCCATGCGGACATGGAATGGTTGTGTCAAATCTGGTTTGGATCTAGCAGGGTATGTGGAATGGCTGGTTAATAATGACTGGTCAAGATAATTTGGTTCTGTGTAAGATTTTTCATCTTCTGTCTGTAGTCAATCTACAGTTTGGGTGGAGCGTGATTCTCCTTTCGAAGTAACAGATGGTCGAGCTTGCTTGCATTTGGAACACTGAGGCGCAGTAACCCCTGGTGAACCACATTTAAAACAGAAAAGTGATCGTTGGGAACTGGAACACTGTTTAAAAACATGCCCACTTTCACCACAGTTCCAACATCGAGACACATCACTTTTAGTAGGAATAGAAGACTTAGGCCTGAATTTCAACTCATCAACTTCCTCAACTAATTCATCAACATCGTGATTAAACAATTCATTAACAGCTCGAGGAGCATTCGGTCGAAACCTACTAGAGGATTTCCTTTCCAGAAACTCCTCAGCCTTCTTACACTCAATGCGAAGTTTTTCGACTGAGTAAGCATCACTGCTAAATATTAAATGAGCTATTCTGGGCTTTAAACCCGCCTTGATGATGTCGATTACCTCATAGTCTTTTAATTGTTCTCTCAACTGTGTCCTCAAATTACTAATCGCATCGATATATTGCGTTACGGATTCATCACGCCCTTGTTTGCGATCCATCATCTGCCTAAGCACTTCTATATTGGATTGGTATCGTTGAAATTCGCGAATAATATCAAGTTTCAAATGGTTCAAATTCATGTTCGGATATAACTTAATCCTATCCCAGTACCATTGATTCGCTCTCCCTTCCAATAATTGATGAAAATCTGCCAAAAGCTCTGAATCAAGACAACCATAGCTTCTCTGTAACCTCTCTACTCTAAAAATGAAGTCTTCGACCAGCGGAGTCTTCGGTGTGCCGTCGAACTTTATACCCCATTTGCTAACATACGGGTACTTCGGCTTGGCAAAATATTCCTGAGGCGGCAATTCATTGGGTGGCGGATCTACTACAACTTGTCTACGATTCCGTCTTGGTGGCTCTTGCAAAGAAGGCAAATCATGAGGCCAGGCTATTTGCTGTGAAGGTGGTACTGAATTATCAGCATTGATTGAAGTTTGCGACATCGCGTCTTCAGCTGCTTTAGCTACTGCTGTGCGCATCTCGCTTCGCATTAAATTTAGAAAAGTGGCCTGCATATCAAGAGATTCTGAACCAGCTTCATCCCTAACACCTGTGCTGCTTAACCTCCCGGGTTGTTCACTATTACCCCCTTGAACTGTTATCGGGCTGTAAGACGGCCTGGTAATGGTGCTGTCATCACCTGTGGCACCAGCAGATATAGGATCAGTTTGCTCATCTATAACTTCTGGCCTTGAAGCTCCATTTGCGCCTATCGGATTGTCAGGAGTAAGCCCACCGCTTGCTGCTAAATCTTCAGCGGCTTTACTAGCGGAACGAGTCATGACACCGGGTGGCTTGAATTGGCTAGCAGTTGCCGGATCCATAACCGAATTCAAGAAATACTCAATCGAAATCAAAAACCACAAAATGTCTGAAAGAATATCCTACTCGGATCAGAAATCCCCAATAAATGTCCAGAAATATTTATAAAAGAACAACAGAATTGATCATTTATTAGCAAACAGGTTATGGTATATCTAATCAGTTGGTAAGTATACTCAGAAATGATAGACTTCAAACAAAAACCCAAATGAAGACAAAGGCAAGTAATCGATAGGATCGAAACAATTATCACATTAATTGGTTCTCAAAAATGAATATCCTTTTAAAATATAAAATCGCAATGTCTTATCTATTATATCTGTGAGTCGTAACTCCTAAGAACCGAAAATAATTTGAAACCCAAAGGTTTGCGAAACAAAGGTAAACCATCAAAAATATTTTCCTACAGGCGGTAATAGCATCTGCTAATACAACTATTTATCGTAAACACGAATACAAAATCGTCTTCCTTAAATCTTCAAATAATCATTTTCCTAAACAGGCTACTCGAAAATGTTTGTATATTAGACCAGAATATCAGGTTATACTCGCAAAATCAAAACTCAAAAATATCTATCCTCAACTGAGGTTTAAATTTAGTCACACTCCAATAAACTTTCGTATTTCCAAAAAAAAAGAAAAATCAGGAACAAAAATCAAAACTTAAAGTTTCATGTGGTGGTAGGCATAGGTAAAAGGTTTTAGGTCAGTCGAGGAAAAAACAACAACATCGAACAACTTGATCGGTTTCAACCGCCTAAAATTCCAAAAAAAAAACTTTCCTATAGTCATATCCCATAATTTAGACATTAGTAATGTCGCAAATTACATTTAGGTCATAAATTTACCCAAAATGAATGACTTTACACCTCTAGTGTCTAAAATAAAAATCTGAACTTGAATATTTGGTTGCAACAACGACGATAGATATAATCGTCCAGGACTAACTAAATATCTCTCTAAGCGATGGAATTCTAGAGAAACTATGTATTGGAGTAAGATATGCATGTGACATTTGATTGTTGTATTCTAAAAACAACTCAAGACGCACACTGTAAACTCACAAAAAGAAAAAGTTCTAAAAAGAAAAATCTAGTTGCGAAAAACAATATAAAGTATTGTCTCCACAATCTAGCTAGGACGTTGGGCGCCATTTTGTAAAGGACTGGCAGGCAAGTATGAATCTAATTTGTTGTACCCAGATGGCAATGGTATCAGTGGATTTTATACCGGCTTCACTCTTTGGTAGAGGGCATACTTGGCCAGGTACAAAATAAAATGCGATATGACACGTCAGCTCATTCAGAGAAGCAAAAGCTTAATTAATACGTTCAATTGTTGTTGTTGTAGTTGCTGTGGTACCCGTAGGTGGAGATGGATACCCATGTGCCCTCCCATGGGTTCTATGTGAACCCCCATATGGGCCTCTCGATTATGAGGACCCCCAAAAATTGACCCTCGACTGCCTTAGTACTTTTACCTTACCTGCATTTATCTCCACCACATCTTAATCAAAATCTAAAATTCAGATTTCATCAATTTATTACTAATTGTGGTATGCATAACAATTATTCAACACTTATGACCTACTTGTGTTCAAATTAAATCTAAATAATTATAAAGGTCATGTGTAATTATGATCAGGATGACTTAAATTCAAACAAATTCAGAAAATTCCAAGAAAAGATTTGTTTTCTTGATAAACCCATTCATTAGTGCCACTGTGCACGGTATAAGAATAAATATTGTACCCTAAAACCTATTCGAGCTCGGATAGTCTATGGGTATGTCCATAGGACATAGTGTTTTGAATAAGAATAAAAAGATAATAAATGGGGGTATCAGAAACAATAAGAATTTTGATTTAAGTATGGTCGAAATATGTATGGATAATCTTAAATGATGTCTTAATATTTTATCACGTACTATATGTACGTATGTATATGGTTTAAAAACAATGACTATAGTTGGATATAATTCAATATGCAAAATAGATTGTACACATGTATACCCTCTATGTGAGTTTATGTTCAAATACACCTATTATGTAGGTGAGCATTCATATATAAGTATGTATGTGTGCGGGGGTAATTGTGTGCACTCACACACATTTGTAAAAGTAAATGATTAGTCCACGTGACCTCAGAGAAATATATAAGGGTGGAATAATTTTGGCGGGACCCCTAACTCAGGTACCTTTTCCTCAAAGTATGTGTGATCATATGTAGAACTATAAGACAATCCACTCGTACATATAGAATACATGTGTATATCTATATATACTTATAGTCTATGTATAATCCGAAATATTAAAAATATGGTTGGTCTGTCTATAAAGCTTGACTATTTCAACAATATTCGAAAAACAATATATATCAAAAATGGTAAAAAAAACAGTACTTAATTTAGAAGCACTAGGTGAAAAATGTTTGGTAACATACACCATATATCGGCTTCTTGCCCATGAAACACTTATGGATTAAGTGCCCCGTGAGACATATGCCCCGAGTTTCACTAATTATCTACTCACTTTTCACCTTGACTTGACCTTACTGATGTCGTACTGTACTGAGTCCGTATTGAAGTCACTTGTTGCCTCTGCCTTTTGGTGGTTACTGGCTGGCTGTTTGTTGTAGTGGTATGCTGCTAAAGATGACTTCAGTGATGAGAAGATTGGGTATTGGGTGGGTTATCTATCGGCTAGTATATTTGTCTTTGCTGGTGGTGAATAATTTTCTGGTTCTGGGATGGTATATAAACACGCTTAGATTGCCTTGCATCCCATAAAAAACAAGGCTTCAAATTCTGCCATGAGTGGTGATGCAGTTTCTACTGGGAGTGTAGAAATATATTTGTCACTTGTTCCGTGTAGATGTGTGTGATGGATGACAAATTCATTAACTGATGATAAATTGCGTCATACAATTTTATAGTGGATTAATCCATACGTGCAAAAAGTTGGCTTGTCAAAGTTTTAATCCAGAGGACAACACAGGTGGCAGTGGTTGTAACCTCGATCAAATATTAATGCTGATTTGTGCCTTGAAAACTCATGACACCTATGTGGTGTGATACCGGGCTTGGTGGTGGTTGCCCTTCGTGGAAGTTTCATAAAATTTGTCGCATTGGTTTTCACACAAACTGATAATTTGATACACACGATGGCAAATGTGGGGGGTGTCCAAATGTAAACAATGAGATTCGCACTGCAAATTCAACAGCAAATGGAGGGACGGTGATCGTTAGGCTGTACTGATGTTATATCACACCAGCAAACGTGTTCGCCACGCGGTTTTGTTCCCTCCAAATGCAGGACTGAAAACGGCAAAAATTAACATCACTTTCTTTTATTTTTCGTTTTGCCCGTATTTGCTTTCTTACCCTTTTATATTTCGCTGTTTACCAGTACTGTGTGTGGTGACACTAAAAACACTTTCTTAAACTGCATGTAATTAATTTTGATGCAAAGTCAATTTGCAATGCGCAAATTGTTCAACTTCCACGACTTGTTGCTTTCGGCACGAGATTTTTGCATTTAAGACCGGTAAAGTTGGCTGCAGTCGATGTGCAGTCGGCTGTCCTTATTCGTGGAAATTGGGAAAAGAGATGAGAAGAGAGGCGACGGCGTATAACTACCACGTTTCCTACGTCGCGGTTTACGTCGTCGGGCTTATGGTAGGTTTACATAACAGTTTGCAGGGATAGGCAACATCATGTGCCTTCGTTCGGTTGAGCTTCTTAAATCCGTAGAGACTAGTTGTTAAATGTGGGATATGGTGAGTTCTGTTTATACCGTATACATATCGCATATTCTATTAAATTTTCTAAGACTCGATGTTTCACTGTTTGCAAATAGCTCGCAACCATAAATTAGGCGCGGGATAACTAATGTTTTTGCTATAAGAATTCGAATATTTAATGGTGTAAAATAATGTGAGATCCAAAGTGCACGTTACTTGGCATAGCTTTTTCCGACGGCGGAATTAACGCGGTCAGTCCAACTCAACGAGCTCTTAAAAACAACGCCTAAATTCTTCACACCGAAAACAATATCGATCTCCTTTTGATTAACATATATATGTGCATTTTGCAATTTGAAATTTCGATTTTTGTGAATGATTAAGCATTTCAACTTATCAGGGTTTAACAACAAGCCATTTGCTGTAGCCCATTTCTACACGCGATTGGGATCTGTGTTGCGTTGGTCAACGTATTCCGTAGTATTGTTAACGGGACTATTTTAAAAAATATGTACATCATCGGCATACGTCATGACTTGGCTGTGTAATAATTGATGAGGTAGGTCATTAGCATATAATCAGAAAAGCAGTAGACCAATTATCGAGCCTTGGGGGACGCCCTTTGGCACCAAAAGAGGTCTTGAAACTAGTCTATAAGATAATAATAATATGGGACTCATGCTGAAGATATTCGGATATTTGTGAATGAAGAAGTTTCTCGAAAACTTTCGACAAGTAGCAGAGGATTGTGATAGGACGAAAGTCATGGTTTGATTTTGGAATGGGTATAATTTTAGCGTGTTTCCATATGGTCGGATACACGTTTGAAGTTAGAATGGAATTAAATAAATATTTGAAATGTGGTAGCAAATAAGAAAGAATTATTTTTACGAATTTGGGGTCGATGCCATCGAGACCCACGGCATAAGACTTTCTTCTTTATTTCCAATTAACTCCCTGGGAAGCATATGACCTTTACATAGTTTTTCCAAGCTATTCTGTCATTCGCAATCTGTTTCTTTTTTTCATTCCAGCTAGTACCGCTGCTATCTACTTCTTTCATCAGACTTCTTTTCCAAGTGGTCTTTGGCCGACCCTTCCTTCTGTGCGCCTGGGGGTTCCAGTCTAGGGCTTGGCGACATATCTCATCCTGTTCTTTACGCAATGTATGGCGAATCCATACGAATTTTATGATTATGGGAATCGGTTCTATATTGCATTTTTTATATAGATCTTCATTACATAGAACATTCGGCCACCAGATTTTTAAAATAGATCGTAAGCATATATTTGTGATGCTTTGCAATCTGTTGTTTAAGACTGATGTTGTTAGCCAAGATTCGCAACTATACAATTGTACTGACAGAACGTTTGATTTGAATATATTTATTTTAGACTTGGTTAGTAAAACGGTTGAGTTCCTGTAACGTATTGTTCAAAAGTCGAAAGGCTTTTGGGTGCATAAAATGAAATCAGTACCATAGATTAACAATAGAGGTAGGACTGCGGGAGCCAATGAACTGCCAGCTAGACCAAAATATAGATTAATTATTACATATTAAATATACTTATGAAAAGATATTTTTTTTTACAAAATATGTCGAGGGAAGATTTATAATAGGGTGCTCTATGTAGTGTACATTGCAATCTATGTTTGCATACAGAATCCCATTGAATAATAACAAAACCTAATAACAAGTTTATAAATGAAAACCAACAACAAACATTCAAAGAGGTTTTACATCACTTTTTTGATATTATGAACAATTAAGTACCAATTCTGATTATGGGTATCAGTAAGAAAAAGTAAATTTAAATAATAATGTTCGCTTGAGTTTAGGCAATTTATAACTCATGTATACTTAATAATATCCAATCTGGAGTTGTAGATTCTTAGGATTGATAAATTATTTCTTTGAGATAATATACGGTGCTTGTACACAAATGAGAAGACTTTATCACAGCATCCAGATGCAAGTATTTTATATTATCTGAATTTTTTGATGATATTGTATGTTAACCTTCAAATCGGGATGGAGTTGGGATGATTTAACCAGATTTATATGTGACTATTTTCCATGAGGGTTCCACCTTTTCGGTAATAACACTCTGTGTTCTGAACTATGGATGTGGAATATGTTGTTAGATTTTGTTCACTCGGATGGAATATGGAGGCACTTTCTTTACTGCTAGGTTTGTTCTCGTGTTTGCAGAAGAATCGGGGCTCAATAATTGGTGGCAAATGGAAATTTCGCCTATTTTGCAGATACGAATAAATAAGTTTGTTAATAACTGCTCAATATACTTGGGTATTAGTGCCTTTGAGTGAAAAAAAAATTCACCAGGATTTAGTTGGAAATACAATGTACCATCAATTCTACCCTGTGGGTAGAACGATTTGGACGGATTGCTCACTATACCAACAAGAACTTCCTGGATCTTTAGCACTGGGACTGTATTAACAGCATTCCCTTTTTTAACCTGAGAAATTAAACTCTTATTATTTTCTCAATTATGCACAAATATGATTGCCTTTACCATTCACAAGTTTTATGATGGAGAAATTTATACAATTTTGTTGAATTCGATCACTGATTCTTAAATATTTAAATATTTTTTCTTTAAATTTTGGACAACTTAACTCTCAATAGTTAGAATAAAAAGGAAGTAAAGCAAGTTTTGAGCTGGTACGAAACCCACGTTGTGTCTTGTAAAAATGTTGATAAAGAAAAAATGTCAAAATCATGAATACAGAAAAAAGAATATTTGCTTTGAATTGCGTTTTATTCTGAAAGTGGTATTTAACCGAACGTTTATCGTGTTCCGACGCTTTTAACTTTGGTGGCGGTTGTACAGTACTTACGATTCAACTGTAGATTAGTCTCCACAACTAGTAGTAGAGCAAAACAAAAGCAATAAATTAATGAATGAAGTAGTAAAATAATACGTTCGCTGATCGATGTTGTTCCATTCATAAATAAAATGAGAGTTTTTTCATAAATATTTCGGAAAGATTAACACTGAGAAACATTGTACAATGTAGAATATGACCAGGAAAACGATTCCTCTTAATATATTGTGTGTAAATATTTCGGTTTAGTGCTCTCCTGAAGGTGAAAAACGAAAGGTGTTACGGATTTTTGTTTACAAGGATGTGCTAAAGTGAAAAGGAGCCAGATGGTCAATTAGGTCATCTGTAATGTGGCGAATGTATTCATGGTATATAGAATAAAGATTTAAAAGAATATAAATTTATGAATAAAATATTGACGTTTTCTAATAAAACCACTCTCCCTTATCTCATAACTTTGGCTTTGTGTGTTTATTGTTTAACTGACAGTGTCTTGTCAAAACAATATGCTTGTGTTTGAGCTTGCAATAGGAAACAAGTTATGGATTTATATAGTGCCCAATAATTATTTTATATTTTAGGTAAACAATGGCCAAACAGAAAAAATTTAAACGAATCAATAATGGTTAGAAATGGCCATTACAAAATCGAATAATTTACTTGCATTGCAATTGTAAATTTGGCGAAAAAAGGACATTTACAATCGTATGTCTTTAGCGTGGAAGGTTCCTACCAATTTGCCTTGTAGGTCTTCTAAGACATAGTAGTGATTTCCTACTTTCTCACGAACTTTAGCCTTTAGGAAAAGTTGGGCAAGTTTGGCGTTGTAAAACTTTTCCACACTGCTTTGATTAAAATTACGCCTGAATACTTCCTGACCTTTAATGTGGGTCAGGAAGTATTCAGGCGTAATTGAGGCCTAGTACGGAGGTTGTACTTGGCCTGGTTTTTATCGTACGCAACTTTAATTCGTTTCTTTAAGTCTTCTCTAAGTAGAGAAAGGTTATCGTCCCTAGAGATTTGAACTGTAGGTTCATTAAGAAGTTCTAAGTTTTTCATTAGTTTATAGGCCGATCCATGGGTAACCATGTCAAATCCAAAAACACCGTGGTAAGGGGAACATCGAATGGTTTGATGACAAGAATTACGCAGAGCGCAACTAATGAAGCTTAGCTTCAAATCCATTCACGTTGATCCCCTTTTAGGTAAGTCCGTATGGCAGCAATTAATGATCGATTTACTCTCTCCGAAGCGTTTGCTTGGGGAGAGTAATAAGCAGTATATATATGGTGAACACCGTAGGTTGTTAAAAAGGCGTTACGTTCGTTGGCACGACTGCCGTTGTCACTTATTATGACTTCGGGAACCCCATAGACATGGAAATATCTTTTCAAGGTGATTTTGAATTAAAGCGGAAGTAAACTTTTTGAGAGGAAAGATCCAATGAAATTTTGTTAGATGATCTAACACAATAAGTAGCCCAATATTACCATTTTTGCTTCTGGGGTATGGCCCCAGAAGATCTATATATACTCGTTGAAAAGGTCTTATAGAAACAGCAGGGGCACCCATGGGAGGTTTTAAAATCATATTTGGAGCTTTTGTCATTTTGCAGATCTCGCATTGCCTTACGTATTCCCTGACGTCTTTGACCATTCCGGACCAGAAAAAGTTACGGCGAAGTAACTCCAGGGTTTTATGCATACCACCATGTGAGGCAGTTGGAGAATCGTGTGAGCGGGCTATCGTATCTCTCCGTAAATTATATGGAATCCAAAGCTTCCATGATTGTTCTTCCTGGACTTCGTCACCCGAGTAATGATTTATACGATAATATACAAAGTCATCTACAATTTTAATGTCAGGAAACTGTGTAGGTTTTGATTTTTGCCTTAAGCTCAAGATAATCATCGTCATTGAAATGTGGAGATTCTAGATCTACCGAAGGTTCTCCAATATCAATTCCACAAAGATCTCCGCCTGGAATTCGAGAAAGTGCATCTGGCACTATAATTTCTTTGCCTTTCCTATGGCTAATTGAAAATTTATATCCTTGGAGTTTGAGAACCCAACGGGCTAAACGACCACTCAAATCAGGCTGCTTCATGAGCCACAGGAGACTTGAGTGATCTGTGATCACTTCAAGTTCCTGAAGCTCCAAGTAGCACCTGAATTTTTTTTATGGCTTCCACAGCTGTCAGACATTCTCGCTCCGTAACGCTATAGTTACGTTGCAAAGAATTGAGCTTTTTCCTCATAAAGGCAATCGGTCGTTCGTTCCCGCTTTCATCCAACTGGACCAAAACAGCACCGATCCCAAAATCACTGGCGTCGCATTGCAGTATAAATTTCTTCAAAAAATCTGGATTAGCCAGAACTGGTGCGGACGTCAGGAGGGATTTTATCTGCTCGAATGCCTTTTGAGCTTCTTCTGTCCAGAGGAATCTTTTCTTTGTGGATAAAACATCTGTGATTGGTGAGACTTCGGATGAAAAGTTTAGGATGAATCTCCTATACCAACTGGCCAAGCCGAGGAAACCTCTGACTTGCTTCAGATTCCGAGGAATAGGCCAGTTGGTTATGGCATGAATTTTGCTAGAATCCGTTGTGATTTCACCATGACCGATAACGTATCCTGGATAGTTAACCTTCGTAACTCAGAATTTGCTTTTAGAAATATTTAAGGGAGGATATTCGAACTAGCACTTTAATATGTGTTGGGAAGTCTTCGGAGACGATTATGAGGTCGTCAAAGTACCCGAAGACGCAATGGCGCAGTTCCGGGGGAATTATTTCGTCCATTAGGCGGCACATTGTTTGCGGCGCATTGCATAGCCCGAAGGGCATGACGCAAACTGGTACAATGGCCTCCACGGAACTGTAAATGCCGTGTACTTTTTCGACTTTTCGTCTAACCCAATTTGCCAGAAGGCGTCCTTTAAATCCAGTTTGGAAATAAGCTTAGCCTTCGGCAGACGAGCGAAAATGCCGTCAATGTTGGGCAGCGGGTAGGTGTCTTTCTTAGTGACGAAATTTAAGGCAAAGGCGTACTTTATTTCGCTTTAAGACGAGCCTCATAGGAGAGCTCCAAGCGGATTTTGAAGGTTCTAAAACTCCTAGTCCAAGCATCCTAAAAATTTCTTTAAACATAACCTTTTCGACGGCAGGTGAGACCGGATAAAACCGCTGCTTGATAGGAGTGGCGTCAAAAATTCGGGAAAAGGGCTTGCTCTGTCTCTGAGAGGGGATATGTTTCGGGTTTCGGGGACCTATTAGTATCTGTGTCAATATTAAATATTGCTGGCATTGTAGGTATATCATTAACCCCACAACTAAGAATATCTAGGGATCCAATTATATTGGGAATCAGGTTAAACGAGGCCCAAATTCTATTCCCAAAATAAGTCTGTGGGATATAGAAGGAACAATAAACAATTTAAGGGCCTTTTTTAAACCTTTAAAGGACATTTCGACATTAAGCCACCCAAGCCCATTTGGAATTTTTCCGTCAGCTGTCTTGACATATATTCTACATTTATTGAATTGGGGATATTTTGCAAAATCGGATTTAGCTAACTCGCCTCCTACACAACTCACGTTGGCTCCTGTATCTAGTAGGCCTAGTTCCACGAAATCTAAAAAGGAAACTTTTGCGTAATAACACATGTCTTTTGGGTTTGCAACGATCGATGAAACTAATAGCTTGTGACAAAGTTTTCGCCTTTTGTAAAATTCTCTAAGTCGTTTAGTGGAACGTTTTGGCCTTTTAGAAGGAGAAATAGATGAAATATTAAATATAGCATTACGCTTCTGAATATAATTTTCCCACCGTTTATGGTATGAAAGTTTGGGGTATAATAATTCGGGAAAGTTGTCATCAGAGGGTTTCTCATGAGGTGTTGTTCTCTTCAGTAAGGTAATGGATTTTGAATTTGTGGTTGATTTTGTAATCGGGTCAGAATTTGATTGAGTTTTGTTAGATATAGTTTTATTGTCGTTAGTCTTGTGGGCCCGGAACTTTGGGGTTTTTTGAAAGATTTTGTTTCTTTGTCTGACATTTGGGCTTATAAACGTCTTTTGTTCCGCATCCGTAACAAAAGACGGTACGATCTTCTAAACAATCTTGCCAATTGTGGCCAATTTGTTGGCAGTTCCAACAAGACCTATTCTCAGATCGTTCAAAGGATTCTACAAAATTATCTGTATTGGAACATAGAGTAGATCTTGCCTTATTTCAGGACGAAGATTCCTGGCCAGTATTTCGATAACTTCCGCATCAAACATTGGATTTGGTAATTTGTCCATAATAAGCGTAACAGCATCGAAAAACGTATCGAATGCTTCATTCGGTTTTTGTTTCCGGTTACGGATCTCTTCGCGGATGTCAAAAGATGATCTAAAATCGCGATATTGGAATCGTAGCGCATCACAAAACTCGGTCCAGACAATACAGTCTACCTGTTTATGATAACGCCAGAACCAATCTCTGGATTTTCCTGTAAGAAGAATATGTAAATTGTTACATACTACACTAAAGTCCCCATTAAAATTTACTTTCGTCAACGATTCAACCCTATATATAAACTCGCAGACATTTAAACCGGTGGTAGATCCGTCAAACTTAAGGTTCCAGTGTTGGATGACAGAAGTAATTTTGTCTGGCGACATATTAATGAATGAATTCGAATTTAATAGTGAAGGAGAAGACGTGTTAAACATATTATGTAATTGATTAATATTCTGCTGTTCTGTTCTGTTGGCATTATCCATGTATGGATTTGAGTTTTGATTTTTGTTGTGTTGATTATTGAGGTTAGCAGCGTTTGAAGTTTTTGGGACTTTAGGCTGCGTGTTTGCGCCATTTGAGCTACTCTGAGTCACCAATGAAGATAAATCAAGGTTTTGGAAAAAATTTTCATTTTTTCTTCAATCAATCTGCCGATTTCATCTTGGTTACTGCCTGCGTTATGGACGTTCGAATGACTTGCATTCTTTTGATAAGATGAACCACAATTAGTATTTTTGTTTGGGCTAAAAGAAATGTTATCAATGCTATCCAAGTTAGGCATGGTCAGAGGATTATAACCTGACGCAGCATTTTTTTGGGAATTGCTACGTGTATTATAATATTTTGTCATAGCACCTCTGCCTCGATTTGAGAAAAAAAGGCCTTATTGTATTTGGTAGCTTTTGACTGCATTATAAACTCTATCAGATCTGACAGGATTGTTTACAATTTGGGCACTCATTAGATGATGCCAAACTAGTCTCGATACATGCTCTGTGGAATACATGTGAACATATGTTTATAACCATGCATTTATCTCTATCATTCATGGGCTCATGGCAAATATAACATATTGTAAGATCATTATTGGTAACATCGCAAGAAGTATTGTCTGCCTGGGCAGGTGGTGCAGGAGTTTAGCTTTCAGAAGCCATGCTTAAAAACTTAAAAAAATTAAAGCATAGAAAATTTAGTAACTTTAAACGTACTTTACGTTATCTCTATTAAAGCTTATGTATATATGTTTTCTATATAGGTGTTTCCATTTGGAGGAGTATTGAGGAGTGACGATTTGTGTAAATATTTAGAAAATGCTCATCCTACTATATGAAATTTGGGCTATTGATTGAGAAATATTCCTCAGATTATTTAAAGTTAAAACTGTTACATTATGAAACAGAATAGATTATTTGCATCGTACTACCAACGGTCATTAATCGCACTCAGCATATTGCATGATTTCCGGTTTGCAATAGATGTTTATTATTAATGATTTTACGATAAATAATCAAGAAACATTTCTCATTGAAAATATAAAGAAACTCATTTGATTGACGACCGTCAGAAAGTATTGGTAATTATTTGAGGGTTAGCATACTCAGCGTAAACGCAAGTAGCTAAAGCTCCTCTCAAATTCCACCAAGTATTCCGAAAGTAGACTTTCACATGAATCTCCTACATTTAAACTGGGGGTTTAGATCCTAAATCAGGTAAACTGACCTTGTTCGGGCCCCACGTTGGGCGCCAAATTTGTAACGTATTGTTCAAAAGTCGAAAGGATAGATTAACAATAGAGGTAGGACTGCGGGAGCCTATGAACTGCCAGCTACAATCGGGTGGGGGGTTCGTGTCCTTCCCTACTGTCACCGTGTTTCACAATACACAAATTAATATCTGACTCCCTTTTTATTTAAGGATTGGAAATCTAAGGAAAGAGTTGTGAACTTGAAATTTGATAGCAAAGGAAATGTGGATGATGATTAGCATTTCTAAAATTGTTCATTAAGGTCCCTTCTGATGTCTTGAAGGAACTGCCCTATTACCCACTCCTACCAATGTTCTAAAGGCAAATACTTTTTGTAGAACCCCATGATTGATACACTACATCCTCAATTACCTAGGAAACACCATTTATTTTTTTACCAATTCATTGTTAATTTGTTTATTGAATTCATATTCAAAAGGAAAAAAAAATAATATTTAGAAGCTAACCTTTTTGAAAGTTATATGATAAATTTTTAGATCTAAATATAGATTAATAATTACGTATTAAATATACTTATAAAAACATATTTTTTTTACAAAATATATCGAGGGAAGATTTATAATAGGGTGCTCTATGTAGTGTACATTGCAATCTATGTTTGCATACTGAATCCCATTGAATAATAACAAAACCTAATAACATGTTTATAAATGAAAACCAACAACAAACATTCAAAGAGGTTTTATTTCTCCTTTTTGATGTTATGAACAATTTCTTCTATTCATCAAAGCAGAGATAGAAAGTGCAAAAAAAAAAAAGAAAGAGGCAATATACTTATAGACTATTCGGAAATATTTTTACGAATACGTGTAACTCTGAGAATGTTTATTGATGGCTCCGAGAATAATTTATCAATGCAAGAGAATGTAATACTCTACAAAAATTACGTCAGTTTTAGGGTTAAAACAGACTTACCACCATAAAGATCTTGGAAGATCTTCTACAGGTCGGCTGGTTTTGGTTGCTAAAGGGAATAAGTAGATTAGTTGTATTGGACTCGATCCTCTTGCAGTGATTTTAAATATTGGTTAAGTACCAATTCTGATTATGGGTATTAGTAAGAAAAAGTAAATTTAAATAATAATGTTCGCTTGAGTTTAGGCAATGTATAACTCATGTATACTTAATAATATCCAATCTGGAGTTGTAGATTCTTAGGATTGATAAATTATTTCTTTGAGATGATATACGGTGCTTGTACACAAATGAGAAGACTTTATCACAGCATCCAGATGCAAGTCTTTTATATTATCTGAATTTTTTGATGATATTGTATGTTAACCTTCAAATCGGGATGGAGTTGGGATGATTTAACCAGATTTATATGTGACTATTTTCCATGAGGGCTCCACCTTTTCGGTAATAACACTCTGTGTTCTGAACTATGGATGTGGAATATGTTGTTAGATTTTGTTCACTCGGATGGAATATGCAGGCACTTTCTTTACTGCTAGGTTTGTTCTCGTGTTTGCAGAAGAATCGGGGCTCAATAATTGGTAGCAAATGGAAATTTCGCCTATTTTGCAGATAGGAATAAATAAGTTTGTTGATAACTGATCAATATACTTGGGTATTAGTGCCTTTGAGTGAAAAAAATGTTTCACCAGGATTTAGTTGGAAATACAATGTAACATCAATTCTACCCTGTGTGTAGAACGATTTGGACGGATTGCTCACTATACCAACAAGAACTTCCTGGATTCCATTCACAGGTTTTATGATGGAGAAATTTATAAAATTTTGTTGAATTCGATCACTGATTCTTAAATATTTAAATATTTTTTCTTTAAATTTTGTACAACTTAACTCTCAATAGTTAGAATAAAAAGGAAGTAAAGCAAGTTTTGAGCTGGTACGAAACCCACGTTGTGTCTTGTTAAAATGTTGATAAAGAAAAAATGTCAAAATCATGAATACAGAAACAAGAATATTTGTTTTGAACTGCGTTTTATTCTGAAAGTGGTATTTAACCGAACGTTTATTGTGTTCCGACGCTTTAAACTTTGGTGGCGGTTGTACAGTACTTATGGTTCCACTGTAGATAAGTCTCCACAACTAGTAGTAGAGCAAAACAAAAGCAATAAATTAATGAATGAAGCAGTAAAATAATACGTTCATTGATCGATGTTGCTCCATTCATAAATAAAATGAGAGTTTTTTCATAAATATCTCGGAAAGATTAACACTGAGAAAAATTGTACAATGTAGAATATGACCAGGAAAACGATTCCTCTTAATATATTGTGTGTAAGTATTTGGGTTCAGTGCTCTCCTGAAGGTGAACAACGAAAGGTGTTACGGATTTTTGTCTACAAGGATTTGCTAAAGTGAAAAGGAGCCAGATGGTCAATAAGGGTCATCTGTAATGTGGCGAATGTATTCATGGAATATAGAATAAAGATTTAAAAGAATATAAATTTATATATAAATTTATGAATAATATATTGACGTTTTCTAATAAAACCACTCTCATAACTTTTGCTTTGTGTGTTTATTTTTTAACTGACAGTGTCTTGTCAAAATAATATGCTTGTGTTTGAGCTAGCAATAGGAAAAAAGTTATGGATTTATATAGTGCCAATGGATAATTATTTTATATTTTAGGTAAACAAAATCCTAATTATTTTCAAAACGGAACACTCATGATGGCCAAACAGAAAAAATTTAAACGAATCAAATGGCCATTACATTCCAGATGTTACGCAATTGAAAGAATGCACTGTTTGCTTTACCACTGAAAAACTATTAAGAACTTCATCTTGGCTAACACGCCGATATTCGAAGGATCCGTTTTCATCAATATTATCACCCTGGTCAATATTTTGTACATAAAAATGAGAGTCCGTTTTAGGAGAATGTACATCGGCGAACTTTTTGTTGCGCTCTTTTAAGTCTCCGATAAATTGGCTAGTTGATCTAGATTTCCCAACACTTGTTTTGTTAATTAAGGCAAAATTAAATTTGGTTGAGAAGTATCGAGTTTTCGCAGCATTTATTTGATTGTTAACAGTCTTTCTAGCTGAGCGAAAATCTTCATAGAGCTCTAAGGTTTTAAAACGTTTCCATCTAAAGTAAGCCAAATCTCTTTCATCTATTCATTTTTAATAGTGGAATTGAACCAAGGTTTACTCGTTGACGTTAGTTTTTTTTTTGTTTTTAAATGCACTGTCTCATTATAGATACTTAAGATGTTTTATGAAGAAATTATAATTGTTGATCAACCGAATGGAGTGATTAAATGATATCCCAATTGGCATGATTTTTTTTTTATTTAGTATGGTGTAATTTAGATTTCTGAAGTCGCGGTATGAGATTGTATCTTCTTCTTGCTCCATGTTAAAGTTGTTTGCCAGGTAAATCAAATCGTGCTTTGAAAAGCATGGAACAGAAATCTGGGCATAGTGTAAGGGCCTGTTTATGTATGTCCATAAGAAAATGAATGCCTAAGAAACACAAACAAATTTGATTGTGTTTTTCAAATTTGTTTTTTACTTTGAAGCAAAGGCAAAGGAAATAATATTTCCAAAACTAAAGTTTCGGTGTTTTTCATGCGCACACATTTTCGTTTCGAAATACATGAACAGGCTGTAAAATATTTTAAGGGTCATTGATAAAGAAGATATCTAAAAGAGTATTTACCGTCGAGGAAAAATGCGTTGGATTTCTGTAATTAGTCACGAAAAGCCCTAGATTATATGTTTGAGTAGAAGCCACCAGCAATTACGACATCATTAAAACACATCGTTACAGTTTGTAAAAGGGGTCCCAACTTGACCAAAAATCATGAAAATATAAAAAGCTGTGTAGCGCTATTTAATACTACTTTAAGGTGTATGTTGAAACGAGTTCAACAAAATTGAGAGATTTTACAATTCATGGGATTTTATTTTTTTTATTTTTATTTTATAAATATTTATTACAATTAAAAATTATAATAAAAAAGCACTAGCAACTAGGGCTATCGGCCTATCATGGGATTTTAACTTTATATTCTTTTTAACTATTTTTCATCTGGTAACCTTTTATGCAATGGGCTTTTACTCAATGTATAAAAGGTACCACTTCCATTTCGTTTCCATCAAATAAAAAATGTGCCTGCAATTGTCTACACCAAATGCATTAACTTCACTTGTACCAAGAACGCTAAACATAACAGAAGTAAACTAATAAAACTCTGCCGCAATACCTTCATTACACACCAAAAAGTCTTTTATTTTAAACCTTCTACTCAACCGCTAATTTTACAACTGAGGGAGTTGCCACCGCTAAACCGCATCAAAAGATACAGTCCACTCCAGGCCAACTCACTCTTATTTGTACATGGTCCATTCGAGCCTCCAAGGATGTGAAAAGTTACATTTTTTGGGTTACGTCCACCGCAAAAACTTAAAAATTTCTTTGAAGCTGAAACCTTACGAGCCTCTGATGTAATAACGAGCAATTTTTACATGGATTACGTCCGCCGCTCTACCTCGATATTTCTGAAGAAGGCGCACATACATACATTGTGGAAAAAGGTATGTAAAGTGTTATGATATGTGAGCATTCAGGGGTTTTCTCTCTCTTATTTGAATTTAAAAAGGAATTCAAAGATTGTTTCCCATTTCAAAAGCTTTGGTCAAGTCACAACAAACATTACATGTAGACATACATATGTACATACAAATGTAAGTCACCTGCAACAACAACAAAAACTATGCAAAAATAAGAATTTGCAACAACAAGATCAAGAAGAAAAGCAGATACTACGTTTAAAATTTCGCTAAGATTATTCTACCTTACATTTCCATTTGTTTCTTTTCTAATCATCTCCGTCAATATTAAAGAGATCGTCAACATTTATCTACAATGATAATAAAGTAGCAATTTATGAAACTGCAGAAAAGAAAAAACTATGGGAAGAATATATTAAGCAATTATTTATCGATCACCAACGAACATCCTTATCCAACTCTGGGGATGAAATTAATTTTACAGGGACACCCATTACTGAGAATGAATTACAACTAGCTATTATGTCAATGAAAGATAAAAAGGCAATGGGTCCAGACGAAATACCTGCCGAGGTACTTAAGTTAATAGACGGAAATAACACCAAGCTTCTTTTAAAACTATTCAACAATATATATAAAACAGGACAATATCCCCAAGATTGCCTCAAATCAACATTTATCACAATACCCAAGAAAAATAATGCGAAGACCTGCAGCGACTATAGACTAATAAGTCTAATGAGCCACGCTCTTAAAATATTTTTGAAAATAATACGTAGACGAATCTATCCGATCTGCGAAGCACACATGGGACAAACACAATTTGGATTCAAGGAAGGCATGGGGACACGAGAAGCGTTACTAGCTGTACAAGTATTAATACAAAATTGTCCAGAGGTACAAAAAGATGTATTTTTATGTTTCGTAGACTACGAAAAAGCGTTCGATACGGTAAATCATGATAAATTGATAGAGATCCTACTTTCAATCGGATTGGAAGACAGTGACATAAACTGCATTAAAAACCTGTACTGGAAACAGATAGCAAACATTCAAGTAGCTAATGAATTAACTGACGATGTTCCAATTTCAAGAGGCGTAAGACAAGGCTGCATATTGTCCCCTCTTTTGTTTAACATATATTCCGAGAAAATATTTGAAGAATCTGTACGTGGAAAGAATATTGGTATCCAACTAAACAACACCTTAATAAATATTAGTAGCAAGCAGCATAGCTGGACTTCAAAAATTAATAGACGCAGTAACACAAAATAGCGAAATATACGGATTACAAATCAACGTTAAGAAAACAAAATATATGGTAGTAAGCAGGAATCATGCCGACAATAATAATAAATAACGATGAAATAGAGCGAGTGACAACCTACAAATACCTCGGAATTCAAATCAACGATAAATGGGACATATCAAGAGAAATTAAAGCTCTGTTCCAGAACTAAAAAGTTTTTACAATTTTTACCACTTTTACACATTTTGCGTTCCCGTACACAAAATTTATATGAAAATCGTTTACGACTTTTACAACTTTTACGACTTTTACCAGTTTATAAAGTACGGGAACAGGCCATAAATGCCGAATAGAAATGGCAAGAAGCAATTTTTTCAAACATAACAAAGTTTTACTTAGCCACGACATAAGTCTTACTACAAAAATACGATTTGTAAAATGTTACATATGGTCCGTTTTATTGTACTCTGCGGAAACATGGACTTTGAAAGCTGTAGATGAAAAAAGACTGAACTCGTTCGAAATATGGATATATCGTCGAATTTTAAAGATCCCATGGACCGAGCGCATTACAAACGACGAAGTGTTAGAACGCATGCAAGTCGAACGCCAATTAATAAAAATTATAAAAACACAAAAAACCGCATATCTTGGTCACATTATGAGGCATGAAAAATATAAGCTTCTGCAAACAATTATCCAAACAAAAATCGATGGGAGAAGACAGAGAGGGCGACGGGAAACATCATGGCTCAAAAACATTCAAGACTGGACTGGACACCATAATGAAAGAACTCTTCTGAATGCCGCCAAAAACAGAAACTTATATATAAATTAATAAACTGATTTGTTAAATATACCAAATTATCATTATGTAATTGTATGATCGCTGAAACCCGAATACGGAATGGCAAATAAAGAAGAAGAATATTAAAGAGACAAAATTTATTTTTGTTACTCAGCAAATAAAATTGTTGGTATATTCTTATGCTGCCTTCATGAACATTCACACTTGCCTGTATTGACAACCACTGTAAAGGGAAGTAATGTCAAATATACATATGTATGTCAATCTGACTTCTCTTCAAAAATGAGTAGTTACCAACCAACATAATAGTAATAACATCAAATACAACATTGACTTTTCTGTTACAATCAAATTACAAACCAAGAGAGATTCAATTTCAACCGCACTTCTTACCCCGCACTGTAAACTAAAAAAAAAAAATATTTAACTACAACAACAAACCGCAGAACAAGAGGTAGAGCTACACTCTAGCTAGAGTCTAGCTATGACAAATTCCAATCACTTAGTCCTATACAGCCAAACGCAAAAGGTTTTCGTACAGAAAAGGAAAAACTGCCAAATTTACAAAATCATATACACACTTTTGATTTTATTAACAACAGCCAAAAGGCAATTTTACATTGGGCTCGTTGATAACAATTCTGCACAAATTAAAAATGTTGTTCAATATGTCAAATGGAGAACTCCATACTGCCCGTCAACAGACATCACAACAATCAGATGTTATAAGCAGATTGTTTACACCAGTCTCTCTGTTTATTGTTTTATATGTGCGTAACAAACAGCATCAACCGAGATGCCAACTGCCCCGAGCTAAAAATCGCTACAGAAAAAAAGTGTTTAAAACCATCTCACATTTCTACTGAATAAGAAACAAATCCAACAACGAAAAAGTATAAAAACCGCAGAAATTACCAATTGTTACACAGAAATAGAGAAATTAAAAAAGCCCACAAACATATTTTTATCCAGTTCTTCAATAAATTATCCGATTCCCATGTTTTTTTACTTTCGAAACGATCTGTAATCTAAATGTATGAATATTTCACTCACTGTACAATACAAATATACTCTTTTCAGTTTGCTTTAAAGTGATGGCAATAAGCAATGTTGTGTAAAAAATCACTACAACCGTTACCTTAAACAGCCAAAATCGCTACTGCAGCGATTTAAAATAAAAATTGCTGCAACTCTCACACAGTGGTCTCTGTATGTCAAAAATCACAAGTAGCGTAAAAACCACCAACTTGGCATCCCTGTTATCAAAAGCAAATAATATACCAGTTTGTTAGAGCGATCATCACTGCCTTTATTTAACCAAACGGCGCTCTAAGGTATTACTAGCCATCACCGCAGCTAAGCCCATTCTCATTACACTGCAGTCTCTACATTGGTTCGACTGTTTGTGCACAACACACACTCAACCGCAGATACGCTCTCTGCCGTTAACAGTTAAAACACAGTCGCCTGTTAAACAGTTTGCGCAGAGCAAAAACATGTCAATAAGAAATCTCTGAATTAGTTGAATTATGTTCCTATTGATTGGGAGACATCGCAATTTGTTTTGTGGTGTCAAAAATAAAAGGCAAAATTATACCCCCGACCACATTGTTATCACGAAAGAAGGAGAAGAAAATCAATAGCAAAAAATATAATTACAAAGAAGCAGCAGCATCAGCAGCATTATGAAAAATATAAAATTGTGAAGCAAATTGAAATTAAAACTTGTGCAAAAATACTAAACTATAAGTAGAATAGAGAAGCGCAAATCGCAATAACAAAACAAATTGATTATTTCGTTTATTTTTCTTCAATAATTGATCAAGAAACCAACTGTGCTGTCATCGCAAGCCACCACCGCCTCTATAATATAAAACCACCATTCAAACAGAAAATAATAAGCAACTATGGATCTGTTTATTTACTTGGCACACTCTTCCGGGTTTTACCAGTGTTTACCCGAAAAGTGTACCCTCACTTTACAAAGCATACTATTGATATGAAGCCGTTCAAAATATTTAACATTTTTTGCCTTTATACAAAAAAAGGTACAGGAACCTACCAAATGTTTTTAACTGTGGTCTTTGTATTCATAAACAACAGGAAATGTTCGGTTTAATGCTGTTACAGAACCCTCAAACATCTTGCCCAACATGTTGATGTTAATAATTAAAAGATATCCGCTTTCTCAAAGACCTTCACTCCATAAGACGAGAGGAAAACAGAACGCATATCAGTGCTAATAAAGGTTTCGTAGAAAGACAAAAAAAAAACAAGTGAGCAAAGGCTATAGTCGGGACCGGGCCGACCATGTGATACCCTACACCACTACCCCTGTGCATAAGCTTTTGCTAGTAAATATTTCTTTTAGGGAATATAATCCAACTACCACCAAACATAATATGCCTCTTTCTCTCTGGGACCCCCATAAGCAACCAAAATTTCGTGACTATCCGATCAAAATTACGACCTGTAGCTTGATTGCAAAAAATGGAAGAATTGGATGCATTACTGACTATTGCGGTATCTCCCTTGTTTGCCCACCTTCGCCAATCTGCTTTAAACCAATATAAAGGTAATATTTTCTTCTTCCATTGACAGGCTTTGCCGTTGGAATACCCCTACTAGAAGCCGATATATTCCCAAAGAATAAAACTTTGAATTTGTCTCGAAATGAGTTTTTCCCCATTCCGATCCCTAAATATTATCCGACTATCACAATAGGCTTCTTCCTCTGTGGGGCCCCCACCTACCCCCAAAAATTCGTCACTATCCGATCAAAATTCCAACTTGTAGCGTGATTACAAAAATGGAAAAATTGGATATATTACTGAATTTTGCAATATCTCGAATTGCTCACTTACGCCAACATACTTTGCATCAATATAAACGAGATCTTTTCTTCTTCCATTGACGGGTATTCCTTTTGGAATAATCCAACCAGAAGCGGAGATATTCGCACAAAAAAAAACGTTGACTTTTCTCCACATAAGCTTTTCGCTTATTCCGACTCCTGAATATTATCCGACCATCACCAAACTAAATAGGCCTTTTCCTCTGTGGGACCCGCATCAACTCCCAAAAAATTCGTGACGATCCGATCAAAATTGCGACCTGTAGAGTGATTACAAAAAAATCGGAAAATGGGATGCATTACCGATTATTGCGATATCTCTGTTGTTTGAGCAGCTACGACAACCTACTTTACATCATTGTAAAGGTGATATTTTCTACTTCCCTAGACAGGTTTTGCTTTTGATACGCCTCTTAAAGAAACAGAGATATTGGCTTTGAAATAAAACGTTGACCTTTCTCCAAATAAGTGTTAGTCCATTCCGACCCCTGAATATTATCCGACCATCATCAAAATCAATAGGCTTCTTTCTTTTTGGGACCTACATTAACCCCCAAAATTTCATGACCATCCGATCAAAATTGCGACCTGTAGCGTGATTACAAAATAATCGGAAAATGGGATGCATTATCGGCTATTGCTATATCTTTGATATTTGACCACCTACGACAACCTAATTTACATCGTTGTAAAGGTGATATTTTCTACTTTCCAAATTGCGACCTGTAGCGTGATTACAAGGTTTAGATGGACAGACGGACAGACGGACGGACGGACGGACGGACGGACGGACACACATAGCCAGATCGACTCAGCTCGTCGAGGCATTCATTTTGGTATATATAAGTATGGGTCTACGACCATTATTTCGATGCGTTACAAACTTTTTGGCCAAAACAAACTTATAATACCCTCCCCACATAGTGGTGTAGGGTATAAAAAACAATTGCTTGTGAATCAGCCGTTCACAATTGAATAAAATAACAACAACATTGAATTTTATGTTTCTTGTTGTCGGGTGCCAGGTGGAACATATAAATGTCATACAAAACGAGCGTGAATCGTCATATGATGTTCATATTCTTCCTCTCCATAAAACAACGACAAAGTTTCGTAAAAAGAACACAAAACGTACAACCACCTAACACTCCCCAATGCCGTTTTGTAAATTTGTGCTATTGTTCTACTGTTTCGATGCATTTTGTCAATAACAACAAAACAACGTCAACAACAGTTCCTGGTCTCATTCAAATGCTCTGAGTTTATTTTAATAAATACAAATATTTCTTATTCTTCCCCGATTTCAACAATATAAAAAATAAAGTTTATTGAAAAAATTTATTAATATTTTGATTTGCTCCACAAATATTGGCCGAACCTGTTGTTGTACTTTCCGATTTGACATCTGGTATCTTGGCTTTGGATAAAATGTGCTCAACCATTGTCAAGGATTTAATTGGTACAGCACAATATGATAATCTTAAATTGTTTCTATTCCCTGTTCACATATCTCATAACTTTACAATACCTTTACATTTCAGAACTGCTACATGTCAAGCCTAATCCGGAACATGGCATCGCCTGCAATTTGCTGATTAAGTTTCGTTACTGCAAGAGGGCCCGGCATGTTGAAGCGAGTTCAACAAAATTGAGAGATTTTACAATTCATGGGATTTTACCTTTATATTCTTTTTAACTATTTTTCATCTGGTAACCTTTTATGCAATGACCTTTTACTCAATGTATAAAAGGTACCACTTCCATTTCGTTTCCATCAAATAAGAAATGTGCCTGCAATTGTCTACACCAAATGCATTAACTTCACTTGTACCAAGAACGCTAAACATAACAGAAGTAAACTAATAAAACTCTGCGCAATACCTTCATTACACAAAAACCAAGAAGTCTTTTATTTTAAACATTCTACTCAACCGCTAATTTTACAACTGAGGGTGATGCCACCGCTCAACCGAATCAAAAGATACAGTCCACTCCAGGCCAACTCACTCTCATTTGTACAGTGTAGTTAATTGATTTTACATAAATTATTGATACAAAGAATATAAATTCAATAGGGAAAAGTTTACAATATTTAAGATAAAAATTTGAAACTCCCCATACAAAAAGTTCCGCCCGGGTTTCGGTATTTTGAAATCTTTAATCATATATGTTCTCGGCTTGGTACACATATCCTTTCGGTTTGTAGAAACTCAATGCAATCCCGATGTAACGAATATGTCGGATAGAGTTACAAAGGGGATTAATGTCATAGCGGTTGGAAGCAAACTCGTGACTTTTATTTTCTGGAAAACAAGTAAAGATATATCAGTCGACTTTGCCGACAAAGATATGCCCTCAGCCTGTATGTATGACAGATCAAATACCGCCTACACAACCAAAATATTTTCCCCATCAAATCGAATGCGCATTTAGAGAGTTTTCAGAATTTTATGAACTTCTTTGGATATATGAACTTGCAGACAAAAATATCGAAACTTTTGCGGAATTTATCTTAACAACTGTGGCGGTTCCGAATAAATACTTACGTCATCAAAATTGATTTGGATTAAAGGACAAAAGGGTTGCACTTTTCGGAGAAGGTACCTGAAGGAATGGACCGACATATCCATTTAGGAAGTCGATCTTATTTTGAGAGCCTTTCCTTTCGATAGTTATAACGTCATAGTTGGTCACAGTATAGTTTTGTAACCTTTATGTCATGAAGCACGAACATAGCTATGAAACATAGAATATCGCTGTAAATAAGACCACAAGGAGTACCTTTGGTCAAAATGTCCAAAGGCTCCTCGAACAGCCCTTAAACTGCAGTTATGTTGAACTCTTGTAAGTGAGGTATCCGAAAATAGTGTTAAAATAATCTAAAAAAAAAAATTAATTTTGAAACTGAAGGAGTGAACTGATATGACTTAATCTAAGTTTGGACAAAATATTACGAAATCCACAATTTGGACATAATCGGCTGATTCGTTCGAGAGTTATCATGCACTCCAGCCATGTAGACAGATGGGCGGATTGGGCTTAATGACACCAAATTGTCTGAAACTGATTTCTCCTACTGTTTAACACAAAATCTGTCTAAAATAAGATTACAACATTTTTAACCGAATTTCTAATTAGGTTTCTAGATATATTTTACGAAAACCAATATATGGTACATTTTGTCCATTCCATGTACGTCCATTCACGAAATACTGTACGAGTAACTTTGTTGGATCAAGGATGAGTATAAAGCCTCGAGACCTCTATAATGATCGAATATGGCTTTTTAAATATGGAGTATACATATTTGAAAATTAAATAAAATTACATAAAAAGTAATTCAGATTTTAATGACAGAACCTCAAAAAGAGTACTCAAGCAAAGAATTTGAAAATATTTCTTACAAAACTTCATTACAATTTTCGGTACAGAAACTTCAAAACAATGAAAGATTCTATTTTGAAATTTTCAAAAAGTAAAAAATAAGTATCAGAAAATGAGAAAAAAGGTAATAATTATTTAAAGTAGCTCAACAAATTTTACTCGACCAAATCATTTCGGGGCCCAGGGGACCCAGGGAGGTATATCAAAAGCAAAACCTGCGAATGAAAGTATAAGATATCACCTTTGCAACGATGTAACGATATCGCAATAGCCGCTAACCCAACCCAACTTTTCATTTTTGCGATTATAATAATAATGACGAATATCACAGCTTTGGTTGAGGACCTTCCAAAAGCAAAGTCTGACTATGAAAGTAGAAAATCCTACCCCATCTTTACAATGATGTAAAGCAGGTTGGCGTAGGTGGCCAAATAACGGAGATATCGCAATAGTCGGCAATACATCCCATTTTTTTCATTGCTTGCAATCACGCTTCGCAATTTTGATTGGATCGTCACGAAATTTTGGGTGTTAATGGGGGTCCCACAAAGGAAAAAAGCTATTGATTTTGGTAATGGTCGGATATTATTCATGGGTCGGAATTTAAAAAAAAAATTATTTGGAGGAAACGTTTTATTTCAAAGCGAATATCTCTCTTCTGTAAGAGGTATTTCGAAAGCAAAACCTGGCAAGGCCATTTTTTGTGCAATCACACTACAGGTCGGAATTTTGATCGGATCCTCCCGAAATTTTAGTGGTTGATGGGGTCTCACAGAGAAAGAAGCCTACTGATGGTTGGCGTACATCCCACTTTTCCATTTTTTTGTTTGAGTTGTACTGACGATGCACTTAAATGACCTGTATTAATGAAGACATTCAGAGCAAAGGCGCTAAGCTATCCCAATTTTAATATCACTGTGCAACACGAAAATTATTAACCATATTCTGACACCGCAGTGTGATAGAACACCAAAAATGAGAAGACACGTGTCTCGCCGTTTTTCCCTATCTCATCAACTTTCGCGGTTATAGGCATCCAAAGGCTTGAGGCTTTGATGTAAAAAGGGTCATTTAGTCAGGACTATATCTTCCAAACCATTAGGAAATTTTAATGTATCTCAGAGGGAAAGTTGTAGCTCTTATAATAAAGTACAAAAATTCTGAACACATATAACCAATCAAGCTTCATCTGCAAGGTCAAAATCGCCATGGTCAAATTTCTTTTAAAATTTTTTCTAAAGTTTGGTTTACATTTTCCAAACCGATCAAGTTTGAAGCAAATAACCAACTACAAAAATGTACCTCAGATCTCAGTAAACATCTTTCTAGAATATACGAACTCTGTAGAAATGGATCTTAATGGTCGAAATAGCAAAACAATTGCGATTTTTATCCTCATTTCTCGGCTTCTGCTCCATAGATATTAAACCGTTGAAAATTCAAGAAAACAATCAACCACAATAGTGTAGCAAAGGCTTCAATAAACAACTTTCTGGAATATGCGAAATGTCTATGAACGGTTCTTAATGGTAAAAATAGCAAAAATCTTTTGAAAATATCCAATTTTTATACTTTTTTCTACGACTCTGGTCCAAAGATACGCCACCGCCCGAAAATTAAGGATACATTCAACTACTAAAATGTACCTTAGATTTCAACAAACAAGTTTCTAGAACAAATGAAGATTCTAGGAACGATTCTTCAGACTCAAAATTCGATTATTTTAGATCATTCTTTCCTGTTCAGGTCAGTAAATAACAAACTTTTCAAATTTCCTTGAGTTTTTAACAGTTTGTTATTTCCAAACCTGAGCAGGGGGAATGTTAAAAAATTTAAATGTTCGTGAATTTCAGCCCTAAGAATCATTCCTAGAATCTTCATATGTTCTAAAGAGTTGTTTATTGAAATCTTAGGTACATTTTTGTGGTTGACGGTATCCTTAATTTTTGGGCGGTTGCGTATCTTTGGACCAGAGTCGTAGAAAAAAGTATAAAAATTGGATATTTTCAAAAGATTTTTGCTATTTTTACCATTAAGAACCGTTCATAGACATTTCGCATATTCCAGAAAGTTGTTTATTGAAGCCTTTGCTACACTATTGTGGTTGATTGTTTTCTTGAATTTTCAACGGTTTAATATCTATGGAGCAGAAGCCGAGAAATGAGGATAAAAATCGCAATTGTTTTGCTATTTTGACCATTAAGATCCATTTCTACAGAGTTCGTATATTCTAGAAAGATGTTTACTGAGATCTGAGGTACATTTTTGTAGTTGGTTATTTGCTTCAAACTTGATCGGTTTGGAAAATGTAAACCAAACTTGAGAAAAAATTTTAAAAGAAATTTGACCATGGCGATTTTGGCCTTGCATATGTAGCTTGATTGGTTATATGTGTTCAGAATTTTTGTACTTTATTATAAGAGCTACAACTTTCCCTCTGAGATACATTCAAATTTCCTAATGGTGTGGAAGATATAGTCCTGACTAAATGACCCTTTTTACATCAAAGCCTCAAACCTTTGGAGGCCTATAACCGCGAAAGTTGATGAGATAGGGAAAAACGGCGAGACACGTGTCTTCTCATTTTTGGTGTTCTATCACACTGTGGGGTCAGAATATGGTTAATAAAACATGACTCAAAAAATTACACACAGTGTATTTTGAATTTTACCAGTCAAAAACTTATGCACAGGGGTAGTGGTGTAGGGTATCACGTAGTCGGCCCCCGACTATAGCCTTGGCTATGTAATATTGGGTGTTAGAGCTAAACCAAATAGAATTGAGACGCAAAGCGTTGTTGTTTTGTTTTTTGTATGTAGATACAGATTTAAGGTAGAAATTCTTGTCATACGGCGACATGAACTGCACCAGGACAACGCTATCGGGAGAATTTTGTTTCTTGGTGTTGTTCCGGTTTTGCAAACGATGTACGGACGGTGAAGTGTGGGTGGGTTGTTGCTTTATTCATAGAACTACATATTCGTTGAAAAATCGCTATCAAGTCTTCGCCATTCTGAGTTTCATTGCCAACGGGAGCATTTTCAAGCCGTAAAATTTTTTCAGCGCCTTTCAAGTTGAAGTATTCGATCATTCATATCGTTGAGTTCTGTCCTAAGTTCACACACTCTGCTCTCGATTTCATTCAGAATCCTGTTCTCCGTCTCCATCAACATACCTTTAAACCAGTGTTCACCAGCAACAACAAATTCAACCGCTGCGTTTGTGTTGGGCATACACACGAGATTATCTATCCCTCTCTAGATAAACATCGTGTGCGTTAATTCATTGCTAAAACAAAGAAGATGATCGGGAGTGAGAGCAACGTTCAAATTCACCACAATTGAGATTGTGTCTGTTCACACAGACACGGCTCGCGAGCCCAGTGGTGATTAACACTGCTTTAAACCATGGTCGCCCATCTGTATACTGCGGGCGCCCACTGAGTTGTTTTGCTTTTGCCATTCTCCCTCATTCACAGTGTACGTGAGCAAAACAGGACTGACAAACATCATGTGGTTGTTGTTTTTTGTTTTTCACCTACACATAACACTTGCTTCAGTTTGATGGTATTCTGTTGGGCGACGCTGCTTTAAACTCATCCAAAAGATGTTCACTCAGTTTGGAGAAGCGAACATGTAGCATGTGTACCAATCGCAGAGATGAATCAGATAGTCGCGGAGTTTTGGTCGAATTTCCGACAGAAAGTTGTATTAGACTCTCGATATAACGACGGTCACTGTCATTATTAACACGTAAATTAACTTGTGTAATATCGGTTGATTTTCCTCGAACATGGTTGTGTATGATTGTATTCGTGATTAGGACAACAGCGGAAATAACAGGCCCTACAATGTTATTACAAGCCAGCAAAATTTGAAGGAAGGGGTTCCATGCCATGACGTGATTTTATGGCATCTTTTGCATTGGTTCAAAAGATGTCGTGAAAGATCCGATCTTTTCATTAGCAATATAAGATTAATACAATAGGCTTGATGTTGTCGGACACTCGAAATCACAACCAACGTTGTTAAAACTCTAGTCGTAATGATAATGTAATTGCAAAGGGTTGGTGAAAATGACATGCTTTGGATCCAAAAATGAATAGCATCTTTTGGGGTCCACGGTCATATAAAATTCATCGATGAAGATGCTAAAAAGATGACATGCCAGATCACTTGCTCCCATGATTGAATGGCATCTTTGGCATGGACCATTTTGCTGTGAATGTTATGTTTTTATGTTTAAAGTGACAAATTGCATAGCACACTTTTAGGCGAGAGAGTTAAAAGTTCTATTTCAGTTATTAAAATTGCTGTTACAGATCTGTGAACTTTGAGGATCTGTTAAGAAACTCAAAATTTTACACTAGCATCAATATTGATATTTTCTATCTCACTTTTCGCTTCTTTTTCTCTCACTTATTATTTTCATGATGTGTTGTGTTTGCCACTTTTTTCGTTACTTGTGTCTGAGGGAATTTACAAACGAGTTAATGGTTGCGTTGGACTCTCGGTACATAGTTTTATGTTTTCAGATGTTCTAGCTCAAATTATAAGAGTGTTTGGCAAAATAAACAAAAAATTATTGGAACCAATGAAAAACACGTCCACTCACACAACGGCTGTTTGGTCGTATAAAACTTTCGTTGGTCATATAAAACTTTCCCCTCGAAATTTGTCCGTACAGCTCCTCGCCTTCATATACCGCCCATAGAGCGGTACCTCCCAAATTTCGGTATTTTGAAAGTTAGCCACATTGTTTTACCGAAATTGCTGGAATTTGGTAATTAGTCTTCTTCATAAAAGAAAGGAAACAAATAGTTCAGTTTTACTACAATACAACTCGTGGTGGAGGGTATAACAAGTTCAGCCAGGCCAGGAACTAAACGCCTTTTTTACTTGTTTTTCATACAAATTTTTTAGATTTCTATTCTTCAATGGTTGTCTTTTAGCGGTATGAAATATATTTTTTATTTATTATGGACCAAAAACGATTACAGAGTACCAATATATGACACGATTTTATAATTCAATTAAGTAAATTCACTTGCTTAAAATACTTAACTCTTTAAATAACACTGTGCAATATTTTTAACATTTTGAGCTGAGGATTTTTTGAAAGTACAGACCCAAACTACAAAAACGCTAGTTGGGTTTTGTTGTGCCAGATCCAGCTTAGATTTTATGGCCCCATCTAAACATGGTTAATTATGCACATTTTAAAGCAATTCTGCGCTATATCTCTGAAACCTATATGAATCTTCATCTGACCTCTCATGCAAATTTGTAAATAAGGGCAATAATATAATATTTGGAGAAATAATGAACTAGAAAAACTACATTTATTCCCTCAAATTTTATAAAATATCGAATATTTCTATAATTTTTATACATTTCGCGCCACATCTCCAAAACCGTTAATTTTTATACCCTCCACCATAGGATGGGGGTATATTAAGTTTGTCATTCCGTTTGAAACTACTCGAAATAATCATTGTAGACCCCACAAACTATATATTTTCTTGATCAGCGTGCAATTCTACATCGATATAGCCAATGTCCGTCCGTCTGTGGAAATCACTCTAGCGTCCGAACGGATTGACGTAGAAAGATGAAATTTTGGGAAAATCTATTATTTGTACGTAGGACTTTTGGTATTGAAAGCGGGCTATGTAGGTCCGCGCTTTCGTATAGCGCCATTACAAAATGACGCGTCGTCGTTTTAAAGAAAAAGACGTCTTTCACAGTCAAATGCTATACATGCACTGATTTATTAAGCGTAAAAATATTCTTAAGAACTAAATAGTAAAATTGTCTTATTCTAATTTTTACTAGTGTGTAGAAAAGAGAGAGAGAGTGCACATATGTATGTGTACGAACATATCTGCCATACAATCTTATGGAGAGTTCATAACACATACCCCATGTGGCAATCAGACATGCCACACATGCTTATCAGCCAGTAGCCAGATTACCTCCAGCAGCATTACCCAGACATACTACATGTGGAAATGGATATTCTAATCTTATTTTATTCCATCGACCTCCTACGATAAGGCGATCTGCTTACCACATGTTTATCTTTTCAAGTGGACTGTATTGAAAGTAGATCCCTATTTAACAACATGATATCTTTAATTTACACACGCAACCCTCACAAAGACATTCACTATCTTTATTACACTGTGCCACAAATTGGAACTCAAGGTATGTGCGGTGGAAAATTCCTCTTGGATATGAAAGCCCTTAGTGAGTATATTAAGAACCCAAAAGGAAATTTTCCCAATAGGTCAAGTTTATGAGATATCGCGCGATGAATTTTTTGAATTTTCGCCTATGATGCTTGAGAAAATAGCTTTATATCTCTGTTTGCCGTTATTGTAGCATCGTTGTGAGATTACTATCTTCAGTCAAATCGAATGGCGAATCTTTTTGTAGAACATTTCATTCTTCTGACTCAATTCCTTTCATGTCCTTTTCGTCCTTTTTTCTTGAACCCTAGAAAAAGTACCACAAGATGAGATCTTACAGCATCCAAATATTCCAAAAACATGTAGCTCAGAGAATTCTAGGTACGTATGTCTACCTACCAATAAATAACAAATAACGAATATACAGAAAAACAAAACATACGTTTTTTTCTGAACAAAAACCGGGTAAATGACAAAAAGACAATGAAAACGTGACAATATCGATTAGTTGTCAATGAGAACCGTACCTACAATTCTCTGAGCAACATTTTTGTAGAATATTTGTGTCATCATATTTGGCGTCATCCTTCTGAGGTGGCTTCTTCTTACTGGCTTTAGACAGCTTAATCTTCCAGCGTAAACAGTCATCCTTCTATAACGGCTTAACATATCTGGCCATAGGTACCTTCTTCCCCTGGCGTTGAAGAAAGTCTTCCTTCGTAGGTTCTCTGGATGGATAGTACTGATTTACTTTATTCTTAACGTAGGAGAACAATATCTTCTCTTCCCTCTTTGTACAATTGGCCTTGTTGGCTCCAGCATACTTAATGTCTTTCATGGCAACCGTATGTTCTGATTGTTCCTTCGGGCTGTCCATCTTTTCCCTCTTCATAGGCTCCATTTTTATTAGCAGAGTTCCGGTCTCTGCCTGGTTTTTGGTCGGTGCCGAGCTGTTGACTGATTCGTCTTCCTCGGAATATGGCCCCATAGCCTCATCCCTTCTGTCTGCAGCATCTTTGCTCAGATTTGAAGCCCCCTCGCCTTTGTTGCTCGCCGTCACCACCATTTTCCATGCCGCAGTCTCCCTCTGACTCAGCACTCCAGAGATTTGCAATTGATTACCCTTTGTAATCGATGCTTCCATTTCTTTTATAGTTTGGAAATGATTATTAGCCTCCTTAATACCTTCCACCACCAGTTGACAATCAGTTTCATCTTTAGCCGATAGTTGTGCCGCCAACTCATCATGTTTGGATTCAGCTGAATGTGGCGCTTTATCTGTGCTAGCCAATTCTTTATTCAATTTTCTAACTTCTGCCTTCATAGCCGTCACCTCACAATTTCCCTCTTGGATAGCCGCTATTAATTCTTCCTTAGCTATCCTCGATTCCTCAGCCTCACGCTTGACATGCTCCTTTAGCGTATTGGCAAGCTTGAATGCATCTTCCTTCTCCGATTGGCATGCGGTCATAGCAACTTCCATTGCCATGATCTCCCCTTTCATCATCTTCATAGCCTCTACCGCGGCCCTGCGTTGCATCCGCTCGTTGTCCAATTTTTCCTGCAGGCCACGGTCTTCCATTTTGGCCTCTTCATCCTTCATTTGTAGGTCTCTTATCACCTCACACTGAGCGGTCACTCTGGTTTCACGGCTTGCTTTAGCCTCTTCAGCTTTTTCAAGGTCAATTTCCAGAATCTTGTTCTTGACTTTCAATTTCCCTTCTTCATACTCCGTTATGTCGATATCCCATCGCAGGAATTTTATTTGTTCCTCCAATGACAGGGGCCTAACAGGCATCAACATTATTGGCAACACCTTCCTCTTTTTTAGAATATAAGAATAAAATATTAAAAGAAAGCCAAGAGAGGAAAAAATTGGCCGCCGAAAATGTTAGTCGCGCTATTACTCAGTCTGGCTTTGTAAATAAAGGGAAGTCATTTGCTTCTTGTTTTGAAACAACAGCCAATAAAAACTTGTCACATTCTACTACCAATCGCCCAAGTACATCTCCTATAATTACAGAGTTTTTGGAAATAGCTAAACTCATTTGTGGCTCAGAGGTGCTATCTTTAGAAGATAGAATTAAAAATTTTTTGAATAATTATAAAACATTGTCAAAGGAACAAGCAAAAAAAGAATGTTTGTTATTATTGAAAGAAGTTTATGACTCTTATGATAAATAAAACTATAAAATTTATGACATTCAACGTAAGATCCCTTGTGGATTCTAGTAGAAGAATTGAATTAAGCGACGTTTTACGTCGCAATAAAATTGACTTCGGTTTTATTCAGGAAACTCATTTGAAATTTCGTAAGAATGTAAAATTAGATCAATATTCTTTCATAAGGGACGATAGTGCTCAGGGGATTGGTATTGCTATAAAAGATTCGATTACTTATTCAAGGATCAATATTCCAGACTTACCTTTTCCAAATATCTTCATAAAGGTTGATTTAAATTTTAACGGCTCCTTTAAGAGACTTCTTCTTGGCTGTATATATTGGCCATCAAATTTAAATTCTGCTTCATTAGCTGCAGGACTTTCATCCATAATTACCTTTTCACATAATTTTGATGGATTAGTGATTGGTGGCGACTTTAACGCCAAGAATTCCTTTTGGGGTGATAACCTCCCCAACTCGAATGGAATCGCTCTTAACAATTGGTTAATTCGTAACTCGCTGTACATCACAAGAATTTGTGATACAAAACCAACTTATCCGAATGGCTCCTCATTTTTAGACCATTTCTTGGTAAGTTCTAGCTTACTAAATGTTTCAAATCCAAATTATGAGACAAAATGTTTGTCCGGTTTCTCTGATCATTTCCCATTGGAACTTAGCCTTCGTTTCAGTGACTTTCAATACCTTCTAAAAGTTCCCCGAACCTATAGATCATATGAGGAGACAAATTGGAATAATTTTCGAGATGATATCACCTCAAGCTTATCAGAAGATTTCCCTCCACTTCACCGGAATCTTAATAATAGTGAGATAGATGAATACATTAATTCTTTTTCATCATCAGTTGATTTGATTGCTGAAAGGCATTCGGTAACGATGAACGTAAAGGCAAAGAGTTTTATTCCTTCGTTAAACATACGAAAGTTACTCCGGATTAAGTATGATATGCAAAAAAAGTTAAAAAACATTTACCATCGTACCTTGAATAGGAGGCATCCCGAGTATGTTTTAATTTCAAAGCAAATTCAACTACTAGGAATAATTATCAAGGAACAAGTAAGCTTGGAACAAGCGGAACGTCTAAATAGTCGACTTAAAAACATAAAGCCAGGCCCAAAAGCGTTTAAAGAAATTTATAACATCACTGGGTACAAACGCTCATCTTGTTTGAGGCAAGTTTCTGTAGCAGGTGCAGTAAGGGACGGCTCAGATGGACTTGCTATTTTAAAGGATCATTTTACATCCGTTTATCAATCCTCTCCTCCGAATAGAGACGAGTCGGAAATAGCACCAACTATTGATAGAGTTTTAGCAGGTTCATCTGAACCTTTATGCACGTTTGATGTGAATTCATCGTCATTAATCAATTCAAATTTAGCTTTTACATCTTTAAATCAAGTTAAGGATGAAGTTAGCTTATTAAATAATAAGAGATCCTCGGGCCCTGACAACATATCAAATTACTTAATTAAAAAACTACCCACTAAAGCTTTGGAATTTTTAACCATAATTTTCAATAACTGTATTAACAACTGTTATTTTCCCAATACTTGGAAAGTGGCAAAAATAGTTCCCATCGTAAAGAAACCCGGAAACTATGATGTTAACAATATAAGACCAATTTCGATGCTTTCAAACCTTGGTAAATTGTTAGAAAAAATAATTATGCAAAAAATGAAAGACGATGTGGTAAACGAATTTATTCCAGAATACCAGTTCGGGTTTAAAAAAGGTCACTCAACTACTCATGCGCTACTAAAATTCCATAATGACGTTATAGAGAATCTTAGGGATCGTAAATGTACAGTTGCTATCTCCCTTGACATTGAGAAGGCCTTTGATCACGCATATCATAATGGAATACTTTTCAAATTAATAAACATTGGGTTTAATGGACACATTATAAAGCTACTTCACAGTTTTTTCAATAACAGAAAGTTCTTTGTGGAGTTTGATGGTCTTAGTAGTTCTCTTGGAAATGTTGATTGTGGTGTTCCACAAGGATCAGTTATGGCACCTTTTTTGTATACTGTTTTTATTCACGATTTTCCACACACTCTTGATGACTCGAAAGGTATATTATACGCAGATGATTCCTTATTATATGCGCATGCAGAATCTCCCTTCGTTGCTCTATCCAAGGTTCAGCGACATCTGTCATTAGTTAACGATTTCTATGTTTCCTGGGGTATAAAAATTAACGTTGGGAAATGTGAGGCATTATGCCTTAGAAATGCGTCCGGCAAATGTGCTAGATTTGTTGTTCCGGAAAGCAAATTGTTGAAGCTAGTTTTAAATGGAAACGAAATTCCATTTAAAGACAATTTCAAGTATTTAGGAGTCCATTTTAATAAGTTGGTGAAATTTAACGAACACGCTCGATTAATGCTTCGGAGAGCTAATAAAGTGAAGGGGTCGTTGTCAGTAATTTTGTGTAACAGATCTACTCCTACTGCGACAAAACTTTTAATATATAAGACATGTATACGTCCAATTTTGATGGTTCAGCGTTTCTCCTACGGTGATTCGAGAGTTTGAGATATGTGAAAGAAAGGTGCTCAGGCAGTGTTTGAATAAGAGTTACCAGAATCCAACAAAAAGATATTCGAATTTGCATATTTATTCGGAATCTTCCATTATACCTATTGGTTTATATGCTCTAAGTCTTCTTAAGCGGTTTGTTGAGTCATTGTCAAACCACGAAAACAGTTTAGTTAAAGACGTATATATTAATCAACGAGAATTTGGCTGGTCAGATGTGTATTATCTGTCACCTGTTGGTGTTTTAAGAGAAAACATTCCACATGAATTTGACTATACAGCTTCGCTTTCGTCAGATTTTTACTCCCTTTCAACCCCTAACACTCACAGAGGTTAGCACTTTAGTATAGTATTAGTATATATATGTATGTATATATGTGTATATGTATGTATAGGTGTATAATATATATATATATATATATATATATATATATATATATATATATATATGTGTGTGTACATATATACATATATATGGTTAGTTTTTATTAGTTTTTAGTTTTAAGTTTTTAGTTTTAAGTTTAACTTATGGAGATTTCCACAACAAAATTGTCAAAATGTCGGGAGCAAGCATTGAATTTCAATTTACACCACAATAATTGTTATAACTTATCACAAAAGCAAGTAGCTCATGCCATTACACATTACTTAAAATAATACAAAATAGTTTTAAGATTTCCTTGTCACATGCTAATTGTAACTGTTCAAACATTATATAAGTCTCAATAAATATATCTTGAATCTCTTGAATCATCACCTTCCTCTTTCTTGGTAAACAATTGGTGGATATTCTCGTTTAACATTTTATGTTTTGCTGCCAGCTTCGATGCTGTAACACTCTGCTTATCCACGTACGTATAAATGCCCTCATTGCCCCACGCTTAGTCTGGGTTTCATTGACTTCTTCAATCGCCCAGTTGATGAGAACAAGAAGCATCTCCACTTCATCCTTTGCCACCGTCTCCATTTGAAGCAACATGGTGAATGTCCCTTCCCATACGGACAATATCCCCAACTGGATATCCAGACTTCACCAGCCAGCTGACCCAATTTCCTCCCTGTGAGGCAAATTATCAGCTTCCCAACTCTTTTTGGATTCGGCCACTGAAGGACCGATCTAAAAAGGGATCTAGAATCGTGGAAAGAAAAAGACGTCTTTCCCAGTCGAATGCTATACATGCACTGATTTATTAAACGTAAAAATATTCTTAAGAACTAAATAGTAAAATATGTCTTATCCTAATTTATACTAGTGTGTAGAAAAAGAGAGAGAGCGCACATATGTATGTGTACGAACATATTTGCCATACAATCCTATGGAGAGTTCATAACACACACCCCATGTGGCAATCAGACATGCCACACATGCTTATCAGCCTGTAGCCAGATTACCTCCAGCAATCTAACCCAGACATACTACATGTGGAAGTGGATATTCTAATCTTATTTTATTCTATCGATCTCCTACGATAAGGCGATCTGCTTACCACATGTTTATCTTTTCAAGTGGACTGTATTGAAAGTAGATCCCTATTTAACAACATGATCTCTTTAATCTACACACGCAACCCTCACCAAGACATTCACTATCTTTATAATGAACTATGTCTGTTTACTACGTGAACACCCCCATATAACGCCCCATATAAAGTACGCATCATTTTAATATATTTTGAATGCATTAGTCCCATTTGACAACAGATTCGGTTGTAACTTTGTATTTCCAGAGGCTACGAAATATTTCTACCATAAAATGGTCCACGTGTTGATATAGCCCCATAGGACGATATCTCCCAATTTTCGGTATTTTGAAGGTTTTGGCCTCATTATCACACCGAGATGGCTGAAATTTGGTATTAAGTCTTCGTTGGGGGTATAGAACTTTCCCCCACAAATTTGTAGGTATAGGTCCACGCCATCATATAGAACGGTACCTTCCGATTTTCGGTATTTTTAAGGTTGTGGCCACATTAAGCCACCGAAATGGCGGAAATTTGTGGTGGAGGGTATAAAAAGTTCGGCCCGACCGAACTTAACTCTTTTCCTACTTGTTCTTAATGTTTTCTTTTGAAAAAATTTTCGCTGGAATGCAATACACAACTCTTCAGAACAAGCCATTGTTGTAAAATGCCTCTATCACGTTGTTTTCAGTACATTTTTCAACGACGATTTAATAAATATTTCAATAATGTGGTAATATCCAAAATGCGAGAATAAACTGTTGGTGTGAACTGTGTTTGAAATACGTGTTGTAAAAGATATGCTGCAAAATACCACTGAAACAACATGAAAAAAGCATTTTAGAGTTCAGAATGTCTAAGCGAAATTATATTGATATCTATTATAGGTATTCAATAACCATTTTCTTAAATGCAGCAAGAGAAAAAGAAAATCTCCTTTCATTATACGATATAAAATTATTCCAGAAACGACAAACACGGGCTATAATTCTGCATTATGAGACTTTTCAACTGTTATGTGATATTCTCTCGGCCCACCAGTATCAAAAACCATTATTTTGTTTTTAGAGGAATTGAGATATATAAAGTTGGCTTCACACCATGATTTTACATTGTTAAGATTGTTATTCATTATGTTCCACATGTTTTCTGTATCATCTGATCCTACTAGCTGTAGATCATCTGCGTATAAGTACCCCTGAGCACCATTAATCACATTAAATATGTCATCCATGAGTGGGTAATGAATAACCAGGATTCGAAATTATTTAAATTAATGAATTATATTCCATACAAATACATACATCCATCATTGGCGAGAAACGATTTAACCAAACTTAATAGACTGAAAATTGGACATACTTTATTAACTCATAAATATGTCATTGAGAAATCTTCACCCCCTATTTGCATTTGTACAAAACCACTTACAATATACCACATTTTTAATGAATGTTCCTCGCAAAAGAATATTAAAAACAAATACAATATTAAAGATCTATTTATTCTTTTGGAAGATGATAAATTTGATATCATAAAACAATTTCTCATAGAAATAAATGTATATAATTTGATTTAAATATTGATTAGCTTTGTTCATATCATAATATTATTTAAAAAAAATGATTAAATGATTTACTAACAAATTTGTATTAAAATTGTAAAATCAAGGGCCTATATAACCTTTCTGTGTTGGGGCCCTTAAAACTTTAAATAAATATGTCATCCATGTACAAAATAAACATAAGGGGCTCTAAACTTGATCCTTGAGGAACCCCTCTATGTGTGTCTCTAATGCTAGATTTATATTTATCTCTCTGTACAAATTGCTTCCTTAGTTTAAGATACGATTTCAATAATCTTTAAGAAATACAGTTTAACGTGTTAAATAAATTTCTTTATAAGCAATATATTATCAGGAAGGAGTGTGGAGAGTACATGTTCTGATGTTCTAGTGGTTGTGAAATATAACAATGTTATTTCGCAAATCTGATCACGATGTGACTAATATGTTTGCCGAGTTTTTCAATCAAATGTTCAAGTGTCAGTAGAGTGTAATTATATATATGACAATCTGCCTCTTTTTCAGTAATTGATATTGGTAATTTTCTCATGTCTTAAAAGCCATTAATACCATTAATACAATAAAAAATAGTTTAAAAACTTACACCGATGGCTCTCCCAGAATTGTATTTGCATTAACTTTTATATTTCGGTTGGCCCTGAATGAGGAATTTTTCATTGACAAATGGAAGGTGGCAACAATTACTCCTACTTTCAACAAGTTTAACGCTATTTACAGATTACTGCACATCAGCTCAAGAGCGAGGTTGTCAGGTCGAAGCAAATTAGGCTGATTTAAGCAAAGCCTTTGACGACGTCTTTCACACCATCTTAATAACATATTTGAAAATCATGGGATAGTGAGAGGAAGATTGCAGTTCTGTCTCAATTCCGTAAAAATATTAAAAAGCTGTCTGATGCCATGGAAGCAGAGATTGCTGGGGGTCTCTAGATATGCTCTAGAAAATATGAAGTCTACATGGGAAAAACAATTCGACGACATCAAGCAGCTTCATTTGGAATTAACCACGGAGCATGGTATGGAAGAAGTGGATGAAGAATTGGAAGAGATAGAAGAAAAAATTAGCACAAAAATACAAAATATAATTGGGAAGATGAGTGGCCTGAAAGAAGAAGCTCAGGCTGTGGAATTAATAAGGATAGAGATTCCATGCTTCAGCGGAAATGTGGAGGACTGAAATTCCTTCCACGACCTATTCAAGAAAATGTTGGATGGAAACGGTCAACTATCGGTGGTTTAAAAGCTTTACTATCGAAAAACCAATTTGAGAGGAGAAGCCTTCCGGTTAGTTCAACATTTACAAGTGACAGACGCAAATTATAAGGTAGCATGAGAATTGTTTTAGAAAAGTTACAATAATAAGAGAATTTTGTTCACGAAGCTAGTTGACAAGACATTGGATCTCCCGAATATAAACAGCCAATCGGCGGCGAGTATAAGGAAGTTACTGGACAGCGCGAATGAGAGCATTCATGTATTAAAGGCTATCAGACTATGCAGATCCAATTTTATAAAGAACTAGCTGAACCCGGTACGCTTTGCTGCCCCGACTACGATAAAATATAATGGAATGCCAGAATTATTTTAACGTTTTTAATATTTTAACAAATAAATATAGGAGATATGAAGGCGTTATGTATCTATTCATGGTTGTTATGGAGCTACTATGGTATTTTTGTATGTTTCAGGAGGTATCACTCCTCCGAAAGCCTTTCCGCCTATATGTATTCCTAATGATTTAGATATATCATAATAAAACATAAATCTTAAGAAGTCTCTCAAAGACATGATACTTAACAGCTGTAGCCTTGGTCAATTCCTTCCCGACTATAAGTACTTCTGTAAATAATTATGACTTTTACTGACTGCTAAGTCTTCAAAATTTCATTGAAATTTAACATACGTAACCAAAACATGAAATCGACCGAAAATATGTATGGGTAGCTATATTCCTATATGAACCGCTCTCGATATTATTTGTCATATTTATTTTTAGACCAAATCCCGTCTCACATTCACATTTTGTGCATAAAATACAGAAAATCAGCCGAAAATATATATGGTAGCTATATTCTAATGTGAACCGATTTCGGTATAATTTGTCCCATATATTTCTAGAACGAATTGCGTCACGCTTTGGACATATGTAGTGTGTCCAAATCTGAACCGGTCTCGATATAATTTTGCACATTTATATTTGGAACAAATTCCATCAGACATCCCAAATTTCAGCGACATTGGACACATATAGCGTGTTTAGAGCATCAAATACAGAAAATCGGCCTAAAATATATATAGGAGCAATATCCAAATCTGAACCGATTTCGATATGATTTGGCACATTTATGTCTAGACCAAATCCCGTTACGCATTCCAAATTTCACCGAAATTGGACATAAATAGCGAGTTTGGTTCATAAAATACAGGAAATCGGCCGAAAATATATATAGGAGCTATATTCAAATCTGAACCGATCTCTATATAAGTTAGCACATTTATTTCTGGAACAAATTCCGTCAGACCCTCCAAATTTCAGCGAAATTGAACATATACAGCGTGTTTGGTGCATAAAGTGTGGAAAATCGGCCGAAAATATATATTGGAGCTATATCCAAATCTGAACCGTTTTCGATATAATTCGGCACATTTATGCCTAGACCAAATTCCGTTACACATTCCAAATTTCAGCGAAATCGGACGTATATAGCGTGTTTGGTGCATCAAATGCGGAAAATCGGCCGAAAATATATATGGGAGCTATATCTAAATCTGAACCGATTTCGATATAATTCGGCACATTTATGTCTAGACCAAATTCCGTTACACATTCAAAATTTCAGCGAAATTGGACATATATAGCGTGTTTGGTGCATAAAATAAGGAAGTCGGCCGAAAATATATGTGTATGGGAGCTATGTATATCCAAATCTGAACCAATCTCGATATATTTTTGCACATTTATTTCTAAAACAAATTCCGTCATACATTCAAAATTTCAGCGAAATTGGACATATATAGCGTGTATGGTGCATAAAATAAGGAAGTCGGCCGAAAATATATGTGTATGGGAGCTATATCCAAATCTGAACCAATCTCGATATATTTTTGCACATTTATTTCTAAAACAAATTCCGTCATACATTCAAAATTTCAGCGAAATTGGACATATATAGCGTGTTTGGTGCATAAAATAAGGAAGTCGGCCGAAAATATATGTGTATGGGAGCTATATCCAAATCTGAACCGATTTTGATATAATTTGGCACGTTTAATTCCAGACCAAGTTCCGTCACACATTCCAAATTTCATTGAAATTGGACATAAATAGCATGTTTGGTACATAAAATAAGGAAATCGGTCGAAAATATATGTATGTGGGAGCTACATCCAAATCTGAACCGATTTGTATATAATTTGGTAAATTTATTTCTACATCAAAGTCCGTCACACATACAAAATTTGGAGATTTTTTCTGTAATAGTTCTAAAGATATTTGCATACAAAATCTAAATTTTTTGGAGGTACCTCCGGTTTTGATGCTATATCTCCAGATCAACGCGAAATTTCAAAAAATGATATAGCCTATTTTCATTCCAGGCCATGTAGCAATGTACCCTAAACATTTCAGTAAGATCTGTTCAGCGGTTTTCGAGTCTATAAGGCACAAACAAACAAACAAACAAACGTACAAACAAATTTCAATTTTATATATATAGATTATCATACGGAAATTAGACAAGGATGGGCTAATTATACCCTACACCACTATAAGGAAAGGGTATTATATGTTTCTTTTGTTAAAAATTCATGTAACACGGCGAAATATTCGTCGGAGACCAATCTTCATATCTCGACGAGATAAAGCGATTTTGAGATGTGTGTCCGTCTGTCCATTACAAATTGTAATCAAACTCCAGGTCGCAACTTTGGACCGATCGTCACGAAATTTTGTATGGAGATCGGGTTCAGACCAGAATAGATCCCAATTTTTATTGGTGATGGTCGTGAAATATTTAGCGAGTGAAATGGACCAAAAACATAATATTTATCCAATTTTGTAACGGCTCTGTAGGTCGCAATAATATAATTTTAAATAAGATAAGAGTATATGACAAAGAAGAAGCTTGCAATATGAGATGACGATCAGATAATATTTAGAGGGTTAAATGGGCCATACCTTTTGTGTGAAAATTGTGAAAATTTTTGATATACAGCTTATATCTTTATTCCTGGGTGAGATATTCCGGGCAAGTAAGTTATACTTGGAAGGCGATCTTGTGGCCTTTCCATTGATGTCAATTATGTTGATGTACGTAATCAGATAACAGAATTGCAGCCTAATATATCCAGGTTTTTGTTTGTAGTGTTATCATAAACACGCTAGAGATCGCAATTTCAGCTTAATAGTCACGAAATTTTGCAGGAGGTACGAGTTTAGGTTGATGCTTATAATTTTGCATGATGATCTGATATTATTTAGCGGGTGATATAGACCACAACTTTTGTATGAAAAATATAAAAAAATTATTTTTGGTCCATATTTTAATTCCTGGAGGGCATATACCGGCAAAGTAGGTTACATTTGGAAAATAACTACTTATATTTCCCCTGATGCAAATTGCAATAGTGTGTCTGCTAGATAACGAACCTACTGCCTAATATATAATGGCTTTTGTGTAGAGAACCAAAATTTCCTCCAATACTACAAATTGTCTCTATCATGACAGAGAATTTTTCAGTTCAGTTGTCCAATTGGATTTTCTTATACAAATATTGCAGCATGGGGTCGCTTCCACAACTATTTATACCCTCAGCCTTTAGGGTAAAGGGAATATATACAAAATAGACCAAAGATGTGCCGCATCGAGATAATGGTTTTAGACCCCAAATATTTTTGGACGAAATTAGTTTCAGACAATTTGGAGTCGATTTAGCCCTGTCCGTTCATCTGTGTCTCTTACTGTCTAGCTGGCTGGTGCGCACGATAACTCCCGAACGGATCTATCGATTCGCACCAAATTTTAATATTTTGCCCAAACATAGTTTAATTTCGAATATGGGCTATATGGGTTCACTTCTTCGGGCACCTCCCCCACAAAAGTTCAAAAAATTTGTCTGAAAAATTGTGTGAACTAGAACTGTCGAAGTGAGCTATCGATTGGTGCAAACTTTCCATATATTATTATTCCTTCTAGATATAGATCGGGTAAGACTATATCGGACTATATATCCTTGAGTACCTCCCTCACAATATTCGGAAAAGTGAAATTTAAGAGTATCGAATCGTTTTGAATTTTTTCAGCAGATTGTCCTTGCGGTCCCCTTTACGATGGTACAATTGCAACAACAATTCCATACTTCCTGAGATTATGACCGAAAAGCCCCAAGAAACCCCTATAAAACAAACAAGAAACCTTACTAAAATGGCAAATCCGCAAGAAAACCCTCAAGGAGATTTTGTGGTTGGTCCAAACTTTGTACATCCTACTATTTCATCCAGTCATGTCCTTCGAGTACCTCCCACACAAAATTTGGGAAAAGTGCAGTTTGAGGACCCGTCTCGAATCTAGTTGAATTTTTTTGAAGAATTTTCTTTTCAAGGTCCCTATTGCAACGGTACAATTTTTCCGGAGTAAGTCCATACTTCCTGAGATAATGGTCCAAAATTTCCAAGAAATAATTCTCAAACTTTTTCATAAATCCGAAGTTATCTTACTAAAATTGATTTGGTATAGCCTTACATTACGATACCTACAGATTCCACGTATTTTGAAGCAAACTCGTGATACAAAATCATTATATTTTTATACGGTATAATTATTGTTTGTTTCTTTTTTGGTCAGATCACCGTTAGCGCAGCTGAGAAAATCTGATTAGACAGAAACTCGTTTTATCACAAAATAAAACGAATTAGGCCCAGCAATTTTTGCATATCGAGCATATTTTGAAAAATTTTTACATATTTGCATAAAATGAGCATATGCAAAACCATGTGCAAAAATATATACAAGGATATATAAAAATCCCACCGAAATGGCTGAAATGTGGTATTAAGTCTTCGTTAGGGGTATGAAACTTTACACCTGAAAATTGTCCGCATGGGTCCACGTCTTCATATAGCACCCATAGAACGGTACCTCCCGATTTCCGATATTTTGAAGCCCCCAACATCACACTTAAATGACTGGCATTTTGTATAAAGTCGTTGGGAGTATAAAACTTTCCACCTGAAACTTGTGTGTATATGTCCACGTCTTCATATAGCGGTACCTCCCGATTTTCGGTATTTTGAAAGTTGTAGCCTCAATATCCCACCGAAATGACTGAAATTTGGCATTTAGTCTTCGTTGGGGGTATAAAATTTTCCACCTGAAATTTCTCGGTATAGGTCCACGTCTTCATATAGCCCCCATAGAACGGTACTTCCAGATTTCTTGTATTTTGAAGGTTGAGTAATGATAGTTGTTAACGTCAAAGTTAACTGTTCTGGTCACCCTATTTTCAATTTCAAACTTTTAGCTTTTTACTCCTAAATCTGCATCTCTCTCTATGTACTAAGTGTACTAAACCTATTGGTCTTTGCTTTTCCTTTATTGTAAATAAACTTCACTTGTTTTTTAACCTGCAAACATAATCGTTGTTCCTGGTAAGATTAGTTTCCAAAACCACCAAATTTCCTACAATAAATACTAGCTATTGTTCAATTCTTCGCCTAAAAAATCTTTGTTTTATTTCATTCTTTTCTTTTCATACCATCCCGAGAGGAAATTCTTTCTAGTTCTAAAAAATGTTTTTCCATTTCATCGCAACAATTAACCATCCCAGTTTTTCAAAGAAATTCCAGAGTTTGACATTTTAATTTTGGTCCATTCGTACCGGATATTTGGATAGCTGATGCGAAAATTCCCTAAATCACCCATTATTTATTCCATAAAGCATCAAAAAGCAAGGCAAGTTTGTGCTTTATATTCAAAAAGTGAACAATAGTGCATTAGTCAGTGTTGTGTTCAAGTGCGTTTTGCCGACGGCAATTGGTTCAAAGTGTTAATTTATGCAATTTTTCAAAGAACACTCCACTGTTCCATACAATTTCATAAATATATTTGGTGGAATATTCTATTATTTGATTTCAAATTATTATTTTCATTCTTTCCATTAATTCATAAATTGTTTCCTATTTATATTTCGATAAACAAGTGCTTAAAATATCATAATTTAATTTTTCCAATCCGCGACAGTGTGTTTACTTCATTTATTTTTTTTCGTTCTTCTTTCTTGCCGCGAGAATATTAGTACTAACTCCCTTTTTACATGTTGTTGGTGTTATTTTCTTTTTTTTATCGCCAGTCAAATACCGCTGTTCATTTCCTTGGAAAAATATCCTTTTTAGACCGTTTTTTCTAAAATCTTAATAAATTCGTTACGAAAGTCTTCCTAGTCTCGCTGTTCTGTATTTTTGGCTAGAAGGAGGACCTTCTTTTACTGACACATCATGTCCTTGGAGGCCTTTATTCGTCATGCTGACCGTCTGGTCACCTTTAATGCCGACGTGGTTGGTGGTAATGTCCCTTTGACGTCTTCTCAATTCGTACACATCCACATTACCGAAGTTAAGGCCATGTAGGCTGAGATCAAGTCGGCGTTTGAAAAATTCATGGTCGATCGAGACAATGAAGAACAGAGTGAAGAAGAAGAAGAACAGGAAGAGGGTGCAGACGCTGCTTCAGAGCTTGAGATGTTCAAAGCGAAATACAATAGCGCCTATGTCACTTATTGTGAGTGCTTGGGCCGCCTGATTCAGTTGTCTGAAGATTTCCAGAGTCAGACAGTTTCCAAAGAGCCCTCTGTTTCTCCTCAGAATCCGCCGGAGAGTCCCAGGTCTAGTTTGAGTCACGACCACATTTCGAAGTATTCATTCAACCTCCCTCCATGTAATATCGAAGTTTTCAACGGGGATTATATGTCATGGCCGACCTTCTGTGACATGTTCACGGCCGTGTACATCAAGAATTCAGGGCTCAGTCCAGTTGAGCGATTGTTTCATTTGATCCAAAAGACTAGAGGTGAAGCTAGGGATATTGTTCAACGTTCATCAAGGTTTCCAACTCGCTTGGAAGAATTTGTGCGATCGTTTTGAAAATAAACGAATTCTAGTCAATTAAAGGTTTTGTTCAATCTTCCATCTATTCCATCCGAGTCTGCGAGTGCAATTAAGTAATTGCAGCGCTACATAAACGACATCAAAAGTTGGGATCCCATATTCGTTTTTCTATGTTCAAATCGCCTTCCTGATTCAACTTTGACGCTGTGGGAACAGGGTTTGTCTGATAAGACCGTCATTCCAAAGTGGACCGACCTTGATTCATTCCTTACGAATCGCTATCGTACTCTTGAATCCGTGTTCTTGAATCCAGAGGTTCGAAGTTCAGCTCATTTCAGACCAATGTTACGGCTCCTTTATGTACAAATTCCATTCACATTATTCGAAAATGTCCTAGATTCATTGCAATGGATGTTCAACAGCGTGTGGCTGAGATAAAGAATCAAGGCCTTTGCCTAAATTGTTTCTCAAAGACTCATCACGTTAAAAACTGTTCCAGCAAGAATAATTTTTTCGAGTGTCAGATGCGGCACAACACTATGCTTCATGATCGTTCTTCAGGTAGGCATTCACCCAATTCGCCCACAAGCTCTACAAATTTGAATCCAAGCTCCATTAAATTTTCTCCTAATCCTGTACAGTCCACTAGATCAGGGGGTGTAGTAAAGAGATTTGCCGTTTCAGGGATGTAGAGAACATCCTTTGTGGAAAGTTTCCTTCAGACAACGATAAGTGCTGTGAGAAGCGCTATATTTCAACTACAAAGAGGAATAAAGATGGTCGATACGTTGTGCATCTTCCTTCCAAGCAATGGTTTCCAGAAAAGATGAGCCTTGGTCAATCCCGTTCAAGAGCTGTAACACAATTCATTCGCAGTGAGATTCGTCTACTTCGTAATTCAGATTTAAAAAAGGAGTATGATCAGGTACTCAATGAGTACGTTCAATTGAAACACATGGTTCCAGTTCCATCTCCAGATAATGATTCTCGCCATTATTATTTACCGCATCACGCTGTCATTAAATCAGAGCGTTCGATTACTAAGGTTCGCGTGGTCTTTAATGCTTCTTCGGATACGTCCAATGGTCAAAGTCTCAATGACGCTTTGCACACTGGTCCAGTGTTGCAATCCGATTTGACCACATTACCGCTCAAATGGCGTCTCTTCCGATATGTGTTCAATGCGGACGTCGAGAAAATATACCGCCAAAATCTTGTTCATTCCGATCATACTCCATTTCAACGAATTCTATTCCGCAACCACCCAGGTGAGACCATTCATGATTTCAGGTTACAAACTGGCACCTTCGGTGTCATTAGTGCTCCGTACTTGGCTATTCGCATTCTTCTCCAAGTTGCTGACGATGTTCAAGTTCCGAATCCGAGTGCAAGAAACATTATTCATAATTTCATGTATGTAAAAGATTTACTTTTCGGAGCTCATCCCAGTCTTTACGTCATTAAATCTCGACGTAGGCTCAAATCGTCTAAAGTTTCAGCTATTTTGTGTCTTCGAGGATGGACAAACAGCTTACAAAATCGTGGTGGCATTCTAGACTTCAAGGACCATAGTACAGCCAAAACGTCGGGGATTCGGTGGAACTACAGTTCTGATTTTTTCTTCGTATCCACCACACTGTTTCCCTCTTTTCGAAATCTAATTCTATTTTCCTTTATCCAACACTTAGAAAGCACTATTATTTCTTATTCTCCCCAAAAGCACAAACTTTCCTTTTCAGCAAGCTCAGTGTCCAGTGGCTACAGAACGGTTATCCAACTCCGAAGTTCAAATCCTGAAGGAAGATAACATCCTGGTACCGGTTCTGAGATATGCTATCTACTTTTCGTCTTATTCAAATCTTGGAAACAAGAGAGAGTGCAAGTGCTACTTTTTATTTTTTCTTTAGTTGCAGTTCCTGCAAGGAATGTTAACGTCAAAGTTAACTGCTCTGGTCACCCTATTTTCAATTTCAAACTTTTAGCTTTTTACTCCTAAATCTGCATCTCTCTCTCTTTGTACTAAGTGTACTAAACCTATTGGTCTTTGCTTTTCCTTTATTGTAAATAAACTTCACTTGTCTTTTAACCTGCAAACATAATCGTTGCTCCTGGTAAGATTAGTTTCCAAAACCACCAAATTTCCTACAATAAGTACTCGCTATTGTTCAATTCTTCGCCTAAACAATCTTTGTTTTATTGCATTCTTTTCTTTTCATACCATCCCGAGAGGAAATTCTTTCTAGTTCGAAGAAAGTTTTTCCATTACATCGCAACAATTAACCATCCCAGTTTTTCAAAGAAAATTTGGCATTTTCAATAGTATTATCATTACGAATATAATAATTATTTTTATTCATTTTATAATTTAATTTAATAATCTATTTATTTTCTTAAAAAGTTAAATACATAGCTAAACATCATCCTTCTTCTCTTTATTTCCATTAATTTAATAATTATAAACAGGCATAACACACATTTTATTATAAATGATTAATTTATAGATTTGTTCTCTTCATAATTATAATATCAATACTTTGTGTAATTCTACATATCGACATATTTGAATTTATTGTTATTCATAATTTTCATTTCCTGTTAAAATATATTTTCCTATTTTGTTACTTTTCAATTTCCCTTCAAATAAATAAGTTCATTATTCTAAAAAAATATTTTAAAAATTGTCAATTCAAATAAATTATTGAAGACTATTTACTAAAATCGAATTTAATCTGGATAAATAAGCGGTTTACATTACTGGCGCAGTCGATATAGGTTGAACCTTTATTTCTAGAAGCTTAAGCTTTCGTCAATGAATAAAATATTTTCAATTTTAAATTTTTGGAGGGAAACGAACAAACCAATCGGATGAACCTTTTATTCAAGAAGCTGAAGCTTTCTCAAATAAAAGGGATGTATATTTAAATCAAAAAGCCTAAGCTTTAAAGAATAAAAATACAAATCAATTTTTTTCAGTTTTCAATATCAATTTTGGAGGGAAAATTCATATTCGTAGTAGCGAATGAATATCAATCAATATCCATTTTTTCATTTTTTTGAGGGAAAACAATAGCAAATAACGAATCAATCAATTTTCATTTTTTTTTTTAAATTTTCAAATATTGGAGCACAAATCTGTTAACTTTCAATTCTTGGAGGAGAAAAAATACATATATCAAAATGGAATCATCAAAAAATCAAAACAACTATAACAGTGTCCAACTATCACTAGTTCTCTCAATAAATGATGTACTCAAAGATGCACAAAGAATACATGAATTTAGAGGTGATAATTCTTACGCCCTCACCTCATTTTTAAGGGAAGTTGACACAATTCTTGGACTAGTCCAATCAAATGCTTAAGCAAATGATTATATATTCAAGAGAATTATTCTTAACAAACTGCAAGGAGGTGCTCTTCATGTCATAAGATCTTTGGGGCCTAATCCACTTTGGAAAGAAACTAAAAGTGCATTAATTGCAAATTTCGGAGTAAAGGAGACATATCATCAGCTTTTTCAAGTAATCCAAAATCATGGTATTACAAATTATTATCATATTTTAATAATTCATTTTGTGCAAGATAAATGAAAATAGGAGTATGATAGTGATAAGCCAATAGAGTTCAGCCCTGCAAATGCAGAACACATTTTAAAAACTTTTGTTAATAATATTGATGTAAATTTGGCTTCAGTTTTAAATAATAGGAACGTCACTAAATTAAGAGATGGCTACATATTACTAGAGCAACAGGGTCTAATTGGGACTAGCGGTCAGAAAACATATAATAGCAGTACTCATAACATAAAACATATTTCAGTGATATATCCCAACACACAATTCACACCACAAATTAATAATCATAATAGTTTTTCGAATACAAATTCAGGATTTAAATACAATTATCAAAAAAGAACTAAACAGGGAAATTTCCATCAATTTTCAACTATGAACATTCCCAATAATAGAAATCATAGTTCTAATTTTAACAACCCGTACTTAAACCAAAATAGACCAGCAAATGCAATTTTTTCGAATAGGAATTATACAAATTACAATAATAATAATCAGCATCTCAAATCACAAATTCATAGCTTTCAAACGAATTTTCGAAATAATTACAACAATAATCTTAGCTGTCAAAAAACAAATACTAGCAAACACAATACACTAATACCTCGATTTGCGTTAATAATTGGTTCCGACAAAGTTCAACGCAATGCGAAACAACGCAAATCGAAACACATGTTTCCACGTGTTTGTGTGAAGAATTTTTTAATTGGTTCCAAAATTGTTTTTAGAATTTTTTTTCTAAATTTTGCACTAAAAATTCAAGCGAATGCGGTTGTTAACATTGAACTGTCTTTCGGGTCCAGCTTTTGCCGTGGTGGAACCATTCCAAGTTTGTGAAGACAATTATGAGAAAGTCTTAGAAAGACTTCAAGAAAGATATGACAATAAAGTGCTCATATTCTTAGAACATATCGAATCGTTGTTGAATGTCCCACAAATGAAAAAGGTGAAAGTGTCTCATTACTTTCATTTTGTCGCTCGGATCAGAGGCGGATGTAATGAATGCAATTTTAGTGCATATGGTGCTTTCGAAAGTAGACATTGAAACAGAAAACAATTATGATGAAAAACAAGATTACAAATCGTTGCCCTCATGGGACTTGCGTTATGAACGTTTAAGTCGTCCTTGTCAGTTTCTCGAAAGCCATAGAAAGATAACTAAATTTCCTGAAAAGGTCATTTCAAACAAATCTAACTCTCCTAGATTTAATCGGTCGGCTCATACGTTTGTCAACTTAAATTCGAACTGTTCATATTGTAACCCAAGTCAACATAACATAGGAACTTGTTCGTCTTTTTCTAACATCGTCGTTTCGGAAGTTTTAATTTCGTAAAACGTAGTGGACACTGTATTTACTGCCTTCGAAAAGGGCATATGGTATCGAACTGTCCCTCAAAATCTCGATGCAGAGTCTGTGATTCTGCACATCATACGCTGCTGCATATTTTTGTTAACCCAGAACAACCAACTATATTGAATTCGAATGGTAACTCACTGCAACCATCAACCAGCTCAAATGCAATTTCGTTAGTGGCTCGTTCGTTTAAAAGATCAATAGTTCCGACAGCAGTAAATCTCATGAAGAATAATTGTGGAAATTTTCAGACGGTAAGAGCATTGTTAGACTCCTGTTCTGAGTTGAATTTTATTTCTGAGGAAACAGCAAGAAGGCTGAAGCTTAAATTTAGACCATTTTCCCACGAAATCTCTGGAATTGGAGAAGTTCCAACGTCAATTTCTAGACCGACCCCTAGGTCTAAGAAACATATTAATCCTAAATTTAATTTTGGAAAAACAGATATTAATCGGCTAAAATCAATTTTATTAAGTACAAGATTTGTTATTAATGATACGATAGATTTAAGCGTTTCTAATTTCTATAATCAACATAACTCTGCCTTCGCTAAAACAACTCCATATATAACAAAAGTTTCTGATCATGGCCCTCCTTGGTTCACATCGACGTTAAGGAGGTTGCGTAACATACAAAGTAGATGCTTCAAAAAATTTAAAAAAATTAACTCCACAGTGAATTACTCTAGCTATATTGTAGCCCGAAATAAATATAATTCTGCCAATTCTTATTTTTATCGGCATTATCTTGATAAATGAGTAGGAATTTCAAAAATAACCCGAAAAGCTTATTTAAATTTGTTAATTCTAAAAGAAAGGCTAATAATTTCCCAAGCTGTATGAAATTTGGTAGCAGAGAATCTTCGGATGAATCCGAAATCTCTAATATGTTTGCCGACTTCTTTCAGTCTTCCTACTCTTCTAAAATTCTAAATGAACAATATAACTATAGTATTGACAAGCTGAATCATCTACCTCATATTGTATTGTCTGAAGAAGAAGTCCTTGTAGGATTAAAGTCGCTTCGTTCTTCAAACATACCCGGTCCAGATGGTGTTCCTACTTATATTCTTAAATCTTGCGCCAATGAAATTTATCAACCTCTTACAAAAATCTTAATTTATTCCTTAAATATTGGTTACTTTCCAACTTTCTGGAGATCTAGCTTCATTATTCCACTTCACAAATCTGGTAATAGATGCTTTGTTGAAAATTATAGTGCTATCCCAAAACTTTTTGAACTTTTAGTTTCTCGAAGACTATCTCACTTTGTTAAATCTATAGTTTCACCTTTTCAACATGGATTTATGAAAGGCAGATCTACAATTACTAATCTCATGGAGTTTGTTACTCATGTCTATAAAGGGTTTTCTTATAAACAACAGACAGACGTTATTTATACCGATTTTAGTAAAGCCTTTGATACCGTAGTGCATAAATATTTGCTTTATAAACTTGATATCATGGGATTTCCACAATCTTTATTGAATTGGATCTCCTCTTATTTAAGAGGACGCAAACAAAAAGTTTTATTTAACGAGTCATTTTCCAAGGACCTGTTCGTTTCTTCCGGTGTGCCGCAAGGTAGCCTCCTGGGCACACTTTTATTTGTATTATATATTAACGATCTTCCTTCAGTTATACGTTACTGCAAAATTTTAATGTATGCTGATGATGTAAAGCTATTCTTTCAACTGAATTCATTAAGTAATTCAATATATCTACAATATGATCTGCACTCTCTTACTAATTGATGTTACGCAAATGGGATGACTTTGAACCTCAAAAAGTGTAAAAATTTTTCCTTATCTAGATCACTTCCGTTGTTCTCCAATTATTATATTGGTTCACATCAATTGGAAAATGTTGACTCTTTCCTAGATCTAGGTGTTTTATTAGATCATAAATTGGATACAACGTTCTTCGCCGAAACGAACAATACACACTGTATCAGAGCTGCTGCATATCCATCAAATTTCCAGGGAAAAAGTCATCCTACCACACCGAATCTAGCACTAACTTCAAGACCGCCATAATAAACACTCCCGACGGTATAGATGATATCAATGATCGCCAGGGTGAGTCAGTAAATGTTACTTTTCTCCCATAAAAAATCGAAACAAATTTATTTATTTATTGGAAAGTCACAAGTTCGCACAAATACCACAAAACCAAAACAATTAATATCAGCTGGCCTTGTTGCTCAAACATAGAGCAGATAAAAAAAACGATAAAAGCTTGATAAAAATCGATAAACTCCGAAAAGTTATCGATTTTAAAGCAAGTGAGTTGCCAACCACAACAATTTTTCCGTTAAATTTTTGGGATTTTTAATTATCCAATATGCAACGTACTCCTCCGTCAAATGCCATTGCTACCCAGCAAACAATTAGTGGCCAGTCGTCTAAAAGAAATAGAAATGAGTTATCTCCAGGTATTGGAACAGAAAGGCTTACATCTCCCGCTGGTCTCTCACAAATGGAACTTATACACCTTATAAGCAGCACAATTAATGCAAATTTAGATGAGAAGCTAAAAACTTTGTCCACAAAGGAAGATATAGAAGAAGTAAAAACAGAAATTGCCTCAATCGGTTCGGAACTAAACTCCCTAAGGACGGAAAATCAACAGCTAAAGGCGGAACTCCAACAGGTACGAAGAGAATGTGAAGAAAATAAAAAGGATATAATGTGGATGCAGGAACAAATAAAAAGCAGCAGAATCTTCATTCGTGGCATTAATTTTTCAACTGATCCTACAAAGGAAGTTAATAATTTATTGAATAGTAAACTAGAATTACGAATAATGGCAAGATCGGTTCGTAAAATTTATGAAAGAAGTGGAAAAATGACTGTAGTTGCCGAATTCGCATCAAGCCAAGAGTCAGAAGAAGTCATACGAAACAGTAGGAAGTTATCTGGTTCCAATATTTATATTGAACGTGATCTCATCCCATCAAAGCAGCAATTCAAAAAAGCTTCCCTCTGCCTTAAGACGAAAATATTGGCGATAAGCAAGGAACATAGAATCACGGTTAAAGAAGACAAAATTAGAATAAACAATACATGGTTTAGTTGGAATAAAGACCGAAAGCTTATTGCCGGAAAAAATGATGCTAAAGATGAGTTGCAAAAGATCTATGGTGATATTATAAAATCTGTGGATGTTAACTACGATTACCTACTGCGTGAAACAGAGCCAAAAAACTAAATGCACTCCCAAAAATATCTTTTCAAAACCTCTCTGTCTTAGCATATAATATAAATGGGATTGAAAACAAATATCTTTTCCCCTCTTTTTTTAACTTTTTACATAATAATGATATAATTATACTCACTGAAACCCATTTAATTGAAAATAAATTCGAAAATATAAAAAAATATTTCCCCGGATTTCAATTGTATAATATTGCAGCAACAAAAGAACATGTATACGGTCGAGCAATTGGTGGCATCATATTCGCAGTCAGCGAAACAATCTCAAAATTGGGAATAAAGCACAGCATTATAGAACATGAAAATATTAACTGTTATCAGTTTCACTCTAAACAGGGACCCTTATTTACAATTATCCCTCAGTACTGGAGACCCGCCATATGGGACAACGACTACAATAGGATCCGTAAACTTCTTGAAGAAAACGATATTTTTAATGCTATACTAATTGGAGACCTCAATGCAAGGATAGGGGAATTAACACAAGAACTTAGTGGAGTTTACAGAGAGATATTTGCTGCTGGTGTGGCCACACGAAAATCCCAGGACAAGCATACAAATAGAAAGGGAAATCTGCTGATAGAATTATGCACAAACAATAATCTCCTCATTCTAAATGGTAGAACGCGTGGAGACGAGGAAGGTCATCTTACATTTATAAGTGGAACAGGGGAATCCGTAAATGACATATGTGCAGTATCCCAGGAAATGTTAAGTCTTGTGGAGGAATTTGCTGTAGAAAATGAAACGTGGTGTATGAAATTTGGTAGCAGAGAATCTTCGGATGAATCCGAAATCTCTAATATGTTTGCCGACTTCTTTCAGTCTTCCTACTCTTCTAAAATTCTAAATGAACAATATAACTATAGTATTGACAAGCTGAATCATCTACCTCATATTGTATTGTCTGAAGAAGAAGTCCTTGTAGGATTAAAGTCGCTTCGTTCTTCAAACATACCCGGTCCAGATGGTGTTCCTACTTATATTCTTAAATCTTGCGCCAATGAAATTTATCAACCTCTTACAAAAATCTTAATTTATTCCTTAAATATTGGTTACTTTCCAACTTTCTGGAGATCTAGCTTCATTATTCCACTTCACAAATCTGGTAATAGATGCTTTGTTGAAAATTATAGTGCTATCCCAAAACTTTTTGAACTTTTAGTTTCTCGAAGACTATCTCACTTTGTTAAATCTATAGTTTCACCTTTTCAACATGGATTTATGAAAGGCAGATCTACAATTACTAATCTCATGGAGTTTGTAACTCATGTCTATAAAGGGTTTTCTTATAAACAACAGACAGACGTTATTTATACCGATTTTAGTAAAGCCTTTGATACCGTAGTGCATAAATATTTGCTTTATAAACTTGATATCATGGGATTTCCACAATCTTTATTGAATTGGATCTCCTCTTATTTAAGAGGACGCAAACAAAAAGTTTTATTTAACGAGTCATTTTCCAAGGACCTGTTCGTTTCTTCCGGTGTGCCGCAAGGTAGCCTCCTGGGCACACTTTTATTTGTATTATATATTAACGATCTTCCTTCAGTTATACGTTACTGCAAAATTTTAATGTATGCTGATGATGTAAAGCTATTCTTTCAACTGAATTCATTAAGTAATTCAATATATCTACAATATGATCTGCACTCTCTTACTAATTGATGTTACGCAAATGGGATGACTTTGAACCTCAAAAAGTGTAAAAATTTTTCCTTATCTAGATCACTTCCGTTGTTCTCCAATTATTATATTGGTTCACATCAATTGGAAAATGTTGACTCTTTCCTAGATCTAGGTGTTTTATTAGATCATAAATTGGATACAACGTTCTTCGCCGAAACGAACAATACACACTGTATCAGAGCTGCTGCATATCCATCAAATTTCCAGGGAAAAAGTCATCCTACCACACCGAATCTAGCACTAACTTCAAGACCGCCATAATAAACACTCCCGACGGTATAGATGATATCAATGATCGCCAGGGTGAGTCAGTAAATGTTACTTTTCTCCCATAAAAAATCGAAACAAATTTATTTATTTATTGGAAAGTCACAAGTTCGCACAAATACCACAAAACCAAAACAATTAATATCAGCTGGCCTTGTTGCTCAAACATAGAGCAGATAAAAAAAACGATAAAAGCGTGATAAAAATCGATAAACTCCGAAAAGTTATCGATTTTAAAGCAAGTGAGTTGCCAACCACAACAATTTTTCCGTTAAATTTTTGGGATTTTTAATTATCCAATATGCAACGTACTCCTCCGTCAAATGCCATTGCTACCCAGCAAACAATTAGTGGCCAGTCGTCTAAAAGAAATAGAAATGAGTTATCTCCAGGTATTGGAACAGAAAGGCTTACATCTCCCGCTGGTCTCTCACAAATGGAACTTATACACCTTATAAGCAGCACAATTAATGCAAATTTAGATGAGAAGCTAAAAACTTTGTCCACAAAGGAAGATATAGAAGAAGTAAAAACAGAAATTGCCTCAATCGGTTCGGAACTAAACTCCCTAAGGACGGAAAATCAACAGCTAAAGGCGGAACTCCAACAGGTACGAAGAGAATGTGAAGAAAATAAAAAGGATATAATGTGGATGCAGGAACAAATAAAAAGCAGCAGAATCTTCATTCGTGGCATTAATTTTTCAACTGATCCTACAAAGGAAGTTAATAATTTATTGAATAGTAAACTAGAATTACGAATAATGGCAAGATCGGTTCGTAAAATTTATGAAAGAAGTGGAAAAATGACTGTAGTTGCCGAATTCGCATCAAGCCAAGAGTCAGAAGAAGTCATACGAAACAGTAGGAAGTTATCTGGTTCCAATATTTATATTGAACGTGATCTCATCCCATCAAAGCAGCAATTCAAAAAAGCTTCCCTCTGCCTTAAGACGAAAATATTGGCGATAAGCAAGGAACATAGAATCACGGTTAAAGAAGACAAAATTAGAATAAACAATACATGGTTTAGTTGGAATAAAGACCGAAAGCTTATTGCCGGAAAAAATGATGCTAAAGATGAGTTGCAAAAGATCTATGGTGATATTATAAAATCTGTGGATGTTAACTACGATTACCTACTGCGTGAAACAGAGCCAAAAAACTAAATGCACTCCCAAAAATATCTTTTCAAAACCTCTCTGTCTTAGCATATAATATAAATGGGATTGAAAACAAATATCTTTTCCCCTCTTTTTTTAACTTTTTACATAATAATGATATAATTATACTCACTGAAACCCATTTAATTGAAAATAAATTCGAAAATATAAAAAAATATTTCCCCGGATTTCAATTGTATAATATTGCAGCAACAAAAGAACATGTATACGGTCGAGCAATTGGTGGCATCATATTCGCAGTCAGCGAAACAATCTCAAAATTGGGAATAAAGCACAGCATTATAGAACATGAAAATATTAACTGTTATCAGTTTCACTCTAAACAGGGACCCTTATTTACAATTATCCCTCAGTACTGGAGACCCGCCATATGGGACAACGACTACAATAGGATCCGTAAACTTCTTGAAGAAAACGATATTTTTAATGCTATACTAATTGGAGACCTCAATGCAAGGATAGGGGAATTAACACAAGAACTTAGTGGAGTTTACAGAGAGATATTTGCTGCTGGTGTGGCCACACGAAAATCCCAGGACAAGCATACAAATAGAAAGGGAAATCTGCTGATAGAATTATGCACAAACAATAATCTCCTCATTCTAAATGGTAGAACGCGTGGAGACGAGGAAGGTCATCTTACATTTATAAGTGGAACAGGGGAATCCGTAAATGACATATGTGCAGTATCCCAGGAAATGTTAAGTCTTGTGGAGGAATTTGCTGTAGAAAATGAAACGTGGTCAGATCATTTACCAATAAAACTGAAACTTAAGCTACCTACAGAAAACACAAACATTAAGAAACTTAACTTGTTACCTAAGCTCTTATGGGATAAACATAATATTAACAAATACCAGGAATGTGTACAAGAGAATCTAAATAAAACTATAAGCAGACCAGATGAAATCACATTAGACGAGCTTGGAAACATAATAAAAGCGTCAGCAAAAACTAAAACGAGCAGAAGAGTGTTTACACCAAAACAACCATGGTATAACTTTAAATGTCATAATGCAAGAGAAAAAATGTTTTCATTGCTAAAAAAGTACAGAAGCAGCAACAGATTGGAGGATAGAAAAAATTACATGGAGTCGGCAAAGAAATATAAAACTATTTGCACAACCAACAAACAGAATCATAACAGATACTTAATGGATACGATTAACAATGTCAGTGACTCAAAACAGTGGTGGAAAGCAGTGAAAACGATAAGGAACCAAACATTTCAAATAAGCACAACAATATCCTCAAGCAGTTTTAAAAACTACTTCCACGAACTCTTGAATCCAACACAGAAATCTCAGGAAATAAGTTATGCTCTAAATTTTATCTCTGATCCGATTCTAGACTGTGAAATTACCTTGTGGGAGCTAAGAAGTATTTTTAGGAAGGTGAAAATAAACAAAGCGCCTGGAGAGGACAGAATTCCCTATGAGCACATTATATACGCAACCGATGATTTCCACAAACAGTTGGTCGCTAGATACAACAAAATTTTAAACACAGGATGCATCGATAATGCTTTCAAGAAAACCATAATTTTCCCAATTCACAAAAAAGGGGATATGTCAGAACCGTCAAATTATAGAGGAATCGCTTTTATGAATAGTATTGTTAAAATAATGATGGGAATTTTAAACCAAAGACTATATGATTGGGTTGATCATTATCATGTTCTCTCTGAATACCAGGCAGCGTTCCGAAAAGGCTATTCAACGGTGGATAACATATATAATCTGGCTTCAATTGTGCACCTTAAACAGAAGGAAAATAAAAAAGTATACGCTTTCTTTGTAGACTTTAAAGCGGCTTTTGATAATGTTTTCAGAAAATCTTTAATATACAAACTAGCTCAACTTGGTGTTTCGTATAAATTTCTACAACTACTTGAAAGTATATACAACAATACACAATATGCGGTTTGGACAGGAGAAGAAGTGTCGGAATACTTTGAAACTAGTTCGGGGGTGAAACAAGGTTGCCTCTTATCGCCGTTGTTATTCTCGCTTTATATAAATGATCTGCATGAACACCTGGAAGGAGGTATTTTTATTCAAAATATGAATATTAGGCTTCTGCTTTACGCAGATGATATTGTTATTTTGTCAGACGATATAAGTACACTGCAAAAAATGATCTCAAACCTTGAAACCTATTGTGAAAAGTGCAACCTGAAAGTAAATATGAACAAGTCTGAAATACTCATATTCAGAAAAGGAGGAAGGCAGAGCAGAAATGAAAAATGGATGTTCAACGGAATTGAAATTAAAGTTGTAAATGAATACAAATACTTAGGCGTCACTGTTACTCCAAAGCTCTCGTTTACGAAACACATTCACAAACGAACTAGCCAGTCAAAGATAGCAATGAATTCAACATGGATTGATTTCCTGGGAAAAAAAGATGTAAATATACCAATGAAGTGGAAGGTCTATGAAGCTGTTTGTAGGGCAATACAAACATATGCTGCACAAGTGTGGGGATTTTCCTACTTCGATGAAGTCGATAAGTTGCAGCGTTATTTTTTGAAGAAAATTCTCAATGTGCCAAGTTTTGCACCGAACTACGTCCTTATGCTAGAGACAAATGTTCAAAGCTGTCACTTATACACACTAAATCTTCATCTTCAATATATACACCAGATAATGTACAAATATCAACAACATCGTTTACCGAAGAAACTAACAAATATATTGCTAGAAAAAGAAGGATTCTGGGTAGAAAACATTAAAAATCTTGCTCAACAATTGAACGTTCAATGGCCAAATACCTCAAACGAACAGGAGTGGATATTATTTAGTAGATGTATTATAGGTAGCGAACAAAAATGTATTATACAAGAAAACTTGAGGCTAAAACATCAAAGCCAAGATAGAATTTATAAACATTTAGACTATAGAATGGGAGAAAAATACTTTACTGATTCTTTTACTAGTGATCAAATTTCATGGATCTTTAAGGCACGAAGTGGACTGATCAAATTGAATGCAACCAGTTTTAACATTGAAAATGCAGAACGTAAATGTACGTTATGCAATCTCAACCGGGATGAAACATTGCAACATTTCTTAGGAGAGTGCCCTGTCCTCAGAGAATTTAGAACGAGATTTTTTCAATCTACAACACTATCAGAAGAAGATACTATTAACATTTTGGACGGTCGTGAAGCAAATTACTGGAGACAGCTGGTCATGTATTTGAAAACTTGTTTAAATTATAGAGAATTCCTAATAAGAGAATATAACACAGTATAATACTGTATTAACTCACAATCATAAACGGCAGACGGTTATTCTTAAAACCATTGCCTATTTAAATCAATTGTTTCTTTTTTGCAAACTAACCTTAGAGTAAGTTATAAAATGTAAGGCACAAATTTTGTAAATAAAGAAATATATTACAATTAGATCATAAATTGCGCTTCGATTTGCACATTGATTCTTTCTGTTAATAAAGCTAAATCGTTATTGGGTTTTATAAAACGTTGGTTTAAAGAATTTGATGAACCATACGTTACGAAACGTTTGTTTGTTAGCCTCGTCCGCCCAGTTCTGGAATATGGTTGCATTCTATGCATAGAAAGATAACTGAATTTCCTGAAAAGGTCATTTCAAACAAATCTAACTCTCCTAGATTTAATCGGTCGGCTCATACGTTTATCAACTTAAATTCGAACTGTTCATATTGTAACCCAAGTCAACATAACATAGGAACTTGTTCGTCTTTTTCTAACATCGTCGTTTCGGAAGTTTTAATTTCGTAAAACGTAGTGGACACTGTATTTACTGCCTTCGAAAAGGGCATATGGTATCGAACTGTCCCTCAAAATCTCGATGCAGAGTCTGTGATTCTGCACATCATACGCTGCTGCATATTTTTGTTAACCCAGAACAACCAACTATATTGAATTCGAATGGTAACTCACTGCAACCATCAACCAGCTCAAATGCAATTTCGTTAGTGGCTCGTTCGTTTAAAAGATCAATAGTTCCGACAGCAGTAATTCTCATGAAGAATAATTGTGGAAACTTTCAGACGGTAAGAGCATTGTTAGACTCCTGTTCTGAGTTGAATTTTATTTCTGAGGAAACAGCAAGAAGGCTGAAGCTTAAATTTAGACCATTTTCCCAAGAAATCTCTGGAATTGGAGAAGTTCCAACGGCAATTTCTAGACCGACCTTTAGGTCTAAGAAACATATTAATCCTAAATTTAATTTTGGAAAAACAGATATTAATCGGCTAAAATCAATTTTATTAAGTACAAGATTTGTTATTAATGATACGATAGATTTAAGCGTTTCTAATTTCTATAATCAACATAACTCTGCCTTCGCTAAAACAACTCCATATATAACAAACGTTTCTGATCATGGCCCTCCTTGGTTCACATCGACGTTAAGGAGGTTGCGTAACATACAAAGTAGATGCTTCAAAAAATTTAAAAAAAATTAACTCCACAGTGAATTACTCTAGCTATATTGTAGCCCGAAATAAATATAATTCTGCCAATTCTTATTTTTATCGGCATTATCTTGATAAATGAGTAGGAATTTCAAAAATAACCCGAAAAGCTTATTAAAATTTGTTAATTCTAAAAGAAAGGCTAATAATTTCCCAAGCTGTATGAAATTTGGTAGCAGAGAATCTTCGGATGAATCCGAAATCTCTAATATGTTTGCCTACTTCTTTCAGTCTTCCTACTCTTCTAAAATTCTAAATGAACAATATAACTATAGTATTGACAAGCTGAATCATCTACCTCATATTGTATTGTCTGAAGAAGAAGTCCTTGTAGGCTTAAAGTCGCTTCGTTCTTCAAACATACCCGGTCCAGATGGTGTTCCTACTTATATTCTTAAATCTTGCGCCAATGAAATTTATCAACCTCTTACAAAAATCTTAATTTATTCCTTAAATATTGGTTACTTTCCAACTTTCTGGAGATCTAGCTTCATTATTCCACTTCACAAATCTTGTAATAGATGCTTTGTTGAAAATTATAGGTGTATAGCAAAACTTAGTGCTATCCCAAAACTTTTTGAACTTTTAGTTTCTCGAAGACTATCTCACTTTGTTAAATCTATAATTTCACCTTTTCAACATTGATTTATGAAAGGCAGATCTACAATTACTAATCCCATGGAGTTTGTAACTCATGTCTATAAAGGGTTTTCCTATAAACAACAGACAGACGGTTTTTATACCGATTTTAGTAAAGCCTTTGATACCGTAGTGCATAAACATTTGCTTTATAAACTTGATATCATGGGATTTCCACAATCTTTATTGAATTGGATTTCCTCTTATTTAAGAGGACGCGCCCAAAAAGTTTTATTTAACGAGTCATTTTCCCAAAACTTTTTGAACTTTTAGTTTCTCGAAGACTATCTCACTTTGTTAAATCTATAATTTCACCTTTTCAACATTGATTTATGAAAGGCAGATCTACAATTACTAATCTCATGGAGTTTGTAACTCATGTCTATAAAGGGTTTTCTTATAAAAAACAGACAGACGTTATTTATACCGATTTTAGTAAAGCCTTTGATACCGTAGTGCATAAACATTTGCTTTATAAACTTGATATCATGGGATTTCCACAATCTTTATTGAATTGAATTTCCTCTTATTTAAGAGGACGCACCCAAAAAGTTTTATTTAACGAGTAATTTTCCAAGGACCTGTTCGTTTCTTCCGGTGTGCCGCATGGTAGCCACCTGGGCACACTTTTATTTGTATTATATATTAACGATCTTCCTTCAGTTATACGTTACTGCAAAATTTTAATGTATGCTGATGATGTAAAGCTATTCTTTCAACTGAATTCACAAAGTAATTCAATATATCTACAATATGATCTGCACTCTCTTACTAATTGGTGTTACGCAAATGGGATGACTTTGAACCTCAAAAAGTGTAAAAAATTTGCCTTATCTAGATCACTTCCGTTTTTCTCCAATTATTATATTGGTTCACATCAATTGGAACATGTTGACTCTTTCCTAGATCTTGGTGTTTTATTAGATCATAAATTGCGCTTCAATTTGCACATTGATTCTTGTGTTAATAAAGCTAAATCGTTATTGGGTTTTATAAAACGTTGGTTTAAAGAATTTGATGACCCATACGTTACGAAACGTTTGTTTGTTAGCCTCGTCCGCCCAGTTCTAGAATATGGTTGCATTCTATGGAGCCCTTATTACAAATCATACTCTTATAAGATTGAGTCGGTTCAAATCCAATTCCTACTGTTTGCCTTGCGTGGTCTGCACTGGGACACGACCGCGCTACTCCCACCTTATGAAAGCCGTTTAATGTTAATTGATCTTCCTACTCTTGAAAAAAGAAGATTTACACTAAGTGCGCTATGTTTTATTAAACTGTTACGCGGCTTAATTGACTGTCCGTACTTGACAGGAGAAATAAGATTTAATGTTCCTTCATGTATAACCCGTAATTTCTTGCCAATTAATTTGCCTACAGTGAAAACTAATTATGAAGATAATAACCCATTACGTTCATTGTGTGATAATAACAATAACATCTATAATACGATACCTTTAACTCAACCATTACATACTTTAAAAAAATTAATATTGCATTCATAATGTATAAACAAGCAGGTTGCCAATCCTCTTTAATGTAGTATTAACATTTTAAGTAACTTAGTTTAGATTCTATTGTTCTGTAAACTACTTGTGCCTGTTAAGAACCTTTCAGCTCAGCATATGTATATCTACAACTCCCTCTGCGGAACAGTAGAACACAGCTAATGAGCAGAAACTATTTTTAATTTATATCTATCACCCTCGTTCATTCTAAAGTTGAGTGTCTAAAAATTGAGCTCTGTTTAACCGCAAACTACATCTCCCTCAGCGGAACCAGTAGTATTCAGCCTAATACGGCGTTTAGATTATAGTTTTTTGCAGGGTTAACCTTCTTTATGAGGATTTATTTGAAGTATACACAATGGAAATGACATTTGAAACCCAGACCCACTGGGTTAACCCGGTTATATGTAAACGGCCTATAAAGAGCCTTTAATTTAAATACATATTAATTTCCCTAATTAAATTATGTTGTTGTTCTAGTTTGTAATAAAATTTTTATATCGGCTGATATAATTTGTAGCCGGTAGTTTTATCCCCAACTAACCCGCCATTGACCGGTCCATGGTGTGTACGTGCTCCCTACGTAAGGGGAGGTGGCCCCCTCGGTCGGCAGGGGCGGGTGTGAGAGGCGTGGGAACGAACGAAAAAAAAAAATAAAGTTTTCTGTTGACACCACAGTCAAATCAAGAAGTAGTTCTTTCGAGTGGTCCTCTAGGTTTGCGGTTACCAAAACAATCTCGTCTCGTCAACCTGGTGAATTAATGAATACATCACAATGGAACATTCCGGAGAATATTGAACTTGCAGACCCTTTGTTCTACAAGCCTCAACGTATTGATGTCTTTCTCAGTGCAGAAGTGTTCTTCGACTTGTTGTTAGATGACAGAATTTCATTGGGAAATGGTTTGCCATGTCTTACAAACACAGGTACTCATAACATAAAACATATTTCAGTGACATATCCAAAAACACAATTCACACCACAAATTAATAATCATAATAGTTTTTCGAATACATATTCAGGATTTAAATACAATTATCAAAAAGAAACAAACAGGGAAATTCCCATCAATTTTCAACTATGAACATTCCCAATAATAGAAATCATAGTTCTAATTTTAACAACCCGTACTTAAACCAAAATAGACCAGCAAATGCAATTTTTTCGAATAGGAATTATACAAATTACAATAATAATAATCAGCATCTCAACTCACAAATTCATAGCTTTCAAACGAATTTTCGAAATAATTACAACAATAATCTTAGCTGTCAAAAAACAAATACTAGCAATCACAATAATTCCCATTACGATAATAATAATAGTGGCAGGTACAAAGAGTCAGTACCCAATGAAATGGGTAGGGATAATTATCAGTAGTAGGGTAGAAGTGTAGACTTGAAATCAAGTTGACAGATTTATGGGCCTATTTGATCATTTAAGCTTGTAATAAAAGCTTTGGTAATTAAAACTAATTAGGTCACAGCTTAAAACTGGGGGGAATGAACATTGGGAGCAATGAACTGAAGGTCATGATGTTTTTTGATTTTTGTTGCATCTCGTTACTAGACAAAAATAAGAGAGGGGGTGAAATGTTACTAATCAGTAAAATATTCATTTAAGTGTGTCTAAAATTTTGGTGATATGTTTTGATTTTTTTGTTGCATCTCGTTACTAGACAAAATAATAAGAGGGGGAATTTTTAAGATTAAAGAGTGTATGGTTTAAATCTCTTGAGTGTCTGTACTTATTATTTATTTTGTAAAGTGTGGTATGTTTTGATTTTTGATGCATCTTGTTACTAAGGGTAAATCTGAGGAGAGAAATGACTAAGAATGAATTGTGTGTTTGTATTTGTTGTATGTACAAATCGGCTAAAAAAACCATGTAAGATTACACTTCATAAAAATGTACATATTTGAAATGTCTAAATATTTTTGGGTGGTGATTGTCATTGACTAATTTATGACATGCACTTGTTGTTGTTGTCGTTTTCTGTTACATGTTTGTAAGAAACAGTCAAAGAATTCGTCAATGCATTTGTGGGTATTATGCATTGTGACGTTGAAGCTGAATGCATTATTGTTGTTGTTTTATTTTTCTTTTTTATTTTGAAGCTGAGTTCAGCATTTTGTTCTTGTTTATGAAGTACTTTAGGAAATGTTTGAGAAGAAGGAACATCTATTGCCATGTTGTTACTGATCTTTCGTATGTTGTTGTTGATGTACAGCTAATTTGTAAAGTGTAGTATATTGACTAATTTATGACATGCACTTGTTGTTATTGTCGTTTTCTGTTACATGTTTGTAAGAAACAGTCAAAGAATTCGTCAATGCATTTGTGGGTATTGTGCACCACCGAATTGATGTTGAAGCTGAACGCTGTATTGTTGTTGTATTATTTTTCTTTTATTTTGAAGCTGAGTTCAGCATTTAGTTCTTGTCTGTGAAGTACTTTAGTACATCGTTATCAATGTAAATCTTTTTCATTAATTTCTCGTTAGAGACGAGCTTACTGACCAAGATGCTTTTTGAAAAAGGAAAGCCGACGATACGAACCCACACAATCACCACTGTGTGACATGCATGTTTCGCCTTTGGTTTAGGAAGGCTCCTCAGACACATCGACTGTGGGGCGGCTTCGCTATCCTCTAACCTATTTCCTCTTTCAAAAGCAAGTTGTTTTTTTACAAAGTTGAATTTTTTGTTCAAATCTTTGTATGGCTTTCATGACAAACGCTTAGCGTAGCCTTTGAAAGTTATGAGTTTGGTTCTGAACACTAACACGCCGTGACAACACTTTTTTCCATGTGTTTTTCAAATTTAAAAAAGGGGGTAAACGTTTCACAGAGCCTTTCTTATTACAAAATAAATCTCTAAACATCACTTTAAGTTGAGACTTCGACTACAAAGTATTACATTTCAAACTCATATTTTAACAAGTTTTAAATTGCTTCTTTAATATGGCACCAAGAAATTTTGTCTGCAATGTATGCACCAAAAACTTTGCTAGCGGTTATGCTTAGAAGAAACATATGCAATCTCACAAAATGTGTCATATATGCAAAGATGTTCTTATCCATTCGCAAGCTCTAAAATTACACTATGTTTTTGAGCATCCTGGATATGCTCCACTACCAAAACAAGAAGAGCAAACTTTATGGGATTACCAACAAGAACAAAAATTTTCACGTCAAATGAGAGATATATATTATCAAGATCAACGAAGTGGACAAATGCAAAATTTATTAACTGAAATGAATAATTGGTAATATAACCATCCATGCAACGGATTATTTGAGAACCAAGAAGTTCTACCAAATCCTCAACAGAATAACCAACATCACCCTCAACAAAACCATCCATGCAAGGGATTATTTGAGAACCAAGAAGTACTACCAAATCCTCAACAGAATGACCAACATCAACCACAACAAAACTTCAATGAATATGTTCAACAAATACAAAATCATTATAACAAAGTAATCAACCGGATCAACAATATAACCAGCAAACAAACCAACAATACTACAAGCAAAATTGTTCTCATCAATATCGCCAGTATCATAATCAGTTCCAATACCAACTATTCTATCAGAATCATCAACAAAATATTCAAGAACATCAGCAATTTTATCCACAACAATACAATCAACAACATCACCAGCAAAATCAACAATATTACCAAAATTTACAACATGAACAACAGCTTCAACATCAATTGAATGGACAGCAGCAACACAACCAACAACACCCAGAACAATTAGAAAATAATAACCAAGACAATTCACAAAAGTATCAATTTTGTGAGTTGTGCAATTCGCAAGTTCTAAAAAAATCATGGTTCAATCATTGTAAAACCAAAAAGCATGCAGAAAATAGTAAAACTGCAGTTGAAAAAAATTTCTCTAAAACATGCAGTGGCTTTAGTGAACGCATCCAATCATTTCAGTACAAATTAAATAAGAATACGTTTGATATTGAAGAAGTCTACTCCGAAGCCAACAAACCAATTATTGAACTAATAAATGTTTCATTAGCTCGCCACAATGTGCTGAAGTTTAATTTAGAACTTGTAGCGCAATATGTTAGAATTTCTGGAGAAGTGTCTATTAACCATGATTTTAAACACAGCACTAAAATGTGTCAAGTTTCGAGGAGTGATGATATAGAAGAACTATATAAAACACATACTGCCTCTATAAAAAATAAAATGTTTGAGTTTCAAGAACGTGATTTTGGATGGGCTCTAACAAAAATACTGAGTTTGGGGATAAACATCAACAAATCAACACCGCTTAAAGGATCTCAATTTATAAATACACCCAGTGCACTAAGAAGCAGAGGATGTATAAACATTCGCAACCGTGATAACTATTGTTTCAAACATTGTATTTATGCAGCTTTATGCAAAGAGAAACTGAAGAATGCAAATAGGACATCAACTTATAACATTAGTAATATTGAAGATGCACTTATCAGACACACAAATGGAACACTGCTAGATTTTACCGGTTTGAGTTTTCCATTACAACTTTCAAATATACAAATATTTGAAGAGCGTAATCCTAACATAAGTATAAATGTTTTTGGATTTGATTACAAGAAAAACTGGGTTATTGGGCCATATTACGCCACTAAAAAGGAAAAAACATTCATATTAATTTGATTTTTTTGGAGAACAATGGTAAAGCACACTACATTTTAGTGAAGAATATTTCAAGGTAAGAAAACAAAAAGCAATATTAATATTAAATTGTTAATCACTCTTCATACTTTGTTTATTTTATCTATAGATTGCTAAGAAACCAGTTAACAAAATCGGAAAGAGAAGTCTTTATTTGCAAACCAGAAATTGATGACACAACATAAGGAAGATTGCAGCTTAGTAATAACGGAAATGCCAGAGCCTGGTAAAGATAAATTAGAATTTAAGAATTTTAAGAATCAAATGGATGTTCCATTTGTTATTTACGCAGATTTTGAATGCGTGCTAAAACGCATGAGAGATGCAGGAAACAATATAAACAACCATTTCCCATGTGCTTTTAGTTTCCATATAAAATGCAGTTTAGACAGCAACTTAGATAGATTTCATATATATACCGGTAGGGATGCTGCTCAGAAATTTGTTGAACTCTTGGAAAGAGAGTGTAAAGATATTTATAATAAATATCTGAGTGTAAAGTGCCCAATGACACCATTAACACAAAGAGAGGAAGCTTTATTCAAGGATACACTAAATTGTCATATATGTGATAAAGAGTTAGGTAATGACAGAGTTCGTGATCATTGTCACATAACAGGTCAATACAGGGGGGCTGCACATACCGAATGTAATTTGGATTACAAAGTCCCAACATTTATCCCTATTTTCTTTCACAATTTTTCTTCTTACGACTGTCATTTATTCGTGAAGGAACTAATGAATACAATTAAAGGTCAGACATCTATTATTCCCCAGAATAAAGAATTGTATACGTCGTTAAGGCATAAAATTCAAATGAGTAAGGGTAAACATCTAGAGTTAAGATTAAGATGATCTGCACTCTCTTACTAATTGGTGTTACGCAAATGGGATGACTTTGAACCTCAAAAAGTGTAAAAAATTTGCCTTATCTAGATCACTTCCGTTTTTCTCCAATTATTATATTGGTTCACATCAATTGGAACATGTTGACTCTTTCCTAGATCTTGGTGTTTTATTAGATCATAAATTGCGCTTCAATTTGCACATTGATTCTTGTGTTAATAAAGCTAAATCGTTATTGGGTTTTATAAAACGTTGGTTTAAAGAATTTGATGACCCATACGTTACGAAACGTTTGTTTGTTAGCCTCGTCCGCCCAGTTCTAGAATATGGTTGCATTCTATGGAGCCCTTATTACAAATCATACTCTGATAAGATTGAGTCGGTTCAAATCCAATTCCTACTGTTTGCCTTGCGTGGTCTGCACTGGGACACGACCGCGCTACTCCCACCTTATGAAAGCCGTTTAATGTTAATTGATCTTCCTACTCTTGAAAAAAGAAGATTTACACTAAGTGCGCTATTTTTTATTAAACTGTTACGCGGCTTAATTGACTGTCCGTACTTGACAGGAGAAATAAGATTTAATGTTCCTTCATGTATAACCCGTAATTTCTTGCCAATTAATTTGCCTACAGTGAAAACTAATTATGAAGATAATAACCCATTACGTTCATTGTGTGATAATAACAATAACATCTATAATACGATACCTTTAACTGAACCATTACATACTTTAAAAAAATTAATATTGCATTCATAATGTATAAACAAGCAGGTTGCCAATCCTCTTTAATGTAGTATTAACATTTTAAGTAACTTAGTTTAGATTCTATTGTTCTGTAAACTACTTGTGCCTGTTAAGAACCTTTCAGCTCAGCATATGTATATCTACAACTCCCTCTGCGGAACAGTAGAACACAGCTAATGAGCAGAAACTATTTTTAATTTATATCTATCACCCTCGTTCATTCTAAAGTTGAGTGTCTAAAAATTGAGCTCTGTTTAACCGCAAACTACATCTCCCTCAGCGGAACCAGTAGTATTCAGCCTAATACGGCGTTTAGATTATAGTTTTTTGCAGGGTTAACCTTCTTTATGAGGATTTATTTGAAGTATACACAATGGAAATGACATTTGAAACCCAGACCCACTGGGTTAACCCGGTTATATGTAAACGGCCTATAAAGAGCCTTTAATTTAAATACATATTAATTTCCCTAATTAAATTATGTTGTTGTTCTAGTTTGTAATAAAATTTTTATATCGGCTGATATAATTTGTAGCCGGTAGTTTTATCCCCAACTAACCCGCCATTGACCGGTCCATGGTGTGTACGTGCTCCCTACGTAAGGGGAGGTGGCCCCCTCGGTCGGCAGGGGCGGGTGTGAGAGGCGTGGGAACGAACGAAAAAAAAAATAAAGTTTTCTGTTGACACCACAGTCAAATCAAGAAGTAGTTCTTTCGAGTGGTCCTCTAGGTTTGCGGTTACCAAAACAATCTCGTCTCGTCAACCTGGTGAATTAATGAATACATCACAATGGAACATTCCGGAGAATATTGAACTTGCAGACCCTTTGTTCTACAAGCCTCAACGTATTGATGTCTTTCTCAGTGCAGAAGTGTTCTTCGACTTGTTGTTAGATGACAGAATTTCATTGGGAAATGGTTTGCCATGTCTTACAAACACAGGTACTCATAACATAAAACATATTTCAGTGACATATCCAAAAACACAATTCACACCACAAATTAATAATCATAATAGTTTTTCGAATACAAATTCAGGATTTAAATACAATTATCAAAAAGAAATAAACAGGGAAATTCCCATCAATTTTCAACTATGAACATTCCCAATAATAGAAATCATAGTTCTAATTTTAACAACCCGTACTTAAACCAAAATATACCAGCAAATGCAATTTTTTCGAATAGGAATTATACAAATTACAATAATAATAATCAGCATCTCAACTCACAAATTCATAGCTTTCAAACGAATTTTCGAAATAATTACAACAATAATCTTAGCTGTCAAAAAACAAATACTAGCAATCACAATAATTCCCATTACGATAATAATAATAGTGGCAGGTACAAAGAGTCAGTACCCAATGAAATGGGTAGGGATAATTATCAGTAGTAGGGTAGAAGTGTAGACTTGAAATCAAGTTGACAGATTTATGGGCCTATTTGATCATTTAAGCTTGTAATAAAAGCTTTGGTAATTAAAACTAATTAGGTCACAGCTTAAAACTGGGGGGAATGAACATTGGGAGCAATGAACTGAAGGTCATGATGTTTTTTGATTTTTGTTGCATCTCGTTACTAGACAAAAATAAGAGAGGGGGTGAAATGTTACTAATCAGTAAAATATTCATGTAAGTGTGTCTAAAATTTTGGTGATATGTTTTGATTTTTTTGTTGCATCTCGTTACTAGACAAAATAATAAGAGGGGGAATTTTTAAGATTAAAGAGTGTATGGTTTAAATCTCTTGAGTGTCTGTACTTATTATTTATTTTGTAAAGTGTGGTATGTTTTGATTTTTGATGCATCTTGTTACTAAGGGTAAATCTGAGGAGAGAAATGACTAAGAATGAATTGTGTGTTTGTATTTGTTGTATGTACAAATCGGCTAAAAAAACCATGTAAGATTACACTTCATAAAAATGTACATATTTGAAATGTCTAAATATTTTTGGGTGGTGATTGTCATTGACTAATTTATGACATGCACTTGTTGTTGTTGTCGTTTTCTGTTACATGTTTGTAAGAAACAGTCAAAGAATTCGTCAATGCATTTGTGGGTATTATGCATTGTGACGTTGAAGCTGAATGCATTATTGTTGTTGTTTTATTTTTCTTTTTTATTTTGAAGCTGAGTTCAGCATTTTGTTCTTGTTTATGAAGTACTTTAGGAAATGTTTGAGAAGAAGGAACATCTATTGCCATGTTGTTACTGATCTTTCGTATGTTGTTGTTGATGTACAGCTAATTTGTAAAGTGTAGTATATTGACTAATTTATGACATGCACTTGTTGTTATTGTCGTTTTCTGTTACATGTTTGTAAGAAACAGTCAAAGAATTCGTCAATGCATTTGTGGGTATTGTGCACCACCGAATTGATGTTGAAGCTGAACGCTGTATTGTTGTTGTATTATTTTTCTTTTATTTTGAAGCTGAGTTCAGCATTTAGTTCTTGTCTGTGAAGTACTTTAGTACATCGTTATCAATGTAAATCTTTTTCATTAATTTCTCGTTAGAGACGAGCTTACTGACCAAGATGCTTTTTGAAAAAGGAAAGCCGACGATACGAACCCACACAATCACCACTGTGTGACATGCATGTTTCGCCTTTGGTTTAGGAAGGCTCCTCAGACACATCGACTGTGGGGCGGCTTCGCTATCCTCTAACCTATTTCCTCTTTCAAAAGCAAGTTGTTTTTTTACAAAGTTGAATTTTTTGTTCAAATCTTTGTATGGCTTTCATGACAAACGCTTAGCGTAGCCTTTGAAAGTTATGAGTTTGGTTCTGACACTAACACGCCGTGACAACACTTTTTTCCATGTGTTTTTCAAATTTAAAAAAGGGGGTAAACGTTTCACAGAGCCTTTCTTATTACAAAATAAATCTCTAAACATCACTTTAAGTTGAGACTTCGACTACAAAGTATTACATTTCAAACTCATATTTTAACAAGTTTTAAATTGCTTCTTTAATATGGCACCAAGAAATTTTGTCTGCAATGTATGCACCAAAAACTTTGCTAGCGGTTATGCTTAGAAGAAACATATGCAATCTCACAAAATGTGTCATATATGCAAAGATGTTCTTATCCATTCGCAAGCTCTAAAATTACACTATGTTTTTGAGCATCCTGGATATGCTCCACTACCAAAACAAGAAGAGCAAACTTTATGGGATTACCAACAAGAACAAAAATTTTTACGTCAAATGAGAGATATATATTATCAAGATCAACGAAGTGGACAAATGCAAAATTTATTAACTGAAATGAATAATTGGTAATATAACCATCCATGCAACGGATTATTTGAGAACCAAGAAGTTCTACCAAATCCTCAACAGAATAACCAACATCACCCTCAACAAAACCATCCATGCAAGGGATTATTTGAGAACCAAGAAGTACTACCAAATCCTCAACAGAATGACCAACATCAACCACAACAAAACTTCAATGAATATGTTCAACAAATACAAAATCATTATAACAAAGTAATCAACCGGATCAACAATATAACCAGCAAACAAACCAACAATACTACATGCAAAATTGTTCTCATCAATATCGCCAGTATCATAATCAGTTCCAATACCAACTATTCTATCAGAATCATCAACAAAATATTCAAGAACATCAGCAATTTTATCCACAACAATACAATCAACAACATCACCAGCAAAATCAACAATATTACCAAAATTTACAACATGAACAACAGCTTCAACATCAATTGAATGGACAGCAGCAACACAACCAACAACACCCAGAACAATTAGAAAATAATAACCAAGACAATTCACAAAAGTATCAATTTTGTGAGTTGTGCAATTCGCAAGTTCTAAAAAATCATGGTTCAATCATTGTAAAACCAAAAAGCATGCAGAAAATAGTAAAACTGCAGTTGAAAAAAATTTCTCTAAAACATGCAGTGGCTTTAGTGAACGCATCCAATCATTTCAGTACAAATTAAATAAGAATACGTTTGATATTGAAGAAGTCTACTCCGAAGCCAACAAACCAATTATTGAACTAATAAATGTTTCATTAGCTCGCCACAATGTGCTGAAGTTTAATTTAGAACTTGTAGCGCAATATGTTAGAATTTCTGGAGAAGTGTCTATTAACCATGATTTTAAACACAGCACTAAAATGTGTCAAGTTTCAAGGAGTGATGATATAGAAGAACTATATAAAACACATACTGCCTCTATAAAAAATAAAATGTTTGAGTTTCAAGAACGTGATTTTGGATGGGCTCTAACAAAAATACTGAGTTTGGGGATAAACATCAACAAATCAACACCGCTTAAAGGATCTCAATTTATAAATACACCCAGTGCACTAAGAAGCAGAGGATGTATAAACATTCGCAACCGTGATAACTATTGTTTCAAACATTGTATTTATGCAGCTTTATGCAAAGAGAAACTGAAGAATGCAAATAGGACATCAACTTATAACATTAGTAATATTGAAGATGCACTTATCAGACACACAAATGGAACACTGCTAGATTTTACCGGTTTGAGTTTTCCATTACAACTTTCAAATATACAAATATTTGAAGAGCGTAATCCTAACATAAGTATAAATGTTTTTGGATTTGATTACAAGAAAAACTGGGTTATTGTGCCATATTACGCCACTAAAAAGGAAAAACCATTCATATTAATTTGATTTTTTTGGAGAACAATGGTAAAGCACACTACATTTTAGTGAAGAATATTTCAAGGTAAGAAAACAAAAAGCAATATTAATATTAAATTGTTAATCACTCTTCATACTTTGTTTATTTTATCTATAGATTGCTAAGAAACCAGTTAACAAAATCGGAAAGAGAAGTCTTTATTTGCAAACCAGAAATTGATGACACAACATAAGGAAGATTGCAGCTTAGTAATAACGGAAATGCCAGAGCCTGGTAAAGATAAATTAGAATTTAAGAATTTTAAGAATCAAATGGATGTTCCATTTGTTATTTACGCAGATTTTGAATGCGTGCTAAAACGCATGAGAGATGCAGGAAACAATATAAACAACCATTTCCCATGTGCTTTTAGTTTCCATATAAAATGCAGTTTAGACAGCAACTTAGATAGATTTCATATATATACCGGTAGGGATGCTGCTCAGAAATTTGTTGAACTCTTGGAAAGAGAGTGTAAAGATATTTATAATAAATATCTGAGTGTAAAGTGCCCAATGACACCATTAACACAAAGAGAGGAAGCTTTATTCAAGGATACACTAAATTGTCATATATGTGATAAAGAGTTAGGTAATGACAGAGTTCGTGATCATTGTCACATAACAGGTCAATACAGGGGGGCTGCACATAACGAATGTAATTTGGATTACAAAGTCCCAACATTTATCCCTATTTTCTTTCACAATTTTTCTTCTTACGACTGTCATTTATTCGTGAAGGAACTAATGAATACAATTAAAGGTCAGACATCTATTATTCCCCAGAATAAAGAATTGTATACGTCGTTAAGACATAAAATTCAAATGAGTAAGGGTAACCATCTAGAGTTAAGATTTCTAGATTCTCTTCGCTTCATGGCACATAGTTTAGATGCCTTAGCCAGCTATTGCAAAGATTCACACTTACCGTCTGTTAGAAAACATTTTCCAAATGATAATGAATTTGACTTAATGAGGAGGAAAGGCGTATTCTGCTATGAATATGTTAGTGACTTTGACAAATTAGAAGAAACCGCTCTTCCACCAATAGAATTATTTTATAGCAATTTAAATGAAAAACATTGTAGTGCAGAGGATTATGAACATGCAAAAAAGGTATGGGATGCATTTAATTGTAAAACCATTAGAGATTATATGGAAATATATTTAAAAACTGATGTGCTTCTCCATACTGATGTTTTTGAAAATTTCAGAAAATCGTGTAAAGATATTCATAAACTAGACCCCTGTCAGTATTACACTGCTCCAGGGCTATCATTTGATGCTATGCTTCGGCATACTAAAGTCAATCTAGATTTGTTAACAGACTTAGATATGTTTAATTTGTTCAAGAATGGTATTAGAGGTGGATTAACACAATGCTCACTAAGACATACTAAGGCGAACAATAAATATATGAAAGATTTCAATGAAAATGAACCATCTAGTTATCTGTTATATATAGATGCTAATAATTTGTATGGCTGGGCTATGCAACAATTTCTTCCATCAGGAAATTTTGAGTGGGTTGAAACAAAAAATATGATAATTGATCCAAAGTTAATACAGCAATTTAGAGCAAATCAAAATGTTGGATATGTATACTGGTTGACTTGTCATATCCAAAACATCTCCATGACGCACATAATGATTTACCTTTCTGCCCGGAAAATAAAAAAGTAGGAGGTTCAAAATCTGTAAAACTGATAGCCGATTATGCTCCAAAACTTAGATATCCCATTCATTATATGCTATTAAAACAATGTTTAGACAACGGATTAATATTAGAAAAGGTTCACGGTGTTGTATCATTTTCACAATCCCCATGGTTAGCGTCATATATTAATAAAAATACAGAAGAAAGAAAAAAGGCAGATAATGATTTCTTAAGGAACTTTTTTAAACTACTTAACAACGCGGTGTTCGGCAAAACTATGGAAAATGTGGATAAACGGAAAGACATAAGACTAGTTACAAAGTGGAAGAATTCAAAGAAAGACAAATTAGGGGCAGGAACGCTAATTTCTCAACCGCACTTTCACAGTGTTTCAAAGTTCTGTACCAATTTTTGGGCTATTCAAATGAATCGATTGAAAGTGGTATACGATAAACCTGTTTATTTAGGTTTTTGCATTCTAGAATTAGCCAAGTGGAAAATGTACGATTTCCACTATGAATACATGAAAAACAAATTCGGTGAACGTGTCTTTTTGAATTACATGGACACCGACTCTTTCATATATACAATATTTTCTGATGATGTTTACGAAGAAATAAAACCAGACATTGATCAATTCTTTGATACATCAGCCTATGCGGAAGATAACCCATACAACCCATACAACGTCGCAATAACAAAGTTATTGGTATGATGAAGGATGAAAATTTTGGGAAAATTATGCTAGAGTTTGTGGGGTTGGGACCGAAATGTTATTCATATACTGTTGAAGATAGTTATGAAGTGAAGAAAGCCAAAGGTGTTAAGAAATGTGTCATTGGGCATTACACTATAGAAGATTACAAAAACACTTTATATAATGAAGTACCAATCAATGATACTATGCTTACATTTAGATCTAAGTTGCATGAAGTGTATACTAATAAGTTACATAAAATAGTTTTAAATTATACAGACACTAAGAGAAAAATAAAATCAGACAAAATCAGTACATATGCTTGGGGCCATGTCGGTATTGAGGATGACCATACATTAGAAATGGATAAAGATTCTCTCAATACTTTACTAGGCGACTTTCCATCAGAAATGGATGTTGCAGGTATTGAGGAAGTAGATGTTCTCAATACTATACTTGGTGATTTTCCATCAGAAATGGATGTTGTAGATATTGAGGATGAAGACACCCTCAATAATTTACTTGGTGATTTTACTCCAGAAATGGAAAATGTTGATTTAATTATAATCTAATAGCATTAGTTGTGTAAATATAAAGTAAAGACACAAACGTCTCTCTTTGTTGAATGTTTAATATGCACTGTTTATTAAAAGTAAAAATGTTCTTAATAACTAAATACAAAAATATTACTTAACCTACTTAAACTAGTGTGTAGAAAAGAGAAAGTGAGAGTGCACATATGAGTACGAACGCATCTGCCATACAATCTTATGGAGAGGTCGTAAAATATTCTTATCTTACATGCGCATACATGTAGCAAGCAACCACATGGTTAGACTGCTCATAGATTGCCTGTACCAATCTATTTCAGACATACCACATGTGGGAATGGAAATTCTTATCTCCTTTCTCTAACGACCTCCCACGATAAGGAGGTCTGCTTGCCACATGTTTACCCATTTCAAGTGGACTGTATTTAAACTAGATCCCTATTTAACAAAATGATCTCTAATCTACACATGCAACCCTCACCAAGACATTCATTATCTTTATTAGAAAATTAATATGTTCACGTGAACATCTTGGGGGCCCAAAAATACATATGAAATATGAAAATTATTTTAAAATACATCAAAATTAGAAATATCAACTAAAATTCTACATCCAATCAATATTATTGTAGCAGCAATATAAGTAACAGCACCCAGGAAGCTACTCCATCGCTTCAGCCACTCCTTCTTGCTCGTACCACCTTTGTCTGGCGGCTTCATCTTCCAGGCAGAGTCGTCTTCATCTGGCGGCTTCTTCACTCTAGCAGTAAAAACGTCATCCTTCTGAGGTGGCTTCTTCTTACTGGCTTTAAACATCTTCTTACCACATTGAAGAAAGTCATCCTTCTCTGCCGACATCACCTTTTTGGCCCTAGGTATCTTCTCCTTCCAACGTTCCAGGCAGCTATCCTCCTCCGGCTTTTGCTTGGCTTTCACACCTGCCTTCAAACGAAAATCCTTGTTCGTCCAATTGGTTTTATTTACTACCGCGTAGTTGATCTCTACTATATGCGATTTGTCTTCTGCACAAAATTTCTCATCTGTCGTCTTGTTGAACTCGCTGCTATTTACCCTAATTTTGTTGGCCAAATACTCACTTTCCACGTTAGCACTATTCGCCTTCTCCAAATTTGCAACCCTCATCGCTGCATCCTCATTGGCTATAAGTTTTGCAGCCAAGACATCACGCTCGTTTTCCGCTAAATGTCGAGCTTTCTCTGCGCTAGCCAATTCTTCATTCAATTTTCTCATTTCTGCCTTCATAGCCGCCAACTCACAATGTCCCTCTTGGATAGCCGCTATTAATTCTTTCTTAGCTATCCTCGATTCCTCAGCCTCACGCTTGACTTGCTCATTTAGTGTAGTGGCAAGCTTGACTGCATCTTCCTTCTCCGATTGGCATGCGGTCATAGCAACTTCCATTGCCATGATCTCCCCTTTCATAATCTTCATAGCTTCTACCTCGTCCCTGCGTTGCAATCGCTCGTTGTCCAATTTTTCCTGCAGGCCACGGACTTCCATTTTGGCCTCTTCATCTTTAGTGTGTAGGTCTCGAATAACCTCACACTGAGCGCTCAGTCTGGCTTCAAGGCTTACTTTAGCCTCTTCAGCTTTCTTCAGATCCATTTCAAGAATCCTATTCATGGCTCTTGATTTCGCCGTTTTACGCTCCAATTCCCATATCACCTGGTACATGGTGTCTATTTTCTGTTTTTTCCTTTGTCCTTCTTCCTCCAATGACAGAGGTATAATGGGAAATTTCAACCTTCCGACCATCTCTTTTACCGCCCGTCTCATCAGCTCATCCTTCTTGGTAAACAGTTGGAGCATTTTCTCCTTTACCAATTTGTTTTCAACTGCCAGGTTCGATGATGCAGCCCGTTGAGTCTCGACGTACTCACAAATCTCTTCGTGGTAGTCTTCAGACTGGGTTTCATTGATCTCCTCAATAGCCCAGATGAGGAGACCAAGAAGCCTCTCCACTTCATCCTTTGCCTTCGTTTCCATTTGAAGCAGCATGGTGAATTTCTCTTCCCCTACGGACAATATCCCCAATTGGATATCAAGACTTCACCAGCCAGCTGACCCAATTTCCTCCCTGTGAGGCAAATTATCAGCTTCCCAGCTCTTTTTGGAATCGGCCACTGATCCGGCTCGAAGGACCAATGTAAATAAGGATCCGATATAAAGTAAAGACACAAACGTCTTTCTTTGTTGAATGTTTAATATGCACTGTTTATTAAAAGTAAAAATGTTCTTAATAACTAAATACAAAAATATTACTTAACCTACTTAAACTAGTGTGTAGAAAAGAGAAAGTGAGAGTGCACATATGAGTACAAACGCATCTGCCATACAATCTTATGGAGAGGTCGTAAAATATTCTTATCTTACATGCGCATACATGTAGCAAGCAACCACATGGTTATTAGACTGCTCATAGATTGCCTGTACCAATCTATTTCAGACATACCACATGTGGGAATGGAAACTCTTATCTTCTTTCTCTAACGACCACCCACGATAAGGAGGTCTGCTTGCCACATGTTTACCCATTTCAAGTGGACTGTATTTAAACTAGATCCCTATTTAACAAAATGATCTCTAATCTACACATGCAACCCTCACCAAGACATTCATTATCTTTATTAGAAAATTAATATGTTCACGTGAACAAGTTGTAATACTTTAATTTCTGATATATAAAATATTTACTATTTATTTCAATACCAAATACCTTCATTTTATATAAATAAAAAATTTGATATTTAAATGATAACATGTTTTTATTTTATTGGTAATATTAGGTAAGTAAAGAAAATTACATAATGAATAGCAAATGTTTAAAGAATCTTTCGGACAATTCCAGTTAATGGTGTATATTCAATTAAGCGATCGTGAAGAATCAGACAATATGCTGATGTTCCAACTGGGATGGGTGTATTAGTTTCAAATTCCAGCTTTACATCTATTGGACCGCTTTGTATTACTTCATTCTGATGATTAACATCAATTACAACAATTGGTGTTTCTTTGAATTTTTCCCAAGATAGAATTGGTTGAGGTTCCTTGAAAAAGTAGTTCTGTTGAAATTTGGTATACATATCGTATAGTACTGCATATCTGTTTTCTTCAAATTTTAGGTTTAAGTCGTCGTAGGGATATGTTTCTGAGTTTAAATGAACTTTTACATTTACCAAATTAGAGTGAATGAATTTGTTATCTTTTTCTAAAGTTAATAATATAAAACGTGGCCTTTCTCTATTTGTTGATAATTTAACATTCCAATGACATTTTGTTGCACCTTGAAAAGTTGGATTAAAATGACAATCCCAACTCAGAAAAGCAATAGGCAGCGACTTCCCATTGTTTATTGTTTTCATAATTTGCAGTTTTGTAGGATCTGATAATTGTATATGAGGTATTCTCCATGTGATATTGGTAATGGTCAAATTTAATTTTTCCTTTGAATCGGTTGACTAGCATGCATTCTTATCTGTTGCACTCCGCAGCATAATAAGATCATGCTTACTATGTAATATAACTTTATTATAATCTTCAGCGAAACCCAACAGCATTTTAAGAGGTAAACACAAGTTGAATAACCCCATATTTAAATGACCTCCATTATTCCATCCAGCATTTCTCATTATACTACTCTCTGCGTTAGAAAGGGAAACAAAGTTTTTGATGGTACTCGATGTACCTAAATAACGAGTACGATCAATTTCAATACCATTTATTTCATAGCGGATTTCATCAAATAAATAAGTTACGCAATTATTGCGTAAACAAGCATTAGGTGACACTTCACCTCCTGGTAATTGAGCCTTCAACATAAATATAACTTTCGCTTGGAAAAACATATAAATCTTGATTTTGAATAGTGATCCTTATTTCATCATTATTTTTAAAAGATCGAATATATGGCACGTAGCTATGATAATCTTTCTTAATAATGGTGTCATCGGAGAGTGGTTTGTCTTCAACATTAAGCGTTTCAATCATTTTCCTTTAGACGTAGTTTAATAGATTTTAAGAATGTTTTATTTTTGTCAGTGAGCGTCAATGCTTTGGGTTTGGTTGTCTTTGGAGGAATGTTTGAATAATTCTTCTTTGTTATATATTTATTATATATAATCATCTTGTTATAGGTCTCAAATGTAGACGTAGTGTAATTTCTTCTCCTCGAAAATTAATTAGACGTTGTTCTTGATCAGCTATCCAAAATTTTAGTGAACTTATTTCTTTAACATTCACTGGTAAATAGATTAGGTTACTAGGTATTTCATCCAATTTATATCCTGGTGGGGCATTTATTCCAAATTCATGTAAAGTATGTACAGGCGCGTTATTCATATATGACCCTGTTGTTATATTACATTGTATCTGTATCGCGCATACTCGTAAAATATTTACGGGGAGTTGTGATAAATGTTTCTTGCCAGATTGTAAAATACCCCCACTAAAGCCAAATAGTGAGCATATGGATCGTTCTTTATTAAAATCAATAATATCATGCGATGAATATATTTCGAGTTGTAATGTATTGTTATTAGCATAAATTTCAATAGATTTCGTATCGTTGTTATTTGCGTATGCTTTTTTAATATATTCAACAATATCCTCAAGTTCGTATGAACCAATAGGAATTTCTATTGTCTGATTACCAATATGAAACAAGTTGTTCTCATAATCTACATTTGGTATAGAATTATATGAGTGAAAATCAACTAATGCACACTCATAATCTTCTTGTAATTGAATTGGTGGAAAATAGTCAGCAGTTAAAACTGAAGACTTTCCGGTTAAAGCTAATGTTATTGACATTGCGAATGCTTGTTTGTAAATGAAAAGATTTTTTTTTTGTTAAATGTGTACATTTTATTGATTTTTTTATAAATAAAATAACATATAAATTATAATAAATCTTTTTTATATATCCAAGAATTGTGTTTATTAGAAAACCCAAACCATTTTACGTACACTTTATCATCCTTTGACTTTAAAACGAGATAAGCGTTTGGGTAGCGAGTACGTTTTAATTCTTCTTTATAGAATCCACCTTTTATGGGGTTGCCTTCATAATCTTCCAAGATATAGGTGACAGGGTTTGTTACTTGAATGGACTTTATACGGAAAATCTCTGTACTATAGTTTGGTGTATATCCCTTTTCAAACACATTCTTATATTTGCTTATTCGAACATAATCCCCTATACGATATTTTGATTTAGGGAATATTTTAAGATGATTATAAACTGTATTCAACATCATGCTTTCATTATACTTATTCACTTTAATGGGCGCATATTTATAGTACGATGCTTCCTTCTATTATAATCATCAACCATTTTCTTATATGTATCAATCCAATGATAGGTGTCGTTATAAGAAAATTCTCGAAACATTATAGATTTTAAGGTGCGATTAAATCGTTCAATAATAGATGCTTTCATTATGCTATATGTTGAATAGTGATTAATTGAATATTTAATCATAAGTTTTTTAAAATCTTTATTGAAAAATTCTTTGCCATCATCTGTTTGTAAATTCTTAGGTATTCTGCCATCATTCAATATTTTTTCAAATGCTTTACAAACGTCGCTAGCACTTTTAGTTTTAGTTGCTTCTGCCCAAGCACATTTTGAGAAAGTATCAATAACTGTTAGCAAGTATTTCATTCCTCTGTTTATAGTAGAATAATTCCCCATCTGAACTAAATCTGCTTGCCATAAATCATCTATCCCCTTTGTTATTACTCTTCGACGAGGAAAATGTTTCCTTGCTTGAGAATGGAGTTCGTTTACAATGCTTCTTCTTTCCATTGATTACTTGTTGAGAACTCTATCGAGAATAATATTTTGCGGTAATGATATAAGCGATCCAACGTTGCGTTGGTCTCTAATATAACGAAGTTGTTTTTTTTAAATTATTTATTTCATTTTGTAGATATTTTATTTCAGCTGTTACATCTCTTATTATTATTTCTTTGCAGTGTAAGATTTGTGTTTGTAAATAAACTTTGTTGACTGCGTCATTATTTTCCGATGGCGGCGCCAAGTTTTTAATTTTTTTATTGTTGATAATGAGGTTACGATGCTGGTCAGTAGTAATTCCCAAAATTTGTGAAACATTTTTTCTAAAAATATTGGAATTAGAATAGTGACCGAATTTATCAACGCTCATTTCATTATTGATAAGGTTTTCTAAATATCAGTGTATTATATTAGCTTCTCTTAACTCTTCGATTATAGATGCGATTTCATTGTCTTGATTTGTATGTCCAGCATTTTTGGATGCTATCAGCAATTGTAAGCGTTCAACTATTTCATTTGGATCATCCCAATATATATAGTTTGGTTTATTGAGATTGACAGTCATAAGACCTTCACCAGTGTGAGTTTTTTCAAATAATTTTTTAATTATATTTGAATACTTTGGACCTCTATTTCCTCTAATTTGTCCATTAGGTCGATTATTTCGTCGATGAACGCATGTACTTTCCAAAATTTTCTTATATATATCTAATTCGAATGAATCGTAACCGTTAGGGTTTTTATGAAAAAGAAGACTATAGAGACCAGATGATAGAACCCATGTTTGATTTCCTATCTTTATTTTATCATTCTCAAAACATAATTTGCTATTTCCAAATTTCCATTCACCATTCTCATCGCGATGAGGACCATATGTTGTATCGAATTTTTGATTGTTGGATAATGCATTTAAACTGCCAACTCCACTCGAGTACGATGCTTCTGTTTCTTCTTCTTCTTCGGAGTAAAATGTTTCATCATTGGAGTGATCTTCTCTCATAACACCATCATCACTTTCTTGTTTTAGTTCTTCTTCTTCTTTCTTAATTGTATTCACATATTTTTTCATATCATTTAATTTTGTATGAGATAGTTTAACAACATCCTTCAGTGGTTTTGTTATAGGTTTAAATGTATATTCTAACCTTTTCCCCATTTCATCTTCACCTTGCTTGATTGATTGAAATTTTCTTTTTAGAATATTTCGCGATTTAATAAGATCCTTCAAAACGCGCTCATTCATTTTTGGATTTTAATTGTAGGCTTGGTTGATCGGTTCAAGCTGTTAACTGGGGGCTGTTTGTAATAAACAGCTCTGTTCAAGCGGTTAACCGGGAGCTATTTGTAATGAACAGGTCGGTTCAAGCGGTTATACTGAAAGCTGTTTATAATGAATAGGTCGGTTGAAGCGGTTATATCGAGAGATGTTTCGTAATGAACTGGTTGGTTAAACGGATTCATTTTCTGTCTAATTATTAATAAATACATCAAATCCCTTCCTATAGCGACCATTCATAATGCTATCATCTTTACTTATAACCAAAAATCCATATTTATCTTTCCAACATTCTCGACAAATCTCAGTAAATTTATGAAACGACATGTCGCCGCCAACATGTTCGTTAAAAATGTGTTTCATATTTATATTATCTTGTTTAAAAATTATGAGGAAGTTTGCATTATCTCTTATTAGATGTTTAGGAATCCGTGTATATGTTTGACATAAATAAAAAGAATCTATATTTTTATGTCTCCCCATACAGAAATAAGCGCGAATGTTGTTTTGTTTCTCGCAAACAACATCATCAAATATCATTGTAGAATTTTCTTCAGCATCATTTGGTTGTATAACATCAGCATTCTCGGAAAATGTATGATACCCCATCCCTTTTATTGGTGAAATTAGTTCTTCTAAATATTTATATTTGGGTTGATGAAGCGATTTTGAATATATTTGAAGCATTGTGGCGTTTTTTTATTGGGATAGCGTTTGCAATTTTGTTTTTTCAAAATAGTCTGGCTTAATCCCATTGTTGTTGTTTTAATATTTTAAAACAACTATTTTATTAGTGGAAAAGATTTGGCATTGTTCGCCAAGGGGTAAGGCAGGGAATACTATAGTTTCGATCCACGCCACTGGATCTCATCAGTTCCCTTGTTTCTTGTTTGTGGATATTCTCCACCGAAGTTATTTTTCAATAACTTCTTCAACAAGAAACGTTTTATACCCAAACATCAATCGTCAGCTCGAAGTATAAAGGTAAGCAAAGAAAAAAGTTCAATGAGAAGTTTTTCCTTGGCAACAACAAATTTCAACTCCGCAAAAATAACATGCAACCCTATCTGATTCACCAGTGTAATAAAATCCCATCATAGCCAACACTTTGGGATCTTGATATGTTAGTGGCCAGGAATCAAATGTTTTCAATCGTGCGTCCTCCCTGTGAAGCGTTCCGGTATACGGAATTTACAAATTTCAAACATTACAACATATGTACAAGTGCATTCACAATATTGGACATCATACTATAACGGTTACAAGTCGACAACATGGTTTTAATACACGAAACAGAAATAATTTGGAAGTTGCGCGTTGTCAATCGAAAACAACAAAGCAAAGAATCCAATATTATGGTACAAAAGAATACAATATCTTACCTCAACCTTTAAAAAATATTAATCAATTTTGCTTATTTAAGAGTGCGGTAAAAGAGTACTTACTGCAACATTTAGATGCGCTTCTGATATAATTTTCTTCTATATATTTCAATAAATACATATGTATTATTATTTGTAATTTCTTTTAAATTATTATATTTTATTTATTATTCTTATCATGAACTTTAATAACTAATATATAGTAAATACTTTTTAAGGAGCATATATATTTGTAAATATTTGCCAACTAGCCCCTAAAATGCCAAATGGCGCTGGGGCATTATGAATTGTAGCATCCTTATAAGTAAATAAAGATTAAAACTAAAAATTAAAAAAATAAAAAAAAGTTTACAGATATTAAATTTTCAAAACCACACAAATGCATCTTTATAGTAATACTTATGCTTGAACACTAATATTTTAGAAAAGATTGGACCCCCTTTTTATAGAAATAAAAGTAAAATTGAATGTGTCATTTTTTGTTTTCATTTGTTTATTTATTTTTTATTAATTCTTAAATGTACCTTTTTAAATGGGGGAACAATAGAAATTTTCTTGTAGCATATGCTTCAGTTCCAGCTTGTATGCATTGCTATCGTTTCTTTCGCGTAAAATTTTCTTTATAATTGAAAATTCTCCATCATTTAGTTTGGTTACAGCTTCATCTCCAAGTGAAAGAAATCTGGCCGGAATATATAATATTTTGTCATCCAACTTGAAAATAATTTTCATTCCAAACTTGGTTTGTGTTTTATAAGCTCCACTGATTCCATATTCTCTGTTAGCTTCCATATCCTTTATACAGAGTATTTTTTTAAAGTTTAGACCGTTGAAAGAATTTACAAGTTCTACGCTGGAATTCGTCGTTGTGAGACTTAATTTGGAATGTATAGTTCTATCAAAATACGACAACTATTTATATGGTAATTCAGTCACACATACATGCATTTAACAGAATATCTCCCTCATTTTATTTACACCAATATTGTTTTAAAGTATAACGGCGAATAATGCTTGTATTGTTCCCTATACATCGCATTCAAACCAAATAAATATATTAAGACATTGTTTTTTATTATTTTTCTTATTTTCTTTATTTATTTTTTTTTCTTATTTTAACATCTAAAAATCTTTTTCTCCACCGTCATCGTTTTCTTCATCATCATCATTTTCTTCACCTTCATCATTTTCTTTGTCTTCTGTTGTTGTTGTTGGAGAAAAATAATCATTGATGAATGCGTCTAAATCATTTATCATGTCCATGTTTTCTATAGATTTTATTTCTTGTCCTTCTTGCAATGAATGCCTATTGACTTCTTGTGTTAGAAACCAGGAATCATTGGAATGTAGATCATTTATATTTTGACCCTCAAACATCAACACACCTTCTGATTCCTCGTCCATAATTGCTGGGATATCATCAGTTCTTTCCACAGCTTCATCCATAATTCCAGGAGCATCATCCTCTACTTCCATATTTTCCTGGTTCTGCTCTTTCTTTTTAACATATTTTGAGAGAATATGTTGAGGATTATTTTCCATATTTTTAATAATACATCAAGATCCGTGTGGTCAATATCCTCAAGCCTAACAGTTTCAGCATTTTTAAACCTCATTTGATTATTAAATGTTTGCACTTTAATATGTTCAAATATTGCTTCGTCTAATTCAAAAGTGTTGACATAGTTGCTGTCTGTTCTTCCTTCCATTTTTAATATTTTTTTTTGCTTGATAGCACTTTTCTTTCTTCAGTGTTTCTTGAATAATGAATAAATTTTAGAAAGTTGAACTTCATTTTAAATCTTTCAGATATTTAAACTATGAAATCCTTTGTCTCTTTTTTTCCTTAAGAAATAATGAAAATGTTCTGTAGAATAGTCTTATCATAATTTGTATAGTAATGTCTATTATAAATCTATTATTATAATGTAGGAATCATTGAACTCTTCAAATATAGATGAAGTTTCAACAGTTAGTGTTGTTTTTCCTTGTAATAAGTATAACTAAGTACAAAACTTATTTTATTTCTTTATTAGTCTATGGATATTTTCCTTACAGACTATAAAATTAAAAATGTTGTACTTAATTTTCTGAATTTAAATATATTACAATTTTACTTTTCAAAGTATTAGGATTCATAGAAAAATCAATAAGATTATATAATTCATTAAAATCATTAGACATAAAATCAAAACTTATCTCAAAACTGTTTCTGCTTCGCAAGCATTATACATAATTTTTTGTATTATTAAAAAAAAATTAAGAAACACACGACAATACCTACAAAAGTATTGAAGATGAATCGTTTAAAAAAAATCTTTGACCGTTTCTTACAAAACAAAAAAATTTAACAGAAAAACAACAACAACAAGTATATGTCATAAATAATCTATGACGCTCATCACCCAAAAATATTTAGGCATATTCACAGTTGACATATATGCATTTTTATGAAGTGTGATCTTACATACCCAGCAAAATTTGACGGAAGGGGTTCTTTGCGATGACGTGATTTCATGTCATCTTTTGCATTGGTTCAAAGGAAGTCGTGGAAGATCCGATCTTTTCATTAGGATTTGAACCAATGCAAAGGAAGTCGTGAAAGATCCGATCTTTTCATCAGCATTTGTACCCATTCCATCGATCCAATAGAGATGATGTTTGTGTTTTTATTTACACACCTGTTTATTTTCATTTTGGTATGTTCCAGTACTGCAAAAATCTACTAATTTTTACTATTTTTTCCGATAACATAAAGGAAAAATTGTTACGTTGTAAAAATAAGTAGATTCTTGCAGTTTCTGGAACAGACCAAAGTTGTTAGAACTGTAGTCGTGATGTTGTCTTACATTTCCTGCATATCAAACAACTAAAACTTCTAAACAATTGGTATTATATGAAGTCCCAACCATCGAGCTAAAAATAGAATCGGACTGCACACATTGCTATTTTAAAAGTTCCCTTGTCTGTTCTAAATCTGACATAGAATGAAATCAATCAAATCTCGCTTCTTGGAATTTGAAAAAAAAAGTCCGAAACGAAAAGGAACAAGAATCTGAAAATAAAGAAGAAACTACTTTTGGAAAGAAACAATTAAAAATAAATTAATTAAGCATAAATGGTATTTTCCATAAAAAGTCTCTCCTCCCCGTTCGTTACATTTTGTTCTTAAAGATACCTAAAGCAAGCCGGGTTGTAGATCCCTACATATTTCCGTCACTAAACAAAAGAGTATAAATTACCAAAATGTTGTTATAAAATAACGAAATTATAAAATAAAAGTAATTTACGAAATAAAAATACTTAAAGGAGTGCATTTGGAGTCCATGTCGAAATCTGAACTGGTGATGGGAAGATAATTGAAAAAACCTTTTGTAAGATGAAAGAATATCAGTTGCGGAGAACGGAGGAAGTAATCTTTTGCGTTGCAGCGGTGGTGATTACATTGCAATTTTGGATGTAAACTTTTGAAAAACTAAACTGATAAATTAATTGTAGTTATTTCATGAATTCGTTTGAATTAATAAAGAGTTCTGTTTTTCATGAAAACCATATTTCAATACAGCATTTCCATTTTCCAAACAATACATGAAAATTTCATGCCAAGGGGTCGGTGAAAATGACATGCCAAAGCATTGGTTAAAATGACATGTCAAAGCATGGGTGAAAATGACGTGTCAAAGCATTGGTGAAAATGACATGTCAAATCATTGGTGGAAATGACATGCCAAAGCATTGGTGGAAATGACATGTCAACGCATTGGTTAAAATTACATGCTTAGGATCCAGAAAAGAACGTCATCTTTTGGGGTCCACGCTCATATAAAATTCATCGATGAAGATGCTAAAAAGATGACATGCTAGATCACTTGCACCCATGATTGAATGTCATCTTTGGCATCGAACATTTTGCTGGGTAGGTATTTAGCTGTTTAGTACAAACGATAATTTACAATAACAACAGACACATTTTAACACACAGCATGGATATTTAGCTGCTTTGATTCTTAGTCATCCCTCTCTCAGATGTATGTCTAGTAAACAGATGTAACAAGAATCAAAACATACTACACTTTACAAATTAGCTGTACATCAACAACAACATATGAAAGATCAGTAACAACATGGCAATAGATTTTCCTTCTTCTCAAACATTTCCTAAAGTACTTCATAAACAAGAACAACATGCTGAACTCAGCTTCAAAATAAAAAGAAAAATAAAACAACAACAATAACGCAACCAGCTTCAACGTCACAATGCATAATACCCACAAATGCATTGACGAATTCTTTGACTGTTTCTTACAAACATGTAACAGAAAACGACAACAACAACAAGTGCATGTCATAAATTAGTCAATGACAATCACCACCCAAAAATATTTAGACATTTCAAATATGTACATTTTTTATGAAGTGTAATCTTACATGGGTTTTTTTAGCTGATTTGTACATACAACAAATACAAACACACAATTCATTCTTAGTCATTTCTCTCCTCAGATTTACCCTTAGTAACAAGATGCATCAAAAATCAAAACATACCACACTTTACAAAATAAATAATAAGTACAGACACTCAAGAGACTTAAACCATACACACTTTAATCTTAAAAATTCCCCCTCTTATTATTTTGTCTAGTAACGAGATGCAACAAAAAAATCAAAACATATCACCAACATTTTAGACACACTTACATGAATATTTTACTGATTAGTAACATTTCACCCCCTCTCTTATTTTTGTCTAGTAACGAGATGCAACAAAAATCAAAAAACATCATGACCTTCAGTTCATTGCTCCCAATGTTCATTCCCCCCAAAGTTTTAAGCTGTGACCTAATTAGTTTTAATTACCAAAACTTTTATTACAAGCTTAAATGATCAAATAGGCCCATAAATCTGTCAACTTGATTTCAAGTCTACACTTCTACCCTACTATCAGTACCCAGAGGAAAGCAGTATAGACAACGATACTGGTGGAATAAACAATATTGTATGTAGCCCTTTATATGATAGCTTGATTTCAATACGGAAGAAAAAACGTATCAGCAGATAAATCTTACGGATTATGACATCAGTTTTTCGTATAGTAATAATGATTATTCGACTGAAAGCAGGCATAGAAACTAAATTTCATGAGATTATTTCTTTATCTGAAGATAAAGAAATAGAAGTTCTTGACAATGTTTCTATATCCGAAGATAAAACTACAGAACTTCTTCATAGCGTTTCTTTCTCTGAAGATAAAGAAACTGAAGCTATTGATAATGTTTCTTTCTCTGAACACAAAGGAACTGAACTTACGGACGATGTTGGGACTCTTAACCCATATAGTACCGAGACAAATTTTTTATTTATTTTATAAAAACAAAACACTTTTTAGGGTAATTAGGACACACTGATGTCAAAAATTAACTCAAAAAATTGTTTCGATTTTCCGTTTTCCCGGAAAGTGGTGTTCGAAATTTCGAACACTGGCGCTTAAGGTATATGTATAGAAGTAAAATAACATTGATTTATTTGCCTTTTTATTGATTTATTTCACCATTTTTGTATGAAAAAATGGTTGAAGATTGGTATTGAGACTTCTTTGGACCTACAAAACTTTTCCCCGAAATGTGTCAGCAATGGTCCACGTTTTGGATTGCCCCCATAGAACGGTACCGCCCGATTTTCGGGACTTACTTATCTTTCCTCCAGAAATTTGTCAACATAGGTCCACGTTTTATATAGCCTCCACGTTTTATATACCTAACGATTTTAGGGTATATCAGGATTTTTTGCCGCACTATCGTTTAGAAATGGCTGAAGTTTAGTATTTTGTCTTATGTGGTGCTATAATAACTTTTCTCCGCAATTTGTCAGTAAATTTCCACGTTTTGATATACTCATCGATATGTAGGTTAAGTACCAGCGTTCGAAATTTCGAACAGTCAACTTTGCCCATCTGTAAAGTCGCGCTTGCGCATGTAAATCATATTCTCTATATTTTGTGAAACGGCTACATATATTGGCAATAATTCCTCATGATTACTTTTTTATTTTCATTCTTTTATAATTTTTTAAAATTAATTTAAAAAGTATCCAAAACTATAGGTTTCAAAAATCTACCCTTAACATCGAGGAGGAAACAATTTTTTTTATTTGCTGACAGATTAGGCTTTATACATATACCAAAACTTGTTTGAAATTTAACCTTTTTCATCCATAAATATTTTTTTGAAAAAAAAGAGATTTTACTGTTCGAAAAATCGAACACCATGTACGAAATGGGTTAAGGAAATTATTGATGTTATGTATTTCGAACAATACGATCATTTTAACAATTAACATTGTCTGATGAAACTAAAACCAGGAATACAGCGGTATTAAATGATAGTATTTATTAGAGAGAAGATATGAATTCATCAAAATATTGTAGCAAAAGCACAAATAAGAATATCAAGAAAATACAAATTTACGATAAATACATTCGTTCAGCAACGAATCTGAATGAAGTAGATGATATTGATTTAAATGAATCGAAAAACATAGTTAATAACAAGTAAAAAAGTATCAGTCGGCTTTGCCGACAGAGATATACCCACAACCTGCGTAAATTTGAAAAAAATGTCCCAAAAAACGTATGTATGTAGGGGGTTTTGACAATTTTGGGCGTTTGAACCGACAAAAATGTTGCCCGTATGAAAGTGTATATAACCTCGGTAGCATAAATGCTGAGGGTATAAAAACGATATTTCAAGCAACAATGAAGTAGTTAAACAAACCTTAATGTTGGAGGAGAACACCTTTCATATTAAATGTTTTTCGAGATAATTATTGTAGTAATTTGTTGTTTGTGCAATGGGTCAATATTTCCCTTAATTTTATTATTTTATTTAAAGTTGTTTAATTTAATATTTTATTCGGCCCACCTTAATGTTTTGTATGTTCGTCCCATCCTAACGTACGCAGGTACGTTGGGCACTTTGTGTCAATTTGATCGTCGCAACGAGAAACAACAACAATGTCTACATAGCTTAGGCATTTGTCTGTTATTAGTTTCGTCGTCCGTTTTGTGTTCATGGGCAATTGCAACAACAACACTGTTGTTTTGTCAGTTCTGTCTGTATGCATGTTTGTACGTACAGACCAGTAACTGTCGGCCTTAGCTTGTTTTGTTTTTGCAAATATACTTGTTTCTAATGTTTTGATCGTTTTATTTGTTTTGTGATCGTTTCAACTTTCAATCGTTCCCTTTTGTTGTGTAGCCCAAGAAGGGATTAGAAATAAGGAAAGTCAGTTGACAAATAACCGGCTTAGGGGAACAACTTGAATTGTTAATAAAGTTTGAATTTCGAAAAACGAAGTGTTTTATTCAATCGAAAATTGCAAAACAAAAAAAAAAAAACAATTATTGTGCCTCAGTGCTTTTCGTCGTTGTTGTTGTTCTGCACATTCGGTGTAACAACAAAACAAATAATTCGTCACTTTAATAACCAATCGTGGTTTCGATTAATTTTAATTTCTACCGTCGTTCTAAATTTGTTGTTTTTGAAAAGAATTTTTAATATCCTTTAACAGAAAGTGGATTTTTTGTTGCGTAATCGCAATTCGTAACACATACAAACATAGACATTTTCGTTTCATGGAAAATATTGGAAAACTAAGTAGCTCAATATTTAATACATTGAAAAACACCATCTTGAGTGAAAATTTTGTAGTTTTACATGAACAATGTTGGCGCTTTCATTTGAAAATAGAAGCCAAGATCTCTTTGTTGTTCGGTTGTGATTTTCTCGTATAGTTTCTCAAAATGCCTAAAGACGGTTTGGAATTTGTGTTAGAGAGTGCTGGTAGCTCGGAACTAGCTTCGCTTAAACAACAACGTAGTTCGATAAGGAAAAACATTACAAACATCAAAAAGAAAGTGGAGAAAGATGGATCTAAAATGGATACGACCATTTTGGAATGTCGGCTCGAAATATTAGAAGGATATTTCAAACAGTTGATCGATATACAAACAAAAATTGAAGCAATTAATGCTAATGACAGTGCAAGAATAGAATTAGAACAAAAGGTTTATTGTTGCCAAATCAAAAATATTGAAGTTAATAAAGAAAAACCGTGGTTCAGTGCCAATGGAATCTAGTTTCATGATCGCTTCAATGGCTTATGGTTCAAATTCTCGTTTGCCCTCATTTAAGTTGCCCAATTTTAGTGGAAAATATAGTGTTTGATATTCACTATATTTTCCATTAAAAGTCATTACGGCTTTTAACAATAATTAAAAAATTTAACTACTTGTTGAACTGTCTTTTGGGTCCAGCTTTTGCCGTGGTGGAACCATTCCAAGTTTGTGAAGACAATTATGAGAAAGCCTTAGAAAGACTTCAAGAAAGATATGACAATAAAGTGCTCATATTCTTAGAACATATCGAATCGTTGTTGAATGTCCCACAAATGAAAAAAGGTGAAAGTGTCTCATTACTCCATCTTATTGACACCGTATCTGCTGTTCGTGGTTCGCTTTTGTCGCTCGGATCAGAGGCGGATGTAATGAATGCAATTTTAGTGCATATGGTGCTTTGAAAGTAGACATTGAAACAGAAAACAATTATGATGAAAAACAAGATTACAAATCGTTGCCCTCATGGGACTTGTGTTATGAACGTTTAAGTCGTCGTTGTCAGTTTCTCGAAAGCCATAGAAAGATAACTGAATTTCCTGAAAAGGTCATTTCAAACAAATCTAACTCTCCTAGATTTAATCGGTCGGCTCATACGTTTGTCAACTTAAATTCGAACTGTTCATATTGTAACCCAAGTCAACATAACATAGCAACTTGTTCGTCTTTTTCTAACATCGTCGTTTCGGAACGTTTTAATTTCGTAAAACGTAGTGGACACTGTATTTACTGCCTTCGAAAAGGGCATATGGTATCGAACTGTCCCTCAAAATCTCGATGCAGAGTCTGTGATTCTGTAATTTGTTGTTTGTGCAATGGGTCAATATTTCCCTTAATTTTATTTAAAATTGTTTAATTTATTATTAATTTTCTCGTTTACAGTTAAGCTTGATGATCGGAAATTATTTGCAAGTGGTTTCACTGGTGGTAAAGCAGATCTTCGGACGTATCGACTATGTAGTTGCTTCTCTGTCCTAGAACTTTTTGTTTTTCAAATGCAAATGTGTTTTTTACATTTACGTGGATATTTGGCCGCTGAAATGTATTTTCTTCACGACAAACGCTTTTTTGCGCTGCCTTTGAAGTTATGAGTTTTGGCTTTGAACGCTAACACGCCGTGACAACATTTTTTGATATTTTTTTCAAGGACGTGGGTTCAAATCCAAGAGGGGCTCAGCCTGTTTTTTATTTTTTGAAATTTTGCCTTTTAGGGCGAAGATCATTCTTAATGATTTTTTATTAATTTTCTCGTTTAGAGTTAAGCTTGATGATCGGAAATTATTTGCTAGTGAAAAAGGAAAGCCAAGGACTCAAACCCACATCGTCACCAAATTACGTTACGTGGTTTCACTGGTGGTAAAGCAGATCTTCGGACGTATCGACTATGTAGTGGCTTCTCTGTCCTAGAACCTTTTGTTTTTAAATGCAAATATGTTTTATACATTTACGCGGATAGTTGGCCGCTGAAATGTATTTTCTTCACGACAAACGCTTTTCTACGCTGCCTTTGAAGTTATGAGTTTTGGCTTTGAACGCTAACACGCCGTGACAAAATTTTTTGATATGTTTTCAAGGGCGTGGGTTCAAATCCCAGCCGGGATTTCGCCCACCTTAATGTTTTGTGCCAATTTGATCGTCGCAACGAGAAACAACAGCGACAATGCCTACATAGCCTAGGCATTTGTCTGTTATTAGTTTCGTCGTCCGTTTTGTGTTCATGGGCAATTGCAACAACAACACTGTTGTTTTGTCAGTTCTGTCTGTATGCATGTTTGTACGTACAGACTAGTAACTGTCGGCCTTAGCTTGTTTTGTTTTTGCAAATATTCTTATTTCTAATATTCTTGTTTCTAGAAATAAGGAAAGTCAGTTGACAAATAACCGGCTTAGGCGAACAACTTGAATTATTAATAATAAAGTTTGAATTTCAAAAAACAAAGTTTTTTATTTAATCTAAAATTGCGAGCGCTAAATTTAACTTTCTGTGCAAACACTAAGATTTTAATGAATATGATCAGAAAAAATATATGACCGAATTTGTTGATTTTAACTACATAAATATCGACAATAAATTTATTAATTGCGAGCGCTAAATTTAACTTTCTGTGCAAACACTTAGATTTTAATGAATATGATCAGAAAAAATATATGACCGAATTAGTTGATTTTAACTACATAAATATCGACAATAAATTTATCAATTATAGCAGAGATTCAGATAAAAATAGAATATTATATAAAGAAGAGAAATAACTAGTTTTAAAAGATAACCTAAGCAAATCCCTTAAATATTATAATAATAGGTGTCACTCTGTTACTAAAAATAAACTTTTTATAATAAAAAAGACAAGTAAGAACGGCGTTAAGTTCGGCCGGGCCGAACTTGTTATACCCTCCACCACAAGTTGTATTGAAGTAAAATGGAATAATTAGTTTTTTTTTTCGTGTATGAAGAACATTTACAGCCACTTCCATACTCTTGTGTGTTTTTCAAATTTGTTTATGGTTTTGAAGCAAAAGCAAAGGTAAAATTATTTCGAAAACGAAAGTTCGGGCGTGTTTCATTCGCACACATTCTTTTTTCGACATACAGAAACTGGCTGTTAATACTAAATTTCAGCAATTTCGGTAAAACAATGTGAGGCACCTTTCTATGGGGGCTATTTCGTCGATCTATACCGACAAATTTCTGACGGAAAGTTCTTAGACTCAAAGAAGACTAAATACCAATTTCCTATATTTCCGTAAGAGAATGTGGGTAAAACTTAAAAAATACGGAAATTCAAGAAGTACGCTTCTATGGGGATATAAGAAGACGTGGACCTATACTGATAATACTCTTCTGCAATATTTTATAACTCTTGGAAGACTAAATAACGAATTTCAGCCATTTCGGTGGGATATTGACGTCACAAACTTCAGTATTACGAAAATCGGGAGGTACCGTTCTAAGGGGGCTATATCGAAACGTGGACGTATACCGACGAATTTTAGTCGGAAATGGGGCAATATGAAAGCGTGGACATATATCACATTGAAGACTAAATACCAAATTTCAGCCATTTTGGTGAAATATTGAAGCCACAAACTTCAAAATACGGAAAATCGGGAGGTACCTTTCCATGGGGGCTATATGAAGGCATGGACCGATACCGACAAAGTTCTGGGAGAAAGTTTTATACTACCAACGTAGACTAAGTACCAAATTTCAGCCATTTCTGACGGAAAGTTCTTAGACTCAAAGAAGACTAAATACAAATTTCCTATATTTCCGTAAGAGAATGTGGGTAAAACTTAAAAAATACAGAAATTCAAGAAGTACTCTTCTATGGGGATATAAGAAGACGTGGACCTATACTGATAATACTCTACTGCAATATTTTATAACTCTTGGAAGACTAAATAACGAATTTCAGCCATTTCGGTGGGATATTGACGCCACAAACTTCAAAATACGGAAAACCGGGAGGTACCTTTCCATGGGGGCTATATGAAGGCGTGGACCTATACCGACAAATTTAAAGGGGAAGTTTGAGTACCCCCAACGAAGTCTAAATACCAAATTTCAGCCATTTCGGTGGAAAATTGAGGCCACAACGTTCAAAATACCGAAAATCGAGAGGTACCTTTCCATGGGGGCTATATGAAGGCATGGACCGATACCGACAAAGTTCTGGGAGAAAGTTTTATACCACCAACGTAGACTAAGTACCAAATTTCAGCCATTTCTGACGGAAAGTTCTTAGACTCAAAGAAGACTAAATACAAATTTCCTATATTTCCGTAAGAGAATGTGGGTAAAACTTAAAAAATACAGAAATTCAAGAAGTACTCTTCTTTGGGGATATAAGAAGACGTGGACCTATACTGATAATACTCTACTGCAATATTTTATAACTCTTGGAAGACTAAATAACGAATTTCAGCCATTTCGGTGGGATATTGACGCCACAAACTTCAAAATACGGAAAACCGGGAGGTACCTTTCCATGGGGGCTATATGAAGGCGTGGACCTATACCGACAAATTTAAAGGGGAAGTTTGAGTACCACCAACGTAGACTAAGTACCAAATTTCAGCCATTTCGGTGTGATAATGAAGCTAAAACATTCAAAACACCGAAAATCGGGAGGTACCGTTCTATGGGGTCTATGTGAAGGCGTGGACCGATACTGGGCGACCCCTAAAGAAGACTACGTACCAAATTTCAGCCATTTTGGTACGATAATGAAGCTAAAAACTTAAAAATACCGAAAAGACCGATATATCCCATTTTCAATACCAATCGGCAAGTAATAAAAACTTCTGTACCAAATATTGACTCTCTATATTTAAAATTGCGAGCAGTATCTTGATTTCAACAGATAGACGGACGGACGGACATGGTAAAATCGACATAGAATTTTATGCTGATCAATAATATATACTTTATAGGGTCTCCGGCGAATATTTCGATGTGTTACAAACGGAATGACAAATTTAATTATACCCTCCATATGGTGGAGAAAACAGATGTTGAGAACAAATATTTTTTTTTTTTTTTTTATTTATTCTTTTTATTTGCAATCTATTTACAAGAAACATTCAGCAAATTTAATAATTACTACAATATAACAGAATTGTTAAACCCCAGTGGATTTAACAATAAATACATATTACAATTTTAATTTCAGATTACATATTTTATGAAACTCATTAAATAAATGGGAGGTCTAAAACATGTCTTCGTTTTAGTCTTCTAATTTCATCTGTGTCATCTAATAGATTAATTGCTAACACATTCGAATGGTTACTTAATCTGTTAAGATACGTAGTACTAATTTTTTTAATTTCATCTGTAATTTTATTTATGTTTAAATCTCTATGAATCGCGTTATTATTAAGAAACCAAGGAGCACCCGTAATCAATCTAAGCGTCTTTGATTGATAGCGTTGAAGTATCTCAATATTATAATTGCTGGCTGTTCCCCATAGTTGTACTCCATATGTCCAAATAGGCTTTAGAATGGTCTTATACAGTAGTAATTTGTTATTCAGGCTCAGTTTTGATTTTGGACCAAGAAGCCAGAACATTCTTTTAGTCTTCAGATCTAGTTGCTGTCTCTTATATGTTATATGATTTTTCCAGTTAAGTTTTCTATCAAGGTGCAGACCGAGATATTTAACACAATCCGCAGAAGGAATTGTAAGTCCATTCAATTTTGGAGAAGGACAGTTTCCTTTCCTTAAGGAAAATGTAACATGCACAGATTTTTCAGTATTGACTCCAATATTCCAGTTATTAAACCATTTCTCGATATCATTCAGATGTGTTTGGAGTAAGTCAGTAGCTGAAGAAGGATCATCTTTAATAGCAAGAACGGCAGTATCATCTGCATAAGTAGCAATCATAGTCTCATTTCTTACGGGCATATCTGCAGTATAAAGCGTATATTAAACAGGACCTAAAACACTACCTTGTGGTACACCAGCTTTAATGACGCCAAAATTAGATTCTTTATCATTGATGTGTACATAAAATGTTCTTCCATTCAGATATGAATTTAAAAATAAATAAAAAGGAGCAGGTAATAACATTTTTAGTTTATATAACAAGCCTTGATGCCAAACCCTATCAAACGCCTGTTTGATATCCAGAAAGGCTGCAGAACAGAACTGCTTACATTCCAAACAATCTCTTATAACCTTCACCAGTCTATCGGAAAAATCGGAAAAAGTCGCTTTCGAAACAATTTTTCGAACAGTTTAGAAAATATGGACAATAAACTTATAGGCCTATACGATGATAACAGGTTTTCAGGTTTGCCAGGTTTTGGTATCATAATTATTTTAGCACATTTCCATTGCACTGGAAAATGGGACAGCCTCATAATAGAATTATAAATTGTCGTTAGGAACACCAAACCCTTCTTTGGAAACAATCTTATGACTTTGTGATCAACTAAGTCTGACCCTGGTGTTTTTTTCTTTAAATTTTTAATTTCCTTACAAACTTCACTAAACGTAAAATGTTTAATAGGGCGACTCATTTGGCATGGAACATCCAAAAAATCGGAAATTAATTTATTTTGTTGGGGACTACATAAATCAAAAGGTGTAAAGGAATTCTCCAAGAGGTCTTTAAACGCCTCAGCTTTGTCCTTGTTTGATCTACACCAATTTCCATTTGAATGTTTTATAGGCACATTTCTCTTTTGAGGTCTCTTAAGATATTTTGTTGCTCTCCATAAACTGTGCTCGTTACTTTCATCTGGGCTTAAATTACTTAAGAAGCTTCCAATTGATTGGTTTTTGTAGTCACTTAGAAGGGTTTTAAGCCGATTTGAAGCTCTGTTTAAATTTGTTTTGTCCATTGGGTGTCTCGAATTTTGCCAAATTCTGCGCAATCGTCTCTTTTCTCTTATCATTGATCGTATTTCAGCCGTAACATAAAAGTTTGTGGAATTTAGATCAATTTTATCGGGAGTGTATAGATTTGTAGCATTGTGTATGACTTGTGTTAAATGTTCTATAGCATTTTCCAATTCCTTTCCGGATTTAATCGGGATATTTAAATTTAGGTGTTGTTCAATGTGATGTTGTACCATAGGTATGTTGGTTTTTGATGTAATTAATGTTTTATGTTTATGTTTATGAACATTTCTTGTACTAAAGTTAAGAATAATTGGACTGTGATCTGAGTCTAAGTCATAACATGCGTTTATACTTAGCATTGACTGGCATATTCCTGAGTAGATGAAAAAATCTATTAGATCGGGAATTTTATTTGGATCTGCAGGCCAATATGTAGGACTACCAGTTGACAAAACTTCGTAATGGTTTAAAGCGATGCATTTATACAGTTCTCTTCCTTTGGGGTTTGATAGCCGAGATCCCCACCAAGTATGTTTGGCATTGAAATCGCCACCGACGATGAATTTGTTTCCAAGATTTTTGAAGAAATTGTCATATTGTATACATTTTAAATTAAATCGAGGAGGAAGATAAACGGAGTAAATAGATACTTTTGAATTTTCGCATATTATATTAACACCAGCTGCCTGCATAAAAGATTCTAAGATTGGCTCCGCTTCTTCGTATATAATTTTAGATTTAATAATTATAGCTGCACCTCCATGGGCTCGGTTATCTGGATGATTCGCTGTTATAATGTCATAATCTTTAATTCTGATGTATGATTTGCTTGTAAAATGAGTTTCAGAAATAAGTAGAATATCTATAAAATTTTTATGAAGAAATAATTCTATTTCATTTCTATGATTTGAAATGCCATTGGCATTCCACTCAGCAATGATCAAATCTACTTGCATAATTTTGACATTAGCAATGTCATCATATTCATTAAAGAATTTGTCATTTCTATTTGTTTCGTTAGCAAAGATTCTATCTTGCTTAACAAATTTATTTCTCCCGTGCTTTGACCTTTTACGGCTTGGGCATATGACACAAAGTTATCTGAAGTCTGGTTGGGCATGGTGTTATCTTCATAAGTTACGTTTAGAATACACGGGAGCAGACTTCTTTTGAACCAGTTTTTGGTAAATCGGGCATCCTTTGTAACTAGCTGTATGGGTGTTCAAGCAGTGCAAACATTTAGGTGCGGTATTTTCTGGTTTATTACATTCTAATGTGGGATGACTTAAACCACATTTAACGCACCTAAAAGGTTTACGGCAGTATGATTTTGTGTGTCCAAATTCTTGACATCTAAAGCATTGCACTAAGTCGTCAAATTTTCTTGGGGGTTCAATAATAACAATGTTATTGAATATGCCAGTAATATTATAAATCTCTTTATTGTTACTTTTGGGGTCCAAATCAACGAAGAACATGGGTAAAGGCTCCTTGGTTTTTCTGCTAATTATGTTACGTACGCTCCTTACATCGTGACCTTTACTCATTAAAAAGGCTTTTATATCCGATACATCGGTGGTGTAATGTAAATTTTTAATTACTACCCTGTAAGCTCTTTCCGTTTTCAGTTGATAAGTATGATAGCATATATTGTTACTATCAAAGTGCTTAATTACTTTTCGGTACGAATCGACGTTTTTTATCATTAGACGAACTTCACCTTTTAGAAGAGATTTAAAATTAAAATCTTCAACTGGAATAATTTTATTTATGCTATCCAACATTTTAGTAACATTCTTGACGTCCGGAATAAAAATTGGTGGCGGTTTTGGTACAGCATGATTTGGTTCTGGTTGATTCGGTTCAGCTTGATCTGCTTCATCGATGTTGTTTTCATTTTCCATAGTTGATAAAACACTAAATCTGTTGGATGTGGACGGCTGGTTGTCATCAATCACTTGCTTCCTTTTTGGCGAATTACCTAAAGGTGGGGATACAGGTATTTTTCTTTTAGTTGACACTTCCTGCCATTTTTCTTCTTGATCATCAATGCAATCAGTTGCATTACTTTTTGTTGTAACACTCATTGCGGCTATTTTTTTAATTATTGTTATTTTTTGTGTTGTGGTTAATTCAGGTTTTGCAAGCAATGCAATTAATGCACGCATGCAAAAAATTGGAACACTGCAAGACAGTGCACTGTATTTTTGTTTGTTAAAATTATAGAACAAAAAAATAAATAAACCGTTGCAATTTTATATGAAATTGTTGTTAACGAAATATTGCCGTTTTAAGCAGTAACACGTCTGGCTAGTAGCAAAGTTAAACAACGACTGAGAACAAATATTTAAACAGGGAAATTTACAACGAATACATAGATATAGGATTCATAAGAAATTATAAATCTGTTAGACATAAGGAAGAACTTATATATAGATTTAGTGATGTAGACAATGATTACACTAATAATATAAAAGCTGGAGCCAGATAAAAAGATTAGTACAAAAACATTTTAATATTTTTAAAAAGTATTATGTAATTTATGAAATATAATATCAATATTTATGTTATATGTATTTATTTAAAAATTATCTTATTATACCTTTTTCATTCACGAGTAAATTCTCGATCGAATCGAATGTCGTAATTGGGCCCCCTTATTTCTTCCTGTTGTCATATATTTTAAAACTTAATTGTATATTGTACCACAAAACAAACTACAGCATTATATTATTGTTTAATGGGGGAGAAGTAATGATTGTATTATCATTACGATTATAATAATTATATTTATTAATTTTATAACTGAATTTAATAATCTATTTATTTTCTTAAAAAGTTAAATAGCTAAATATCATTCCTTCTTCCCTTTATTTCCATTAATTCAATAATTATAAACAGATATAACACACATTTTATTATTAATGATTAATTTATAGATTTGTTCTCTTCATTATTATAATATCAATACTTTGTATAATTCTACATATCGACATATTTGAATTTATTGTTATTCATAATTTTCATTTCCTGTTAAAATATATTTTCCTATCTTGTTACTTTTCAATTTCCCTTCAAATAAATAAGTTCATTATTCTGAAAACATATTTTAAAAATATTCAATTGAAGACTATTTACTAAAATCGAATTTAATCTGGATAAATAAGCGGTTTACGTTACTGTTGAGGCCTCAATATCCCTCCGAAATGGCTGAAATTTGGTATTAAGTCTTCCTTGGAAGTATAAAACATTCCACCTAAAATTTCTCGATATGGTGCCACGTCTTCATATAGCCCACATAGAACGGTACATCTGGTATTATGAAGGTTGTGGCTTCAATATCCCTCCAAAATGGCTGTAATTTGGTATTAAGTCTTCCTTGGGGGTATAAAACTTTCCACCTGACATTTGTCGGTATAGGGAAGTACCCGAAGGAGTGGACCAATATACTCCATATTCGAACCCGGTCTGTATCTAGAAGGAATATAATGTGCAAAGTTTGGACCAAATCGATTGCTCCCCTCGAGAGTTATCGTTCACACAATTTTACAGACAAATTTTGAACTTTTGTGGGGAAGGTACCCAAAGGAATTGGCCGATATGGCCCATCTTCGAACTTAAACTAAGTTTGGAAAAAATATTACGATACCCAAAATTTGGTTCGAATCAGTTGATCCGTTCGAGAGTTATCGTGCGCACCAGCCAGACGGACGGACATGGCTAAATCGATTCCAAGTTGTCTGAAACCGTTATTTCACTAAGGCACATTTTTGGTCCTATCAAAGTGTATATACCCTTTCCGGCCTAAAGGCTGAGGTTATAAAAAGGTAAAATTGGAATTTACTCTTATTTATCCGACACAGTATACAATTGCTTGCAAATACAATTAATGGATGTTGAGGATAGACAGGAAGTATTTGACCACTTAGCCATTATCGATCAAAATACACACAAAAGAATCAAAAATGTTAATAATCAAGTTATTATTAACGATTCCCTAAACCGGTCATTGGAACATTTAAAAATAGCTGTAGAAATTGATAGAAAGTAAATAGAATCATTGTATAATATCGAAGTGGATGTGATGTTCGGTGCATCCAACAGTGAATAAAAAGATGCAGAAGATCAGTTCGATGTGAGTGGTTGTAAGACACTCCGTCTTTACAGATTGAGCGCATGTAAGACTCCCATTTATTCTAAATATTTACAACTTATTTGCTAGTTTACAAAACATTTCTTAACCTAACTACAGTCTTTAATTCTTATCCATGAATGAAAAGGGTCATAAAACCTTATGTGCAAATTGCAGATCCTTTGTTCTACAAGCCTCAACGTTGTTGTTAGATGGCAGAATTTCATTGGGAAATGGTTTGCCATGTCTTACAAACACAGTTTTTGGATGTATAGTTGGTGGTTCATCGCCTAGTCGTTCCAATTCAAATTCGTTGACGTGTATCTTAATCGTAAGTACACGAGAACAAAATATTGATGAAACTTCGAAACAAATCTGGGAAGTGGATGAGTATTCCAAATCTTCTACACCATGCACTGAAGAAGAACAAGCATGCAAAGATCATTTTGTCGAAACTGGTCGTTTTGATTCTGTAAAAGTGTAAAAGATCGTCTTCCATTGAAGAAATTACCCAATTATATCCCTTACACATTTGAAATAACTCGCACACGCTTTTTGTTGCTCGAAAGACGATTTGAACGTGACTTAATTTTGAAATCGATGTATGAAGCAATCATGCAAGAACATGTGTCGCTCGGACACATGTAGCCCTACAACCGATCGTTGAATAATAATACCTCATCATTGTTTTCTCAAGCATTATAGTAGCTCTACAAAACATCGAGTCGTATTTGATCCTGTCTCAAGCTCCTCGTCGAATCATTCGTTGAATGATATATTGATGATCGGTCCAACAACACAACAGGATTCGATTATCACACAATTCACGTTTCGTTTGCACAAATACGCTCTCGCTGCAGATGTCTCAAAAATGTATCGGCAGTTTCGAATTAAAGAACCAGGAAAAATAACAAACATGATAATATAATGATATTCCAATTGAACATTGTTAATAATGGCTTGTCGGCCGCCCCCTTTTCTCTTCGTAGTTTGTTTCTCATTGCAGATAAATACAAAACATCTAACTCGTGTGGTTCGGAGGTCTTACGGGATCTTTACGTCGATGACGTACTAACCGGCGCCGATATTATCGAAACTCTAGCCCTCAAGGGGGAAGAGTTATTACAAATCTTGAATTGCAACCACGTGTCACTCATTTCGAATGATGGCGAAGAAATCGTCATTAAAACGTCGGACAACATCACCAAAACATTGTGTGTGTCTTGGAAACATCAGCAAGATGTCTTCATTTATCGATTAGTGTTGCCCGATGTCACAAGTCCTAGAAGAAGATCAATTTTGTCGCTCGTATTTAGAAATTTACAATTTCCTTGGATTTTGAGATTGTTGAAAGTCGCTGCCAGCTAAATTCAAGCTTCTATTCGTCGTGCTGTCGCTTCTCTCATCAAAACGTGGATTTAATTGAAATACAAAATAGAAAATTTCGTCTCATCGTTGCACTTTTGGACTAGTTCCAAACTAGAACTTCATTGGATCAAACTAATTACGTATGCTCTGAACCGGTTCGTTGCAAATCGTGCCCCAGAACTCAAAGAAGAAGCTCTAAACATGTTTTGGAAACATGTACAAGCAAGAATCAACCCAGCTGTTGTTGTATTTCGTGATCGTTGTATTCCCGAGACGTCAATCCTTATTTGGGATCGTCGTTGCTCGTTTACACAAGATGGCTCCAATTGTCTTGATATTGGAGATGAATTTACCATAGAAGGTTCAGAATATGTAATATATTTGGTCTTGCAAAACCCTATTCGTGGAGATAATGTCGCTCAGGACATTATGGATAAGCATTTCTCATATTTGAATTGTATTTGAATAATATTTTTTGTTTTTTATGTCATCAATAGATGTCCTAAGCCCATTTTTGTTGCCCACATGATTCCAAATCAATTAGAAGTAACCATTTGGAAATATATCTCACTCGTGCAACTGCCTTGTTTCGCTTTTGATATGTTTTGACTGCCAGAGAGTAATCTCCATCAACCGTCACTGAGGAATATTGGGGGACTGCCATCAAATACTCCTAGTCCATATGATGAGTCTGTTATCAAACAACTACAAATCGTTCATAGTCTCGCCTATGCCGAATATTCGAATACGAAGGTTGAAGCCCCTTTGTCAGTCCACAATTTCCTCTTACCATACCAAGATGCTTGAACCATAGATGATTCAACGGGCGGAGGATGTTGGAGGCGGACACCTTTCATATTAAATGTTTTTCGAGATAATTATTGTTGTAATTTGTTGTTTGTGCAATGGGTCAATATTTCCCTTAATTTTATTTAAAATTGTTTAATTTATTATTAATTTTCTCGTTTAGAGTTAAGCTTGATGATCGGAAATTATTTGCAAGTGAAAAAGGAAAGCCAAGGACTCGAACCCACATTGTTACCAAATTACGTTACCTGGTTTCACTGGTGGTAAAGCAGATCTTCGGACGTATCGACTATGTAGTGGCTTATCTGTCCTAGAACTTTTTGTTTTTCAAATGCAAATGTGTTTTTACATTTACGCGGATATTTGGCCGCTTAAATGTATTTTCTTCACGACAAACGCTTTTTTGCGCTGCCTTTGAAGTTATGAGTTTTGGCTTTGAACGCTAACACGCCGTGACAACATTTTTTGATATGTTTTCAAGGACGTGGGTTCAAATCCTAGCCGGGCTCAGCCTGTTTTTTATTTTTTGAAATTTTGCCTTTTAGGCGAAGATAATTTTTAATGACTTTTTATTAATTTTCTCGTTTAGAGTTAAGCTTGATGATCGGAAATTATTTGCTAGTGAAAAAGGAAAGCCAAGGACTCAAACCCACATCGTCACCAAATTACGTTACGTGGTTTCACTGGTGGTAAAGCAGATCTTCGGACGTATCGACTATGTAGTGGCTTCTCTGTCCTAGAACCTTTGTTTTTCAAATGCAAATGTGTTTTATACATTTACGCGGATATTTGGTCGCTGAAATGTATTTTCTTCACGACAAACGCTTTTTTGCGCTGCCTTTGAAGTTATGAGTTTTGGCTTTGAACGCTAACACGCTGTGACAAAATTGTTTGATATGTTTTCAAGGGCGTGGGTTCAAATCCCAGCCGGGCTCAGCCTGTTTTTTTTAATTTTTTGAAATTTTGCCTTTTAGGGCGAAGATAATTTTTAAAGAGTTTTTTTTTTTAATTTTCTCGTTTAGAGTTAAGCTTGATGATCGGAAATTATTTGCTAGTGAAAAAGGAAAGCCAAGGACTCTAACCCACCCAAATTACGTTACCTGGTTTCACTGGTGGTAAAGCAGATCTTCGGACGTATCGACAATGTAGTGGCTTCTCTGTCCTAGAACCTTTGTTTTTCAAATGCAAATGTGTTTTATACATTTACGCGGATATTTGGTCGCTGAAATGTATTTTCTTCACGACAAACGCTTTTTTGCGCTGCCTTTGAAGTTATGAGTTTTGGCTTTGAACGCTAACACGCCGTGACAACATTTTTTGATATGTTTTCAAGAACGTGCGTTCAAATCCCAGCCGGGATTTCGCCCACCTTAATGTTTTGTGCCAATTTGATCGTCGCAACGAGAAACAACAGCGACAATGCCTACATAGCTTAGGCATTTGTCTGTTATTAGTTTCGTCGTCCGTTTTGTGTTCATGGGCAATTGCAACAACAACACTGTTGTTTTGTCAGTTCTGTCTGTATGCATGTTTGTACGTACAGACCAGTAACTGTCGGCCTTAGCTTGTTTTGTTTTTGCAAATATTCTTGTTTTTAATATTCTTGTTTCTAGAAATAAGGAAAGTCAGTTGACAAATAACCGGCTTAGGCGAACAACTTGAATTATTAATAATAAAGTTTGAATTTCAAAAAACCAAGTTTTTTATTTAATCTAAAATTGCGAGCGCTAAATTTAACTTTCTGTGCAAACACTAAGATTTTAATGAATATGATCAGAAAAAATATATGACCGAATTTGTTGATTTTAACTACATAAATATCGACAATAAATTTATCAATTGCGAGCGCTAAATTTAACTTTCGGTGCAAACACTTAGATTTTAATGAATATGATCAGAAAATATATGTGAGAATTTGTTGATTTTAACTACATAAATATCGACAATAAATTTATCAATTATAGCAGAGATTCAGATAAAAATAGAATATTATATAAAGAAGAGAAATCACTAGTTTTTAGAGATAACCTTAGCAAATCCCTTAAATATTATAATAATAGGTGTCACTCAGTTACTAAAAATAAACTTTTTATAATAATAAAGATAAGTAAGAAAGGCGTTAAGTTTGGCCGGGCCGAACTTGTTATACCCTCCACCACAAGTTGTATTGAAGTAAAATGGAATAATTAGTTTTTTTTTCGTGTATGAAGAACATTTACAGCCACTTCCATACTCTTGTGTGTTTTTCAAATTTGTTTTTTGTTTTGAAGCAAAAGCAAAGGTAAAATTATATCGAAAACTGAAGTTCGGGCGTGTTTCATTCGCACACATTCTTTTTTCGACATACAGAAACTGGCTGTTAATACTAAATTTCAGCAATTTCGGTAAAACAATGTGAGGCACCTTTCTATGGGGGCTATTTCGTCGATCTATACCGACAAATTTCTGACGGAAAGTTCTTAGACTCAAAGAAGACTAAATACAAATTTCCTATATTTCCGTAAGAGAATGTGGGTAAAACTTAAAAAATACAGAAATTCAAGAAGTACGCTTCTATGGGGATATAAGAAGACGTGGACCTATACTGATAATACTCTACTGCAATATTTTATAAGACTAAATAACGAATTTCAGCCATTTCGGTGGGATATTGACGCCACAAACTTCAGTATTACGAAAATCGGGAGGTACCGTTCTATGGGGGCTATATCGAAACGTGGACGTATACCGACGAATTTTAGTCGGAAATGGGGCAATATGAAAGCGTGGACATATATCACATTGAAGACTAAATACCAAATTTCAGCCATTTTGGTGAAATATTGAAGCCACAAACTTCAAAATACGGAAAACCGGGAGGTACCTTTCCATGGGGGCTATATGAAGGCGTGGACCTATACCGACAAATTTAAAGGGGAAGTTTGAGTACCCCCAACGAAGTCTAAATACCAAATTTCAGCCATTTCGGTGGAAAATTGAGGCCACAACGTTCAAAATACCGAAAATCGAGAGGTACCGTTCTATGGGGGCTATATCAAGATCTATTTATAAGGTCACGTAAGTAGCACAACAACAACTCTATTTTGGCCAAAAATTCTTCAATATGTCAAAATGCTTGTTTACGTTTTCATACAAATGATTCACAATAACAAAAAAATTGACAGATTGAAACCAATCAGCTGGTCGTTTTACGCCACCTTATAATTTCATCATGGGGCTATATGAAGGCATGGACCGATACCGACAAAGTTCTGGGAGAAAGTTTTATACCACTAACGTAGACTAAGTACCAAATTTCAGCCATTTCGGTGTGATAATGAAGCTAAAACATTCAAAACACCGAAAATCGGGAGGTACCGTTCTATGGGGTCTATGTGAAGGCGTGGACCGATACTGGGCGAAAGTTTTACACCCCTAAAGAAGACTACGTACCAAATTTCAGCCATTTTGGTACGATAATGAAGCTAAAACCTTAAAAATACCGAAAAGACCGATATATCCCATTTTCAATACCAATCGGCAAGTAATAAAAACTTCTGTACCAAATATTGACTCTCTATATTTAAAATTGCGAGCAGTATCTTGATTTCAACAGATAGACGGACGGACGGACGTGGTAAAATCGACATAAAATTTTATGCTGATCAATAATATATACTTTATAGGGTCTCCGGCGAATATTTCGATGTGTTACAAACGGAATGACAAATTTAATTATACCCTCCATATGGTGGAGGGTATAATAAAAACATTTTAAAATATAAGAAAACAGATGTTGAGAACAAATATTTAAACAGGGAAATTTACAACGAATACATAGATATAGGATTCATAAGAAATTATAAATCTGTTAGACATAAGGAAGAACTTAAATATAGATTTAGTGATGTAGACAATGATTACACTAATAATATAAAAGCTGAAGCCAGATAAAAAGATTAGTAAAAAAACATTTCAATATTTTTAATAAGTATTATGTAATTTATGAAATATAATATCAATATTTATGTTATATGTATTTATTTAAAAATTATCTTATTATACCTTTTTTCATTCACGAGTAAATTCTCGATCGAATCGAATGTCATAATTGGGCCCCTTATTTCTTCCTGTTGTCATATATTTTAAAACTTAATTGTATATTGTACCACAAAACAAACTACAGCATTATATTATTGTTTACTGGGGGAGAAGTAATGATTGTATTATCATTACGATTATAATAATTATATTTATTCATTTTATAATTGAATTTAATAATCTATTTATTTTCTTAAAAAGTTAAATAGCTATATATCATTCCTTCTTCCCTTTATTTCCATTAATTCAATAATTATAAACAGATATAACACATTTTATTATAAATGATTAATTTATAGATTTGTTCTCTTCATTATTATAATATCAATACTTTGTATAATTCTACATATCGACATATTTGAATTTATTGTTATTCATAATTTTCATTTCCTGTTAAAATATATTTTCCTATCTTGTTACTTTTCAATTTCCCTTCAAATAAATAAGTTCATTATTCTGAAAACATATTTTAAAAATATTAAATTCAAGTAAATTATTGAAGACTATTTACTAAAATCGAATTTAATCTGGATAAATAAGCGGTTTACGTTACTGTTGAGGCCTCAATATCCCTCCGAAATGGCTGAAATTTGGTATTAAGTCTTCCTTGGAAGTATAAAACATTCCACCTAAAATTTCTCGATATGGGACCACGTCTTCATATAACCCACATAGAACGGTACATCTGGCATTATGAAGGTTGTGGCCTCAATATCCCTCCAAAATGGCTGTAATCTGGTATTAAGTCTTCCTTGGGGATATAAAACTTTCCACCTGACATTTGTCTGTATAGGGAAGTACCCGAAGGAGTGGACCAATATACTCCATATTCGAACCCGGTCTGTATCTAGAAGGAATATAATGTGCAAAGTTTGGACCAAATCGATTGCTCCCCTCGAGAGTTATCGTTCACACAATTTTACAGACAAATTTTGAACTTTTGTGGGGAAGGTACCCAAAGGAATTGGCCGATATGGCCCATCTTCGAACTTAAACTAAGTTTGGAAAAAATATTACGATACCCAAAATTTGGTTCGAATCAGTTGATCCGTTCGAGAGTTATCGTGCGCACCAGCCAGACGGACGGACATGGCTAAATCGATTCCAAGTTGTCTGAAACCGTTATTTCACTAAGGCACATTTTTGTCCTATCAAAGTGTATATACCCTTTCCAGCCTAAAGGCTGAGGTTATAAAAAGGTAAAATTGGAATTTACTCTTATTTATCCGACACAGTATACAATTGCTTGCAAATACAATTAATGGATGTTGAGGATAGACAGGAAGTATTTGACCACTTAGCCATTATCGATCGAAATACACACAAAAGAATCAAAAATGTTAATAATCAAGTTATTATTAACGATTCCCTAAACCGGTCATTGGAACATTTAAAAATAGCTGTAGAAATTGATAGAAAGTAAATAGAATCATTGTATAATATTGAAGTGGATGTTTTGTTCGGTTCATCCAACAGTGAATAAAAAGATGCAGAAGATCAGTTCGATATGAGTGGTTGTAAGACACTCCGTCTTTACAGATTGAGCGCATGTAAGACTCCCATTTATTCTAAATATTTACAACTTATTTGCTAGTTTACAAAACATATCTTAACCTAACTACAGTCTTTAATTCTTATCCATGAATGAAAAGGGTCATACACCTTATGTGCAACCGCTCATAAGTACAACAAATAATGCACACACAATCACTAAGAAGTAGTTCTTTCGAGTGGTCCTCTAGGTTTGCGGTTACCAAAACAATCTCGTCTCGTCAACCTGGTGAATTAATGAATACATCACAATGGAACATTCCGGAGAATATTGAACTTGCAGATCCTTTGTTCTACAAGCCTCAACGCATTGATGTCCTTCTCAGTGCAGAAGTGTTCTTCGACTTGTTGTTAGATGGCAGAATTTCATTGGGAAATGGTTTGCCATGTCTTACAAACACAGTTTTTGGATGTATAGTTGGTGGTTCATCGCCTAGTCGTTCCAATTCAAATTCGTTGACGTGTATCTTAATCGTAAGTACACGAGAACAAAATATTGATGAAACTTCGAAACAAATCTGGGAAGTGGATGAGTATTCCAAATCTTCTACACCATGCACTGAAGAAGAACAAGCATGCAAAGATCATTTTGTCGAAACTGGTCGTTTTGATTCTGTAAAAGTGTAAAAGATCGTCTTCCATTGAAGAAATTACCCAATTATATCCCTTACACATTTGAAATAACTCGCACACGCTTTTTGTTGCTCGAAAGACGATTTGAACGTGACTTAATTTTGAAATCGATGTATGAAGCAATCATGCAAGAACATGTGTCGCTCGGACACATGTAGCCCTACAACCGATCGTTGAATAATTCGCCTTATATAATACCTCATCATTGTTTTCTCAAGCATTATAGTAGCTCTACAAAACATCGAGTCGTATTTGATCCTGTCTCAAGCTCCTCGTCGAATCATTCGTTGAATGATATATTGATGATCGGTCCAACAACACAACAGGATTCGATTATCACACAATTCACGTTTCGTTTGCACAAATACGCTCTCGCTGCAGATGTCTCAAAAATGTATCGGCAGTTTCGAATTAAAGAACCAGGAAAAATAACAAACATGATAATATAAAGATATTCCAATTGAACATTGTTAATAATGGCTTGTCGGCCGCCCCTTTTCGCTTCGTAGTTTGTTTCTCATTGCAGATAAATACAAAACATCTAACTCGTGTGGTTCGGAGGTCTTACGGGATCTTTACGTCGATGACGTACTAACCGGCGCCGATATTATCGAAACTCTAGCCCTCAAGGGGGAAGAGTTATTACAAATCTTGAATTGCAACCACGTGTCACTCATTTCGAATGATGGCGAAGAAATCGTCATTAAAACGTCGGACAACATCACCAAAACATTGTGTGTGTCTTGGAAACATCAGCAAGATGTCTTCATTTATCGATTAGTGTTGCCCGATGTCACAAGTCCTAGAAGAAGATCAATTTTGTCGCTCGTATTTAGAAATTTACAATTTCCTTGGATTTTGAGATTGTTGAAAGTCGCTGCCAGCTAAATTCAAGCTTCTATTCGCCGTACTGTCGCTTCTCTCATCAAAACGTGGATTTAATTGAAATACAAAATAGAAAATTTCGTCTCATCGTTGCACTTTTGGACTAGTTCCAAACTAGAACTTCATTGGATCAAACTAATTACGTATGCTCTGAACCGGTTCGTTGCAAATCGTGTCCCAGAACTCAAAGAAGAAGCTCTAAACATGTTTTGGAAACATGTACAAGCAAGAATCAACCCAGCTGTTGTTGTATTTCGTGATCGTTGTATTCCCGAGACGTCAATCCTTATTTGGGATCGTCGTTGCTCGTTTACACAAGATGGCTCCAATTGTCTTGATATTGGAGATGAATTTAGCATAGAAGGTTCAGAATATGTAATATATTTGGTCTTGCAAAACCCTATTCGTGGAGATAATGTCGCTCAGGATATTATGGATAAGCATTTCTCATATTTGAATTGTATTTGAATAATATTTTTTGTTTTTTATGTCATCAATAGATGTCCTAAGCCCATTGTTGTTGCCCACATGATTCCAAATCAATTAGAAGTAACCATTTGGAAATATATCTCACTCGTGCAACTGCCTTGTTTCGCTTTTCATATGTTTTGACTGCCAGAGAGTAATCTCCATCAACCGTCACTGAGGAATATTGGGGGACTGCCATCAAATGCTCCTAGTCGATATGATGAGTCTGTTATCAAACAACTACAAATCGTTCATGGTCTCGCCTATGCCGAATATTCGAATACGAAGGTTGAAGCCCCTTTGTCAGTCCACAATTTTCTCTTACCATACCAAGATGCTTGAACCATAGATGATTCAACGGGCGGCGGATGTTGGAGGCGGACACCTTTCATATTAAATGTTTTTCGAGATAATTATTGTTGTAATTTGTTGTTTGTGCAATGGGTCAATATTTCCCTTAATTTTATTTAAAATTGTTTAATTTATTATTAATTTTCTCGTTTAGAGTTAAGCTTGATGATCGGAAATTATTTGCAAGTGAAAAAGGAAAGCCAAGGACTCGAACCCACATCGTTACCAAATTACGTTACCTGGTTTCACTGGTGGTAAAGCAGATCTTCGGACGTATCGACAATGTAGTGGCTTCTCTGTCCTAGAACCTTTGTTTTTCAAATGCAAATGTGTTTTATACATTTACGCGGATATTTGGTCGCTGAAATGTATTTTCTTCACGACAAACGCTTTTTTGCGCTGCCTTTGAAGTTATGAGTTTTGGCTTTGAACGCTAACACGCCGTGACAACATTTTTTGATATGTTTTCAAGAACGTGCGTTCAAATCCCAGCCGGGATTTCGCCCACCTTAATGTTTTGTGCCAATTTGATCGTCGCAACGAGAAACAACAGCGACAATGCCTACATAGCTTAGGCATTTGTCTGTTATTAGTTTCGTCGTCCGTTTTGTGTTCATGGGCAATTGCAACAACAACACTGTTGTTTTGTCAGTTCTGTCTGTATGCATGTTTGTAACTGTCGGCCTTAGCTTGTTTTGTTTTTGCAAATATTCTTGTTTCTAATATTCTTGTTTCTAGAAATAAGATATGATCAGAAAATATATGTGAGAATTTGTTGATTTTAACTACATAAATATCGACAATAAATTTATCAATTATAGCAGAGATTCAGATAAAAATAGAATATTATATAAAGAAGAGAAATCACTAGTTTTTAGAGATAACCTTAGCAAATCCCTTAAATATTATAATAATAGGTGTCACTCAGTTACTAAAAATAAACTTTTTATAATAATAAAGATAAGTAAGAAAGGCGTTAAGTTTGGCCGGGCCGAACTTGTTATACCCTCCACCACAAGTTGTATTGAAGTAAAATGGAATAATTAGTTTTTTTTTCGTGTATGAAGAACATTTACAGCCACTTCCATACTCTTGTGTGTTTTTCAAATTTGTTTTTTGTTTTGAAGCAAAAGCAAAGGTAAAATTATTTCGAAAACTGAAGTTCGGGCGTGTTTCATTCGCACACATTCTTTTTTCGACATACAGAAACTGGCTGTTAATACTAAATTTCAGCAATTTCGGTAAAACAATGTGAGGCACCTTTCTATGGGGGCTATTTCGTCGATCTATACCGACAAATTTCTGACGGAAAGTTCTTAGACTCAAAGAAGACTAAATACAAATTTCCTATATTTCCGTAAGAGAATGTGGGTAAAACTTAAAAAATACAGAAATTCAAGAAGTACGCTTCTATGGGGATATAGGAAGACGTGGACCTATACTGATAATACTCTACTGCAATATTTTATAACTCTTGGAAGACTAAATAACGAATTTCAGCCATTTCGGTGGGATATTGACGCCACAAACTTTAGTATTACGAAAATCGGGAGGTACCGTTCTATGGGGGCTATATCGAAACGTGGACGTATACCGACGAATTTTAGTCGGAAATGGGGCAATATGAAAGCGTGGACATATATCACATTGAAGACTAAATACCAAATTTCAGCCATTTTGGTGAAATATTGAAGCCACAAACTTCAAAATACGGAAAACCGGGAGGTACCTTTCCATGGGGGCTATATGAAGGCGTGGACCTATACCGACAAATTTAAAGGGGAAGTTTGAGTACCCCCAACGAAGTCTAAATACCAAATTTCAGCCATTTCGGTGGAAAATTGAGGCCACAACGTTCAAAATACCGAAAATCGAGAGGTACCGTTCTATGGGGGCTATATGAAGGCATGGACCGATACCGACAAAGTTCTGGGAGAAAGTTTTATACCACCAACGTAGACTAAGTACCAAATTTCAGCCATTTCGGTGTGATAATGAAGCTAAAACATTCAAAACACCGAAAATCGGGAGGTACCGTTCTATGGGGTCTATGTGAAGGCGTGGACCGATACTGGGCGAAAGTTTTACACCCCTAAAGAAGACTACGTACCAAATTTCAGCCATTTTGGTACGATAATGAAGCTAAAACCTTAAAAATACCGAAAAGACCGATATATCCCATTTTCAATACCAATCGGCAAGTAATAAAAACTTCTGTACCAAATATTGACTCTCTATATTTAAAATTGCGAGCAGTATCTTGATTTCAACAGATAGACGGACGGACGGACTTGGTAAAATCGACATAGAATTTTATGCTGATCAATAATATATACTTTATAGGGTCTCCGGCGAATATTTCGATGTGTTACAAACGGAATGACAAATTTAATTATACCCTCCATATGGTGGAGGGTATAATAAAAACATTTTAAAATATAAGAAAACAGATGTTGAGAACAAATATTTAAACAGGGAAATTTACAACGAATACATAGATATAGGATTCATAAGAAATTATAAATCTGTTAGACATAAGGAAGAACTTAAATATAGATTTAGTGATGTAGACAATGATTACACTAATAATATAAAAGCTGAAGCCAGATAAAAAGATTAGTAAAAAAACATTTCAATATTTTTAATAAGTATTATGTAATTTATGATAATTTATGTTATATGTATTTATTTAAAAATTATCTTATTATACCTTTTTTCATTCACGAGTAAATTCTCGATCGAATCGAATGTCATAATTGGGCCCCTTATTTCTTCCTGTTGTCATATATTTTAAAACTTAATTGTATATTGTACCACAAAACAAACTACAGCATTATATTATTGTTTACTGGGGGAGAAGTAATGATTGTATTATCATTACGATTATAATAATTATATTTATTCATTTTATAATTGAATTTAATAATCTATTTATTTTCTTAAAAAGTTAAATAGCTATATATCATTCCTTCTTCCCTTTATTTCCATTAATTCAATAATTATAAATAGATATAACACATTTTATTATAAATGATTAATTTATAGATTTGTTCTCTTCATTATTATAATATCAATACTTTGTATAATTCTACATATCGACATATTTGAATTTATTGTTATTCATAATTTTCATTTCCTGTTAAAATATATTTTCCTATCTTGTTACTTTTCAATTTCCCTTCAAATAAATAAGTTCATTATTCTGAAAACATATTTTAAAAATATTAAATTCAAGTAAATTATTGAAGACTATTTACTAAAATCGAATTTAATCTGGATAAATAAGCGGTTTACGTTACTGTTGAGGCCTCAATATCCCTCCGAAATGGCTGAAATTTGGTATTAAGTCTTCCTTGGAAGTATAAAACATTCCACCTAAAATTTCTCGATATGGGACCACGTCTTCATATAACCACATAGAACGGTACATCTGGCATTATGAAGGTTGTGGCCTCAATATCCCTCCAAAATGGCTGTAATCTGGTATTAAGTCTTCCTTGGGGGTATAAAACTTTCCACCTGACATTTGTCTGTATAGGGAAGTACCCGAAGGAGTGGACCAATATACTCCATATTCGAACCCGGTCTGTATCTAGAAGGAATATAATGTGCAAAGTTTGGACCAAATCTATTGCTCCCCTCGAGAGTTATCGTTCACACAATTTTACAGACAAATTTTGAACTTTTGTGGGGAAGGTACCCAAAGGAATTGGCCGATATGGCCCATCTTCGAACTTAAACTAAGTTTGGAAAAAATATTACGATACCCAAAATTTGGTTCGAATCAGTTGATCCGTTCGAGAGTTATCGTGCGCACCAGCCAGACGGACGGACATGGCTAAATCGATTCCAAGTTGTCTGAAACCGTTATTTCACTAAAGCACATTTTTGTCCTATCAAAGTGTATATACCCTTTCCAGCCTAAAGGCTGAGGTTATAAAAAGGTAAAATTGGAATTTACTCTTATTTATCAGACACAGTATACAATTGCTTGCAAATACAATTAATGGATGTTGAGGATAGACAGGAAGTATTTGACCACTTAGCCATTATCGATCGAAATACACACAAAAGAATCAAAAATGTTAATAATCAAGTTATTATTAACGATTCCCTAAACCGGTCATTGGAACATTTAAAAATAGCTGTAGAAATTGATAGAAAGTAAATAGAATCATTGTATAATATTGAAGTGGATGTTTTGTTCGGTTCATCCAACAGTGAATAAAAAGATGCAGAAGATCAGTTCGATATGATATGAGTGGTTGTAAGACACTCCGTCTTTACAGATTGAGCGCATGTAAGACTCCCATTTATTCTAAATATTTACAACTTATTTGCTAGTTTACAAAACATATCTTAACCTAACTACAGTCTTTAATTCTTATCCATGAATGAAAAGGGTCATACACCTTATGTGCAACCGCTCATAAGTACAACAAATAATGCACACACAATCACTAAGAAGTAGTTCTTTCGAGTGGTCCTCTAGGTTTGCGGTTACCAAAACAATCTCGTCTCGTCAACCTGGTGAATTAATGAATACATCACAATGGAACATTCCGGAGAATATTGAACTTGCAGATCCTTTGTTCTACAAGCCTCAACGCATTGATGTCCTTCTCAGTGCAGAAGTGTTCTTCGACTTGTTGTTAGATGGCAGAATTTCATTGGGAAATGGTTTGCCATGTCTTACAAACACAGTTTTTGGATGTATAGTTGGTGGTTCATCGCCTAGTCGTTCCAATTCAAATTCGTTGACGTGTATCTTAATCGTAAGTACACGAGAACAAAATATTGATGAAACTTCGAAACAAATCTGGGAAGTGGATGAGTATTCCAAATCTTCTACACCATGCACTGAAGAAGAACAAGCATGCAAAGATCATTTTGTCGAAACTGGTCGTTTTGATTCTGTAAAAGTGTAAAAGATCGTCTTCCATTGAAGAAATTACCCAATTATATCCCTTACACATTTGAAATAACTCGCACACGCTTTTTGTTGCTCGAAAGACGATTTGAACGTGACTTAATTTTGAAATCGATGTATGAAGCAATCATGCAAGAACATGTGTCGCTCGGACACATGTAGCCCTACAACCGATCGTTGAATAATTCGCCTTATATAATACCTCATCATTGTTTTCTCAAGCATTATAGTAGCTCTACAAAACATCGAGTCGTATTTGATCCTGTCTCAAGCTCCTCGTCGAATCATTCGTTGAATGATATATTGATGATCGGTCCAACAACACAACAGGATTCGATTATCACACAATTCACGTTTCGTTTGCACAAATACGCTCTCGCTGCAGATGTCTCAAAAATGTATCGGCAGTTTCGAATTAAAGAACCAGGAAAAATAACAAACATGATAATATAAAGATATTCCAATTGAACATTGTTAATAATGGCTTGTCGGCCGCCCCTTTTCGCTTCGTAGTTTGTTTCTCATTGCAGATAAATACAAAACATCTAACTCGTGTGGTTCGGAGGTCTTACGGGATCTTTACGTCGATGACGTACTAACCGGCGCCGATATTATCGAAACTCTAGCCCTCAAGGGGGAAGAGTTATTACAAATCTTGAATTGCAACCACGTGTCACTCATTTCGAATGATGGCGAAGAAATCGTCATTAAAACGTCGGACAACATCACCAAAACATTGTGTGTGTCTTGGAAACATCAGCAAGATGTCTTCATTTATCGATTAGTGTTGCCCGATGTCACAAGTCCTAGAAGAAGATCAATTTTGTCGCTCGTATTTAGAAATTTACAATTTCCTTGGATTTTGAGATTGTTGAAAGTCGCTGCCAGCTAAATTCAAGCTTCTATTCGCCGTACTGTCGCTTCTCTCATCAAAACGTGGATTTAATTGAAATACAAAATAGAAAATTTCGTCTCATCGTTGCACTTTTGGACTAGTTCCAAACTAGAACTTCATTGGATCAAACTAATTACGTATGCTCTGAACCGGTTCGTTGCAAATCGTGTCCCAGAACTCAAAGAAGAAGCTCTAAACATGTTTTGGAAACATGTACAAGCAAGAATCAACCCAGCTGTTGTTGTATTTCGTGATCGTTGTATTCCCGAGACGTCAATCCTTATTTGGGATCGTCGTTGCTCGTTTACACAAGATGGCTCCAATTGTCTTGATATTGGAGATGAATTTACCATAGAAGGTTCAGAATATGTAATATATTTGGTCTTGCAAAACCCTATTCGTGGAGATAATGTCGCTCAGGACATTATGGATAAGCATTTCTCATATTTGAATTGTATTTGAATAATATTTTTTGTTTTTTATGTCATCAATAGATGTCCTAAGCCCATTGTTGTTGCCCACATGATTCCAAATCAATTAGAAGTAACCATTTGGAAATATATCTCACTCGTGCAACTGCCTTGTTTCGCTTTTGATATGTTTTGACTGCCAGAGAGTAATCTCCATCAACCGTCACTGAGGAATATTGGGGGACTGCCATCAAATACTCCTAGTCCATATGATGAGTCTGTTATCAAACAACTACAAATCGTTCATAGTCTCGCCTATGCCGAATATTCGAATACGAAGGTTGAAGCCCCTTTGTCAGTCCACAATTTCCTCTTACCATACCAAGATGCTTGAACCATAGATGATTCAACGGGCGGAGGATGTTGGAGGCGGACACCTTTCATATTAAATGTTTTTCGAGATAATTATTGTTGTAATTTGTTGTTTGTGCAATGGGTCAATATTTCCCTTAATTTTATTTAAAATTGTTTAATTTATTATTAATTTTCTCGTTTAGAGTTAAGCTTGATGATCGGAAATTATTTGCAAGTGAAAAAGGAAAGCCAAGGACTCGAACCCACATTGTTACCAAATTACGTTACCTGGTTTCACTGGTGGTAAAGCAGATCTTCGGACGTATCGACTATGTAGTGGCTTATCTGTCCTAGAACTTTTTGTTTTTCAAATGCAAATGTGTTTTTTACATTTACGCGGATATTTGGCCGCTTAAATGTATTTTCTTCACGACAAACGCTTTTTTGCGCTGCCTTTGAAGTTATGAGTTTTGGCTTTGAACGCTAACACGCCGTGACAACATTTTTTGATATGTTTTCAAGGACGTGGGTTCAAATCCTAGCCGGGCTCAGCCTGTTTTTTATTTTTTGAAATTTTGCCTTTTAGGCGAAGATAATTTTTAATGACTTTTTATTAATTTTCTCGTTTAGAGTTAAGCTTGATGATCGGAAATTATTTGCTAGTGAAAAAGGAAAGCCAAGGACTCAAACCCACATCGTCACCAAATTACGTTACGTGGTTTCACTGGTGGTAAAGCAGATCTTCGGACGTATCGACTATGTAGTGGCTTCTCTGTCCTAGAACCTTTGTTTTTCAAATGCAAATGTGTTTTATACATTTACGCGGATATTTGGTCGCTGAAATGTATTTTCTTCACGACAAACGCTTTTTTGCGCTGCCTTTGAAGTTATGAGTTTTGGCTTTGAACGCTAACACGCTGTGACAAAATTGTTTGATATGTTTTCAAGGGCGTGGGTTCAAATCCCAGCCGGGCTCAGCCTGTTTTTTTTAATTTTTTGAAATTTTGCCTTTTAGGGCGAAGATAATTTTTAAAGAGTTTTTTTTTTTATTTTTCTCGTTTAGAGTTAAGCTTGATGATCGGAAATTATTTGCTAGTGAAAAAGGAAAGCCAAGGACTCTAACCCACCCAAATTACGTTACCTGGTTTCACTGGTGGTAAAGCAGATCTTCGGACGTATCGACAATGTAGTGGCTTCTCTGTCCTAGAACCTTTGTTTTTCAAATGCAAATGTGTTTTATACATTTACGCGGATATTTGGTCGCTGAAATGTATTTTCTTCACGACAAACGCTTTTTTGCGCTGCCTTTGAAGTTATGAGTTTTGGCTTTGAACGCTAACACGCCGTGACAACATTTTTGATATGTTTTCAAGAACGTGCGTTCAAATCCCAGCCGGGATTTCGCCCACCTTAATGTTTTGTGCCAATTTGATCGTCGCAACGAGAAACAACAGCGACAATGCCTACATAGCTTAGGCATTTGTCTGTTATTAGTTTCGTCGTCCGTTTTGTGTTCATGGGCAATTGCAACAACAACACTGTTGTTTTGTCAGTTCTGTCTGTATGCATGTTTGTACGTACAGACTAGTAACTGTCGGCCTTAGCTTGTTTTGTTTTTGCAAATATTCTTGTTTCTAATATTCTTGTTTCTAGAAATAAGGAAAGTCAGTTGACAAATAACCGGCTTAGGCGAACAACTTGAATTATTAATAATAAAGTTTGAATTTCAAAAAACCAAGTTTTTATTTAATTTAAAATTGCGAGCGCTAAATTTAACTTTCTGTGCAAACACTAAGATTTTAATGAAAAAAAATATATGACCAAATTTGTTGATTTTAACTACATAAATATCGACAATAAATTTATCAACTGCGAGCGCTAAATTTAACTTACGGTGCAAACACTTAGATTTTAATGAATATGATCAGAAAATATATGTGAGAATTTGTTGATTTTAACTACATAAATATCGACAATAAATTTATCAATTATAGCAGAGATTCAGATAAAAATAGAATATTATATAAAGAAGAGAAATCACTAGTTTTTAGAGATAACCTTAGCAAATCCCTTAAATATTATAATAATAGGTGTCACTCAGTTACTAAAAATAAACTTTTTATAATAATAAAGACAAGTAAGAACGGCGTTAAGTTCGGCCGGGCCGAACTTGTTATACCCTCCACCACAAGTTGTATTGAAGTAAAATGGAATAATTAGTTTTTTTTTCGTGTATGAAGAACATTTACAGCCACTTCCATACTCTTGTGTGTTTTTCAAATTTGTTTTTTGTTTCGAAGCAAAAGCAAAGGTAAAATTATTTCGAAAACTAAAGTTCGGGCGTGTTTCATTCGCACACATTCTTTTTTCGACATACAGAAACTGGCTGTTAATACTAAATTTCAGCAATTTCGGTAAAACAATGTAAGGCACCTTTCTATGGGGACTATTTCGTCGATCTATACCGACAAATTTCTGACGGAAAGTTTTTAGACTCAAAGAAGACTAAATACCAATTTCCTATATTTCGGTAAGAGAATGTGGGTAAAACTTAAAAAATACGGAAATTCAAGAAGTACGCTTCTATGGGGATATAAGAAGACGTGGACCTATACTGATAATACTCTTCTGCAATATTTTATAACTCTTGGAAGACTAAATAACGAATTTCAGCCATTTCGGTGGGATATTGACGTCACAAACTTCAGTATTACGAAAATCGGGAGGTACCGTTCGAAACGTGGACGTATACCGACGAATTTTAGTCGGAAATGGGGCAATATGAAAGCGTGGACATATATCACATTGAAGACTAAATACCAAATTTCAGCCATTTTGGTGAAATATTGAAGCCATAAACTTCAAAATACGGAAAATCGGGAGGTACCTTTCCATGGGGGCTATATGAAGGCATGGACCGATACCGACAAAGTTCTGGGAGAAAGTTTTATTCCACCAACGTAGACTAAGTACCAAATTTCAGGCATTTCGGTGTGATAATGAAGCTAAAACATTCAAAACACCGAAAATCGGGAGGTACCGTTCTATGGGGTCTATGTGAAGGCGTGGACCGATACTGGGCGAAAGTTTTACACCCCTAAAGAAGACTACGTACCAAATTTCAGCCATTTTGGTACGATAATGAAGCTAAAACCTTAAAAATACCGAAAAGACCGATATATCCCATTTTCAATACCAATCGGCAAGTAATAAAAACTTCTGTACCAAATATTGACTCTCTATATTTAAAATTGCGAGCAGTATCTTGATTTCAACAGATAGACGGACGGACGGACATGGTAAAATCGACATAGAATTTTATGCTGATCAATAATATATACTTTATAGGGTCTCCGGCGAATATTTCGATGTGTTACAAACGGAATGACAAATTTAATTATACCCTCCATATGGTGGAGGGTATAATAAAAACATTTTAAAATATAAGAAAACAGATGTTGAGAACAAATATTTAAACAGGGAAATTTACAACGAATACATAGATATAGGATTCATAAGAAATTATAAATCTGTTAGACATAAGGAAGAACTTAAATATAGATTTAGTGATGTAGACAATGATTACACTAATAATATAAAAGCTGAAGCCAGATAAAAAGATTAGTAAAAAACATTTCAATATTTTTAATAAGTATTATGTAATTTATGAAATATAATATCAATATTTATGTTATATGTATTTATTTAAAAATTATCTTATTATACCTTTTTTCATTCACGAGTAAATTCTCGATCGAATCGAATGTCGTAATTGGGCCCCTTATTTCTTCCTGTTGTCATATATTTTAAAACTTAATTGTATATTGTACCACAAAACAAACTACAGCATTATATTATTGTTTAATGGGGGAGAAGTAATGATTGTATTATCATTACGATTATAATAATTATATTTATTCATTTTATAATTGAATTTAATAATCTATTTATTTTCTTAAAAAGTTAAATAGCTATATATCATTCCTTCTTCCCTTTATTTCCATTAATTCAATAATTATAAACAGATATAACACATTTTATTATAAATGATTAATTTATAGATTTGTTCTCTTCATTATTATAATATCAATACTTTGTATAATTCTACATATCGACATATTTGAATTTATTGTTATTCATAATTTTCATTTCCTGTTAAAATATATTTTCCTATCTTGTTACTTTTCAATTTCCCTTCAAATAAATAAGTTTATTATTCTGAAAACACATTTTAAAAATATTAAATTCAAGTAAATTATTGAAGACTATTTACTAAAATCGAATTTAATCTGGATAAATAAGCGGTTTACGTTACTGTTGAGGCCTCAATATCCCTCCGAAATAGCTGAAATTTGGTATTAAGTCTTCCTTGGAAGTATAAAACATTCCACCTAAAATTTCTCGATATGGGACCACGTCTTCATATAACCCACATAGAACGGTACATCTGGCATTATGAAGGTTGTGGCCTCAATATCCCTCCAAAATGGCTGTAATCTGGTATTAAGTCTTCTTTGGGGGTATACAACTTTCCACCTGACATTTGTCTGTATAGGGAAGTACCCGAAGGAGTGGACCAATATACTCCATATTCGAACCCGGTCTGTATCTAGAAGGAATATAATGTGCAAAGTTTGGACCAAATCGATTGCTCCCCTCGAGAGTTATCGTTCACACAATTTTACAGACAAATTTTGAACTTTTGTGGGGAAGGTACCCAAAGGAATTGGCCGATATGGCCCAAATTCGAACTTAAACTAAGTTTGGAAAAAATATTACGATACGCAAAATTTGGTTCGAATCAGTTGATCCGTTCGAGAGTTATCGTGCGCACCAGCCAGACGGACGGACATGGCTAAACCGATTCCAAGTTGTCTGAAACCGTTATTTCACTAAGGCACATTTTTGTCCTATCAAAGTGTATATACCCTTTCCAGCCTAAAGGCTGAGGTTATAAAAAGGTAAAATTGGAATTTACTCTTATTTATCCGACACAGTATACAATTGCTTGCAAATACAATTAATGGATGTTGAGGATAGACAGGAAATATTTGACCACTTAGCCATTATCGATCGAAATACACACAAAAGAATTAAAAATGTTAATAATCAAGTTATTATTAACGATTCCCTAAACCGGTCATTGGAACATTTAAAAATAGCTGTAGAAATTGATAGAAAGTAAATAGAATCATTGTATAATATTGAAGTGGATGTTTTGTTCGGTGCATCCAACAGTGAATAAAAAGATGCAGAAGATCAGTTCGATGTGAGTGGTTGTAAGACACTCCGTCTTTACAGATTGAGCGCATGTAAGACTCCCATTTATTCTAAATATTTACAACTTATTTGCTAGTTTACAAAACATATCTTAACCTAACTACAGTCTTTAATTCTTATCCATGAATGAAAAGGGTCATAAACCTTATGTGCAACCGCTCATAAGTACAACAAATAATGCACACACAATCACTAAGAAGTAGTTCTTTCGAGTGGTCCTCTAGGTTTGCGGTTACCAAAACAATCTCGTCTCGTCAACCTGGTGAATTAATGAATACATCACAATGGAACATTCCGGAGAATATTGAACTTGCAGATCCTTTGTTCTACAAGCCTCAACGCATTGATGTCCTTCTCAGTGCAGAAGTGTTCTTCGACTTGTTGTTAGATGGCAGAATTTCATTGGGAAATGGTTTGCCATGTCTTACAAACACAGTTTTTGGATGTATAGTTGGTGGTTCATCGCCTAGTCGTTCCAATTCAAATTCGTTGACGTGTATCTTAATCGTAAGTACACGAGAACAAAATATTGATGAAACTTCGAAACAAATCTGGAAAGTGGATGAGTATTCCAAATCTTCTACACCATGCACTGAAGAAGAACAAGCATGCAAAGATCATTTTGTCGAAACTGGTCGTTTTGATTCTGTAAAAGTGTAAAAGATCGTCTTCCATTGAAGAAATTACCCAATTATATCCCTTACACATTTGAAATAACTCGCACACGCTTTTTGTCGCTCGAAAGACGATTTGAACGTGACTTAATTTTGAAATCGATGTATGAAGCAATCATGCAAGAACATGTGTCTCTCGGACACATGTAGCCCTACAACCAATCGTTGAGTAATTCGCCTTATATAATACCTCATCATTGTTTTCTCAAGCATTATAGTAGCTCTACAAAACATCGAGTCGTATTTGATCCTGTCTCAATTATCACACAATTCACGTTTCGTTTGCACAAATACGCCCTCGCTGCAGATGTCTCAAAAATGTATCGGCAGTTTCGAATTGTAGAACCAGGAAAAATAACAAACATGATAATATAGAGATATTCCAATTGAACATTGTTAATAATGGCTTGTCGGCCGCCCCCTTTTCGCTTCGTAGTTTGTTTCTCATTGCAGATAAATACAAAACATCTAACTCGTGTGGTTTGGAGGTCTTACGGGATCTTTACGTCGATGACGTACTAACCGGCGCCGATATTATCGAAACTCTAGCCCTCAAGGGGGAAGAGTTATTACAAATCTTGAATTGCAACCATGTGTCATTCATTTCGAATGATGGCGAAGAAATCGTCATTAAAACGTCGGACAACATCACCAAAACCTTGGGTGTGTCTTGGAAACATCAACAAGATGTCTTCATTTATCGATTAGTGTTGCCCGATGTCACAAGTCCTAGAAGAAGATCAATTTTGTCTCTCGTATCTAGAAATTTACAATTTCCTTGGATTTTGAGATTGTTGAAAGTCGCTGCCATCTAAATTCAATCTTCTATTCGTCGTGCTGTCGCTTCTCTCATCAAAACGTGGATTTCATTGAAATACAAAATTGAAAATTTCACTTCAAACTAATTACGAATACTCTGAACCGGTTCGTTGCAAATCGTGTCCCAGAACTCAAAGAAGAAGCTCTAAACATGTTTTGGAAACATGTACAAGCAAGAATCAACCCAGCTGTTGTTGTATTTCGTGATCGTTGTATTCCCGAGACGTCAATCCTTATTTGGGATCGTCGTTGCTCGTTTATACAAGATGGCTCCAATTGTCTTGATATTGGAGATGAATTTACCATAGAAGGTTCAGAATATGAAATATATTTGGTCTTGCAAAACCCTATTCGTGGAGATAATGTCCCTCAGGATATTATGGATAAGCATTTCTCATATTTGAATTGTATTTGAATAATATTTTTTGTTTTTTATGTCATCAGTAGATGTCCTAAGCCCATTGTTGTTGCCCACATGATTCCAAATCAATTAGAAGTAACCATTTGGAAATATATCTCACTCGTTCAACTACCTTGTTTCGCTTTTCATATGTTTTGACTGCCAGAGTAATCTCCATCAACCGTCACTGAGGAAAATTGGGGGACTGCCATCAAATGCTCCTAGTCGATATGATGAGTCTGTTATCAAACAACTACAAATCGTTCATAGTCTCGCCTATGCCGAATATTCGAACGGCGTTAAGTTAGGCCGGGCCGAACTTGTTATACCCTCCATCACAAGTTGTATTGAAGTAAAATGGAATAATTAGTTTTTTTTCGTGTACGAAGAAGACTTACAGCCACTTCCATACTCTTGTGTTTTTTTTTCAAATTTGTTTTTTGCAAAGGTAAAATTATTTCGAAAACTAAAGTTCGGGCGTGTTCCATTCGCACACATTCTTCTTTCGACATACAGAAACTGGCTGTTAATACTAAATTTCAGCAATTTCGGTAAAACAATGTGAGGCACCTTTCTATGGGGGCTATTTCAAAACGTCGATCTATACCGACAAATTTCTGACGGAAAGTTTTTAGACTTAAAGAAGACTAAATACCAATTTTTCTATATTTCGGTAAGAGAATGTGGGTAAAACTTAAAAAATACCGAAATTCAAGAAGTACGCTTCTATGGGGATATAGGAAGACGTGGACCTATACTGATAATACCCTTCTGGAATATTTTATAACTCTTGGAAGACTAAATAACGAATTTCAGCCATTTCGGTGGGATATTGACGGCACAATCTTCAGTATTACGAAAATCGGGAGGTACCGTTCTAAGGGGGCTATATCGAAACGTGGACGTATACCGACGAATTTTAGTCGGAAATGGGGCAATATGAAAGCGTGGACATATATCACATTCAAGAAGTACGCTTCTATGGGGATATAGGAAGACGTGGACCTATACTGATAATACCCTTCTGGAATATTTTATAACTCTTGGAAGACTAAATAACGAATTTCAGCCATTTCGGTGGGATATTGACGGCACAATCTTCAGTATTACGAAAATCGGGAGGTACCGTTCTAAGGGGGCTATATCGAAACGTGGACGTATACCGACGAATTTTAGTCGGAAATGGGGCAATATGAAAGCGTGGACATATATATATATATATATATATAAATACCAAATTTCAGCCATTTTGGTAAAATATTGAAGCCACAAACTTCAAAATACGGAAAATCGGGAGGTACCTTTCCATGGGGGCTATATGAAGGCGTGGACCTATACCGACAAATTTAAAAGGGAAGTTTGAGTACCCGCAACGAAGTCTATATACCAAATTTCAGCCATTTCGGTGGAATATTGAGGCCACAACGTTCAAAATACCGAAAATCGGGAGGTACCGTTCTATGGGGGCTATATGAAGGCATGGTCCGATACCGACAAAGTTTTGGGAGAAAGTTTTATACCACCAACGTAGACTTAGTACCAAATTTCAGCCATTTCGGTGTGATAATGAAGCTAAAACCTTCAAAATACCGAAAATCGGGAGGTACTGTTCTATGGGGTCTATATGAAGGCGTGGACCGATACCGACAAAATTCAGCCATTTTGGTAGGATAATGAAGCTAAAACCTTAAAAATACCGAAAAGACCGATATATCCCATTTTCAATACCAATCGGCAAGTAATAAAAACTTCTGTACCAAATATTGACTCTCAAAATTGCGAGCTGTATCTTGATTTCAACCGATAGACAGACGAACGGACGGACATGGTTAAATCGACATAGAATTTTATGCTGATCAATAATATATACTTATAGGGTCACCGACGAATATTTCGATGTGTTACAAACGGAATGACAAATTTAATTATACCCTCCATATGGTGGAGGGTATAATAAAAACATTTTAAAATATAAGAAAACAGATGTTGAGAACAAATATTTAAACAGGGAAATTTACAACGAATACATAGATATAGGATTCATAAGAAATTATAAATCTGTTAGACATAAGGAAGAACTTAAATATAGATTTAGTGATGTAGACAATGATTACACTAATAATATAAAAGCTGAAGCCAGATAAAAAGATTAGTAAAAAACATTTCAATATTTTTAATAAGTATTATGTAATTTATGAAATATGATATCAATATTTATGTTATATGTATTTATTTAAAAATTATCTTATTATACCTTTTTTCATTCACGAGTAAATTCTCGATCGAATCGAATGTCGTAATTGGGCCCCTTATTTCTTCCTGTTGTCATATATTTATACCCTACACCACTATGTGGGGAGGGTATTATAAGTTGGTTTTGGCCAAAAAGTTTGTAACGCATCGAAATAGTGGTCGTAGACCCATACTTATATATACCAAAATGAATGTCTCGACGAGCTGAGTCGATCTGGCTATGTGTGTCCGTCCGTCAGTCCGTCCGTCCGTCCGTCTGTCCGTCTGTCCGTCTGTCCATCTAAACCTTGTAATCACGCTACAGGTCGCAATTTTGATCGGATCGTCACGAAATTTTGCGTGTTGATGGGGGTCCCGGAGGGGAAGAAGCCTATTGATTTTGGTGATGGTAGGATAATATTTAGGGGTCTGAAAGGGCAAAAAACTTAGGTGGATAAAAAGACAACGTTTTTTTCCAAAGCGAATATCTCAGCTTCTATATGGGGTATACCAAAAGCAAAACCTGACAATTAAAGTAGAAAATATCACCTTTCTAATGATGTAAAGTAGGTGCTCGTAGGTGATCAAACAACGAAGATATAATAATAGTAGCAAATAAAACACCAATTTTCATTTTTGCGATTTTAATTATATTGACGAATATCACAGCTTTAGTTGTAAACTTTCCAAAAGCAAAGCCTGACTATGAAAGTAGAAGATCCCGTCTTAACAATGATGCAAACTAGGTCGGCGTAGGTAACCAAATGACGGAGATATCGCAGTAGTCGGTAATACATCCCATTTTTCTATTTTTTGGAAATCACGCTACAGGTCGCAATTTTGATCGGATCGTCACGAACATTTAAGGGTTAATGGGGGTCTCACAGATTAAGAAGCCTATTGATTTTGGTGATGGTCGGATAATATTTAGGGGTCGGAATGGGCAAACACTTATTTGGAGAAAAGTCAACGTTTTATTTCAAAGCCAATATCTCTGTTTCTTTAAGAGGTATATCAAAAGCAAAACTAGGCAAGGAAACTACAAAATATCACCTTCACAACGATGTGAAATAGGTAGTCGTAGGTGGTCAAATAGCAGAGATATGGCAATAGTCGATAATGCATCCCATTTTCCGATTTTTTTGTAATCACGCTACAGGTCGCAATTTTGATCGGATCGTCACGAAATTTTGGGGGTTAATGGGGGTCCCAAAGAGAAAGAAGCCTATTGATTTTGATGATGGTCGGATAATATTCAGGGGTCGGAATGGGCAAACACTTATTTGGAGAAAGGTAGCTGCTCAAACAACAGAGATATCGCAATAGTCGGTAATGCATCCTATTTTCTGATTTGCTTGTAGTCACGCTACAGGTCGCAATTTTGATCGGATCGTCACGAATTTTTTTGGAGTGGATGCGGGTCCCACAGAGGAGGAAGCCTATTTAGTTTGGTGATGGTCAGATAATATTCAGGAGTCGAAATAAGCGAAAAGCTTATGTGGAGGAAAGTCAACGTTTTTTCTTATGCGAATATCTCCGCTTCTGGTTGGAGTATTCCAAAAGGAATACCCGTCAATGGTATGTTGGCGTAAGTGAGCAAACCGAGATATTGCAAAATTCAGTAATAAACCCAATTTTTCCATTTTTTGTAATCACGCTACAAGTTGGAATTTTGATCGGATGGTGGCGAAATTTTGGGGGTAGATGGGGGCTCCACACAGAAAGAAGCGTATTGATTTTGGTGATAGTCGGATAATATTTAGGGGTCGGAATGGGGAAAAACTTATTTGGAGACAAATTCAAAGTTTTATTCTTTGTGAATATATCGGCTTCTAGTAGTGGTATTCCAACGGCAAAGCCTGTAAATGGAAGAAGAAAATATTACCTTTACATTGGTGTAAAGCAGGTTGGCGAAGGTGGTCAAACAAGGGAGATACCACAATAGTCGATGATGCGTCGAATTCTTCCATTTTTTGCAATCAAGCTACAGGTCGTAATTTTGATCGGATGGTCACGAAATTTTGGTTGCTTATGGGGGTCCCAGAGAGAAAGAGGCATATTATTTTTGGTGGTAGTCGGATTATATTCCCTAAAAGAAATGTTTAGCAGTGAAAAGCTTATGCACAGGGGTAGTGGTGTAGGGTATCACATGGTCGGCCCCATCCCGACTGTAGCCTATGCTCACTTGTTTAAAACTTAATTGTATATTGTACCACAAAACAAACTACAGCATTATATTATTGTTTAATGGGGGAGAAGTAATGATTGTATTATCATTACGAATATAATAATTATATTTATTCATTTTATAATTGAATTTAATAATCTATTTATTTTCTTAAAAAGTTAAATAGCTAAATATCATTCCTTCTTCCCTTTATTTCCATTAATTCAATAATTATAAACAGATATAACACACATTTTATTATAAATGATTAATTTATAGATTTGTTCACTTCATTATTATAATATCAGTACTTTGTATGATTCTACATATCGACATATTTGAATTTATTGTTATTCATAATTTTCATTTCCTGTTAAAATATATTTTCCTATTTTGTTACTTTTCAATTTCCCTTCAAATAAATAAGTTCATTATTCTGAAAACATATCTTAAAAATATTCAATTCAAGTAAATTATTGAAGACTATTTACTAAAATCGAATTTAATCTGGATTAATTAGCGGTTTACGTTACTGTTGAGGCATCAATATCCCTCCGAAATGGCTGAAATTTGGTATTAAGTCTTCCTTGGAAGTATAAAACATTCCACCTGAAATTTCTCGATATGGGACCACGTCTTCATAACCCACATAGAACGGTACATCTGGTATTATGAAGGTTGTGGCCTCAATATCCCTCCAAAATGGCTGTAATTTGGTATTAAGTCTTCCTTGGGGGTATAAAACTTTCCACCTGACATTTGTCGGTATAGGGAAGTACCCGAAGGACTGGACCAATATACTCCATATTCGAACCCGATCTGTATCTAGAAGGAATATAATGTGCAAAGTTTGGACCAAATCGATTGCTCCCCTCGAGAACTATCGTTCACACAATTTTACAGACAAATTTTGAACTTTTGTGGGGAAGGTACCCAAAGCAATGGGCCTAAAGGCTGAGGTTATAAAAAGGTAAAATTGGAATTTACTCTTATTTATCCGACACAGTATACAATTGCTTGCAAATACAATTAATAGATGTTGAGGATAGACAGGAAGTATTTGACACAGTTTTTGGATGTATAGTTGGTGGTTCATCGCCTAGTCGTTCCAATTCAAATTCGTTGACGTGTATCTTAATCGTAAGTACACGAGAACAAAATATTGATGAAACTTCGAAACAAATTTGGGAAGTGGATGAGTATTCCAAATCTTCTACACCATGCACTGAAGAAGTACAAGCATGCAAAGATCATTTTGTCGAAACTGGTCGTTTTGATTCTGTAAAAGTGTAAAAGATCGTCTTCCATTGAAGAAATTACCCAATTATATCCCTTACACATTTGAAATAACTCGCACACGCTTTTTGTCGCTCGAAAGACGATTTGAACGTGACTTAATTTTGAAATCGATGTATGAAGCAATCATGCAAGAACATGTGTCGCTCGGACACATGTAGCCCTACAACCAATCGTTGAATAATTCGCCTTATATAATACCTCATCATTGTTTTCTCAAGCATTATAGTAGCTCTACAAAACATCGAGTCGTATTTGATCCTGTCTCAATTATCACACAATTCACTTTTCGTTTGCACAAATACGCTCTCGCTGCAGATGTCTCAAAAATGTATCGGCAGTTTCGAATTGTAGAACCAGGAAAAATAACAAACATGATAATATAGAGATATTCCAATTGAACATTGTTAATAATGGCTTGTCGGCCGCCCCCTTTTCGCTTCGTAGTTTGTTTCTCATTGCAGATAAATACAAAACATCTAACTCGTGTGGTTTGGAGGTCTTACGGGATCTTTACGTCGATGGCGTACTAACCGGCGCCGATATTATCGAAACTCTTGCCCTCAAGGGGGAAGAGTTATTACAAATCTTGAATTGCAACCATGTGTCATTCATTTCGAATGATGGCGAAGAAATCGTCATTAAAACGTCGGACAACATCACCAAAACCTTGGGTGTGTCTTGGAAACATCAACAAGATGTCTTCATTTATCGATTAGTGTTGCCCGATGTCACAAGTCCTAGAAGAAGATCAATTTTGTCTCTCGTATCTAGAAATTTACAATTTCCTTGGATTTTGAGATTGTTGAAAGTCGCTGCCATCTAAATTCAATCTTCTATTCGTCGTGCTGTCGCTTCTCTCATCAAAACGTGGATTTAATTGAAATACAAAATAAAAAATTTCGTCTCATCGTTGCACATTTGGACTAATTCCAAACTAGAACTTCATTGGATCAAAATAATTACGAATACTCTGAACCGGTTCGTTGCAAATCGTGTCCCAGAACTCAAAGAAGAAGCTCTAAACATGTTTTGGAAACATGTACAAGCAAGAATCAACCCAGCTGTTGTTGTATTTCGTGATCGTTGTATTCCCGAGACGTCAATCCTTATTTGGGATCGTCGTTGCTCGTTTATACAAGATGGCTCCAATTGTCTTGATATTGGAGATGAATTTACCATAGAAGGTTCAGAATATGAAATATATTTGGTCTTGCAAAACCCTATTCGTGGAGATAATGTCCCTCAGGATATTATGGATAAGCATTTCTCATATTTGAATTGTATTTGAATAATATTTTTTGTTTTTTATGTCATCAGTAGATGTCCTAAGCCCATTGTTGTTGCCCACATGATTCCAAATCAATTAGAAGTAACCATTTGGAAATATATCTCACTCGTTTAACTACCTTGTTTCGCTTTTCATATGTTTTGACTGCCAGAGTAATCTCCATCAACCGTCACTGAGGAAAATTGGGGGACTGCCATCAAATGCTCCTAGTCGATATGATGAGTCTGTTATCAAACAACTACAAATCGTTCATAGTCTCGCCTATGCCGAATATTCGAACGGCGTTAAGTTAGGCCGGGCCGAACTTGTTATACCCTCCATCACAAGTTGTATTGAAGTAAAATGGAATAATTAGTTTTTTTCGTGTACTTCCATACTCTTGTGTTTTTTTCAAATTTGTTTTTTGTTTCGAAGCAAAAGCAAAGGTAAAATTATTTCGAAAACTAAAGTTCGGGCGTGTTCCATTCGCACACATTCTTCTTTCGACATACAGAAACTGGCTGTTAATACTAAATTTCAGCAATTTCGGTAAAACAATGTGAGGCACCTTTCTATGGGGGCTATTTCAAAACGTCGATCTATACCGACAAATTTCTGACGGAAAGTTTTTAGACTCAAAGAAGACTAAATACCAATTTTCCTATATTTCGGTAAGAGAATGTGGGTAAAACTTAAAAAATACCGAAATTCAAGAAGTACGCTTCTATGGGGATATAAGAAGACGTGGACCTATACTGATAATACCCTTCTGGAATATTTTATAACTCTTGGAAGACTAAATAACGAATTTCAGCCATTTCGGTGGGATATTGACGGCACAATCTTCAGTATTACGAAAATCGGGAGGTACCGTTCTAAGGGGGCTATATCGAAACGTGGACCTATACCGACGAATTTTAGTCGGAAATGGGGCAATATGAAAGCGTGGACATATATCACATTGAAGACTAAATACCAAATTTCAGCCATTTTGGTAAAATATTGAAGCCACAAACTTCAAAATACGGAAAATCGGGAGGTACCTTTCCATGGGGGCTATATGGAGGCGTGGACCTATACCGACAAATTTAAAAGGGAAGTTTGAGTACCCGCAACGAAGTCTATATACCAAATTTCAGCCATTTCGGTGGAATATTGAGGCCACAACGTTCAAAATACCGAAAATCGGGAGGTACCGTTCTATGGGGGCTATATGAAGGCATGGACCGATACCGACAAAGTTTTGGGAGAAAGTTTTATACCACCAACGTAGACTTAGTACCAAATTTCAGCCATTTCGGTGTGATAATGAAGCTAAAACCTTCAAAATACCGAAAATCGGGAGGTACTGTTCTATGGGGTCTATATGAAGGCGTGGACCGATACCGACAAAATTCAGCCATTTTGGTAGGATAATGAAGCTAAAACCTTAAAAATACCGAAAAGACCGATATATCCCATTTTCAATACCAATCGGCAAGTAATAAAAACTTCTGTACCAAATATTGACTCTCAAAATTGCGAGCTGTATCTTGATTTCAACAGATAGACAGACGGACGGACAGACATGGTTAAATCGACATAGAATTTTATGCTGATCAATAATATATACTTTATAGGGTCACCGACGAATATTTCGATGTGTTACAAACGGAATGACAAATTTAATTATACCCTCCATATGGTGGAGGGTATAATAAAAACATTTTAAAATATAAGAAAACAGATGTTGAGAACAAATATTTAAACAGGAAAATTTACAACGAATACATAGATATAGGATTCATAAGAAATTATAAATCTGTTAGACATAAGGAAGAACTTAAATATAGATTTAGTGATGTAGACAATGATTACACTAATAATATAAAAGCTGAAGCCAGATAAAAAGATTAGTAAAAAACATTTCAATATTTTTAATAAGTATTATGTAATTTATGAAATATAATATCAATATTTATGTTATACTAGCTGAACCCGGTACGCTTTGCTGCCCCGACTACGATAAAATATAATGGAATGCCAGAATTATTTTAACGTTTTTAATATTTTAACAAATAAATATAGGAGATATGAAGGCGTTATGTATCTATTCATGGTTGTTATGGAGCTACTATGGTATTTTTGTATGTTTCAGGAGGTATCACTCCTCCGAAAGCCTTTCCGCCTATATGTATTCCTAATGATTTAGATATATCATAATAAAACATAAATCTTAAGAAGTCTCTCAAAGACATGATACTTAACAGCTGTAGCCTTGGTCAATTCCTTCCCGACTATAAGTACTTCTGTAAATAATTATGACTTTTACTGACTGCTAAGTCTTCAAAATTTCATTGAAATTTAACATACGTAACCAAAACATGAAATCGACCGAAAATATGTATGGGTAGCTATATTCCTATATGAACCGTTCTCGATATTATTTGTCATATTTATTTTTAGACCAAATCCCGTCTCACATTCACATTTTGTGCATAAAATACAGAAAATCAGCCGAAAATATATATGGTAGCTATATTCTAATGTGAACCGATTTCGGTATAATTTGTCCCATATATTTCTAGAACGAATTGCGTCACGCTTTGGACATATGTAGTGTGTCCAAATCTGAACCGGTCTCGATATAATTTTGCACATTTATATTTGGAACAAATTCCATCAGACATCCCAAATTTCAGCGACATTGGACACATATAGCGTGTTCAGAGCATCAAATACAGAAAATCGGCCTAAAATATATATAGGAGCAATATCCAAATCTGAACCGATTTCGATATGATTTGGCACATTTATGTCTAGACCAAATCCCGTTACGCATTCCAAATTTCACCGAAATTGGACATAAATAGCGAGTTTGGTTCATAAAATACAGGAAATCGGCCGAAAATATATATAGGAGCTATATTCAAATCTGAACCGATCTCTATATAAGTTAGCACATTTATTTCTGGAACAAATTCCGTCAGACCCTCCAAATTTCAGCGAAATTGAACATATACAGCGTGTTTGGTGCATAAAGTGTGGAAAATCGGCCGAAAATATATATTGGAGCTATATCCAAATCTGAACCGTTTTCGATATAATTCGGCACATTTATGCCTAGACCAAATTCCGTTACACATTCCAAATTTCAGCGAAATCGGACGTATATAGCGTGTTTGGTGCATCAAATGCGGAAAATCGGCCGAAAATATATATGGGAGCTATATCTAAATCTGAACCGATTTCGATATAATTCGGCACATTTATGTCTAGACCAAATTCCGTTACACATTCAAAATTTCAGCGAAATTGGACATATATAGCGTGTTTGGTGCATAAAATAAGGAAGTCGGCCGAAAATATATGTGTATGGGAGCTATGTATATCCAAATCTGAACCAATCTCGATATATTTTTGCACATTTATTTCTAAAACAAATTCCGTCATACATTCAAAATTTCAGCGAAATTGGACATATATAGCGTGTATGGTGCATAAAATAAGGAAGTCGGCCGAAAATATATGTGTATGGGAGCTATATCCAAATCTGAACCAATCTCGATATATTTTTGCACATTTATTTCTAAAACAAATTCCGTCATACATTCAAAATTTCAGCGAAATTGGACATATATAGCGTGTTTGGTGCATAAAATAAGGAAGTCGGCCGAAAATATATGTGTATGGGAGCTATATCCAAATCTGAACCGATTTTGATATAATTTGGCACGTTTAATTCCAGACCAAGTTCCGTCACACATTCCAAATTTCATTGAAATTGGACATAAATAGCATGTTTGGTACATAAAATAAGGAAATCGGTCGAAAATATATGTATGTGGGAGCTACATCCAAATCTGAACCGATTTGTATATAATTTGGTAAATTTATTTCTACATCAAAGTCCGTCACACATACAAAATTTGGAGATTTTTTCTGTAATAGTTCTAAAGATATTTGCATACAAAATCTAAATTTTTTGGAGGTACCTCCGGTTTTGATGCTATATCTCCAGATCAACGCGAAATTTCAAAAAATGATATAGCCTATTTTCATTCCAGGCCATGTAGCAATGTACCCTAAACATTTCAGTAAGATCTGTTCAGCGGTTTTCGAGTCTATAAGGCACAAACAAACAAACAAACAAACGTACAAACAAATTTCAATCTAATATATAAAAGGCAATGTGTGTATGTTTGTATGTTTGTATGTTCCGAATAGACTCAAAAACGGCTGAATAGATTTTCTTGAAAATTTCAGATAATGTACTGGGAACACCGGTGGTGAAAATAGGATATATATATTTTTTTGAATGGTCGTCGCGGAATTAAAATATCGCGGTCATCCCAAATTATTCAAAAATGTATTATTTCAGATAATATACCTAATTTTAGTAAGCGTGACTACAAAACCGCTATAACACTGGCTTCAATATGTGGGATAACGCGGTCATCGCCATATTTTGGAATACAGTAAAATCCCGATGACTTGAGATGTCACTATATAGAAATTCCGAAAAATCGATTGGGAAATCTTATGAAATTTTTTATGTGGAGTTTTTAGGTCTGAGAGTGAGTGTAGTGACCGGTGGTCCTCCCCACAATTTTTTTAAGAAAACCGCGAAATTCAAGATACGTTTTTATATATTGTTTACAAATTGTTTGCAATGCTATGGTAATTACAGTCTTGACCCTGAATGGTCGTCGCGGAAGTGAAAATCGCGGTCATCCCAAAATTTTCAAAAATTTATTAATTAGAACTGTCGTAAGCTCTTTTTATACGGCTAGGAGTAGTGACCGGTGGTCCTCCCCCACAATTTTTTTAAGAAATCTGAAATCTTTTATATTTTTGAACGTATTGTTTACAGATTGTTTTACCTGAATGATCGCGGTCATCACAAAGTTTGCAAAAATGTATTATTTCTATTAATATAGATAATTTTAGTAAGCGTGACACAAAAATGATATAAACACTAGCTTGAACAAGTGGGATAGCGCGGTCGTGAGCTATTTTAATACGGCTAAGTGTAGTGACCGGAGCTTCTCCTTCAAAAAAAAATTTTTTTTAAAATCTGAAGTCCATTATATTTTTGAACGTATTGTTTACAGATTGTTTGCAATACTACTGTAATTACTGTCTTGACCCTGAATGGTCTTCGCGGAAGTGAAATATCGCGAAAAGTGAAATATCGCGGTCATCACAAAATTTGCAAACATTTATTATTTCAGATAATATACATAATTTTGCAAGCGTGCCTTAAAAACGCTATAAACGCTGAACACTAAACAATAAGTGGGACAGCGCGATCAACTCCACATTTTGGAATACAGTAAAATCCGTATAACTTGAGATGTCACAAGATCGAAATTCCAGAAAGATCCATTGGAAATCAGACAAAGTTATTGATATACAATACAATATCATCATTGGAATCAGAATACCGCGATCGTGTTCGATTTTTGAAAATATTATAATTACGGATAAAATCTCAAAATGTGGGAAGTGAAACTTTATGAGCATTGATTTCAGTCCTTGGAATAGCTAGGTAAAGATACATTTTTTAAAGACAGCAAAATCTCGATAATAACAACTACAATTTATAGAAGTAATTTTTTTTATGAATTATATAAATGTTGCCATACATATCCCGAAGGAACATACATTTCGCTGAGAGGTATTTTACCACTATTGCATATAGAGCGCGAAGAAAAAAGGCGTTACGTTCGATCGGGCTGAATGAGGTTAAATCCACCAAAAATAGCGAAAATCAGGCGCCACCGTTCTATGGGAGCTATTTCAAAACGAGGACGTATACTGAACAGTGGCTATATCTATGAACTATCGAAAATCGGGAGGTACAGTTTTATGGGAGCTATATCAAAACGTGAACCTATTACTGTTACATACCGAGCGCAAATAAAAAGGCGTGTCTTTCGGTCAATACGAATATTTATGCTCTCCTCTTTAAAATATATTAAAACCAGATTTCAGCTATTTCGGTGTGATAATGATGTTAAAGCCTCAATCGAAAATCAGCCGGTAGAGTTCTATGGGAGCTATATCAAAACGTGGACCTATACCAAAAATTCTTTGCAGTAATAATTACGACCCCAACCGAGACCAACAATCCAATATATAGCAATGTTAATTGACGTGCACCGACAATTATATGTGGGTCACAAAGTGCTTTAAACTGTCGATTTATGGTGAAGGGTATAATAAAAGAGCTTTTATATCTTAAATTTGGGGGATACCATTATATGGAATTTATGTCAAAACATTGATTTATATTATGAAGTTTCTAGAGGGATGCCTAATTGTGGGTGTATCAATACTGGATAGATAACTAAAGTTTACACGGAGAACCCAAACAACGGGCCAGCAACGCGGACCGGGTCAGCTAGTTTTATATATATAGATGTATTAATTTAAAAATTATCTTATTATACCTTTTTTCATTTTTAAACACATTGTTCCACAACATCCCATACGGGACAAGCGAGACTTCCCTCATATCAATGAGTGCACCCCGATTCATATTTAGCTCAATGATATGGGAGTAGAGGGGTAATGCCGGTTCCAGATCAGTAATTTGATACCTTTTTACCTCCTGTCTGTGTGTGTGTGTGTGTGTGTGAGAGAGAGTGTGTGTGTGTGTGAGAGAGAGATTGAGAGAGAGGGAGAGAGTGTGTGTGTGTGTGAGAGAGAGAGAGAGAGTAAGAGAGTATTTGGAGAGCGAGGGTTAAATTTAACTGCACAGTGGGTCAAAACAACAAAAAATTACAAGAAATATGATAGGCTAAGCCACCTATATGAACGGATGAGGGGGAGAGAGCTCGAGAATTTGAGAGACCCACATTTTTTCGATAATATAATCAAGAATACATACATACATATGTAAGCGTTTAAATATAAGCGAGGCAAAATATGAAACAATGTTGCATAATTTACCTCCTGTTTGTGTGAAGCAAAATATGAAACAATGTTGCTTATTTTACCTCCTGTATATATGATGAAGAGAGCGAGACCAAAATTTGAGGAGAGAACCGCATTTAATCAGATCCAAACCGAGAAGTTGATAGAGAACCACACTTAACCTGTATATATGTGGGAGAGACCCACATTTTTTCGATAATATAATCAAGAATACATACATATGTAAGCGTTTAAATATAAGCGAGGCAAAATATGAAACAATGTTGCATATTTTACCTCCTGTATGTGTGAAGCAAAATATGAAACAATGTTGCATATTTTACCTCCTGTATGTGTGAAGCAAAATATGAAACAATGTTGCATATTTTACCTCCTGTATGTGTGAAGCAAAATATGAAACAATTTTGCATATTTTACCTCCTGTATATGTGTGGAAGGGAGCCAGACCGAGAAGTTGATAGAGAACCACACTTAACCTGTATATATGTGGGAGAGACCCACATTTTTTCGATAATATAATCAAGAATACATACATACATATGTAAGCGTTTAAATATAAGCGAGGCAAAATATGAAACAATGTTGCATATTTTACCTCCTGTATGTGTGAAGCAAAATATGAAACAATGTTGCATATTTTACCTCCTGTATGTGTGAAGCAAAATATGAAACAATTTTGCATATTTTACCTCCTGTATATGTGTGGAAGGGAGCCAGACCGAGAAGTTGAGAGAGAACCACATTTGATCGTTAATGTAAACAAAATACATTTATTTTAATATATGTCTGTCCGTGAGCATGTCGAATCATGATCATAATCAAAGAGGATTTTTCCGTCCGTCCGCCAGTCTCTGTGAGCATGTTCATTCATGTTCATAACTTAACATCTGTATGCATAATTAATTTCACAATATTGTGAAATTATTGATGGTGGTCAGTTGACAAATTTCGTATAAAAATCTTAATTAAGATTCAATGTATACCCAATTAATTTCACAAGTTTGTGAAATTATTGATGATGGTCAGGTTCGTTCGTCTTTTGAATTTCATAACGCTATGAGTAAACATAAAGTGACCATGAAATGATTCGTACAAATTCTGTCTATTGTTTTACTCCATGTTAGCGTACTGGTGATCGATACATTGACCAAAAATTTGATTTTTTGTCAACGAGCATTTAGGCAATTTGTTTACATCTAATATATAAAAGGCAATGTGTGTATGTTAGTATGTTTGTTTGTTTGTATGTTTGTATGTTCCGAATAGACTCAAAAACGGCTGAATAGATTTTCTTGAAAATTTCAGATAATGTACTGGGAACACCGGTGGTGAAAATAGGCTATATATTTTTTTGAATGGTCGTCGCGGAAGTGAAATATCGCGGTCATCCCAAATTATTCAAAAGTGTATTATTTCAGATAATATACCTAATTTTAGTAAGCGTGACTACAAAACCGCTATAACACTGGCTTCAATATGTGGGATAACGCGGTCAACGCCATATTTTGGAATATAGTAAAATTCCGATGTCTTGAGATGTCACTATATAGAAATTTCGAAAAATCGATTGGGAAATCTTATGAAATGTTGTATGTGGAGTTTTTAGGTCTGAGAATAGGTCGTAATCTATTTTTTTATCCCGCTAAGTGTAGTGACCGGTGGTCCTCCCCACAATTTTTTTAAGAAAACCGCGAAATTCAAGGTACGTTTTAATATATTGTTTACAAATTGTTTGCAATGCTATGGTAATTACAGTCTTGACCCTGAATGGTCGTCGCGGAAGTGAAAATCGCGGTCATCCCAAAATTTTCAAAAATGTATTATTTCAATTAATTAGAACTGTCGTAAGCTGTTTTTATACGGCTAGGAGTAGTGACCGGTGGTCCTTCCCCACAATGTTTTTAAGAAAATCTGAAATCTTTGATATTTTTGAACGTATTGTTTATAGATTGTTTTCCCTGAATGATCGCGGTCATCACAAAGTTTTCAAAAATGTATAATTGAACAAGTGGGATAGCGCGGTCGTGAGCTATTTTAATACGGCTAAGTGTAGTGACCGGAGGTTCCCCTTCAATTTTTTTTTTTTAAATCTGAAGTCCATGATATTTTTGAACGTATTGTTAACAGATTGTTTGCAATACTACTGTAATTACTGTCTTGACCCTGAATGGCCTTCGCGGAAGTGAAATACCGCGAAAAGTGAAATATCGCGGTCATCACAAAATTTGCAAACATTTATTATTTCAGATAATATACATAATTTTGTAAGTGTGCCTAAAAAACGCTATAAACGCTGAACACTAAACAATAAGTGGGACAGCGCGATCAACATCACATTTTGGAATACAGTAAAATCCGGATAACTTGAGATGTCACAAGATCGAAATTCCAGAAAGATCCATTGGAAATCAGACAAAGTTATTGATATACAATACAATATCATCATTGGAATCAGAATACCACGATCGTGTTCAATTTTTGAAAATATTATAATTACGGATAACATCTCAAAATGTGGGAAGTGAAACTTCATGAGCATTGATTTCAGTCCTTGGAATAGCTAGGTAAAGATACATTTTTTTAAATACAGCAAGATCTCGATAGTAACAGCTACAATTTATGGAAGTAATTTTTTTTTATGAATTATATAAATGTTGCCATACATATCCCGAAGGAATATACATTTCGCTGAGGGGTATTTTTCCACTATTGCATATAGAGCGCGAAGAAAAAAGGCGTTACGTTCGATCGGGCTGATTAAGGCTAAATCTACCAAATATAGAGAAAATCAGGCGCCACCGTTCTATGGGAGCTATATCAAAACGAGGACGTATACTGAACAGTGGCTATATCTCTGAACTATCGAATATCGGGAGGTACTGTTTTATGGGAGCTATATCAAAACGTGAACTGTTACATACCGAGCGCAAATAAAAAGGCGTGTCTTTCGGTCGATACGAATATTTATGCTCTCCTCTTTAAAATATAGTAAAACCAGATTTCAGCCATTTCTGTGTGATAATGATGTTAAATCCTCAAAAATAGCGAAAATCAGCCGGTACAGTTCTATGGGAGCTATATCAAAACGTGGACCTATACAAACAATTCTTTGCAGTAATAATTACGACCCCAACCGAGACCAACAATCCAATATATAGCAATGTTAATTGACGTGTACCGACCATTATATGTGGGTCACAAAGTGCTTTAAACTGTCGATTTATGGTGAAAGGTATAATAAAAGAGATTTTATATCTTAAATTTGGGGGATACCATTATATGGAATTTATGTCAAAACATTGATTTATATTATGAAGTTTCTAGAGGGATGCCTAATTATGGGTGTATCAATACTGGATAGATAACTAAAGTTTACACGGAGAACCCAAACAACGGGCCAGCAACGCGGACCGGGTCAGCTAGTTTAATATAAACAAATCGTTAATAGAAGAAGAGAAAGAATATTTCTTTGTTCATATGAGATCTTGCCCTTTGTTGTTATTACACAGCTTGAGTATAATATGCATGTGGCGTTAGTGTTGACCATACTATGGTGGGAGAGGGGGATTCAAATGTGAGGTGGGGTATGGTTGAGGAGCATCTTGATGCTGGAATACATTCAATACTTTGATTCTTCTAAATACTTGTATATTGAAGGGATTTGATGAGTACGCCACCAGTACTTAATACGTCACAGATTTTTAACGGAGATAAGATGCACTGCACAGTGGGTCAAAACAACAAAAATAATATCCAAAATGTTAGGCTGAACCAAATTTAGAGTAAGTCTAAATGAAATCATATGTATGAGTGAGAGTATGGTATTATTGTCATCAAAAAACACACATACATATAAGCGTTTAAATATAGGCAAGACAAAATATGAAACAAAGTTGGATTTTTTATCTCCAGTATGTGTGGGAAGCAAAATATGAAACAATGTTGCATATTTAGCCTCCTATATATGTGAGAGAGGGAGCGATAGACAGAGAATTGGGAAAGTCAATGTATATGTAAGCGTTTAAATATAAGCGAGGCAAAATATGAAACAATGTTGCATATTTTACCTCTTGTATGTGTGAAGCAAAATATGAAACAATGTTGCATATTTTACCTCCTGTATGTGTGGGAACAAAATATGAAACAATGTTGCATATTTTTACCTCCCGTATATGTGAAAGAGGGAGATGAAATAGATAGAGAATTGGGAAAAACCCCCAACATTTTGCAATATAATCAAAGAAAAAAAAAACCAAGTCAAAGCGTTTAAGGCTTGGGAATTTCGTACTCGTAACTTAATTTAATTTGAGTTTAAATAAATAGGAATGAGAGAGTCTCAGTTATTGTATGACTTCAACCAGGAGTAAATATCAATGGTCACCATTTGTTATGCTCTCTATACTCGATGTTAGCGGGTTGGAGATCGATACATGGACCCAATAATTAGATTTTTTATTTTAAATTTTGCCTGTTAGAGCGAAGATCATTTTTAATGATTTCTATTAATTTTCTCGTTTAGAGTTAAGCTTGATCAGTTTTAATGACTTTTATTAATTTTCTCGTTTAGAGTTAAGCTTGATGATCGGATTTTTTGTCAACAAGAACGTAGACAATTTGGTTACATTTAATCAAATGTAAACAAAAGTGGTTGTATTTAGGATTGAGGAAAAATAAACTACATATAACTTCATCAATAAATGGCTAGCAACACATGGAACATTTTCTACCAGAAGAGGTTCACTTGACAAAGATCAAAAATATGTCCACAATATAAAAACAATGTACTGCATTCGTTGATATAGCAAATTTTGCATAAATTTGCATCTGATATTTAATAGAAAGTTTTCTTAATGTCTATTTATCCAGCAGATGTTGTGGTATATCAGATGTTATGGAAGCTGGAATTATTGTTTACTCCAAAAATATCATAAGCAAGAAGAATACTTTCCAACATACCGACAATTATTGTATGCCTCGTCAATAATGTGTAATTAGGTGACCAACGATGATGTTCATGTAAGGTCTATCTTCATGTTCCTAAAAACCAATTTCCACCTCATACCAGAACGGACCAATTCATTGATATCTAAAAATCCAATGGATAATTTTGAAACGTTTGTAAGCGTTCATCTTCACGATGGAATCTATTATCCATGACATAGGATGGTTTTTTGTTTTTGTAATTTCCAATAAACCGCTGACAGAAATATACTCCATTTCATCAAAATACAAAGGGATCACTGATGTGAATAGGGTTAAGGGGCTTTGACGCAGAGTTTCATGCCAAAAAGACTGGACAAATGATTATGCTTGATGTCTGCGCTTAACAAAGTTATTGAATAATCTTCTGTTTAACAGCATGTTTATTCGTGGTCATGATTAAACATGCCATCTATCCAAATAATTCCCAAAGATTGTGAATTTCATATTTATATTGCTTGACATTACATTTTTCATATTATCACAATTTGGAATAAGAAATAAGGTAGCTCAAGTTCGAAAAAATCTCTATCCAATCTTCCTGAATTCATAGATTCAGGTTTCGTTCACATTGGGTTGGGTTCAGGTAAGGTTCAGGTTGGGTTCAGGTAAGGTTCAGGTTGGGTTAAGGTTAGGTTGGGTTCAGGTTGGGTTGGGTTCGGGTTGGGTTCAGGTTGGGTTGGGTTGAGTTCAGGTTGGGTTGGGTTCAGGTTAGGTTGGGTTGGGTTAGGTTCAGGTTGGGATCAGGTTAGGTTGGGTTCAGGTTAGGTTGGGTTAGGATGGGTTCAGGTTGGGTTGGGTTCAGGTGGGGTTGGGTTCAGGTTAGGTTGGGTTCAGGTTAGGTTGGGTTCAGGTGGGGTTGGGTTCAGGTTAGGTTGGGTTAGGTTGGGGTTCTATATATATTGTATCAATAACTCAAATTTAACAGTATAACTCTAACAATGGAAGAAGAAATTTCAAAACGGCTGGTTCAATCCCGCAATGTTTTGAAAAGAAAATTTCAAAACATTAAAAGGGGAGAACAAGCAAGAACAACTCAATTGGAAAATACGTTCAAACCTATAACAGATGAATTAAACAAATTAGTTAAAACAACAAGTGAAAATGCATCCAAATACATGATTCCTAAAACAGAAAATATACCCGAGTATGGGGAATCATCGTTTTCCAGTATCAAGAGATATAAGGAAGATGTTAAAGAAGAAACCACTCTAAGTGATGATGAGTACGAAGAAGATAATAATCAAGATGACTCAAGTAACGACGAGGGTGGAGAAGAATCTTTTTATTCTGATCATGATGACTATGATTATGAAAACAATCTTCTTCAATTGAAAATCAATAATAATCTGGATACTGTATACGGTCCACATAAAAATGTTAATGGGGGATGGAAATTTGGAGATAAACCTTTAGAAATAAATAATGAAAAAAATTATGGTAGGAAACCAGAATTGGGCACTCACACCAGGCTTATTTGAACTCCTCTTTCATCAAAAGCCCAAAAACTACGATGAATCGGAGTTGGAGATATATAAGAAAATTTTACTGGATTCAAATGCACATAAAGTAAACTACAACCATAATGAACGAGTAAAATCTAACAAAGGATATAAATACACTAATATAATAAAGAAGATAGTCGATGGTACTCACACTGGTAAAGGCCTAATGAGAGTAAATCCCGAAAAACCTCAATATGAATATTGGAACGATCCCAATGTTCTTGTTGAACGACTAAAGCTGTTGGTGGAATCAAATCAAAGTGGAAAATATGACCATACAAATGAGATGGTTTCTATAATTGAAGAACTACGAGAGGCAGATATTATATATTAATCAAATTTGTACATTGCGATTACGAAATAAATGCAATCTATTTCCATCGTAATATTGTTGTTTTTATTTATTTTTTAATGCGTATTAGTCATTGATATATATTTATAATAAGGACTTTGAAACTGTGACAATCATGAGGAATATATCATGGATCATCAGTAAGGTAAAATCCAAACCAAATATGATCCCAACCCCACCTGAACCCAACCTAACCTTAACCTAACCTGAACCCAACCCAACCTGAACCCAACCCTACCTTAACCCAACCTGAACCTTACCTGAACCCAACCTGAACCTTACCTGAACGCAACACAATGTGAACGAAACCTGAATCTATGAATTCAGGAAGATTGGATAGAGATTTTTTCGAACTTGAGCTACCTTATTTCTTATTCCAAGTTGTGATAATATGAAAAATGTAATGTCAAGCAATATAAATATGAAATTCACAATCTTTGGGAATTATTTGGATAGATGGCATGTTTAATCATGACCACGAATAAACATGCTGTTAAACAGAAGATTATTCAATAACTTTGTTAAGCGCAGACATCAAGCATAATCATTTGTCCAGTCTTTTTGGCATGAAACTCTGCGTCAAAGCCCCTTAACCCTATTCACATCAGTGATCCCTTTGTATTTTGATGAAATGGAGTATATTTCTGTCAGCGGTTTATTGGAAATTACAAAAACAAAAAACCATCCTATGTCATGGATAATAGATTCCATCGTGAAGATGAACGCTTACAAACGTTTGAAAATTATCCATTGGATTTTTAGATATCAATGAATTGGTCCGTTCTGGTATGAGGTGGAAATTGGTTTTTAGGAACATGAAGATAGACCTTACATGAACATCATCGTTGGTCACCTAATTACACATTATTGACGAGGCATACAATAATTGTCGGTATGTTGGAAAGTATTCTTCTTGCTTATGATATTTTTGGAGTAAACAATAATTCCAGCTTCCATAACATCTGATATACCACAACATCTGCTGGATAAATAGACATTAAGAAAACTTTCTATTAAATATCAGATGCAAATTTATGCAAAATTTGCTATATCAACGAATGCAGTACATTGTTTTTATATTGTGGACATATTTTTGATCTTTGTCAAGTGAACCTCTTCTGGTAGAAAATGTTCCATGTGTTGCTAGCCATTTATTGATGAAGTTATATGTAGTTTATTTTTCCTCAATCCTAAATACAACCACTTTTGTTTACATTTGATTAAATGTAACCAAATTGTCTACGTTCTTGTTGACAAAAAATCCGATCATCAAGCTTAACTCTAAACGAGAAAATTAATAAAAGTCATTAAAACTGATCAAGCTTAACTCTAAACGAGAAAATTAATAGAAATCATTAAAAATGATCTTCGCTCTAACAGGCAAAATTTAAAATAAAAAATCTAATTATTGGGTCCATGTATCGATCTCCAACCCGCTAACATCGAGTATAGAGAGCATAACAAATGGTGACCATTGATATTTACTCCTGGTTGAAGTCATACAATAACTGAGACTCTCTCATTCCTATTTATTTAAACTCAAATTAAATTAAGTTACGAGTACGAAATTCCCAAGCCTTAAACGCTTTGACTTGGGTTTTTTTTTTCTTTGATTATATTGCAAAATGTTGGGGGTTTTTCCCAATTCTCTATCTATTTCATCTCCCTCTTTCACATATACGGGAGGTAAAAATATGCAACATTGTTTCATATTTTGTTCCCACACATACAAGAGGTAAAATATGCAACATTGTTTCATATTTTGCCTCGCTTATATTTAAACGCTTACATATACATTGACTTTCCCAATTCTCTGTCTATCGCTCCCTCTCTCACATATATAGGAGGCTAAATATGCAACATTGTTTCATATTTTGCTTCCCACACATACTGGAGATAAAAAATCCAACTTTGTTTCATATTTTGTCTTGCCTATATTTAAACGCTTATATGTATGTGTGTTTTTTGATGACAATAATACCATACTCTCACTCATACATATGATTTCATTTAGACTTACTCTAAATTTGGTTCAGCCTAACATTTTGGATATTATTTTTGTTGTTTTGACCCACTGTGCAGTGCATCTTATCTCCGTTAAAAATCTGTGACGTATTAAGTACTGGTGGCGTACTCATCAAATCCCTTCAATATACAAGTATTTAGAAGAATCAAAGTATTGAATGTATTCCAGCATCAAGATGCTCCTCAACCATACCCCACCTCACATTTGAATCCCCCTCTCCCACCATAGTATGGTCAACACTAACGCCACATGCATATTATACTCAAGCTGTGTAATAACAACAAAGGGCAAGATCTCATATGAACAAAGAAATATTCTTTCTCTTCTTCTATTAACGATTTGTTTATATTAAATGTAAACAAATTGCCTAAATGCTCGTTGACAAAAAATCAAATTTTTGGTCAATGTATCGATCACCAGTACGCTAACATGGAGTAAAACAATAGACAGAATTTGTACGAATCATTTCATGGTCACTTTATGTTTACTCATAGCGTTATGAAATTCAAAAGACGAACGAACCTGACCATCATCAATAATTTCACAAACTTGTGAAATTAATTGGGTATACATTGAATCTTAATTAAGATTTTTATACGAAATTTGTCAACTAACCACCATCAATAATTTCACAATATTGTGAAATTAATTATGCATACAGATGTTAAGTTATGAACATGAATGAACATGCTCACAGAGACTGGCGGACGGACGGAAAAATCCTCTTTGATTATGATCATGATTCGACATGCTCACGGACAGACATATATTAAAATAAATGTATTTTGTTTACATTAACGATCAAATGTGGTTCTCTCTCAACTTCTCGGTCTGGCTCCCTTCCACACATATACAGGAGGTAAAATATGCAAAATTGTTTCATATTTTGCTTCACACATACAGGAGGTAAAATATGCAACATTGTTTCATATTTTGCTTCACACATACAGGAGGTAAAATATGCAACATTGTTTCATATTTTGCTTCACACATACAGGAGGTAAAATATGCAACATTGTTTCATATTTTGCCTCGCTTATATTTAAACGCTTACATATGTATGTATTCTTGATTATATTATCGAAAAAATGTGGGTCTCTCCCACATATATACAGGTTAAGTGTGGTTCTCTATCAACTTCTCGGTTTGGATCTGATTAAATGCGGTTCTCTCCTCAAATTTTGGTCTCGCTCTCTTCATCATATATACAGGAGGTAAAATAAGCAACATTGTTTCATATTTTGCTTCACACAAACAGGAGGTAAATTATGCAACATTGTTTCATATTTTGCCTCGCTTATATTTAAACCAGCGACGACCACAGAAATACAACCAAAGCGAAGACATGTATGAACGTATGAGTGAAAAAAGCAACAACCACATTATGTTTTTGTTTGTTTTCATTCATTTACACTGTACGTGAGAGAGAGAGGCAAATGCAAAAACAACTCAGTGGGCGCCCTCACTATACGATCTAAGCAAAGAAGCTCGTCCCTGATTTAAACGCTTACATATGTATGTATGTATTCTTGATTATATTATCGAAAAAATGTGGGTCTCTCAAATTCTCGAGCTCTCTCCCCCTCATCCGTTCATATAGTTGGCTTAGCCTATCATATTTCTTGTAATTTTTTGTTGTTTTGACCCACTGTGCAGTTAAATTTAACCCTCGCTCTCCAAATACTCTCTTACTCTCTCTCTCTCTCACACACACACACACTCTCTCTCTCACACACACACACACACAGACAGGAGGTAAAAAGGTATCAAATTACTGATCTGGAACCGGCATTACCCCTCTACTTATGGGACCTACTGTTTATCGCCGAGTCCGAACGGCGTGTCTTAAGACACCACTTTTGGAGAAGTTTTTCAAGGCTGAAATACTCAGGAAATGTCGCCAACATTACTGAGGGGTATTTTGCCACCGTTGAAAAATGTTTGATGTTGCCTGGCCGGGGAATCGAACCCCCGACCTTCTACGTGCAAGGCGGGCGTGCATACCATTACACCACGTTGGCACCCTTTTTTCATTCACGAGTAAATTCTCGATCGAATCGAATGTCGTAATTGGGCCCCTTATTTCTTCCTGTTGTCATATATTTTAAAACTTAATTGTATATTGTACCACAAAACAAACTACAGCTTTATATTATTGTTTAATGAGGGAGAAGTAATGATTGTATTATCATTACGAATATAATAATTATATTTATTCATTTTATAATTGAATTTAATAATCTATTTATTTTCTTAAAAAGTTAAATAGCTAAATATCATTCCTTCTTCCCTTTATTTCCATTAATTCAATAATTATAAACAGATATAACACACATTTTATTATAAATGATTAATTTATAGATTTGTTCACTTCATTATTATAATATCAATACTTTGTATGATTCTACATATCGACATATTTGAATTTATTGTTATTCATAATTTTCATTTCCTGTTAAAATATATTTTCCTATTTTGTTACTTTTCAATTTCCCTTCAATAAATAAGTTCATTATTCTGAAAACATATTTTAAAAATATTCAATTCAAGTAAATTATTGAAGACTATTTACTAAAATCGAATTTAATCTGGATTAATTAGCGGTTTACGTTACTGTTGAGGCATCAATATCCCTCCGAAATGGCTGAAATTTGGTATTAAGTCTTCCTTGGAAGTATAAAACATTCCACCTGAAATTTCTCGATATGGGACCACGTCTTCATAACCCACATAGAACGGTACATCTGGTATTATGAAGGTTGTGGCCTCAATATCCCTCCAAAATGGCTGTAATTTGGTATTAAGTCTTCCTTGGGGGTATAAAACTTTCCACCTGACATTTGTCGGTATGGGGAAGTACCCGAAGGAGTGGACCAATATACTCCATATTCGAACCCGATCTGTATCTAGAAGGAATATAATGTGCAAAGTTTGGACCAAATCGATTGCTCCCCTCGAGAACTATCGTTCACACAATTTTACAGACAAATTTTGAACTTTTGTGGGGAAGGTACCCAAAGGAATGGGCCTAAAGGCTGAGGTTATAAAAAGGTAAAATTGGAATTTACTCTTATTTATCCGACACAGTATACAATTGCTTGCAAATACAATTAATGGATGTTGAGGATAGACAGGAAGTATTTGACCACTTAGCCATTATCGATCAAAATACACACAAAACAATAAAAAATTTTAATAATCAAGTTTTTATTAACGATTCCCTATACCGGTCATTGGAACATTTACAAATAGCTGTAGAAAATGATAGAAAGTAAATAGAATCATTGTATAATATTGAAGTGGATGTGATGTTCGGTGCATCCAACAGTGAATAAAAAGATGCAGAAGATCAGTTCGATGTGAGTGGTTGTAAGACACTACGTCTTTACAGATTGAGCGCATATAGGGCACCCATTTATTCTAAATATTTACAACTTATTTGCTAGTTTACAAAACATTTCTTAACCTAACTACAGTCTGTAATTCTTATCCATGAATGAAAAGGGTCATAAAACCTTAAGTGCAACCGCTCATAAGTGCAACAAATAATTTACACACAATCACTAGCGATAACAGCTACCGCTGCCTGTGGGATCTTTACCGCTCCTCATAACATAATTTACCACTTACGGTAACAATGGTAATAAAATATTTATTTACTTAGGCTGCTGGAAACTCGATTGGAAGATTTATTTTTACTTATAAAATTTTCCAGCGCCTCCACATGAGCCGAAAGTATTTGAATAAACTGCTTTATTTAGACAGCTTTCTACACTTAAAACTTTAGAGCATAAAATAGATCAGATACAGGACAAGAAATTGTAAAATTTAACATTGAATTTTACAAACTTAAAACCTTGAAGGTGGGCATATTAGCTTGCATGGATGAATCCCTTGTTATAGCGATATCTACAGTGTCGGCAAAAACTAAAACACCCCCTCAGTACACTTTTTTAAAATGAATTTTTTTTAAGAAAACAAAGTTGTAATTTTTTTTTTGTATTTTTCTTTTTATTTATTTATATCTTTATTATGGGAAAATACAAACATAAGGCATTCAGAATTTAATAAACAAAAGTTACAATTCAACAAAACATTTTAAGTCGCAAATATAAGCGAACAAAACTAAAGCACCCCCAATTTGAGGTACAACAAAAGCTATTGAAATCAATATTTCGTAGGGTGTCCTTTATTCTGCATGTCGCAAGCGCATCGTTTACGCATAGAGGATATCAAATAATTAATTATTGCAGGCGATATTGCTTCCCAGGCTATTTTTGCGGATTCAAAAAAATTTTCTTTGGTTTTTCAATTTTTTCGGATGATTTTTGATATCCACAAGCCCCAATTGAGAGCTAAGATCAGGGGATTGGGTGGGCCAACGGATAGTTTCTGTCTAATTGTTTTGGAATCAATCCTTAACCACTTTCGGTACATGTTTTGGCTCGATATCTTCCTGGAATATCCATATAAGTGGCATCTGTTCTTCAGCATAAGGCAACATCACGTCTTTCAATACGTAATGATACTTGAAACGATCCTTAATTCCATTCATTTTATGAATTGATTCAATCCCTTGCCCCAAAAAAAAAAATTCCCAGACCATTGTGTTCCGTCTCTATATTATACAGTGCCCTTACAATATTTAGGATTTAACCGTTGCCCATTTGATCTATGCCTTATGCGATCCGAATCCTTTAAAAACAACAATTTTTGGATACCCCAGTTCAGATGGGTCTTGGCAAATTCCAGTCTGGCTCCTTCATTTTTGTCGATATGAAAGCTTTTTTTTGCTGGTCGTCGACTGAATAACCCGTCGTCTACCGTTCTTCTGTAAATCGTTTTTTGTAAATTTTTCAGTCTAAGCGATTTTGTATTTGACCAGAAGATGCTGTAGCATAATTTTTGGATGACTATGAACAATATCGGCTAATGTTTTGGTATAGCTCCCATATAGTGGTACCTTCCCATCTTCGGTATTTTGAGTATTTAAGCCACGTTTTTTTAGCTGTAATTTGGTACTTAGGGTACCTAGATGTCACAAAACATTTCCACCAAAAATTATAGACCTGGGTCCACGTTTGGGTATAACCCCCATATAACGGTAACTTCTGATTTTCCGTATTTTTAGAATTTAAGCTAAATTTTCCGAAAATCAATTATTTATCCTGCAATAATTAATAATTTATTATATTCTATGCCTAACAGATGTGCTTGTGTCATCGAGAAAACAGGATACGCAACGAAATATTGATTTCAATAGTTTTTGTTGTACCTCAAATTGGGGGTTGCTTTAGTTTCGCCCGCTTATATTTGCAACCTAAAATGTTTTTTGTATTTTAACTTTTGTTTATTGAATTCTGAATTCCTTATTTTTGTGTTTTCCAACAATAAATCAACCGTGGTGCAATGGTATGCACACCCGCCTTGCACACATAAGGTCGTGGGTTCGATTCGCCGGCCAGGCCCCTCAGTAATGTTGGCGATATTTCCTGAGTATTTCAGCCATGTAAAACTTCTCTACAAAAGTGGTGTCTTAGACACGCCGTTCGGACTCGGCGATAAACTGTAGGACCCATATCATTGAGCTAATATGAATCGGGGTGCACTCATTGATATGAGAGAAGTCTCCCTTGTCCCTTATGGGATGTTTGTGGAACAATTATATATATATATAACTTTGTTTTCTTAAAAAAATATCATTTCAAAAAAATGTACTGAGGAGGTGCTTTAGTTTTATAAAAACAGAATTAGAAACTATAGTTCCCATTCCAAACAACAATAAAATAGAGGTAGACTCCGATGAAGAGACAATAGACCCTGGTCCATACGAAAGCGATTTTAATGAAAAAATTTGATGAAATTAGGCGTTTTTAGATCGAGTTCCCCACTACAGCAATTTCATAAAATTACTTTAGTATGGAACTATCTAAGAACGCCTAATTTCATTAAATTATTTCATTGAAATCGCTTTCGTATGGACCGGGGCCTATTGTCTCTTCATCGGAGTCTACCTCTGTTATATTGTTGTTTGGAATGGGAACTATAGTTTCTAATTCTGTTTTTATAAAACTATCAGGTATACAGTGTCGGCAAAACTAAATCTCTCTAGTGTGGACCGGGAGTAGTTAACATAAACGGTATCGCATATAAATATGAAGAAAATGTAACAGTAAAGAAATTAAAGAAAAGCAAACATAGTATTCTTCATAACAGTTGTAGATTTAAATTTAACAATTTGACCTCAATTTGTACCATCGACAATTATGTAATAATAATAAAAAATGCTTTTTCTGAACCATTAAAACAAAATTAAAGGAATAAAGTTAAGTAAGAAAATGCAAACAACTTCTAGCATGCATTTTTTTGAAAGTACATATTGAGACTACAAAAACCCTAGTAGGGTTTTGTCCTGTCAGATCCAGTTCGGATTTTATGGCCTCATCTAAACCGGGCTAAAACCACAGTTTTTGCATTTATCGAACCTTTATCTCGGAAACGATTAGAAATTTGGTGTTGCTGTCTATGACAATATTGTAGCCGTAAGCTGGTAGAACTTATATCTTGAACAGGCCAAATAAGAAAAACTCCATTTAGGGCATAAAAACCGATAAAATATAAAAAATTTTACATAATTGCTGAAATTCTGGTCAGTATCAGCTAAACATTTTTCAAAAATATTCCAAATAAAGTTCTCAGCAATTCTTCAGAACATTCTGAAACTCTAAAATGATTACTTCATGTTGTTTCAGCGGTATTTTACATCATATCCTTTACAATACATATTTCAAACACAGTGCACGCGATCAGTTTATTCTCGCATTTGGAATTTCACCACGTTATTAAGTGGTCGTTGAAAAATATACTGAAAACAACGTGAAGGAGCCATTTTACAACAATGACATGTTCTGAGGACTTGTATAAGAAAAAATAACGGTTCTCGAGATATGGTGCGAAATTTATAAAAATTATGGAAACTTTCGATATTCTATAAAGATTGAGGCAATAAATGTAGTTTTTCGAGTTCATTATTTCTCCAAATATTTTATTCTTGTCATTATCTACAAATTTACTTCAGAAGTCAGATGAATATTCACATAAGTTTCAGAGATATATGCCAGAATTGCTTTAAAAATTCAATATTTAACCATGCCATAAAATCCATGCTGGATCTGACACAACGAAACCTAACTAGGATTTTTGTCGTTTGGGACTGTACTTTCAAAAAATCCTCAGCTCAAATTGTTTGCACAAGATTACCTTAAAAATGTTGCACAGTGATATATCATTTGCTATAAATATTACATTACTTGTTATAATTAAAATAATATTATTATTTATATATCGTATCGTTAGAAATACTAATAATATCAAAATAAAGATTGACAATCCCACAAGAGATAAACCTAGAAGAAATAACTAGAAAATATATATCAAAATAATAGACTACAAAAAGAAAAAATAGTTAAAAAAAAAAAAAATTAATAAACAAGATAAAAATTCTTACTCTTATTATTGTTAACATATAAAAAAGAAATCCAGTAGTGCGATTCTCTGACTAATTTTTTGAGTTACCGACAAAAATCGCTAAAATTAAATTGTTTATAATTTCGGTAATTAACGATATAATTCGGTAAGTTAGCGATCAATAAAAAGTAGTCGTAAAGTTCTACCAATAGCAACAGTGCCGTCAACTTTTATTAATACTTCTCATTCATAATTTTGCGTTTTAATTTTACCGATTTTTGTCGTTATCTCAAAAAATAGTTAGAGAATCGCACTACAGGAGGAGGAGCTACGTCCCAACCCTTCTCCCTTAATTATAATTAAATAAAATAAATTTCAGTCTGTTGAGTTTAGCGAAAAACAAAAGTCTCAAATGAAATTTGACACTTTTGTTTTCGTTCCCACACTCCCGGACAGTCATTCAATACAGTGTAAGGGGTAGTTTACACCAGGGACGTACGCAGGGGGGGGGGGGCACTGGGGGCCCGGGCCCCCCCCGAAATGATTTGGTCGACTACAATTTTTGAGCTACTTTAACAAATTATTACGATTTTTCCTCTAAAATAATTTTTGTTTTTAAAATTTCAAATGAAAACTGATATTTTTGAAATTTTGCCTTTTTAGGGCGAAGATCATTTTTTAATGATTTTTGTTAATTTTCTCGTTTAGAATTAAGCTTGATGATCTGAAATTATTTGCAAGTGAAAAAGGAAAGCCAAGGACTCGAACCCACATAGTCACCAAATTACGTTACCTGGTTTCATTGGTGGTAAAGCAAATCTTCGGACGTATCGACTATGTAATGGCTTCTCTGTCCTAGAACTTATCGTTTTTCAAATGCAAATGTGTTTTTGTACATTAACGCGGATGCTTGGCCACAGAAATGTATTTTCTTCATGACAAACGCTTTTTGCGCTGACTTTGAAGTTATGAGTTGGCTTTGAGCGCTAACACGCCATGACAACATTTTTTGATATGTTTTTCAAGGACGTGGGTTCAAATCCCAGCCGGGCTCAGCCTGTTTTTAATTTTTGAAATTTTGCCTTTTTAGGGCGAAGATCATTTTTTAATGATTTTTGTTAATTTTCTCGTTTAGAGTTAAGCTTGATGATCTGAAATTATTTGCAAGTGAAAAAGGAAAGCCAAGGACTCGAACCCACATAGTCACCAAATTACGTTACCTGGTTTAATTGGTGGTGAAGCAAATCTTCGGACGTATCGACTATGTAATGGCTTCTCTGTCCTAGAACTTATCGTTTTTCAAATGCAAATGTGATATTGATATTGTTCTGAAGGTTCTGTACTGAAAATGTACTTTGTCATCAAGTTGTCTAAGAGATATTCAAATTTTTTTTGTTTGAATACTCTTTCTAGAGAAACTTCCAGTAAAACTGAATTCCTTCTTTATGCCATGCCAGTGTTTTGGAATTCTGTAATGAATATAAAGGTCTTGAGGCTTTAAACTCATTTTGTATTCAAATCATTTACAAATTAATGCTCAAACTTTCGTTATATGGTATTGTATTAAAATCTGCTGTTATTTGTATTGTATATTACAGTGCTCTTGAACCAACTTTACATGAAAGAAGCTTAGATGAGAAAATCAAAAAAAATAATTTTTAGGGTTTTTAGGTTTTGCTGGGAAACCACTAGCCCTATCAAAATGGAACCAAAGAAAATTTTGTAGCAGTGAAAATTCTCTACAATATTGTCCATATATGATATTTTCGTAGTTTTTACCAATTCTGAGATATAGAAGTTCAAATTTGGACAATTCACTGACTGTATCGTCTCCTTATAAAACAATGTCAGGACTACAATTTCCTAACTTATACTTATATATCTCAAAAATGGTACAACCGAGTAAAAAAATTCCGAATCCCAATCTTGTAAAGAATTTTCACCGCTATACGATTTTCTGTAGTCCCATTTCAACACGATTTACTGTTTTGAAGCAAATCGTGAAAACTTAACAAAAAAACTAAAAATGTGACCTGATCTTCTATATCTCAAAAATGGTAAAACCTAGGAACAAATCAAACAAATTTTCAAAGTTACAACATTTTCTTTGGCCCCATTTCGATAGGACTTGTAGTTTCTAAGCAAAATCGCGAAAACCTAAAATAAACCTAAAAATGTGAACTTATTTAAAATTCCCTCAAGCGATTTTTTCTAGTTTTTGGAATTTTCTAATCTATGAACATTGCTGTTTCAGAATCCACAAAAACTTCCCACTTGTAAGCTCCATTCATTTAACGTTGGTTCAAGAGCACCGTGATATTGAACCCTCAGTCATTATTTTCAAAATTTTTAATGTAATTTTCTGAATTATTAGTTGGCTTTCACGGACTCTATCACTTCTTGTAAAATAGCAAAGTTTTGGTGTAAAATATAAATAAAATATTATTTTCTTACAATAATACAAAACATTTTTAATGGCACTGAAGTTAGTGTGTGATAAAGAAGAATCGGCGTTATGTTCGGATCGAACTGTTTATGTCCTCCAAACAATGTATATATGGCAAATAACAAAATTCCTTTGCAATTCCATTTGAAAAAAATTAAAACAATTTTTCGCGAGCACATCTACGATTTTTGGTATAGAGTTAAAGGAAAAAAATCTGGTTTCAAATCTGCTCGCGTTCACGAAATTGGCCGATGCGCTCAAAAGTTATAGCGGTTTTTATCCTCTTATAAAGAAAAAATATTTTAAACTTTCTTATTTTTTGTATTGAGAAAATGTAAGCATATATCAGTAACAGCATTTGATATCCATCCGTAGAAGCACCAACATTTCCAAAAATGTGTTTTTATTTTCGCGGAAAATCAAAAAAATTAAAAAAATCTGGCAATAAATTCAAATTATACTAACACAGAGTCCGTATAAACCTCTAAAAACTAAATTAAAAATACGTACAGAAACTAGACAACGCGTAAAGAAATGTGAAACCAAAATTATAAACATTGGCTTTATAAATTGCATATTATAACAACAACAAAAGAGAAACAACTCATTGTTGGAAAATATTGTTACAAATATATTTTTTGGTTTGTTTCGAAAAATTAGAAAAAATATTTGAGAATTATCCAACTATTTCGCTAAAATCTAATACATAAATTAAAGTATTCTGCTAAAACTTTATCAAAATATATGGTTTACCATCGTGAAAGCTTAACTGCTTACTGTGATAACTTATAAGGATAGGAAATTAAGAGTAATATTGAAATTACTATCATTTAAAAGATATGAAAATTAAAAAGCCTGTAATTCGCGAATTAGTTAAAGTCGGTTGATGCGCATCCGATTTTGGATAAAGCGAATCAATCTCTTTCAATATTTATGCATATTTCGATGTTTCAGTCAGCGGCCATTGTGTGCCGCCAGTTGCATCATGCACTGCAAAAAACCTTAAAGTTGGTAAAAGTCGTGCAATGTGCATAGGATTTTGATGCGCATCCGGTTTCATCAGCTCCCATCAAAAATACGTCAATGTACACCTATTTCAAATAGATTCTTCAAAAACCGCGGATGTGCCTCCACATTCAATTTTTGTTTTTTGTTTTCGCAAATATTATAATCGCGAGTAAAGGATTTCATTTATGTAAAAAATTTTAAAGAAAATCGCGGTTTAGTACGCGGATTTGTCAAAATATATTTTTGCTGATTTTCCGATTTTCAAGGTATCTATATCCGCGGTTTTAGTAGATGAATTCGATCCCGGAAGGCTTCATTAGAACCGTCGCGTAAAAAAACTAAATTCACGCGGGTTTCAAATGAAATTGAATGACAGTTGTAAATTTTACACGCCAAAAATATGTTTTGTAAGAAAATTCACGCATGAAATTTTGGCCTTTCGACTCCAATTACTAGGATGCTGTAAGGAGCACACTCATGAGATATGCACCAAACGACGTAAAATCACGAGTTCTATAATTGTGTTATGAGTTTGGAATATTATCTTCTTGCGCGTCCGGATTATTAAAAAAAATCAAAAAACCCCGAAATTCCGGCTTCAAAATGTCAGCATCAATTTTAGGTGGATGCAGTGGATATATCGAAAAATCATACACAGCTATCTTATTGCCCATGGAGTATTATGTGATTCATTCTTTGGGAATAGGTCTATAAAATGTAAGGTTAAGCCAGAAATCGCATGGGAACATAAAAAAACTTGTTGGCTTCAACCCATTTTTACCCATTTTTCTACATTGATGCCAACACAGCTTCCACGAAAATTAATTTTAATGGTCTACATTATGGGATCCCTCCTAAAACACTTCATTTTAAAGATTTGTAGTCATACTTTATAGAATATGTTAACAGTTCGCGAATTCTGAAAGGGTGAAACTCGGATTCATCGATTGCAAAACATTTTTGTTATTTACCATATCTATTCGACATATTCGCGAATGCAATCCCTGCGTTCGAACGTGGATCTATTTTCACCACTTTTTGCATGGAAGTTCTCCCAACAAAATGATTTCCAAAATCCATATTACTGACGATATTTTTAAAAACTATGCTAATAGCCTCGAATATAGAAAATGTTTCGAAAGCTATTCGCTGCGGGAATTAGAACCCAAAATGCCAAATAAGAGGTAATGTGGTTGAAAATTCTGGGATACACCAAAACGTATCTATATGGGTAATATTAATTTGAAAGATTTTTTAGTTATTGTTTCAGTTCTGTTATAGAATTTGGTTAAAAACTTTTGTAAGGAGACTATGCCGAACGTGGTCTGATATGGGTTATCCAAGGACTGATATATTATAATCAGTTGCAAATTTCAATCTTGTATCTAAAATATTGTGATCTCTCTCTCTCTCTTTTGAATGTATATACTTTGTGGCAATATTGAATATACATAAAATCAATTAAAACCCCTTTAAAATAGCTTTACGTAACGATACGCAACATTTTTCATTTTCATGATTTTTGGTCAAGTTGGGCCCCCCCGAAATGAAATCCTGTGTACGTCCCTGGTTTACACTATATGTATATGTTATATGACATGAAATTTTCCATCGTTATATATTCGATAATATGTGAAATATTGGAGATTTTTCCTTACGCCATAACTCTGTGCGTCCACACCAGCAAACATGTAAAAAAAACTACGTATCCACATTGCCTCCGTGGGTAAATATGGAATGTTTTTATTTCGTGTCATATGACATTGATAGATAGTGTAAACTACCTCTAAGCAAACACCTTTCGCCACATTGAATGACAAACAATTAGAAAAACTAAATATGATGTTAGCCTTAAACCACATGTTAACGTCAAAGTTAACAGCTCTGGTCACCCTATTTCCAATTTCTAATTTTTAGCTTTTTCCCTAAAATTGCATCTCTCTCTTTGTACTAAAAGGCATTATTCTCTTTTCTATTGGTCTTTCCTTTTTCCTTTATTGTAAATAAATTTACTTCTTGTTTAACCTGCAAACGCATTGTTCGTGGTAAGACTAGTTCCAAAACCTTCTAATTTGCTTCAAATAAAATCCCAAATTGTTCACTTCCTTCGCCTAAAAATCTTCTGTTTTTTCTTTCTTGTCTTTTACATACCATCCTGAGGGGAAACTCTTTCTAATTCGAAGAAAGTTTTTCCATTTCATCGCAACAATTAACATCCCAGCTTTTCTAGGAAAATCCAGAGATTGGCATTTTCATTTTGGTCCATTCGTACCGGATATTTGGAGAGCTGTTGCGAAAAATTCCCATACATCATCATTTTTGTTCCATAAAGCAGAGTGAGGCAGAGAAAATTTTTGGGTCTCTCTTGTGCTCTCAATGAGCGTAAATTTGTTGTTGTTCACAACGTGTTAGCATCTACATAGGCTGTGAGCGTTAACAAATTTACGCTCACTTAGAGCACATGGACTCTCTTGTAAGTCATGGTAAGTTTGTGCTTTATATTCAAAAAGTGAACAATAGTATTCAGTGTTGTGTTCAATTGCGTTTTGCCGACGGCAATTGGTTTTTTCATTTTTTAAACGCACAGTGTTTCATATATAAAGTATATTCCTTCAATTTGATTTTTCAAAGAACACTTCACATTTCAATAAAATTTCAACAATAAAATTTGGTGGAATATTCTATTATTTTTCGGGTGCCACCGTGGTGCAATGGTATGCACGCCCGCCTTGCACGCAAAAGGTCGGGGGTTCGATTCCCCGGCCAGGCAACACCAAACATTTTTCAACGGTGGCAAAATACCCCTCAGTTATGTTGGCGACATTTCCTGAGTATTTCAGCCTTGAAAAACTTCTCTACAAGTGGTGTCTTAAGACACGCCGTTCGGACTCGGCAATAAACAGTAGGTCCCATATCATTGAGCTAAATATGAATCGGGCTGCACTCATTGATATGAGAGAAGTCTCCCTTGTCCCGTATGGGATGTTGTGGAACAATGTTTTGTTTTTTCTATTATTTTATTTCAAATTATTGTTTTTATTCAATACATTCATTTATAATTTTCTCCTACTACTACTTCTATAACTGACACTGACCTCCCCGTGGTGTCACCTGGGGAACTGCCTTTAACACCCGTTAAAAGTAGTGTGCTAACATGTGCCGCGCGATCACCCATAAGAACGTTAAAAACTTGGGTTTGGGCGTCGGGTTAGTAACCCTCCCCTAGAAAAACATCCTACTATGAAAAAACGAAAGAAAAGAAAAACTACTTCTATAAACGAGTGTTTAAAATATGATAATTTTATTTCTTTCCAATCCGCGACAGTGTGTTTACTTATTTTATTCATTTCGTTTTTCATTTTTGCCGCGAGAATATTAGTACTAACTCCCTTTGTACGTGTTTGTTGGTGTGTTATTTTCTTATTTTTCGATCTTCGATCATAATTCCACTAGTGTTGCTGCTGTTAGAGTTCTAATTTCAATAGTCTCCTAACAGCATAACCATTCGTTCTCACATACACACATTCGTACATACATACATTCCTTCCACTGTTGGCTTGTTGGTCTCTGTTCGTTCGTTCGGTCAATCAACCAGTGTCTCTTGGTTTTCTCTTTACTTGTGCGTACACCCTACAGCAAGCCTGTTTATATGGTCGGACTACAACTGGTGTGTAACATATAAATATTATTGTGCATTCTCGTATATATATAAATGAGGTGTCGAGTCCCTTCATTTTTGCCGAATTGAAGTTCACCATTTTGCCGCTAGGGGGCGCTGCACATATACCAAATTATACTGAAAAAGTTTACTTTTCGATAATTTTCTCAAATATTTCTGGGGTTTCTTCGTTCGTTCTGAACGTCCATATACTAAAAACCTTCGCTTGTGCTCAGCCATAGTTCATCCTACCGTCGCTAGGGGGCGCTCTGCAACTAAGAAAATTCGTATAAAACCTTAATCCTTTCCCATATTTTTAAAATTTCTTCGGAATTTTCTACGCTTTTCGGATAAAAATCAACTTTGTTCACCTGCTTTGCTGATGTTTATGCATAGTTATGCTCTCTACCGCTAGGTGTCGCCCTGAAAGCGTGGAAATGCCTTAATCTTAATTATGTCTGTATTTTTTTCAAGTTTCTTCCAATTGTTTCTTTACATACTCAGCAATTACATCTGAATTCTGATAGCTTCTGCCGTTTTTATAGTAGAAAAGCGGGAAAATCTGTTCATTTCCATGGAAAATTATCCCTTTTTCGACCGTTTTCCCAAAAATCTACATAAATTCGTTACGAAAATCATTCTATTTCTTCCTAGTCTCACTGTTCTTCATTTTCCGAAAGGTATTTCCGTATTTTCTGCTATTTTTGGTTATCTTTCCTCATTATTTTCCTGAAAAATCATGTCTTTGGAAGCCTTTATTCGTCAGGCTGACCGTTTGGTCACCTTTAATGCTGATGTGGTCGGTGGTAATATTCCCTTAACTTCTTTCCACTTCATAAAGATCCACATTTCTGAAGTTAAGTCCATGTGGGCAGTTGAACGTTTGTTTAATTTAATCCAGAAGACTAAAGGTGAAGCGGGGATATAGTTCAACGTTCACCTTTGAACAATCAAGGTTTTCAACTCGCTTGGAAAAAATTGTGCGGTCGTTTCGAATACAAACGAGTTCTTGTTAATGGCCAATTAAAAGTTCTATTCAATCTTCCATTTATTAAATCCGTGTCCGCGAGTGCAATTCAATCATTGCAGCGCGACGTAAATTTTTGTATTGCTGCGTTATGTCTGTACGATATCGACGTCAAAAGTTGGGATCCAATATTCGTTTTCCTTTGTTCAATCGCCTTCCTGACTCAACTTTGACGCTGTGGGAAGAAGGTTTGCCTGATAAGACCGCCATTCCCAAGTGGACTCACCTTGATTCTTTCCTTATGAATCGGCATCGTACGCTTGAATCAGTTTCAGAGATGCGCAATCACCCGAGGTCAGATGACCATCAACCTAATTCCAATTCTAAAAGTTCGAAGTTCAGCTCCTTTCATACCAAAGTTTCGGCTCCTAAATGTCCTTTATGTACGGATTCCGTTTATATAATTCGAAAATGTCCTAAATTCATTGCGATGGACGTGACACAGCGTGTGGCTGAAATAACGCAGCAAGGCCTTTGTTTAAATTGCTTTTCAAAAACTCACCATATTAAAAACTGTACCAGCAACAATGATTGTTTCGAGTGTCAGAGGCGGCACAACACTATGCTTCATGATCGTTCATCAGTCAGTCATCTCTCCAAACCACCCTCGAACTCTGCGAATTTACGTCCAGACTCCATTCCGTTTTCTCCGAATCCTATACAGTCCACAAGTTCAGGGAGTGGAGCAATTCAAAGCTGTTTCGCTTCAAGTTCTCAGGGTGTTTTGTTGGGAACAGCGTTGGTGAATGTCTTGTGCTTAGGAGAATCTTATCACGCTCGTGTACTCCTAGATTCTGGTTCTCAAGGCACATTCATATCTGAACGATTCTTCAACAAATTAAACATCCCTTATCAGCGTACAAATGATCAGATTTCACTCCTTAACAATTCTCCAGCTGCTTCCGTCCAAAAAATATGTTCAGTTGTTGTTTATGTTCAAATAAACACATAATTTAACGGATAATCAAAATCCCAGAATCCCTTTAAAATTATCAAAAAATCCCAAAATATCTTTCCGATTGTTCTAAAAATATTAATAAATATGCCAAAACGATTGATGTCCAACTTCGGTCACTTCCGTCAAAATCGACACTGCCTTCCTCTCTTTTTACAATAATCTTTCCCACTGGTAAGACGTACTCGAACTCTGAAATAAATCGAATATCATCAAACACAATCTGATTCTGTCTTGTGTTTTTGCTTTCCTCCCTTTTCTTTAATTTGCTGGAATATCATCTCATGTCGGGCGTTTTGTGGAGAAACAAAGTCAGAAGAATCGCTGAAACACACAACAACTAACTTTGCATTGGCCATTGAAGTGTCCCTTTCTCTCAGCCACTTGGTATCCATACACCTGAACATTTTGGTCCGTTCCGAGCCGGATTTACTGAGCGACTTATACACCATTGAACGACTTGGAACACTCTCTTGGATTTCATATTCCGCAATTCCTAAAGCCTACCAGACATCAACAACAAAACTAAAACAGGTTGGTTTCCATTATGTCATTGTACCCCCATTCATTTACTTGTGAAATGTGAAAGAGTGAGTTGAGCGCGCGATTTGACAAGCAAAATTGACTAGCAAAAAATTGCACGTGCGAGTAAAAATTAAATTCTGATTTCCGAAAATATCCATGATTATAACACAAACAAACCAAAACCTGCAAATTCCACAAAAAGCAAACAAGTCAAACCATCCACAAGTAGAGTCTTGTAGATTTGTTATTCAGAGCCAGAAAAGTGTCAAGCTGTAGCCTTCAGAGTGAGTAATCATATGAGTATATGGTGTAAAACTACGAAAAGAAATTGTGTCAGTGGTTTGATTTATTTGCATCCGATATTGAGATCAAATAGAAATATCAAAGGCAATCTTACATTTCGTACCGCTGTTAATATGCATTTCAATGTTATTATTAGACGAAGCCAATGTTAATCGCAACATTAACATAGCGCTCCGCATGTTAATTTACAGGCAATGATGAAATATGTATGTATGTGACTCCTAATATTATAGCTATTCTATTCAAATTCTATTTCTGCACACTCAATCCTATTTACTCATTCCATTCCTACCGTTCCGCATCACACATTTCTGTCTACCCATCCCTCTCCCATTCACTGTCTACCCTCAGACTTTTTGATCTCACACTTGTTTTATTCCCACTTTAACCCTTTGCCTTCGCATTAAAGTTTGTAAGCAGCAATAAAATTTCGATGTTGTTCTCATGATCGAAAAATTAAAAAAATATTCTCACTGTTCAAAATGAAGGGCAGAAACTTACAGTGATTTCTAATAGTATACAAAAATACCTTTGTAATATCCTTTCCTTCAAGTGAATCAAAATTGTGCATACCAAACTGGCTCACTGGTGGAACAAGTTCTTTTCCAACCCAAGTTGCCAACGAGGGTTAATAGCACCTCTACTGCTCATTACATGTTCCTCTCTGTTTTTGTTTTTTCAAAGCTCTGAGTGGAAAAACACATTTAGAGATTATTGTATATTCTCAGAGTTTCCAATTTCTCCAACACTCTTGAGAGAAAACTTCTATCACTTCCAGTGATTTCCAATAACATACTTACGAAAAGAGGTCATTGACCAAAACCAGATATTCATTTTGATCAGCTGTTTTGTGACGTCATTACTTTCGCTGAGGAGCACAAGTACTTGATTGCAGAATGTTGCATCTTGTGCGAACTTTACACTGATGGACGAAATTCTACCAACATGGGGAAATCCATTATATGTATGTAAATGAATCCATCTTTTTATCCATTTTTTCGAAGATATCTTTTTACACATAAATTGTGCACAAGTTGTATTCATTGATTACCTCTTCCAAATCTCATAGAACACAATCTTTAACATATTTGTTTTACAGAAACCCAAATTTATTGTACGTAATTTTCTATTCGTTCGTTGTCAACCATCGAGGAACTTTTACAGTGGGTATTGCCTTGTCTACGTAGAGCTTCTCTAATATTTCAGTTCTTCCTGTTTGCATAACGTTTGTAAAGACTTCACAATGTCATTAGCAAAGTTTATTCGCTTATCGGACAGATTGGTTGAGTTTGAGGCCAATCTGAATGATAAGCAATCTCCTCTCATATGTCACTTCGTCCTTGAAACACACAGGGAAGAAGTTAAAGAGATTTGGAATCGGCTCAAACCCGCATATGAACAGTGTCTAGTCGATCTGGAGCGTGAAGCTGACGACGAAGAAGATGAGTCCAAAGCGGACGATAGTCAAACCGCTTCCGCTATTGAATCTGTCAAGTCCAAATATCAGAAAGCTTACGCAACGTATTGTCGTTGTATAGCTCGCTTGGGTGAAATGTCTCAGGAGGTATCTCAACCCACAGTTAATCCGCTTCCATCCCAATAACATGGTTTTAAACTTCCACCATGTGTAATCCCTACCTTTAGCGGTGATTATCTGTCATGGCCCACGTTTAGGGACATGTTCACCGCCGTTTGTATTAAAAATACAAGGCTCAGTTCCGTTGAAAAGTTGTTCCATTTGAACCAACGAACTGTAGGGGAACCCAATGACATCGTTAAAAAATTTCCTTTGGCCAACGAAAATTTCGACTTGGCATGGAAAAACTTGTGCTCTCGCTACGAAAATAGGAGAGTTCTTGTCAACATCCAGTTGAAAAATTTGTTCGGTATTCCGGTTATCCAAAATGAAACCAGTAAATCCCTTAAGAATCTACAACGGGATATAAATTCCTGCATTTCTCTATTAAAGCTATACGAAATTGGTGTTGGGGCTTGGGACCCAATTTTCATATTTGTCTGCTCCAACCGTCTTCCTGAGGAAACTCTTACCCTGTGGGAACAAACTCTAACGAATAAGGCAGTTATACCTAATTGGTCGGTGCTCGATACTTTCTTGACGAATCGCCATAGAACTCTCGAGTCTGTCTTTGAAATGCGACGGAAATCTTCAGCTGGTAACAATACAGCCCAAAAAGCTTCTAATTTGAAAGACAGTTCCAAGACCGTCAAGACATTTCAGAACAACATAGACCATACTCAATGTAAACTATGTCCGACAGAAGTCCATGTAATACGAAAGTGTCCAAAATTCCTGCAGATGGACATAAATCAAAGAATTAACGAGATTAAACAGTCCAATTTGTGCATAAACTGCTTTTCCAAAGCGCACACAGTAAAAAGTTGCCCAAGCAAATTTACTTGCTACAAATGTTCCAAACGACATAATACCCTCATACATCGCGAACCACAGAAGCCGAAACCCAATCACCTTCCACATCCTGACCAATTTCATTTCCGAATTCCTCTAAAAATAATCCAATACAGTCCACTAACACCGAATGTGGAGTTGTCCAAACGTGCTTCTCTTGCCATTCCAAAGGCGTTCGATTGGGCACTGCAGTTGTAAGGATATCGCACAATGGTTTAACCTTCGTTGCTAGGACATTAGTGGACTCGGGTTCTCAAGGCACCTTTGTCTCCGAGAATCTGTTCAATTCTCTTCAGCTTCCATTTAAGCGTACCTCTGCCCAAGTTTCGGGCCTAAACAACACCATATCGGCAGCAGTCTATAAAGAATGTAATCTCAATCTAACTTCGACTGCAGACAAAAACGTACAGGTGTGTGCAAAAGCTTTAGTAGTTCCACACCTGTCGAGTAGTCTTCCCTCCAGAACCATTGATCCCGATTCGCTCATAGGCTTACCTGATATCCCCTTAGCTGATCCTCTATTCTTCGAACGTTCGAATTTAGATATACTCTTAGGAGGAGACATACTTCCACTCATAATGCTTTCCGGAATAAAGCTTCGAGTTTGCGGGTCCCTCATGGCACAGGAAACCATCTTTGGTTGGATCCTGACAGGTCCAATCCCTTCCGAATCTTTTCAGTCTTCCTCCACTATCGTGTCCTACTTTAATGAAATTGCTTTGGATAAGCAGATTTCACGTTTTTGGGAGGTGGAAGACCTTCCACGGAAGTCTTTTCTTTCACCCTCAGACCAATTTTGCGAGGACTTGTACAAAACCACCACAATTAGAGATGAAGATGGTCGGTACATTGTCCGTCTTCCATTCAAGGACAATATTTTAGGAATTGGACAATCACGACCTAGTGCTATGGCTCAGTTTTTCAGAAACGAAGCTCGTTTACTCAAAACCCCAGAGTTCAAAATTGAGTTCGACGATGTCCTTCAAGAATATATATCTTTGAGTCACATGGGGTCAGTTATGCCCCCTAAAGACGATGATCAGTCCTTGTGCTATTATCTGCCACATCACTCTGTGGTGAAGCCCGATAGCACTACGACAAAAGTACGTGTGGTATTCAACGCATCGGCTGCTTCCTCAACTGGTCTGAGTCTAAACGACATACTATACACGGGTCCCACATTACAAAATGATCTTGTGATCTTGATCCTTAGATGGAGACTTTTCCGTTTTGTCTTCAATGGCGATATAACTAAAATGTATCGCCAAATATTAGTCAATTCCGAGCATACCCCTTTTCAGCGTCTTCTCTATCGAAAGACTCCTAACGAAAAGATCCAGGATTTCGAGCTTAAAACGGTAACTTTTGGGGTGAATTGCGCTCCCTTTTTAGCCATCCGAACAATCCTTCAGCTGGCGGACGATGTTGAATCCCAACTTCCATTAGCTTCAAATATTTTACGAAATTCGATGTACGTAGATGATGCCCTTGTGGGAGCCCATAATATTTTAGCTAGCAAGTGGGTTAAACTCAGCAGGATTCTCTATGAGGAAGTGGACTTCCAATTCTAAAGAGATTCTTGCCGATATTCCAACAAATCTTCTTCATGATGACTTCCTCGAATTTGATGCCAAAAGCACAGAAAAGACATTAGGCATTCGTTGGAATGCTGCATCTGATTCCTTCTACTTTTCCGTTATTCAAATCCCTGAAACATGTAATTATACAAAGAGAAATGTGTTATCGCAGATCTCCAAACTATTTGACCCAGCAGGCTGGCTGGCCCCATGCATTGTGACTGCAAAAATAATAATGCAGAAAATTTGGGTAGAAGGTACTGAGTGGGGTGAGGATATTTCCCCTCAGTCCCTCTTGAGGTGGAAAAAGTTCTTACTGTCATACCCACTTATAAATTCTATCGAAATTCCTAGGTGGTTCCATTACACTCCAGATTGTGAGATTCAGTTCCACGGTTTCAGCGACGCATCGGAGAATGCATATGCGGCTGCGCTCTATATCCGTGTTCGAAGAAATGATAATGTTCATTGTCAATCAGTTTGTTGTAAGACCAAAGTTGCTCCCCTAAAAACGATATCTATTCCCAGATTAGAACTTTGTGGTGCTTCCTTGCTAGCAGAGATAATTGATCACTTCGTTCCTCAACTCCATATTCCCATATACACAGTGTTCTGCTGGATAGACTCGACAATCGTTCTGTCGTGGCTGGCAAAACCCCCGTGCTTTTGGTCTACATTTGTAGCAAATCGGGTTTCCAAAATCATACAGGTTTTAAATCCATCCCAGTGGTACCATGTACGATCTGAATCCAACCCAGCTGACTTGGCGAGTCGCGGCGTCAGTCCTCATGACTTAATAGAAAATAGGTTGTGGTGGAATGGGCCCGAATGGTTGCGTAGCTCCGAAGAAAATTGGCCTAGAATACCAAATACTAACCCGGTTGAACTCGAAAGGAAGATTATTAAGGTACATTTTTCCTACTTTTCTGATTTCGACGACATAATGGAAAACTTCTCCTCGCTTCCAAGAGCAATCCGGGTGATCGCATACATTTATCGGTTCTTCCACGACACCAATCCAAAATACAAAAGAAATCCTAAACCTGATTCTAAAATGATATCTTCCTCCGAAGTACGTGCTGTCCAAGCAAAAGTCATTTCAATGACTCAGAAGGCAAATTTTTCGGAGGAATACATGGCTTTGTCAGTTAAAAGGGAACTAAAAGCTTCCAGTTCAATTCTCAATCTTAATCCATTCCTTGATACGAATGGCGTCATGAGAGTCTGTGGGCGACTTACGTCATCTCCGGAATTGTCATATGACGAGAGACACCCTATCCTACTTCCATACAATTGCCAGTACTCTCGATTACTAGTCAATTTCGTTCACCAAATATCTTTACATGGTGGGAACCAATTAGTTCTTCGAATTATACGAAGCCAATATTGGATTATTCGAGTCAAGAATTTTATCAAATCTACGATAAACAAATGCAAGCCGTGTCTCTTATACAAACATAAATGCCAGAAACAAATTATGTCTGCTCTACCACCTGAACGATCCGCCATCTCTAGACCTTTCACACATACAGGTTTAGACTTTACAGGACCATTCGACATTAAAAGCTACTCTGGTAGATCATACAAAATAACAAAGGGTTATGTATGTGATTTTATATGCTTCTCAACAAAGGCTATCCACCTAGACGCCACTTCTGACCTATCCACAACCGCGTTTATGGCTGCTTTTAGCAGATTCGCCTCCAGAAGAGGATGTCCATTGCATCTCCATTCCGACAATGGCACAAACTTCGTTGGCGCGTCCAAGATTCTTGCCAAAGAATTTGTCCACACTTCCAAAGAAGCTATTCAGTCCAACTATGCGCATCAGAATATACAATGGCACTTTATCCCACCCGGGGCTCCACATATGGGCGGGCTATGGGAAGCCGGCGTAAAAAGTTTTAAGTCCCATTTTCGCAAAATAGCTTACAATTGTAAACATACTTACGAAGAGTTCCAAACATTGCTGTCTAGAATCGAAGCATGCTTAAACTCACGTCCATTATCCCCTATTTCCCAAGATCCGGGTGACCTATCCGCACTAACTCCAGGGCATTTTTTAATTGCTTGCCCCAGTAGATCCGTTGCTTGCCCCAGTAGATCCAACTATCCAAGAGTCGCCAAGATCACTGATAAACAGATGGCAGCGTTTGAAGTTACTACATCAAAACTTTTGCAACCGATGGAAGGAGGAGTACCTCAAAGAGTTGCATAAGCGCCATAAATGGAAAAGTCCTAACGATGACCTGAGAGAAAACGCCATGGTAGTTGTAAGAGATGAGAATCTCCCGCCGAATCAGTGGCGCCTAGGTAGAATCTCGAAAGTCTTTTCTGGCTCTGACCATCGTGTTCGCGTTGCTGAAATAAGAACAGAAAGAGGTGCAATACTGAGACCAATTACCAAGTTGGTTGTTCTGCCAACGGACACACCTTAACTCACTTTCACAACAATACAAGTCAAATCTCTCTATCTATCAAATTCCCAATGATCTTCCAAATCCTATTCCATCTTAGCTACGATGCGTACCGACGAATCCAGAAAGGGATCACGCCCGAATAGACATGCCTATGTGTGCAGACTATGTAGACGTACTCACCCCTTAAAGAAATGCAAAAGATTCTTAGAGATGAATGCGGTGAATCGGCTTCAGGCCGTGAACATGTATGGATATTGCCGAAATTGTCTGGCCCATACACACTCACAGGGGACATGTTTTACGACAACCGGATGCAAACACTGTAAAAAAACCCACCATACTTTGTTGCATACAAACTCCAGGCTGGAGAATCGAGGTGAACAAACTTCTCGCAATAACGAGAAATCAATTCAACGTAAAAACAAAGATAAAGGGTGTTTTTTTTAAGCTAGATAGAACTTTAAATTGTAAAAAGTAACACAAAAAATTAAATTTTGATGAAACTTTTTTTTATTTGTTTCAGTATACCCTGACAAATCATCATGAATAGACTCACGCTTGAACAACACTACGAAATTATCCAAATTTACTTTGAAAATCAGTCGTCGATTCGCGCAACGCAGTTGGCAAATGACCCGTTGTTTTATCGCAAAATTGTGTTCAGCGACGAGGCGCATTTTTGGCTTAACGGGTTTGTTATTGCCGCATATGGAGTGAGACCAATCCACAAGAGACCCTACAGACTCCATTACATCCGGTTTTCACGCTGGTGGCATCATCGGACATTATTTCTTCAAAAATGAGGCCGGAGCTCGCGTTACGGTCAATGGAGATCGTTACCGCACCATGATCAATGATATTTTGTTTGAAAATATGGATGACATTGATCCAGAGGAGATGTGGTTTCAACAGGATGGCGCTACGTGCCATACGGCGAACGCAACCATCGACTTATTGAAATCAAAATTTGGCGATAAGTTGATTTCGAGAAGTGGACCTGTCAATTGGCCTCCAAGGTCGTGCGATTTGACACCTCTCGATTATTTCCTGTGGGGCTACGTGAAGTCACTGGTTTATGCTGATAAACCAGCAACAATTGATGCCTTGGAGGCCAGCATTGTTCGTGTTATTCGTGACATACGGCCAGCAGTGCTCGAAAAAGTGGCCAAAAATTGGACGTCCAGAATGCACTTCGTCAAGAACAGCCGCGGTGCCCATATGCCCGAAATCATTTTCAAATGTAATGTCACGTATTGATCTTTCGAATAAAAAAAAATTTTGATTACAATTTAATATTTTGTGTTATTTTTTAAAATTTCAAGTTCTATCGGCCTTAAAAAAACACCCTTTAGTACTTCCAGAGAAAGACCACCTAGAACACGTACAAGCAAATCACCAGAAAACAACGCAATAAGTACGTCTTTGTCTTCAATTTTAAAACAAAATGTGAGTACGATTCTTCCAACCGCAGTTGTCAGTATAATTAGCCCCAGCGGCGCTGTCAAATTACGTTGTCTGTTAGACTCCGCATCCAAGTTCAGCTGCATTGCCTCAAAAACAGTCACTCGGTTCCGACTAGCTACTCTGTCCCTGAGGGATGAAACCGTTTGTCCTATTACAATGGTATCCATCCACGATTCCAACACCAAAATAGAAACTACTCTCCGAGTAAACCGTAGGATCTCCATTCACACTCCTGAAAAACCTCTACCAATGTCTATTACTTCCAAATTCAACAATATAATACTAGCTGACCAAGAATTCTACAAATCTGGTCCTGTCGACATAATCATGGGCGTTGATTTATACTCGCGCGTGATAAGCGAAGGCATATTTAATCGCTCTGGTCAACCAACTGCTCAAAATACTATTTTTGGTTGGACCATCTACGGTACATACAGTAATTGAATTAGCAAGCTTTCACATTTCCTTTAACCTTCTTTTACATCACACAACTCGAATATTACAAAACTGGGTTACAATGAATAATGTAAATCAATTACCAAAACTTACCTAACCTAGATTTTAAGATACACATGTATTATGAATTAACAAAATGAATTGATAAACTGTTAAAATAAGTTAATGAATTGTACTATTCTGTCATTTTCTATGTAAAAATACAACAAGTATGATCGAATATGATAACACTCACTTGCAGAGAGACAGCAAGGGGGCCGGAAATGTTTATGTTCAAATAAACACATTATTTAACGGATAACCAAAATCCCAGAATCCATTTAAAATTATCAAAAAATTCCCAAATATCTTTCCGATTGTTCTAAAAATATTAATAAATATGCCAAAACGATTGATGTCCAACTTCGGTCATACATGTCCATTTCCGTCAAAATCGACATTGCCTTCCTCTCTTTTTACAATAATCTTTCCCACTGGTAAGACGTACTCGAACTCTGAAATAAATCGAATATCATCAAACACAATCTGATTCTGTCTTGTGTTTTTGCTTTCCTCCCTTTTCTTTAATTTGCTGGAATATCATCTCATGTCGGGCTTTTTGTGGAGAAACAAAGTCAGAAGAATCGCTGAAACACACAACAACTAACTTTGCATTGGCCATTGAAATGTTCCTTTCTCTCAGCCACTTGGTATCCATACACCTGAACAGTTGTGTTGTCCTCTCGATTTGATGATTCAGTTCAGCTTTCCATGCAAGCCTTTGTCGTTCCGCATTTGGCTGGGAATCTGCCTTCCCATACATTACCATCATCTTTATTCTCTCAACTCCCTCCGATTAAACTGGCTGATCCACACTTCTACAAATGTTCAAACGTCGACATTCCGATAGGCGGTGACTTCTTGCCTAGCATTATGCGCGCTGGGGTAATGCGAGATATTTGTGGCACTTTAATGGGTCAAGAAACCATATTTGGATGGATCCTCACTGGCCCTATTCCTAACTCTTTTCCTTCACTTACTCTAATTTCAAACTTTTGTAAAATTACTGTAGATAAAGAGATTTGTCCTTTCTATGGGGCAGAGAACCTTCCTGGCAAAAAGTCTCCTTCAGCCTCTGATAAATATTGTCAGGAGCTCTATGTTTCTAATACAGAGAGAATTGAAGGAGGTCGGCATGTTGTGGGCTTTCCTTGCAAACAAGGTTTCCCAGAGAAGTTGGCCCTTGGACAATCCCGTTCAAGAGCTGTTTACCCCGTCGGCTGACATTCAGTTGCATGGCTTTTACGATGCATCCTACAAGGCATTCACAGCCAATTTTACGTGCGAATAGCTAAAGGTACGTCCGTACTCTCTCACCTGGTGTATTCCATAGTAAGCGTTGCTCCAGTGGAAACACTGTCCATTCATAAAATCATTCGTTCATTAATTCCATCCAAATGTCTTTTCCGTTAATACGTTGTGTCATCTCCCTTCCAAGGTACAATGAATTTACAACAACGAAATTCTATTTCGATTGAATATTTTCTATATCATTGTGCTATTTCCGAAGTACAAACCCAAATGTTCTTTTCCGGCGATGTCTTTATATATTGTAATATTTTTTCCAAAGTATCAGTTCGAAATCTACTTCTATTTTCCTTTATCCAACACTTCGAAAGCACTATTGTTTCTTTTCACAAACTTTCCTTTTCAGCGAATTCAGTGTCGAGTGGCTACGGTTATGCAAATCAGAAGTTTCCGGCCTGAAAGAAGACAATATCTGGTACCGGTTCTGAATATGTTTCTCGAAATATGTTATGTACTTTTATTCTTCAAATATTGTAAACAAGAGAGAGTGGAAGTGCTACTATTTGTTATTTTCTTTAGTTGTAGTTCCTGCAAGGGGCCCGGTAATGTTAACGTCAAAGTTAACAGATCTGGTCACCCAATTTCCAATTTCTAATTTTTAGCTTTTTTCCTAAAATTGCATCTCTCTCTTTGTACTAAAAGGCATTATTCTCTTTTCTCTTGTTTGCATTGCGCTTGCATTGTTCGTGGCAAGACTAGTTCCAAAACCTTCTAATTTGCTTCAAATAAAATCCCAAATTGTTCACTTCCTTCGCCTAAAAATCTTCTGTTTTTTCTTTCTTGTCTTTTTCATACCATCCTGAGGGGAAACTCTCGTTTCGGTTTATAAACCGAATAACGTTTGTTTCTTTTACTCGCGTGTGCTCCTATGGAATTAAATAAAATTGTATTCGCCTCCAGCTTTCGAATTATTAAATTTTCATCAAAAACTATGGTTCTTTACCATTCGTTTATTTTTGAAGTATTCGTTCGTTTGTTATGTTATGAAAACCAAAAAAGTTTGCAAGGATGTAAAGTTTACCTTAATAATTTCCTTTATGAATGATGTAATATCTTCTTTTTCTGATGCACGTTGTTCATTTGATAATCCAATAGGTAAAAAGGTTTCCAATATATTAGGCAAGAGTTTAGGCAAAACTTGTTTTAATCGATAGGGTGGAGCTTTAGGTCCAGCCCACCTTACCTTATTCTATGGAAGAAATGATCAAATAGGATGATTATTATAAAACATTAACAATATGTATACTTCTAGAATAGGAGACGATGCTCTTGGTGCACTGACTATTATAATCGTATGAGGGCGCTTGCCGTAGCTTAGATCGAAGTATACATCAACAATAGGTGATGGACCTAATTCGTTTATTTTGGATATAAGTTCAGAAATGTTAGATGGTCCAACTGCTCCTATTGGCAAGTATCCGCCTAATTGATTTAGTAATAGTTTGACTGAAGGAGAATATGTGGTTTGACGCAAACAGCTTCCATATAGACGTCCAAGTTTTCTAAAAGCTCCAGATGTTGTATTGTGCTGTAAAAGATCTAAAAAGATAAAGTAAAAGAAAAATCTTAAATACTATATAAAGCAAAATTAATTTTATGTGTGAATATATCAAAACGAGGACCTGTCTTGACAAATATATGGGAAAAATTTTGTAGCCATAAGGAAGATCAAGTATCACATTTCAGTTATTTCGTTGTGATAATGAGTCTAAAATCTTAAAATACCGAAAAAGGGAGCTACCGTTCTATAGGGGCTATATCACTTTACTGACAAATTTCAAGGGAAAAGTTTCGAAGCCCCAAGAAGACAAACTACCAAGTACCAGCCATTCGGTGAAATACCACAAAAAAATACTAACCATTTCGGTGTGATATTGAGGCTTAAGGAAAACCAAATAACAAATTTCAGTTATTTCGGTGTGACAATGAGGCAAAAATCTTAAAATAACAGAATATAGGGAGGTACCGTTCTATGGGATTTACATCAAAACGTAGACCAATATAGCCCATTTTCAATACCAAATAAGGAGTAATAGGAACTTCTGTAACAAATTATAATGCTCTATTCTTAACATTGCGAGCCATATCTTGATTTCAACCGACGGACATGGTTTCTATCGACTCAAATGGCGTTCGTGCGTAAATCAAAAACTCGCGATTTGTTTCGTGTTTGTTTTAAAATGTTTGTATTAATCTAATAAAGATTCTGACATACTATATTTTTTGAAACAGCTAATTTTTTAGAAGAAATTAATCTTCTTCATCATATACATAAAAATCAATGTTTTTATGTTCCGCATGGACTCAAACACGGCTAAACCGATGTTCCTGAAATTGTGACAGAAGGTGACCCCTGGTGAAAATAGTTTACAGATTTCTTTGAATTTCGGAGGGGAAGAGAGGCATCCCGGCTGTTCTGTAAAAACTTATATTTGCAAAAAATACAAATTTATCTGTTTAAAAATTAGTTCTCGAGACAATGGTAAATGTATCTCCGACCATGTACTCTTTTGGGGCTAGAGTCATGACCACGCCCGATTTTTTACGTCTAAAAATCGAAAACTTTTTAGACACCGCAATTATTACTCCAAAATTAAGTAATCGGGTATGTCCTGTGAAACTCTTCACATCTCGTGACAGCGTTTGCGCTTATTTTACGAATATTTTATGGACGGACTAGAGTGTACTTTAATTCGCAAAAAAAATAGGAGTAAATGGGTTGAACAAAATGCTTGAGGCGTGAAGTGAGAGGTGAAGTGTGTCTCAGAACATACCCGTATAACTAAGACATAATACAAAATTTTGTTTACCTCTAATATGTGATTTCAACAAAAGGGCAGCGGACAGTTTTCAAGTTGTTTCTGCCGAAAGAGGGCCGCTAGTGACAATGGTGGACATTGTAAGTGCTTCTGGTAACGCTTTACCACCCATATACGTATTTCCTCTGTGATGTCCATGCGTATTTATGAATCTCCTTGTGCGGAAAGATGGAGCCACAAATATCAAGGTGAAATGTTTGACACAGTTCTATGAAGCGCTCTCCTTATTGTTTTAACTCCACATCCATGCTTTCCGATTGTTGATCGGGCATTGGTGTTGTCGCTCCCTATTTTCTTATTTCAAAAATTTTAGACATAATTTCACATTTTGTAATGTTCCCATATAGCGGTACCACCCGGTTTCAGGTATTTTGAAGTGTTTGTCTACATTGGCGGTTGTCTACATAACGCTACCGACCAATTTCAGGCATTTTGATATTTTAATCTATATTTTCCATCCAAATTTAATTAGGATTGCCTGTTATGGTGACCACAAATTGTGAACATTGGTACTTTTGTAACAAAAACGAATGTAATGGGAACGGTGGCGATCTAAAAAGTTCGACCCGGCCGAACATAATGCTTTTTACTTGTTTTTATCTTACTTACTTCGCATTTGAAAATCCACAGTTTCCTGAGCACTGCGAGCGACATTAATTCTGGATACATTATTTGAGGTATTAGGACAGCTAAAGTTTTTGAATTCTGTACAGGGTTTAAAGTTCCAATTTAAATTGACATGGATGTTATGGGCTGCTATTTTACATATTTCTTCAGAACATTCTGGGGGTGCAGCCGTTACACCAATGCAGTTATTTTCCTCAAGATGACAATCGCGTGGCAATTGCGAAGGCGCAGTACTGATTAGAAATAAAATAGGCGAAGCCACAAGTAATGAGGTAACTAATAGAGTTGCTGCAGTGATGGCAATTTTATGCACTGTAGCTGATGAACGTATCCACGAGCATGGTATACAACATATGCAGCTTAAAGCAGACTTCTGAAACAAGAAAAGTATATAAGAAAGCATAAATAATTGTTTTTATAAATGATTATATTTAAATGTTTATTTTGATTACGTGACAATAACGGCTAAAATAACTGTAGCAAAGTCCCCTCGTAAATATTTGCTGGTCATCGCCCCAAACGTCATTCAAGGTCAATATTTAGTGACAAAAATTCTAACATTTTTTTTTCAAATTCTTACAAATTTCACATGAAGTGTGTGGTGCATTTCAATAGTTATTTCTATGTTATGTTTTTTCTACATTTACATTACATTTTTAGTAACTGCCATTTTGCTTACTAGTTGTGATGAACGTGTTCACTTCGTTTTCAACGATCAAACAGATCAAACCGTTCGACACCATTTTTATATTCAACTTTGTGGTTTTTTTATTTTTAATTGTTCCACAAACATCCCATACGGGACAAGGGAGACTTCTCTCATATCAATGAGTGCACCCCGATTCATATTAGCTCAATGATAAGGGACCTACTGTTTATTGCCGAGTCCGAACGGCGTGTCTAGGACACCACTTGTAGAGAAGTTTTACAAGGCTGAAATACTCAGGAAATGTCGCCAACATTACTGAGGGGTATTTTGCCACCGTCGAAAAATGTTTGATGTTGACTGGCCGGGGAATCGAACCCACGACCTTCAGCGTGGAAGGCGAGTGTGCATACCATTGCACCACGGTGTGGTTACTATTTATTAAATAAAGTTATATTTAATTAAACATTATACAACGCGTGCTTCTTTTCAATATAAATACACAACAAAGTGATAAAAAACAAGCTATCTTCCTGTAAAGCCACATTTGGAAACTTTCATAGCTTTTGAGACAGAGGGGGTGAAGGGGCTTTTCCATCTGCGCTCTCTACACAAAGCGAGGAAAGTTTCGTATGAAAGTTTCAAGGTGCGGCTTTAGGGTTATATGTATATAAATATTAAAATGTCGTTGGTGTTGTCTTAATATTTGAAGTAAACGGTACATATTACATGCCCTTTTTACGATTTGTTGGCATTTTAAATGGTTCTTTCGCCGTCAAAGAATAAAATCTGGCATTTTTAAATGTGCTTTGAAGTAGTTATATTTCCGTTACAGTTTTATAAAGTAACCGGATTTGTTTCAGAACCTTTTTTAAATGTTTATTTTCAACAAACTATATCTAGTATAAAGTCTTTCAGTGTCCTGTTTTCCAATGCACATGGCACAGAGACCAATTTTCCAAAAAAAAACCTGGCCAAAACTCCAAAAATGAATGGATTTAGACATAACCTTAGGTTCCTATGTTTTTCGCGTCGCTGGTTTCCTTTTTTCGTATTTTTTAACCCTTAGGTGGTCATTAGAGGGGTCTACTTGGTCCCTTCTCATATAAAATGAGATCGTATCAGATAAAAATATACTACAAATTTGTTCGCCATCAATTTCTACTCTAAGTACTAGAATACACCAAAACTCTATATCTTACCTAAACTCCAGAAATATGCAAAATTATAAACACATTTTAGGGCTAAGGACGTACTTTATATGGGTTTTGGCAAAATTGTCATACAAAACGTCATTTTAGAAGAATGGCGTCAAAGACAAAAATGTTCTCCGCTAAATTTCACTATAAGTCATGAAATGAAATCTCATGAAATGAAATCTCTATTTGCATTACATACAAAGGAAATATCGGTATCAATTTTGCCAAAATAATCTATCTATATACAGTGTTGGTCACAGAATTAGCACACCCCTTTGGGGCAAAATGGTTTCAGTCAGCTAAGAGTTTTGATAGGGCAAATTGAAATATTTTCGTAAACAAAATCCTTTTCTATAATGTATTTAACTGATTTAATGGTATAAGTGAATAGTTTTATCAGTGGTTTTTTGAAAATAAAAGTTTTGTGAAGACGCCCAAATTATCAAGGGGACATATAATTAGCACACCCTATGATTTTTTAATTTAATTCAATTAATATACAAAAATTAATTTATATTGAAGTTAATTCATATTCAAAACGCATTGAACAAATAATTTTTTCAAAGAAAAAATAATTTATCACCACGGAATCTCAAAATATATCCCAATAGCGGACCATTTTTCGTAATGTACACCTAAACGTCAGAAAGTCGCCAAAACTTTAAAAACAAATGTACAATTGGATCTGAAATTATTGGAATTGTTAACCGATTACCGAAATTTAAATATAAAGTGCAAAAACTTTTCAAAAAGTGTTTAAGGTAGATGATTCACTCAAGAAAATTTTCGATTTGGAAGGGGTTTATAGAATGAAGATCAATAAAATGTACCCTGATGTAAAGAAGGATCAACTTATAACACCATTTGTTATTCAAAATTACAAGTCTGAATAACACCAAAGGCCTATCACTACAAAACTGTCAACAATGCGCTAGGTGAACACGTAGGACATGAGTATGTTAAAAGGTGTAACCCCTTTCTAACAATAAAGGATTTTGAGGTTTGCTGAAATTGGTCAGAATCAATGAAAGTAGGCATATACTATTCAAGATAAATATTTTCTGGATTATTGATTTTAAATTTAATAGTTTTAAGCTCCGGGAAACATATTATCTTGCGGTCTCACTAGACTATCTCCAATTTGCCTTATGTTTACAAAATTGTTGAAATTTGCGTAGGTTCCATAGAGATGAACATAGGTTTATCGTGGCATACATCACGACATATCGGTAAAATTCAGTCCAGATGGATAAGTATTTATATAATCAATAGCTCAAACCATCATATTACAGTTTCTTAATGACAATTTTTGTGTTAAACGGATTTTAAAGAGCACACTGCTGGTGAGTACATCCCACTATTCGCAAATTTACAGAGATGAACAAGAATATGATGTTTTATTTGATGTTTCTATGAACTACTTGCCTCATTGAATTTGTTTACATGTGCAAAAATCGATAAAAAACACTAAAAAACTGAAATTTCCATCAGTCCTTGGGACCCAAGGTGTACCCCATATAATTCCCTTCTGACACTGAAATTTCGGAGACTGGTGGAGAGTATAACTAGCAGACTGGAACTTATTCCCAAACGAAAGGGATTTAAAACTGAATATGGACGAACATATTGAAACTATTCACAATATTAGTGATTCTTTTAAGGTGTGCTAATTACGTGTCCAGTGAATTTAGGACATTTTTTACATTTTGGGGGTTAGTCAAATTGACAGTTATGTTTCAGTTTCTGTATTGCGTTGTATCCTTTAAGCATACTACTGAGAGTATATTAGTACAAATACTTTATTCAATACAACTACTTTTGAAGGTCTTTTTAGGCAAAATAAATGTTGGTAGTAGGGTGTGCTAATTGTGTGACCAACACTGTATATAAATGAGCTTGGTGATAAGTGATTGACTGACTGACTCATCATCAACGCCCAGCCAAAACGGCTAAAGCTAGGAGCTTGAAATTTTACCAGTGGGTCACTGTTGATGCAAATGTGCGAGATAAGGCCGGGTTTAAGAAAATTCGTCCTGGAACCACAAAAAATAACAACAACAAAAATCCTTATTTTTCATTACTATTACGTACTTATTCACTTAGTTGGCCCTCTGCAAGACATGTGTAAAATTAACAATGCCATAACTTCTTGATATCGTAAGAGATCACACATAATTTCAAATTTTGTAGTTTACTTCTAGGCGCACTTATTTTATCGTAAACCACTAAATAATAGAAAGACAAGACATTTGTTATCTTCCATTGCAACAGATGTCGCAGTTGGTGATAATGGTGTATAAACATCAATTACGCAAATGAACAAATGAGTTGCTGTTGAAGACAACATTAGGGGAATAAATTCAGAAATCGGCCAGAAATAACAACAACTAAAAACTGTATGGACCTGACTTTTTGGTAATAACTAAATGTTTGCAAATCAATGAAAGTGCAATAGAATTGTGCATATTACCACGATTTATTTGCAATTAAGAATTTTATCGTATATGGAGATGTACAGTCATAACTATTCAATTTTCAATTTCAAAATCTCTAATTTGATGAAATCGCTAAATAATTAATGAAATCAATAATAGGCCCCAGGAATATAGGAATATAGGAATTTGGTATGGAAATCAAGGTTGGGAAGTGGTGCTTCTAAAAGGAAATGGTTTGGAAAATTACCAATCATGTGTACGAAAAGTACTAAATTTAGTACAATTTAGATTTGGGTGAACGTAAAGAGCTGGAAACCTGAAATTTGGAATTAAGGTTACTGTTGTAGTGTAGGATTGAGATATGAGGGTAGTTTTGGAAATTCGTGCTTATGTGTACGAAAAGTACTAAATAGTACTAAATTTGGTACAATAGGGATTTGGGTGAACGGATAGAGCTGGAATCCTGATATTTGGAATTGAGATTACTGTTGGAGTGTAGGATTGAAGAACTTTTGGAAATTCGTACTTATGTGTATGAGAAGTACTAAATGGTACTAAATTTGATACAATGGGGATTTGGGTGAACGGATAATAGCTGGAATCTCGAAATTTGGAATTGAGATTACTGGTGGGGTGTAGGATTGAGGTAGTTTTGAAAATTCGTACTTATGGGTACGAAAAGTACTAAATGGTGCTAAATTTAGTACAATTTGGATTTGAATGAACGGATAGAGCTGGAAACCTGAAATTTGGAATTAATATTACTGTTGAAGTGTAGGATTGAGATATGAAGGTGGTTTTGGAAATTAGTACTTATGTGTACGGAAAGTACTAAATGGAACTAAATTTTGTATAATGGGGATTTGGGTGAACGGATAGCGCTGGAATCTCTAAATTTGGAACTGAGATTACTGGTGGAGTTTAATATTGTGGAAGTTTTGGAAATTCGTACATAGGGTACGAAAAATACTAAATAGCACTAAATTTGGTACAGTTTCGATTTGGGTTAACGGATAGGGCTTGATTCCTCAAATTTGGACTGAGGATCACTGATGAAGAGTAAGAAAGATGCACCAAAGGGTTTTTGGAAACTTGAGTCTACGAAAAGTAATAATTGGTACTAAATTTAGTACAATTTGGATTTGAGTGAACGGATAGAGCTGGATTCCTGAAATTTGGAATTTATATTACTGTTGGAGTGTAGGACTGGGGAAGTTTTGGAAATTCTTACTTATGTGAATGAAAAGTACTAAATGGTACTAAATTTGGGACAATGGGGATTTGGGTAAACGGATATAGTTGGAATCTCGAAATTTGGAATTGAGATTACTGGTGGGGTGTAGAATTGAGGTAGTTTTGAAAATTCGTACTTATGGGTACGAAAAGTACTAAATTTAGTACAATTTGGATTTGGGTGAACGTATGTATGTAGCTGGAAACCTGAAATTTGGAATTAAGATTACTGTGAAGTGTAGGACTGAGATATGAGGGTGGTTTTGGAAATTCGTACTTATGTGTTCGAAAAGTACTAAATTTGGTACAATAGGGATTCGAGTGAACGGACAGAGCTGGAATCCTGAAATTTGAAATTGAGATTACTGTTGGATCATAGGATTGGGGAAATTTTGGAAATTCGTATTTATGTGTACGAAAAGTACTAAATGGTACTAAATTTATTACAATTTGGATTTGGGTGAACGGATAGAACTGCAATCCTGAATTTTAAGTATCAAGGTTGGGAAATGGCGTTGAAATAAGGAAATGGTTTTGGAAGTTCGTATTTATGATTACGAGCAGTACTAAATTTGGATTTGGGTGAACGGATAGAGCTGGAATCCTAAAGTTTTGAATTAAGATTACTGTAGGGGTGTAGGATTGAGATAGTTTTAGAAATTCGTACCTTTGGGTACGAAAAGTACTAAATGGTACTAAATTTGGTACAATTTGGATTTGGATGAACGGATAAAGCTGGAATTCTGAAATTTGGAACTAAGATTACTGTCGGACAGTAGAATTTAGGTAGTTTTGGAAATTCGTACTTATGGGTACAGAAAGCACTAAATTCGGTACAATTTGAATTTTAGTAAACGGATAGTGTTGGAATTAGGAATTAAGATTACTGTAGGAGTGTAGTATTGAGGAAATTTTGAAAAGTCGTACGTGTGCGTACGAGAAGTACTAAATGGTACTAAATATGGTACAATGTGGATTTGGGTGAACGGGTAGAGCTGGAATCCTGAAATTTTTGTTTGGGAAAGAAATGGTACTAAATTTGATACAATTTGGATTCGGGTGAATTAATAGAGCTGGAATCCTGAAATTTGGAATTACGATTACAGTCGAAGAGTAGGATTCAGGTTGTTTTGAAAAAGCAAACTTATGGTTACGAAAAGCACTAAATGGTACTAAATTTAGTACAATTTGTATATAGGTGAACGGATAGTGGTGGAATCCTGCAATTTGAAAGTATGATTATTGTAGCCCTGTTGCGTTGAGGAAGTTTTGAAAATTGGTACGAAAATTCTAAATTGTTCTAAATTTAGTACAATTTTAATTTGGTTTAACGGATAGAGTTTGAATCCTGAAATTTGGAAGTAAGATTACTACTAAAGTGAAGGATTGAGGTAGTTTTGGAAAATCTTTCTTATGGGTACGAAGAGTTCGACTTGATACTAAGTTTGGTACAATTTGGAATTGGACGAACGGATACAGCTGGAATCTTGAGATTTGGAATTACTGTAATTATTATGGAATTTACTGTAATTATTTTGTATTAATGTCCGTGTATGGCTGAGATATGTCGTCGAAATACGTACCATAAGTATACGAAAATTACTTAATGGTACTCAATTTGTTTTTGGGTGTAGGGACAGTGCTGGAATTTTTATTTTTTGGAGTTAGGGTGTGTATTGGTGTGCAACGTTGATCTCGCTGTTAATGTGTAAGGGTGAGATACGGCTGATCTTTTTTAAAAACGAACTTAAGGGGTACGTACAGTACTAAGATAAAAATAAATATTGATTAAAATTGGTATTAGTGCGACCAAATTTTCAGTGTTTGTCATTTCCATATTATATATTGTTTATTTGTTTTTTTTATATCCTTTCCGCATACGAAGTAGCGGGCATTTTGCTAGTAATCTATATCTATATATATAAAATTGAAATTTGTTTGTACGATTGTTTGTTTGTTTGTTTGTTTGTGCCTTATAGACTCGAAAACCGCTGAACAGATCTTACTGAAATGTTTAGGGTACATTGCTACATGGCCTGGAATGAAAATAGGCTATATCATTTTTTGAAATTTCGCGTTGATCTGGAGATATAGCATCAAAACCGGAGGTACCTCCAAAAAATTTAGATTTTGTATGCAAATATCTTTAGAACTATTACAGAAAAAATCTCCAAATTTTGTATGTGTGACGGACTTTGATGTAGAAATAAATTTACCAAATTATATACAAATCGGTTCAGATTTGGATGTAGCTCCCACATACATATATTTTCGACCGATTTCCTTATTTTATGTACCAAACATGCTATTTATGTCCAATTTCAATGAAATTTGGAATGTGTGACGGAACTTGGTCTGGAATTAAACGTGCCAAATTATATCAAAATCGGTTCAGATTTGGATATAGCTCCCATACACATATATTTTCGGCCGACTTCCTTATTTTATGCACCAAACACGCTATATATGTCCAATTTCGCTGAAATTTTGAATGTATGACGGAATTTGTTTTAGAAATAAATGTGCAAAAATATATCGAGATTGGTTCAGATTTGGATATAGCTCCCATACACATATATTTTCGGCCGACTTCCTTATTTTATGCACCATACACGCTATATATGTCCAATTTCGCTGAAATTTTGAATGTATGACGGAATTTGTTTTAGAAATAAATGTGCAAAAATATATCGAGATTGGTTCAGATTTGGATATACATAGCTCCCATACACATATATTTTCGGCCGACTTCCTTATTTTATGCACCAAACACGCTATATATGTCCAATTTCGCTGAAATTTTGAATGTGTAACGGAATTTGGTCTAGACATAAATGTGTCGAATTATATCGAAATCGGTTCAGATTTAGATATAGCTCCAATATATATTTTCGGCCGATTTTCCGCATTTGATGCACCAAACACGCTATATACGTCCGATTTCGCTGAAATTTGGAATGTGTAACGGAATTTGGTCTAGGCATAAATGTGCCGAATTATATCGAAAACGGTTCAGATTTGGATATAGCTCCAATATATATTTTCGGCCGATTTTCCACACTTTATGCACCAAACACGCTGTATATGTTCAATTTCGCTGAAATTTGGAGGGTCTGACGGAATTTGTTCCAGAAATAAATGTGCTAACTTATATAGAGATCGGTTCAGATTTGAATATAGCTCCTATATATATTTTCGGCCGATTTCCTGTATTTTATGAACCAAACTCGCTATTTATGTCCAATTTCGGTGAAATTTGGAATGCGTAACGGGATTTGGTCTAGACATAAATGTGCCAAATCATATCGAAATCGGTTCAGATTTGGATATTGCTCCTATATATATTTTAGGCCGATTTTCTGTATTTGATGCTCTAAACACGCTATATGTGTCCAATGTCGCTGAAATTTGGGATGTCTGATGGAATTTGTTCCAAATATAAATGTGCAAAATTATATCGAGACCGGTTCAGATTTGGACACACTACATATGTCCAAAGCGTGACGCAATTCGTTCTAGAAATATATGGGACAAATTATACCGAAATCGGTTCACATTAGAATATAGCTACCATATATATTTTCGGCTGATTTTCTGTATTTTATGCACAAAATGTGAATGTGAGACGGGATTTGGTCTAAAAATAAATATGACAAATAATATCGAGAGCGGTTCATATAGGAATATAGCTACCCATACATATTTTCGGTCGATTTCATGTTTTGGTTACGTATGTTAAATTTCAATGAAATTTTGAAGACTTAGCAGTCAGTAAAAGTCATAATTATTTACAGAAGTACTTATAGTCGGGAAGGAATTGACCAAGGCTACAGCTGTTAAGTATCATGTCTTTGAGAGACTTCTTAAGATTTATGTTTTATTATGATATATCAAAATCATTAGGAATACATATAGGCGGAAAGGCTTTCGGAGGAGTGATACCTCCTGAAACATACAAAAATACCATAGTAGCTCCATAACAACCATGAATAGATACATAACGCCTTCATATCTCCTATATTTATTTGTTAAAATATTAAAAACGTTAAAATAATTCTGGCATTCCATTATATTTTATCGTAGTCGGGGCAGCAAAGCGTACCGGGTTCAGCTAGTATGTATATAAAATTGAAATTTGTTTGTCTGCTTGTTTGTGCCTTATAGACTCAAAAACCGCTGAACAGATCTTACTGAAATGTTTAGGGTACATTGCCACATGGCCTGGAATGAAAATAGGCTATATCATTTTTTGAAATTTCGCGTTGATCTGGAGATATAGCATCAAAACCGGAGGTACCTCCAAAAAATTTAGAATTTGTATGCAAATATCTTTAGAACTATTACAGATACAATCTCCAAATTTTTTATGTGTGACGCAATTTGATGTAGAAATAAATTTACTACATTATATTCAAATCGGTTCAGATTTGGATATAGCTCCCACATACATATATTTTCGGCCGATTTCCTTATTTTATGTACCAAACATGCTATTTATGTCCAATTTCAATGAAATTTGAAATGTGTGATGGATATTGGCCTAGAAATATATGTGCCAATTTATTTTGAAATCGGTTCAGATTTGGATGAAGCTCCCATATATATTTTCGGCCGATTTTCTGCATTTGATGCACCAAACACGCTCTATGTGTCCAATGTCGCTGAAATTTGGAATGCGTAACGGGATTTGTTCCAGATATTAATGTGCCAAATTATATCGAGACCGGTTCAGATTTGGAAACACTATATGTCCAATTTCACTGAAATTTGGCTGAAAGCGTGGCGGAATTCGTTCTAGAAATAAATGGGACAAATTATATCGCAATCGGTTCAGATTTGAATTGATTTTCTGTATTTTATGCACAAAACACGCTATGTATGTTAAATTTAAATGAAATTTGGAATGTGAGACGAGATTTGGTCTAAAAATAAATTTGACAAATTATATCGAGATCGGTGCATATAGGAATATAGCTCCCATATATATTTTCGGTCGATTTCATGTTTTTGTTACGTATGTTCAATTTCAATGAAATTTTGAAGACTTAGCAGTCAGTAGGAGTCATCATTATTTACACAAGTACTTATAGTTGGTAAGGAATTGACCAAGGCTACAGCTATTAAGTCTCATATCTTTGAGAGACTTCTTAAGATTTATGTTTTATTATGATATATCTAAATCATTAGGAATACTTATAGGCGGGAAGGCTTTCGGAAGAGTGTAACCTCCTGAAACGTACAAAAATACCATAGTAGCTCCGTAACAACCCTGAATAGGTATATAACGCCTTCCTATCTCCTATATTTATGCGCTAAAATATTAAAAAGGTTAATATAATTATGCATTCCATTATATTTTGTCGTAGTCGGGGCAGCAAAGCGCACCGGGTTCAGCTAGTAAATAATAAAATAGGGTTGCAAGCTTCTACCATTTCTGCAGTTTTGGAAATGTTTGAGTTAAGATCACTTGGAATCCTTGCACTTTAGGTGTATAATGTCTTTGGCAACTTTACTGACAAGAATGCGAGGAATATTTTTCTTAAAAAAAATAAACCTCGTGCGGGTCATAAAAACGGTCCTTTTTGTTCCTTTTTCTAAAAAACTTTAAAATCTCCTGCAAATGTGTAGGAATCAGATCAAAATATTCTAGAAATATGTTCGCCATAAAATTTTACTATAGGTCTTAGAATACATCAAAACTCTAAATTATACCCAATCGCCAGAAAGTGACCTTATACTATATTCTGATATTTTGAATCAAAGAAAATCTGTACATATTAGCAAGACAAAATATCACATAAAAACGAAAAATGCAAATATGTGCAGGATGTTTCAATGGAAATTGGTAAAAAAAACTCTTCACTTTTTATGAAATGATAAGTTACACAGCCCAACTCGATCTTCCTCATAACTATTTTCATCGCTTTTTGTGAAAATTGATCTTAAAAAAATCAACAAATACGACCATCAATTACACTGTGATACAAAAGTGGACAACATTTTTTTTGCAGGATTTCTGATGCACAAATTCGGTTTTGTGGGAGTCCATAGAAGACGAAAATACCTTTGGTTTCTTTGGGTCACTTCGGGTTTTGATTTTATAACGGTAAATGTAGTGAAAAATGGGCTTTCTTGGATTTTCAAATTTAAACGGACATTACTTCTTTTTTCCACAACCGATTTGCACACACTGTTTTTCATTACAAAGGGGAGAGTAATGCCTTTCGAACAAGCCATAGATTTTTAAAATGCCTCTGTGCACTAGTCTAAAATCCAATTTTTCTGGCCAAAATTATTTGTACGTCCTTTTTGTGCTAATGTTTGGTTTTATTTTTAATTACTGCCACGAAATATTAGTTCAGAATTTTTTTACCCTAAATTTCCACAAAACCGTTAAAATGTAGTAAACAGGGTGATCCCATTGTATGGGGTCTAAACTAAAACTTCGCCCCATGTTTATAATTTGTGTTGCGAAGGGTTCATATCTTCTAAGAAATCAAAATGAAAAATTACAGCCAAATCGGCTAAAAAATATGGCTAAAATTGTCAAATTATAATAAATTGAGGGTACCCTTTTATGGGGACCCAACGTGGACCTATGCCGGCAATTTGTTATTGAAATACTCTCTGGACTCTCAAAATAAACATACCAAATTTTCAGGCAAATCGGCTAAAAAATTTGTTTCTTAGAATTAAGTCTGTACCAGGCGAATATGTAATATCTCGGAATTAGAACGTCATAGTGAACGGACGTGTTTTCATTCGCTCCTGCATAGCGTTTATTTTTAACATTTTTTTCACAAACGTTAAGTCGGTAAAAAATGACAACACCACCACCTACAACACTTTGTGCCAAATGCTTTAAGTCGGCAAAAGCTAATTGTATTTCTTGTCATATTTGCAAATCAAAAGTTCATTTTTTATGTGTTTCATTGGACGCTGAGAAAATAGTTGATGTTTTTAAAAACTCTTCTAACGTCGTTTTCAATTGCGATGAATGCCTCAACTTCACGGCTAATATGGTCTCCAAGCCAGTGATGCCAGATTTGCATTTAAAAACCCTTAATTTGATTTAACTTTTTACCCTGACAGACGATAGTTTCTGCATTTATGAAACAGCTGTTTGTGTTGTTTGTTTGTACCCAGCATACCATTTCATAAAGTTTTACAAAAGTTCGCCAAAATATGCAAAATAAATATACTTTCGACCATTGACTATTTCACCACGATAATGCAAAAATAAATCTAATTTATTCGCGATATTTTTGAGACTTTTTAATATTTAAAAAATGTCGCAAAACTCTAAATGAACATTTGAAGAACATGAAATGATTGTGAAAATAAAAATTTTGAAAATAGATTTGATAGAAGGCGCGAAAAACGATTAGCAGTTATTCTATTCGAGAAAGACCACTACTTATTTGAAAGAAACGCGAAAATTTCTGATTTGTTTTTATACCCTCAGCCTTTAGGCTAAGGAGGGTATATACACTTTGATACGATGAAAATGTGCCTCATCGAAATAATGGTTTTAGACCCCAAGTATGTTTGGACGAAATGTGTTTCAGACAAATTGGAGTCGATCTAGCCATGTCCGTCCGTCTGTCTGTCTGTCTGTCCTGCTGGCTGGAGCGCACGATAACTCCCGAACGGATGAACCGATTCAGTTCAATTTTTGGCTTTCGTAATATTTTGCCCAAACTTAGTTTAAGTTCGAAGATAGGCTATATCGGTCCACTCCTTCCGGTACCTCCCCCACAAAAGTTCGAAAATGTTCGGAAAATTTGTGCGCACGATAACTCTTGAAGGGAGTAACCGATTTGGTCCATACTTTGCAAATCGTGAAACGTCTACCAGACTTAGATGAGGTTCCGATATAGACTCAATCGGTCCACTCCTTCGGGTACCTCCCACACAAAATTTCGGAAAAGTTCAGTTTAGGGCCATCTCTAGAATCGCTTTGATTTTTGTTTTAGGAACTTTTATTCACTGCCCCCCATACGACGGTATAAGTTTCAGCAGGGGCAAGTACATACTTCCTGAGAAAATAGCCTGAAAGTTGCAAAACCCGCCTATGACACCGTGTGAGGTGGTTGGAGTGCAAGATAACTCTCGAACGGATCTACCGATTCGGTCAAAAATTTGGCCTTAGTAATATTTTGTCCAAACATAGTTTTAATTCAAAGATAAGCCATATCGGTCCACTCCTTCAGGTACCTCCCCCACAAAAGTTCAAAAATATTCGGAAAATTTCTTCGTACGGTAACTCTTGAAGGGAGTGGCCGAATTGGTCCATACTTTACACATCTTAATATATTTACTAGATATAGATAGGGTTCAAATATGGACTATATCTGTCCTCTCCATGCGGTACCTCCCACACAAAATTCCGGATAAGTTTACTTTAAGCAACTTGCATTCGCTGCCTTACTTACGATGGTAAACGTTTTTTTCAGGGGCAAGTCCATACTTCTTGAGCAAACAGCCCGAAGGGTGGAAAACCCCCTATGCCACCATATGTAGTGGCTGGAGATCCACTTCAATATACACCGGCTGAGGGTATATCTCTGTCGGCAAAGCCGACTGATACTTTTTTACTTGTTCTTTTTTATTTTATTAAACATGGAAATTTTACAAAAGACAATTGATTTTCAATGCAAATTGTGTCTCAGAGCACGATATGCTCTCTCTCCTACATGAATATGGGCTCTCTTTTACAGCATTGTCATATTGAATGTGGATAATGCACGAATTAATTTGAATTAAGGCAGTTAATGCAAATTAACGCTGCCGTCTGTCTAGGGTATAGGCAACTTGTGCACATAAAATTCCCATTTTGTATGAAAATTTTGGTTGCTAGAACTAATTTGGTACAATAACAAAGACAACTATATCGTCAAGAGTAGTTTGAATAATAATAATAAAATTTTTTTACATTTTATAAAAACAGTTTGAATTTGCTTGATTACCATAACATGTAATTCAGTATATACGTGAAGGAAATTGTTCAAAAAACGAAATTGTCGAAAAGTGGGTTAGTGGAAATAATTAAAAACTGAAAATAAATTTAAGTGCCTAGCTTCAATAAATCAAAGTTTTGTAACAAATGGCACACAAGATTTATTTTTCGACATAATAAAGGAATACGAATGCTTTATAAACATAAACGAAAAGCAAGAATCACGCGAACTTTCACGTTTAAATTTCAAAAAATTTTTTAAAGATAAAAACGTAGAGTTGCTAGAATTTCGGAAAACAATGTGTGTTCAAATGTTCAAATTCTGAATCATTATTTCCTATTTTATTTATTAAACATGTTTTAGTCTTGCCACATTCTTCAGCAAATGTGGAAAGAGTTTCTAGCCAAGTAAATTTAAATAAAAACAAGTGCCGAGATCGATTAGTAGGGATTCGATGGAAGGAATTCTCTTTACTAAAGACTACTTAAAATTAAATAAGTCTAACTGTTATAATTTTGTCATTAAAAATGATTTGTTACAAAACTTTAATTCAAATGTTTATTACAGAAATTGAATTTAATTGTAAACCAACATTTCAAAATTCCAATACAACTAGTAAGAAAGTGTCAGTCGGCTACGAATGTTTTTACGGTCTCTTCGGAATTATGAGGCCATTTTTAGACATTTGAACTTGCCGAAAAATGTGGATTAAAATTTAAATTCAAAAGTGTTGTGGAGGTGGTACTTAAGGGAATGGACCGACATAGTCCATTAGGGAAGTGGATTTTATTTTGAGAGTTATAACTTTTCGATAGATATCGCTCCCACTAGCCATTTCAGTGGGTCATCGTATAACTTTTGGAATCGGTTGATCAGTTCGAGAATTATCGTGCTCTGCAGCCACTACATTTGGTGCCATAGGTATTTTTACACCTCTCGGGCTATATTCTCAAGAAGTATGGACATGCCCATGAAAAAGCTTTTACCGTCGTAATGGAGGCAGCGTATTCAAATTGTTCAAACAAAATCGAAGTGATTCGACAGCAGGGGCTGGATTTTTGTTCTATGAAAAATTGAAATGAAAAATATAAGGAACTAGCTGAACCCGGTACGCTTTGCTGCCCCGACTACGATAAAATATAATGGAATGCCAGAATTATTTTAACGTTTTTAATATTTTAACAAATAAATATAGGAGATATGAAGGCGTTATGTATCTATTCATGGTTGTTATGGAGCTACTATGGTATTTTTGTATGTTTCAGGAGGTATCACTCCTCCGAAAGCCTTTCCGCCTATATGTATTCCTAATGATTTAGATATATCATAATAAAACATAAATCTTAAGAAGTCTCTCAAAGACATGATACTTCACAGCTGTAGCCTTGGTCAATTCCTTCCCGACTATAAGTACTTCTGTAAATAATTATGACTTTTACTGACTGCTAAGTCTTCAAAATTTCATTGAAATTTAACATACGTAACCAAAACATGAAATCGACCGAAAATATGTATGGGTAGCTATATTCCTATATGAACCGCTCTCGATATTATTTGTCATATTTATTTTTAGACCAAATCCCGTCTCACATTCACATTTTGTGCATAAAATACAGAAAATCAGCCGAAAATATATATGGTAGCTATATTCTAATGTGAACCGATTTCGGTATAATTTGTCCCATATATTTCTAGAACGAATTGCGTCACGCTTTGGACATATGTAGTGTGTCCAAATCTGAACCGGTCTCGATATAATTTTGCACATTTATATTTGGAACAAATTCCATCAGACATCCCAAATTTCAGCGACATTGGACACATATAGCGTGTTTAGAGCATCAAATACAGAAAATCGGCCTAAAATATATATAGGAGCAATATCCAAATCTGAACCGATTTCGATATGATTTGGCACATTTATGTCTAGACCAAATCCCGTTACGCATTCCAAATTTCACCGAAATTGGACATAAATAGCGAGTTTGGTTCATAAAATACAGGAAATCGGCCGAAAATATATATAGGAGCTATATTCAAATCTGAACCGATCTCTATATAAGTTAGCACATTTATTTCTGGAACAAATTCCGTCAGACCCTCCAAATTTCAGCGAAATTGAACATATACAGCGTGTTTGGTGCATAAAGTGTGGAAAATCGGCCGAAAATATATATTGGAGCTATATCCAAATCTGAACCGTTTTCGATATAATTCGGCACATTTATGCCTAGACCAAATTCCGTTACACATTCCAAATTTCAGCGAAATCGGACGTATATAGCGTGTTTGGTGCATCTAATGCGGAAAATCGGCCTAAAATATATATGGGAGCTATATCTAAATCTGAACCGATTTCGATATAATTCGGCACATTTATGTCTAGACCAAATTCCGTTACACATTCAAAATTTCAGCGAAATTGGACATATATAGCGTGTTTGGTGCATAAAATAAGGAAGTCGGCCGAAAATATATGTGTATGGGAGCTATGTATATCCAAATCTGAACCAATCTCGATATATTTTTGCACATTTATTTCTAAAACAAATTCCGTCATACATTCAAAATTTCAGCGAAATTGGACATATATAGCGTGTATGGTGCATAAAATAAGGAAGTCGGCCGAAAATATATGTGTATGGGAGCTATATCCAAATCTGAACCAATCTCGATATATTTTTGCACATTTATTTCTAAAACAAATTCCGTCATACATTCAAAATTTCAGCGAAATTGGACATATATAGCGTGTTTGGTGCATAAAATAAGGAAGTCGGCCGAAAATATATGTGTATGGGAGCTATATCCAAATCTGAACCGATTTTGATATAATTTGGCACGTTTAATTCCAGACCAAGTTCCGTCACACATTCCAAATTTCATTGAAATTGGACATAAATAGCATGTTTGGTACATAAAATAAGGAAATCGGTCGAAAATATATGTATGTGGGAGCTACATCCAAATCTGAACCGATTTGTATATAATTTGGTAAATTTATTTCTACATCAAAGTCCGTCACACATACAAAATTTGGAGATTTTTTCTGTAATAGTTCTAAAGATATTTGCATACAAAATCTAAATTTTTTGGAGGTACCTCCGGTTTTGATGCTATATCTCCAGATCAACGCGAAATTTCAAAAAATGATATAGCCTATTTTCATTCCAGGCCATGTAGCAATGTACCCTAAACATTTCAGTAAGATCTGTTCAGCGGTTTTCGAGTCTATAAGGCACAAACAAACAAACAAACAAACAAACGTACAAACAAAGTTCAATTTTATATATATAGATATACAAATAGAGTCCATATTCGTACCTAATCTATATCTTGTAGACATATTAGGATGTGTAAAGTACTAAATCTACTAAATCAGTCACTCCTTTCAAGAGTTATCTCGCGTACAATTTTTCCGAACATTTCTGGACTTTCGTGTGGGAGGTTCCCGAATCAGTGGACCGATTGAGTACGTATTGGAACCTCATCAAAGTCTGGTAGGCATTTCACGATGTGCAAAGTATGGACCAAATAGGTTACTCCCTTCAAGAGTTATCGTACGAACAAATTTTCCGAACATTTTCGAACTTTTGTGGGAGAGGTACCTGAAGGAGTGGACCGATATTGCCCATCTTCGAACTTAAACTAAGTTTGGACAAAATATTACGAAAGCCAAACCTTAGAAAAATCGGCTCATCCGTTCGAGAGTTATCGTGCGCACCAGTCAGCCAGACAGACAGACGGGCGGACATTGCTAAATCGACTCCAAATTGTCTGAAACACATTTTGTCCAAACATACTTGGGGTCTAAAACCATTATTTCGATGAGGCACATTTTGCCCGTATGAAAGTTAATATACCCTCGTTAGCATAAATGCTGAGGGTATAAAAACAATCACCTTATTTATAACCTCTTAAGACAATATTTGTATACGTTTTGTTTAGCTTGATTGAATTGAAAATATATTGATTTCATATATACATTACACGTACTTATAAATATATACTACATATGCATATGGTAAAACCATTTATATTCATACATATTTTGAATTATTGCCTTGGTTTATTAATTGTTAATTGTTTTGTTGCACTTAAAATGTTATTTTTTAACTTATGCTTATTAAATATAGCAATAATTTGAACTGAAATAAACGTTATTTAATTTGCCGATTTATTGCCGATTTTGGCACCCGATAAGTGCAGATTTTCGACCAAACTTATCTGGCATCCCTGCTCCAAGCTCTCTTTGATATTCCAAGAATTGAGAGAACTAAAGGAGTCGACTATATCCTCTCTTATTGAACAAGTAAAAGATGTAAAAGAAAAGTTCGAAGACCTGCCAAAAAACATTGAAACAATCACAAATGCCGTGTAATACAAACGATATAAGTTACAACAATAACAATCGTGCTGATTACAACAATGTTGCTGCTCGACAACTGGTAGCGAACCTACAATCACAACAAATAACAGGTGATGCTTCTTCTTCATACACATACCCTACTGCTTTGACTGATGCTAGATCAAACATGTGTGCTTCTGAGTGGACAAATGCACGCAAGCCCAAGCGAAAACATCGTGTAATTGCCATTGGACAAAACCAAACAACCGATTTGAATGTCGTTCCGAAGAAGAAGTTTTTACATCTTTCATCGTTTCGTACAAGTGTGACTGCGGAACAGATTGTTGACTACGTTGTGAAACATGCAAATATTCCAAAAGAACATGTTGAATAGTGTTGCCCTTCGAAAAATTTTTTTCGGCCCAAAATTTTCTTAAAATCGGCCCAGAACGACCTAAAACGGCCCAACATTAAAAATTAAAACAAAAATATATATTTCTCATAGATACCTTTTATTACTTTTAGCAAAATCGAAAAAATATTGTCTATTTTTACGTAAAGGTAGTATGTCGCAAAAAATTGTCTGAGATATAATGATTGGAAGGCAACAATTTATTGTGATGTAGTATATAAACTTTAAGTGCGTGTTTCTCGAAACGGCGTTTTTGAAGTCGGTGCCAACGACAGCTCTAAAACGAATTGATCGATCTTCATATGACCTTATTATATTATTCATATGAGCTTATTAAATACATAAAACGCTTGCCTTTAAGCGAGACAGATTAAAAAAATTATTTTGCCCAATTTTTTGACAAAAACAGTCAATTTTTTTCGTTAAAATCGAAATTATGACTTTGACAGCTCAAATTTTTTTTTAAATATTTTTTTTAATTTCTGTTTTATTAGGTTCCTACAACGCTTACAAAAATATACTATGATCGGCCCATCCGTTTTCGAGCTATCGTTGGCACCGCAAAACGCTTTTCCAAAAATATGGTTTCGCAGATAGCCATTTACCTCAAGAATATGCACTATTTTTCAACAACAAAAATTTCAAAGGTATTATAAGATGTGTTCTTTGAGATGAAAGAAAGTATAGTTTCACCGAGTCTTAGCAAGTCACATTCTACAAGTCTGGGAAAAAGTAATACCTGGTTCATAATAGGCAAAACTTCGTTTGAGGTTACCTTATATGGAGTTATTTTATTTAGTAGTTTAACCCACATTATTATAAGTCTTCTTTTGTTATAGTTTGGATTTACCGAACAGATTTATAGCGTTCCGGTTAACTTAAAGTTGAAAGTGATGATTGTATTTCAAGAAGGAGCTTCTTGGCATTAACTTTCTATGTAAAAATAATATTTTTAACTTCTCCAAATTAGTTTATTTTGCGCTTTCAAACCAATCAGATAGTAAAAGAACACATATAATAATGGCCCTAAGGGTCATTATTACCTTCTTTTTTTTACTATTGGATGGATTTGAAAACGAAAAAAAAACAATTTGGATGCATTAAAAATGTAATTTTCACACTAAACGTTAATATAAAGAAGGTCCTCCTTCAATTTTAGTCATTACTTTCAACTTTACGTTAGCCGAAACGCTATAAATCTGTACGTAAAATCCAAACTATAACAAAAGAAGAGTTGTAATAAAGGGGGGTATTTGGGTCACTTTTATAGCCTATTCTCTTATTATTTTGATCTAGTAATTTAAAATAAAACTCCAAAACAGCAAATTTTATTTCAAACTTTTCATTTTCTGTTAAGTAAGAGTGATGATGTGATGTAATTGTCTGCTTTTGTGCCTACAAATATTTATGAAGTTCCGAGCTGGTACGATTTATTTTTGTAGCCAATGTCAATATATTGATGTTCTTTTTTTTATAAAAAAATACAATTTGAGTTGACACACTCCCTCCTAATAGCAATTCTGATATCTATTCCCATCATATAAATAATATTTCTTCTTTGTATGAAAAAACGGATGTAAGCACTCAAGTCTGTGTATTTGGTGATTTTAATTTGAATAATATTGTGTGGACACACAATGATAATTTACTAACTCCATCAAATGTAAATAAAGAATTTGAAATGCAGTTTATTGATACCTTACTAAGTTCAGACTTAATGCAAATTAATAAAGTTTATAATCAAATTTATGAAATATTGGAAATTATATATATTCCTTCAGACATGAAATATGCATTGTATGAATGCTTAGATCCGTTTTCCCCTAATACGGTACATAACTCTGCAATTTCTATTGAACTAAGATCACACATTTTTATGAAGTATAAGTCTAATAACAGTTTAACTTATTATGATTATAAGCGTGTTGATTTTGTTGCTCTCAATTCAGCCCTTGGAAATATTGACTGGCTATCAATATTAGAAAACTCGAATACAAATAAAAGTTTTGATTGTTTTCTTCACATTATTCTTGACATGTGTAATCAATATATCCCTATGAAAAAGAAAATATCTTCTTCACATCCCTGGGATAATAGGAGATTGAAGCAATTAAAAAATCGATGTAATAAATTACATAAACGTTGTGTAAAAACGGCAGATTTACATATTTGGCAAGAATATAAGATGCTACAAACAAATTTCTGTATAAACAGTACATTTCAAATATTGAAAGTTAAATTAAATGTAATCCCAAATATTTCTGGAACTATATCAAATCGAAAAACAAAGTTTGGATATTCCTGCTTCAATGTTTTATGGATCAGAATCCGCAAATACTCCAGAAGGAATAGTAAATCTATTGCATTGATGCGAAGCAGTGAAAATAAAAGAAAAGAAAACCCAAATAAAAGGCAGTAATTTCTTTTTATAATAAAATTGGCGGTTTTATTAATATATTAGTCGAAGAACTAATATAGATTACCTTGTCAATTTTGAGAATTTTTATTCATTTTATTATTTTTTTTTTTCAAAAAAAAAACTATTTTTGAGACAGTAGAAGACTGTCTCCAAAAACAACTTGACCGAAGGTCCAGAAGATGGCCGATCTTCTCTGGCGATCCTACAGTGGACAAGGACCAGTTATCACCTAACCAAAGATAGTGAGCTGGGCCCCTGGGAACCCAGGACTCGAATAAGTCTGTGATTTCATCACCTTCGGGTACACATCCGGACCTAGAATAAGCCAGATGTGTGAGGACTTATGGAAATCGGGATCTGCTAGTTGTATCCCAGCATAGTGGTCTTTTACATAATCCGGAGCTGACTGCGAAAGCGCGACCACATGCTCCAAGGACATACTCCTCGCCGAAACGCGAACAAGTTGTGTGGAATCATAGCAGGATTGTAAGGTTAGTTGGCAGAAGAAATCCTGCCCAACTTTTAACGGATTGAGCTGAGGCTTTCTAGCCAGCGTTGAGCATATACGGCTATGTCCAGCACATGGGTCTAACAGTGCTCGAACAATTACCTGAGAATCAGGAAGAAGGAGCTTTAAAACCATTGTTTGTCCCAGGGTAACAATGGACTGTATAGTCGGACTGACGGATGTCGAAGACATGGACAAAACCGGACCAGACGGGGCGGACTGACGTTTTTTAGAGGACTTTTGCCCAGACGAAGTCGGTTTGGTTGTAGGCGACATACGGAGAGAAATAGACGCATTGTCTTTTTTACCCGAAGGGCGGACATTTCTTTGAGGAACCGGTGTTTTGGTTGGATGAAAAAGCGTGTGGTGGTCACCTTTACACTTCTGACAACGATGACGACTTAAACAATCACGTCGGATATGGGACCTGCCTAAGCAATTGGAGCAGAAATGCCCCTGAACCACAAATCTAATACGTTCCTCGCAAGTCATTTTTAAAAAATTGGGACACGCCCGGATGACATGCCTCTGCGTGCACCACACACATTTGGGGCCTTGTTGTCGAACTGACCTTGCCACTGTGCGTCTGCATTGAGGTTGGGTAGCCACTTCTGTTGGGGGAAGACCGGGAACGACGGGTGCAATCTACCGTAGAGGAGACGTCGAACCTATGGTCCAGGTTGAGGTATAGGACCCAGCACTCGCCTGTGCAATCTCCCGTAGAGGAGTAGCGGTGTCTGGGACCTCGGTATTTAACTTTGCGGCGAGGAGCACCTGAGGGGTATCTCCTGCCGGTTGGGATTCAGATCCCGGGTTTGGAGCCAGCGCTGCTGTGCAATTCTCCCGTAGAGGAGAAGCAGCTTCGGCTGGCAACGTCGTGGTGGTCGGTAGTGCCGGTGCAGACTCCCGAATAGGAGTGGCAGCTCTAGCGACCCCGCCCAGATCGGAGTCCTGAGACCCCAAAGGTACCATATCGGCATCGACACCTCTCTCTTCATCCGACATTGGGTTGTCCTCCTTGTAAAAGGGAAGGGAAGCGGCCATCGAACTCAATTTTCCATGTCTGTGAAAAGATGGAGATGGCACGATAAAGAGAGGTGAACATTTAATCGTCGTTGGTCAGAATGACCAGCTTAGCTACGGGTCGTTTTACGATACCGCTTTCTGTTTTCACATCCGCGACTCTAACATGACCGTCGACTCCCGGATAGACTTTCACGACGCGACCGAGTTTCCATGCGGTAGGAGGTAAATGCTCTTGTCGAAGGACTACCAAATCATCCAGTTAAATATCGCGTTGCGGAAATTTCCACTTATAACGATGGTGGAGGCTCTTTAAATATTCTTCTTTCCACCGAAGGCAGAATTGTTGAGAAAGAGCTTCAAGTTTCCGATACCGGTTCACGATATCCAGTGGATATTCATTAAATTTGGGCTCTGGGGGAGCAAGGATCGGAGATCCGATAAGGAAGTGTCCAGGCGTAAGGGCCACCGTAGCATCCAGACTATCATTAATTGGACAAAGCGGACGAGAATTGAAGCAAGCTTCAATTCTTGTTAGAATTGTTGAAAACTCCTCAAACGTATATTTGAGATTTTTCGCGATTTTTCTAAAATGGATTTTGAAGCTTTTAACAGCAGCTTCCCAGAGTCCACCCATATGTGGAGCTCCGGCTGGGTTAAATTTCCATGAAAGCTCCTGGTATTGGAACGGAGCTTTGCACGAATCTCATCTAACGCAAGCTTAAATTCTCGTTCTAACTCTCTCGATGCACCAACTAAGTTGGTGCCATTGTCCGAGAAGATAGTCTTGGGACAACCACGGCGCAAGACGAAATCTGACTGCCTGAATCTCAGAATTGGTAGGAGAGGACCCTTCAAAGTGATATTTTCCTCTATGAGCAGGATGCGTGTTGTAGAGGAATCTAAGAACACATGCGATGGCACGGAGTGCCCTATCAAGGGAAGAAAACTGATTTAAGATATCTTCATAGTCCTTGATGAAAGTGACATGAGTTCTTATTGGACGAAGTTCGACTTCCGTGTCAACGGAAACGTTTTGGATGTCCCAATTTGAACTATCCAGACCTAGCCAGTGTGGACCATGCCACCAAAGTTGTGAAGAGGCTAGCTCCGAAGGAGAAAGCCCCCGACTGCCTAAGTCTGCAGGATTGTCCTCAGAACGAACGTGAATACGACAAACCCTATTCGCCACGAAAGTGGTCCATGTGGATGGAGTTTTCTGAAGCCACGAAAGAACAATTGTTGAGTCGGTCCAGCAATAAATTTTATGAAATGAAATATCAATCTCGTTTAGAATGAATTTCAGAAGTTCGGATGCTAATACCGCACCGCATAATTCTAAACGAGGCAATGAAATGGACTTCAAGGGAGCTACTTTTGTTTTGCATGAAAGCAAATTTGTGAAAATGTTTCCATTAGAAGAAACAATGCGAATATATGCTACCCCCGCGTATGCATTTTCTGAGGGATCAGAAAAGACATGAAGTTCGGCTTGACAAGTTGGAGAATACTGGACCCAACGAGGAATGGAAATGGACTTAACGTCCTGATATGACTCGACGAATTTTTCCCATTAGCGTTCTGTCGAAGACGGAAGCGAATCATCCCAACCAATGTTGTCGAGCCAAATACGTTGCATAATTATTTTTGCTACAACTATCACAGGTCCTAACCATCCTACCGGATCGAATAATTTGGCGATGGTTGACAAAACTTCCCGTTTGGTATATTTGGACCGGTGTTCCAGTGGGTTTACACTGAAATAAAATTGGTCCAGCTGTGCATTCCACCGAATACCCAGCGGTTTTGAACTACTAGCTTCCACGAAAGTAAGAAGCTTAGCGTCGTAAAGATGCTCCGAAGGAAGCGATTCTAAAATGCTGCGATCATTGGCTGTACATTTCCGTAATTCGAATTTGGCGGAAGAAAAAGCTCCAATTAATTGGTCTCTGGATTTTTGCGCTGTCTCCAAATCGTGATAACCGGTCAAGACGTCATCTACGTACATGCACTTCCGAAGGATATGTGCATGTAACGGAAATTCATTCTCTGTGTCATCGGCCAATTGAAGTAAAGTCCGAATGGCAAGATATGGAGCAAAATTGACTCCGAATGTTACGGTCTGAAGTTCAAAGTCTTGAACCGGTTTGTGGGGAGAATCCCGAAATAAAATTCTTTGAAGAGGAGTTTGAGTAGGAAAGTCTCCAAAAGTCTCCATCTTAGAATGAGTAGGACTAAATCCAATTGAAGGGTTGGACCGACATAAAGAATATCATTTAGACTATACCCATTAGTAGTCTTATTTGAGGCGTTGAAAACCACTCTCAATTTGGTTGTAGGCTTATCCGGATTAATAACCGGATGATGAGGCAAGTAGCATACTGAAGAGTCTGCTGAAGAAGTTGGAACAAGTCTCATGTGGTCTAATTCTAGATATTCCCTGACCACCCCATCGTAAACGACTTTTATTTGTGGTTTTCTTAGGAGGGAAGCCTCGTTGCGGAAAAATTGTCGTAAACAATTGGTCCTAGAATCGCCTAGCTGACCTGCGAATTCAGGTATGATGGGAAGTGTGACAATATATCTGCCATCTATGTCCCGTTGAGTCGTCCTCTTGAAATTTTCTTCGCAAAATTTGTCCGAAGGAGACGAAATAGCGCGCTTTGGAGGTTCTTCCAATTCCCAAAACCGAAGAAGAGTCTTGTTAAGATCATCTTCTGGATAATTTATTGTGGTTGTTAAAACCGCAATATTGGAACATGGAATTGGGCCAGTAATGATCCAGCCAAACACAGTTTTTTGTGCCATTAGTGAACCTAGGATGTTGGATTGAATTCCCTGAAGAAGAATTCTTGGATATAAATCAGCGCCTAGTAGTAGATCAACTGTTCTACATTCAAAGAAATTTCTATCAGCCAAACGAATATTTGGCAAACGGGAAATCAAGTCCTCACCAATTGAGAAGGATGGTAAATTGCCAGAAATAGCGGGAATCACTAAAGCTGCAATTTCCAAGAATATGGACGTATCAATTGGTGAGCCTATACACAACGAACATAATTTTTGGGATGTAGTGGACGTACTTTGATTGCCTGTGTCGCCGTAGGCGACTTTCAGTAACTGGATCAATAAGGGCACGAGCAGGATAGGTGATGCCTTGATGAATTAGATTCACCATAGCTGTACCCAGAACAACATTTTTGTTTTGTGAAACATGGTGCACTTGTCTATTGACAGGGTGCGATATTCCTGACGAAGTCGAAGGGATATCTGAACTCACATTGTTAGTTTGAGCGGAGGATGAATTACCAGATGATTGCGACGAAGTCGCTGTACGAACGGAACTTGCAGAACTGGACATCTCACGGTGTAAAAGTGTGTGATGTCGCTTGTTGCATTTACCGCAATTATGTTTACTGACACATTTCCTAACCTCATGGCCAACCGTCAGACAATTAATGCAGCAATTGAAACGCTTCATTACAGAAAAACGACGAGGATGTACTAATTTAGGACAAATAACACAGGTTTTTACTGCAGGGTCACGAGAAGAAGAAGAAGAAGGAGCCGTCTTTGCAAAATGAGCTCGCACCTTCTTTTCAACATTTTTAGAGGAATCTATGCCACGAATATTCTGGAGACAAGAAAGGGTTTGAATCTTTTCCGTAAGAAAACGATCCATATCCTTCCAAGCAGACAATGCCGATTTGTCTTTAACCGTCTGTTCCCACATGGTGACGGTAGTTTTAGGCAATCTTTGAATGCACAAGAAGACCAATATGGGATCCCAATCGTTAGTAGAAATGTCGTAGATCGCCATAGTCGAAATGCATCCATTGATTGCGCGCTGTAGATTCTTCAGGCCCGCACTGGACTCAGTATCCAGGACCGGAAGGTCAAACAACAATTTAAGTTGGTTGTTAACCAAGATTCGAACACTGTCATATGTCTCCTTCAATGCTGACCACGCAAGAGCGAAACTCTTGTGTGTCAGCGGGAACTTTGAAACTATGTCTTTTGCTTCACCACTAGTTTTCTTGAGCAAATAACATAATTTCTCGATATCGCTAAGGCGACTGTTGTCGATATACACAACAGAAAAAAGATCCCTGAATGTAGGCCAAGACAGAAAATCATCATTAAAAACATCTATGTCGCAAGGTGGAAGATTTAAACTATGCATAACTCGATCATTTGAGGCGGAAACCTCAGCTGACCTTCCCGTTTGGTGTGAAACACCAGACATAGATAAAGCATCTTCAGGAGGAATGGCATCTCTTCTAGGAGTACTAGTAAAATTAGTATTAAAGTTCGATGGAGGATTGATTTGGGATAAACGATCAGAATTCAAAGATGGCTGGGAATTCCCATTTTGTGCTAAAGAAGAATTTGAATTCTTCTGCGATGAACGAAACTGATCTAATTTTCGATTTGCTGTAGCGATGACGTTGACATATGCCTTATATGCAACAAGGTTTTTGCTTTGGGATGATTCAAGGTTTTCTTGAATCTCACCCGATAGTTGAATAGAAGCAAGGCATTGGTCATACGTTTCTTTCACTTTATCCCATAGCGATTTAGCCTCAGAAGACTGAACTCCTAGTATATAAATATCCAACTCTTCATCTCGGAGAGAATTGAAGAAGGTTTCAAATTGTACGATAGCATCAGATGCCCTGATGAAGCAATCAAGTGGAGAGAGAGACATTTTTGAACGACAAAAAAGTTCAAGAAATGATAATCAATGAAAGCAAGAGGTAGAAAATCGATTTGAAAAATCAAAAGCTGTAAGAATTTCAACACCAACCAAATGATATTGAACAAAACCCAACGAAAATTGCGACAAAATATGTATAATTCAGTTGAAAACTTCGAAAAATTCAGAAAATGTGTTATATTTGTTAGCGAATACTAAGAAAAGCAACACCAAACAAGGTTAAGAAACTTTTTATTACAGTTCAGGCAAAAATATCAACGAAAATTAATAAAAACTGTAAGTAATTTTTTCTCAGTGTAGGAAAAAAATGAACAAATATTTTCACTGTGTATCGAAAAATACACGGCTTGTAGATTTATGTATAGAAATATACACAAAATAATTATTTCCGAAAAGAAATAATCAAAAAAGATAAAAAATAATACCAAAAATCGCAAAATTCAATTATTTTTTCAATATTTTTTACCGATTTTAAGGTGCACGGACTGTAAGATGCACTCTACAGCACAGCCGACCAAGAAGAGGGCACACAAAATTCTCAATATTTGCAACTTTTGACAGTGTGTTAGTAGCGTTGTATGCACGCATGCTGCAAAACAAAAACAAATCAAAACATTTGTGTGCTCTTTCGTTGCGTTCGGGTCGTGTGTGTGTGAATTGCCGAAAAACTTCGTAACTTTAACAATATCAAAGCTCAACATTGCTCTACAGGTCCAAAGAATAAATAAATTCAAAGAATGGAAAGAAATGTTCAAATAAAGATATTCAAAAAATTCGAATAAAATCGTATTTATATTATAATAATAACGAAAATTATTATTAATTATTGATACGACCGAATGTAGGGTGTATTTTATACCGTTCCGAATTTCCAACAGAACCGTATCTATTTTTAATCAAATCAAAAAAAAATTCTTTTTTCCAAAAAATAAAATTTTCACTTATTATACCTTGTGGGTGTTTACCGTTTACTCATGAACTAACCAACCACAATGTATGCATCACTGATAGTGATCGTATTGTTGTTGTTGTACTAACCAATATGAATGTTGTTAGAGTATTTTTATTTATTTTTTTTGTGCCAATAATCACACAATAACTAAACCGCACAACAATATGATCACAGACCACTGTTTATTTATTTTCTCACTTTTTATGTATATTTACGCGTATATCGTAAATAAGAGCGCTTTATTAAGAGTGCAATATTCTTGAAGGGAATTATTACACACAATAGGAAACCGGCAGTGTTGGAAATTATAACAACAAATACGTTTACCGACGGACACTTGTAAAACGACCGTAGTTAAGCACAGTAGTTGTTTTTGTATTAGGAATATTTTATATCGATGTATGTACGATTTTTTTTTTGTAAACAATCACTCGCGACAAATGCTCAGTAAAAGACGGTACGTACCTTTATTTGATGAAATAATCAATATAATGATGAGAATGTTATTGATGATGATGAGCTGTTTGAGTGAGATGATTGTTTGGTAGGCGCAAATTCTGCTTGTTGACGAAGTCTAGCCTTTTAAAAACAAAAAGAAGAAGAGCCTTATTAGTTGTTGTTGCTGAAAGCACGTATCCCGGCTCGAAGTGACCAAAATGTTGCGGAGCAGTGAAAATAAAAGAAAAACCAAATAAAAGGCAGTAATTTCTTTTTATAATAAAATTTGCGGTTTTATTAATATATTAGTCGAAGAACTAATATAGATTACCTTGTATTAACAGTGGTGTTGCTGGGATGTTGTTGGTAGACGAAGATCCGAAAAACAAGTGACAATTAAAAGTAACGAGAGAGCATAGATGTCACAAAAGCCGCGCAAACTGACAGATCTTACTCGCTGTAATTTGTCATCACCAACTTTGAACGAAAATTCAAAGTTGGATAAAAAAGTATTATGGCAAATTACGGCAAGTGGATAGTGAATGTATTTTTATAAAGTTTATTTTATTTTCATGGCCAACCGTCAGACAATTAATGCAGCAATTGAAACGCTTCATTACAGAAAAACGACGAGGATGTACTAATTTAGGACAAATAACACAGGTTTTTACTGCAGGGTCACGAGAAGAAGAAGAAGAAGGAGCCGTCTTTGCAAAATGAGCTCGCACCTTCTTTTCAACATTTTTAGAGGAATCTATGCCACGAATATTCTGGAGACAAGAAAGGGTTTGAATCTTTTCCGTAAGAAAACGATCCATATCCTTCCAAGCAGACAATGCCGATTTGTCTTTAACCGTCTGTTCCCACATGGTGACGGTAGTTTTAGGCAATCTTTGAATGCACAAGAAGACCAATATGGGATCCCAATCGTTAGTAGAAATGTCGTAGATCGCCATAGTCGAAATGCATCCATTGATTGCGCGCTGTAGATTCTTCAGGCCCGCACTGGACTCAGTATCCAGGACCGGAAGGTCAAACAACAATTTAAGTTGGTTGTTAACCAAGATTCGAACACTGTCATATGTCTCCTTCAATGCTGACCACGCAAGAGCGAAACTCTTGTGTGTCAGCGGGAACTTTGAAACTATGTATTTTGCTTCACCACTAGTTTTCTTGAGCAAATAACATAATTTCTCGATATCGCTAAGGCGACTGTTGTCGATATACACAACAGAAAAAAGATCCCTGAATGTAGGCCAAGACAGAAAATCATCATTAAAAACATCTATGTCGCAAGGTGGAAGATTTAAACTATGCATAACTCGATCATTTGAGGCGGAAACCTCAGCTGACCTTCCCGTTTGGTGTGAAACACCAGACATAGATAAAGCATCTTCAGGAGGAATGGCATCTCTTCTAGGAGTACTAGTAAAATTAGTATTAAAGTTCGATGGAGGATTGATTTGGGATAAACGATCAGAATTCAAAGATGGCTGGGAATTCCCATTTTGTGCTAAAGAAGAATTTGAATTCTTCTGCGATGAACGAAACTGATCTAATTTTCGATTTGCTGTAGCGATGACGTTGACATATGCCTTATATGCAACAAGGTTTTTGCTTTGGGATGATTCAAGGTTTTCTTGAATCTCACCCGATAGTTGAATAGAAGCAAGGCATTGGTCATACGTTTCTTTCACTTTATCCCATAGCGATTTAGCCTCAGAAGACTGAACTCCTAGTATATAAATATCCAACTCTTCATCTCGGAGAGAATTGAAGAAGGTTTCAAATTGTACGATAGCATCAGATGCCCTGATGAAGCAATCAAGTGGAGTGAGAGACATTTTTGAACGACAAAAAAGTTCAAGAAATGATAATCAATGAAAGCAAGAGGTAGAAAATCGATTTGAAAAATCAAAAGCTGTAAGAATTTCAACACCAACCAAATGATATTGAACAAAACCCAACGAAAATTGCGACAAAATATGTATAATTCAGTTGAAAACTTCGAAAAATTCAGAAAATGTGTTATATTTGTTAGCGAATACTAAGAAAAGCAACACCAAACAAGGTTAAGAAACTTTTTATTACAGTTCAGGCAAAAATATCAACGAAAATTAATAAAAACTGTAAGTAATTTTTTCTCAGTGTAGGAAAAAAATGAACAAATATTTTCACTGTGTATCGAAAAATACACGGCTTGTAGATTTATGTATAGAAATATACACAAAATAATTATTTCCGAAAAGAAATAATCAAAAAAGATAAAAAATAATACCAAAAATCGCAAAATTCAATTATTTTTTCAATATTTTTTACCGATTTTAAGGTGCACGGACTGTAAGATGCACTCTACAGCACAGCCGACCAAGAAGAGGGCACACAAAATTCTCAATATTTGCAACTTTTGACAGTGTGTTAGTAGCGTTGTATGCACGCATGCTGCAAAACAAAAACAAATCAAAACATTTGTGTGCTCTTTCGTTGCGTTCGGGTCGTGTGTGTGTGAATTGCCGAAAAACTTCGTAACTTTAACAATATCAAAGCTCAACATTGCTCTACAGGTCCAAAGAATAAATAAATTCAAAGAATGGAAAGAAAAGTTCAAATAAAGATATTCAAAAAATTCGAATAAAATCGTATTTATATTATAATAATAACGAAAATTATTATTAATTATTGATACGACCGAATGTAGGGTGTATTTTATACCGTTCCGAATTTCCAACAGAACCGTATCTATTTTTAATCAAATCAAAAAAAAAAATTCTTTTTTCCAAAAAATAAAATTTTCACTTATTATACCTTGTGGGTGTTTACCGTTTACTCATGAACTAACCAACCACAATGTATGCATCGCTGATAGTGATCGTATTGTTGTTGTTGTACTAACCAATATGAATGTTGTTAGAGTATTTTTATTTATTTTTTTTGTGCCAATAATCACACAATAACTAAACCGCACAACAATATGATCACAGACCACTGTTTATTTATTTTCTCACTTTTTATGTATATTTACGCGTATATCGTAAATAAGAGCGCTTTATTAAGAGTGCAATATTCTTGAAGGGAATTATTACACAAAATAGGAAACCGGCAGTGTTGGAAATTATAACAACAAATACGTTTACCGACGGACACTTGTAAAACGACCGTAGTTAAGCACAGTAGTTGTTTTTGTATTAGGAATATTTTATATCGATGTATGTACGATTTTTTTTTGTAAACAATCACTCGCGACAAATGCTCAGTAAAAGACGGTACGTACCTTTATTTGATGAAATAATCAATATAATGATGAGAATGTTATTGATGATGATGAGCTGTTTGAGTGAGATGATTGTTTGGTAGGCGCAAATTCTGCTTGTTGACGAAGTCTAGCCTTTTAAAAACAAAAAGAAGAAGAGCCTTATTAGTTGTTGTTGCTGAAAGCACGTATCCCGGCTCGAAGTGACCAAAATGTTGCGGAGCAGTGAAAATAAAAGAAAAACCAAATAAAAGGCAGTAATTTCTTTTTATAATAAAATTTGCGGTTTTATTAATATATTAGTCGAAGAACTAATATAGATTACCTTGTATTAACAATGGTGTTGCTGGGATGTTGTTGGTAGACGAAGATCCGAAAAACAAGTGACAATTAAAAGTAACGAGAGAGCATAGATGTCACAAAAGCCGCGCAAACTGACAGATCTTACTCGCTGTAATTTGTCATCACCAACTTTGAACGAAAATTCAAAGTTGGATAAAAAAGTATTATGGCAAATTACGGCAAGTGGATAGTGAATGTATTTTTATAAAGTTTATTTTATTTGAACTTTAACATGCATCGTTTTTTAAATCCAACTTTAAATCCGATTATTTGCAAAACTCAGATAATGATTCTCGATGTGCATTTGATTTAAATTTTGGTAGTATTACTCTATCCGATAATGATGTACTTAGAGGAATAAGTAACATTAAAAACTCGAATTCCACTGATGTTAATGGGCTGTCTTCTTATTTTATAAAATCTTGTGCTACTTCTCTTTGCGCACCAATTAAAATACTTTTTACAAATCCCTTTCTGAAGGCGTATTTGCAGACAAATGGAAGACTACTTTTATTCATCCATTGTTTAAAACAGGTTGTAGAGAAGACGTTTCCTTGTATCGCTCAAGTTCAAAAATTACAGTTGTGTCAAAAATTTTTGAAAACATAATTCATGAAAAAATGAACTTTGCATTTAAATCATTAATTATTCCGCAACAACATGGTTTTACTAGTGGTCGATCAACAGTCTTAAATCTCACTGTTTTTGTTGATTACTGTTTGCTAGCTTTGGGATCTGGTTCACAAGTTGAGACGATTTACGCAGGTTTTTCAAAGTCTTCCGATTCAAATTTCCCATGGTTTATTACTAAAAAAATTATGTAATATTGGCATTCATTCCATCTTTCATGCATGCATCTTATTTAAGTAGAAGAAAATGCATTGTTAAAGTTGGGGATGTTGAATCTGCACATTTTTATCAAACGTCTGGCGTTCCACAAGGGAGTATTCTTGGACCATTGCTATTCAACATTTTCATCAATTATATAGCTGCTTGCTTTAATCATACGAAATTTTTATTGTATGCAGATGATTTAAATTTTTTTTCTAAAGTTAATTCAGTAATGGATTCTATTAACTTGCAGTCAGATTTGAAGAACTTTGAATCATGGTGCCTTCGTAATAATTTAAAGCTTAATGTGTCAAAGTGTTCTCATATGTCCTACAGTCGACTAAGAGATCCATTACAGTTAACTTTTCAGCTTGGTGATCATGTCTTGAATAAAGTGGATGAGAAAGATGATCTTGGTATTACTTTCGACCATAAGCTTATGTTTATTCAGCACATTGATAAAATTATCCCTAAAGCATACTCTATTTTAGCATTTATAAAATGTAATTTTGCAGACTTTAATGACCCTTATACGCTAAAACTGTTATACACATCGTATGTTAGATCAAAGGTTGAGTATGGATCTCTCATATGGAATCCATGTTCAACAGTTCATATTAATAGAATTGAAAGAATTCAGAAGAAATTCATCAAATTTGCATTGTCAAATTTACATTTTTCACAACCCATACCAAATTATGAATCTCGCTGCCTTTTGATCAACTTAGAAACATTAGAATTCAGAAGGAAAACTCATTCTATGTTATTCGTGTTCGATTTAATAAATTCTACAATTGATTGTTCATGTTTATTTATTTATTGTTGAATACCTACACAACAAGACATAAAAATCTTATAATTACAGTGCAGGATTATTTAAGGAATACAATATCCAAAGTTACAGTATCCAAATTTAGGCGTAGAAAAATTATAAAAAATGTAATTACAAATATAAATATGAAAGATTATTACAAATTTAGAGAAATAAAAGACTAAAAAAAAAATAAAACATTTTTGAAATATTAAATTACGATAAAAGACTGAAAATCCGTTTTTTAAAGAGGAAAGCGTTGCTGATGTTTTGAGTGTCATATGGAAGAGTATTCCAAAGACGTATCGCAATGATGTAGAAATGCCAATCAGATACTAAGCTCTGCCGTATGTGGGGGGTTAGTCGTCTACCTCTTAAAGAACGATTGAAAATTAATTTATCGAAAAGGGTTTTTGGGTTTTGCTTTATTATAATTTTATGTAAGAAAATTAAGGTTCGAATTCGCAGATATGTGTTAAAAGTGCAGCCGTAGATTGATTTTGCAAAGATTGAAATGTGTTGGGGTCTTCTCAAGCCATAAACATAACGAGTAATATCATTAAACGTAACGTTTAATTTACCTTGACTCAACGAGTCGCAGTTGGCAAAAAGTTCACACCCATAAATTAGACCTGGCACTAGATAAGTTTTAGTCAGTAGTAAACGAACTTGAAAAGGCGTAAATGGTTGTGTCGCCCATAGTGCACGCAATTTTGCAAATGTTAGTCCAGCCACAGTATTGACATGGTCAGTCCAACTTAACGAGCTGTTAAAAATGACACCCAAGTTTTTTGCACTAGAAACAACATCAATTCTTTGTTGGTTTATGAACACCTCAGTATTCTGAAGAGAAAAATTTTTATTTTTGTGAATGACGAGACATTTTGATTTTTGAGGATTTAAAAGTAACCCATTGCCGAAGCCCACTTGAAAACATTAGTAAGATCTTCATTCAGTTTGTTAATGCAACTATTAGCATTTACAAAAAAGTCACTTAGAAATATTTGGGTAAGTTGTAGGGGTAAATCATTTGCATACAAAGAGAACAAGAATGGTCCTATTATTGAGCCTTGCGGAACTCCCTAAGTACTGGTAACGGCTTTGATTGTGAGTGTTCGACATAGACTGATTGAAGTCGGTCGAGAAGATATGACATAAGAAGGTTTGATGCGGTAGATGAAAAATTAAAAAGTCGTCTGAGCTTCATGCATAGTAAAGAATGGTTGACAGAATCAAAGGCTTTAGAGTGATCAAGTAGTACTAAAAAGCTTACTTTATTATTATCGATGTCACTTCTTATGGATTCTGACACGTCAATTAAGGCGCTAACACAACTATGGCCTGGACGAAAACCGGATTGGATATCAGTTAGCAAGGACTCATTATGGAGGTACTCATTCATTTGAGAATGTAAAATTTTCTCAAAGACTTTGGATAAGTAGCTAAGAATAGATATGGGACAAAATTCGACATTTGACTTTGGAATTGGAATAACTTTTGCATGTTTCCATATGGTTGGGTACACGCTTGAAGTTGAATAGATGTGTAAAAAAAGTAAAGTTCGATGGAGGATTGATTTGGGATAAACGATCAGAATTCAAAAATGGCTGGGAATTCCCATTTTGTGCTAAAGAAGAATTTGAATTCTTCTGCGATGAACGAAACTGATCTAATTTTCGATTTGCTGTAGCGATGACGTTGACATATGCCTTATATGCAACAAGGCTTTTGCTTTGGGATGATTCAAGGTTTTCTTGAATCTCACCCGATAGTTGAATAGAAGCAAGGCATTGGTCATACGTTTCTTTCACTTTATCCCATAGCGATTTAGCCTCAGAAGACTGAACTCCTAGTATATAAATATCCAACTCTTCATCTCGGAGAGAATTGAAGAAGGTTTCAAATTGTACGATAGCATCAGATGCCCTGATGAAGCAATCAAGTGGAGAGAGAGACATTTTTGAACGACAAAAAAGTTCAAGAAATGATAATCAATGAAAGCAAGAGGTAGAAAATCGATTTGAAAAATCAAAAGCTGTAAGAATTTCAACACCAACCAAATGATATTGAACAAAACCCAACGAAAATTGCGACAAAATATGTATAATTCAGTTGAAAACTTCGAAAAATTCAGAAAATGTGTTATATTTGTTAGCGAATACTAAGAAAAGCAACACCAAACAAGGTTAAGAAACTTTTTATTACAGTTCAGGCAAAAATATCAACGAAAATTAATAAAAACTGTAAGTAATTTTTTCTCAGTATAGGAAAAAATGAACAAATATTTTCACTGTGTATCGAAAAATACACGGCTTGTAGATTTATGTATAGAAATATACACAAAATAATTATTTCCGAAAAGAAATAATCAAAAAAAATAAAAAATAATACCAAAAATCGCAAAATTCAATTATTTTTTCAATATTTTTTACCGATTTTAAGGTGCACGGACTGTAAGATGCACTCTACAGCACAGCCGACCAAGAAGAGGGCACACAAAATTCTCAATATTTGCAACTTTTGACAGTGTGTTAGTAGCGTTGTATGCACGCATGCTGCAAAACAAAAACAAATCAAAACATTTGTGTGCTCTTTCGTTGCGTTCGGGTCGTGTGTGTGTGAATTGCCGAAAAACTTCGTAACTTTAACAATATCAAAGCTCAACATTGCTCTACAGGTCCAAAGAATAAATAAATTCAAAGAATGGAAAGAAAAGTTCAAATAAAGATATTCAAAAAATTCGAATAAAATCGTATTTATATTATAATAATAACGAAAATTATTTTTAATTATTGATACGACCGAATGTAGGGTGTATTTTATACCGTTCCGAATTTCCAACAGAACCGTATCTATTTTTAAACAAATCAAAAAAAAAATACTTTTTCCAAAAAAATAAAATTTTCACTTATTATACCTTGTGGGTGTTTACCGTTTACTCATGAACTAACCAACCACAATGTATGCAGCACTGATAGTGATCGTATTGTTGTTGTTGTACTAACCAATATGAATGTTGTTAGAGTATTTTTATTTATTTTTTTTTTGTGCCAATAATCACACAATAACTAAACCGCACAACAATATGATCACAGACCACTGTTTATTTATTTTCTCACTTTTTATGTATATTTACGCGTATATCGTAAATAAGAGCGCTTTATTAAGAGTGCAATATTCTTGAAGAGAATTATTACACACAATAGGAAACCGGCAGTGTTGGAAATTATAACAACAAATACGTTTACCGACGGACACTTGTAAAACGACCGTAGTTAAGCACAGTAGTTGTTTTTGTATTAGGAATATTTTATATCGATGTATGTACGATTTTTTTTTGTAAACAATCACTCGCGACAAATGCTCAGTAAAAGACGGTACGTACCTTTATTTGATGAAATAATCAATATAATGATGAGAATGTTATTGATGATGATGAGCTGTTTGAGTGAGATGATTGTTTGGTAGGCGCAAATTCTGCTTGTTGACGAAGTCTAGCCTTTTAAAAACAAAAAGAAGAAGAGCCTTATTAGTTGTTGTTGCTGAAAGCACGTATCCCGGCTCGAAGTGACCAAAATGTTGCGGAGCAGTGAAAATAAAAGAAAAACCAAATAAAAGGCAGTAATTTCTTTTTATAATAAAATTTGCGGTTTTATTAATATATTAGTCGAAGAACTAATATAGATTACCTTGTATTAACAATGGTGTTGCTGGGATGTTGTTGGTAGACGAAGATCCGAAAAACAAGTGACAATTAAAAGTAACGAGAGAGCATAGATGTCACAAAAGCCGCGCAAACTGACAGATCTTACTCGCTGTAATTTGTCATCACCAACTTTGAACGAAAATTCAAAGTTGGATAAAAAAGTATTATGGCAAATTACGGCAAGTGGATAGTGAATGTATTTTTATAAAGTTTATTTTATTTGAACTTTAACATGCATCGTTTTTTAAATCCAACTTTAAATCCGATTATTTGCAAAACTCAGATAATGATTCTCGATGTGCATTTGATTTAAATTTTGGTAGTATTACTCTATCCGATAATGATGTACTTAGAGGAATAAGTAACATTAAAAACTCGAATTCCACTGATGTTAATGGGCTGTCTTCTTATTTTATAAAATCTTGTGCTACTTCTCTTTGCGCACCAATTAAAATACTTTTTACAAATCCCTTTCTGAAGGCGTATTTGCAGACAAATGGAAGACTACTTTTATTCATCCATTGTTTAAAACAGGTTGTAGAGAAGACGTTTCCTTGTATCGCTCAAGTTCAAAAATTACAGTTGTGTCAAAAATTTTTGAAAACATAATTCATGAAAAAATGAACTTTGCATTTAAATCATTAATTATTCCGCAACAACATGGTTTTACTAGTGGTCGATCAACAGTCTTAAATCTCACTGTTTTTGTTGATTACTGTTTGCTAGCTTTGGGATCTGGTTCACAAGTTGAGACGATTTACGCAGGTTTTTCAAAGTCTTCCGATTCAAATTTCCCATGGTTTATTACTAAAAAAATTATGTAATATTGGCATTCATTCCATCTTTCATGCATGCATCTTATTTAAGTAGAAGAAAATGCATTGTTAAAGTTGGGGATGTTGAATCTGCACATTTTTATCAAACGTCTGGCGTTCCACAAGGGAGTATTCTTGGACCATTGCTATTCAACATTTTCATCAATTATATAGCTGCTTGCTTTAATCATACGAAATTTTTATTGTATGCAGATGATTTAAATTTTTTTTCTAAAGTTAATTCAGTAATGGATTCTATTAACTTGCAGTCAGATTTGAAGAACTTTGAATCATGGTGCCTTCGTAATAATTTAAAGCTTAATGTGTCAAAGTGTTCTCATATGTCCTACAGTCGACTAAGAGATCCATTACAGTTAACTTTTCAGCTTGGTGATCATGTCTTGAATAAAGTGGATGAGAATGATGATCTTGGTATTACTTTCGACCATAAGCTTATGTTTATTCAGCACATTGATAAAATTATCCCTAAAGCATACTCTATTTTAGCATTTATAAAATGTAATTTTGCAGACTTTAATGACCCTTATACGCTAAAACTGTTATACACATCGTATGTTAGATCAAAGGTTGAGTATGGATCTCTCATATGGAATCCATGTTCAACAGTTCATATTAATTCAAGGTTTTCTTGAATCTCACCCGATAGTTGAATAGAAGCAAGGCATTGGTCATACGTTTCTTTCACTTTATCCCATAGCGATTTAGCCTCAGAAGACTGAACTCCTAGTATATAAATATCCAACTCTTCATCTCGGAGAGAATTGAAGAAGGTTTCAAATTGTACGATAGCATCAGATGCCCTGATGAAGCAATCAAGTGGAGAGAGAGACATTTTTGAACGACAAAAAAGTTCAAGAAATGATAATCAATGAAAGCAAGAGGTAGAAAATCGATTTGAAAAATCAAAAGCTGTAAGAATTTCAACACCAACCAAATGATATTGAACAAAACCCAACGAAAATTGCGACAAAATATGTATAATTCAGTTGAAAACTTCGAAAAATTCAGAAAATGTGTTATATTTGTTAGCGAATACTAAGAAAAGCAACACCAAACAAGGTTAAGAAACTTTTTATTACAGTTCAGGCAAAAATATCAACGAAAATTAATAAAAACTGTAAGTAATTTTTTCTCAGTATAGGAAAAAATGAACAAATATTTTCACTGTGTATCGAAAAATACACGGCTTGTAGATTTATGTATAGAAATATACACAAAATAATTATTTCCGAAAAGAAATAATCAAAAAAAATAAAAAATAATACCAAAAATCGCAAAATTCAATTATTTTTTCAATATTTTTTACCGATTTTAAGGTGCACGGACTGTAAGATGCACTCTACAGCACAGCCGACCAAGAAGAGGGCACACAAAATTCTCAATATTTGCAACTTTTGACAGTGTGTTAGTAGCGTTGTATGCACGCATGCTGCAAAACAAAAACAAATCAAAACATTTGTGTGCTCTTTCGTTGCGTTCGGGTCGTGTGTGTGTGAATTGCCGAAAAACTTCGTAACTTTAACAATATCAAAGCTCAACATTGCTCTACAGGTCCAAAGAATAAATAAATTCAAAGAATGGAAAGAAAAGTTCAAATAAAGATATTCAAAAAATTCGAATAAAATCGTATTTATATTATAATAATAACGAAAATTATTTTTAATTATTGATACGACCGAATGTAGGGTGTATTTTATACCGTTCCGAATTTCCAACAGAACCGTATCTATTTTTAAACAAATCAAAAAAAAAATACTTTTTCCAAAAAAATAAAATTTTCACTTATTATACCTTGTGGGTGTTTACCGTTTACTCATGAACTAACCAACCACAATGTATGCAGCACTGATAGTGATCGTATTGTTGTTGTTGTACTAACCAATATGAATGTTGTTAGAGTATTTTTATTTATTTTTTTTTGTGCCAATAATCACACAATAACTAAACCGCACAACAATATGATCACAGACCACTGTTTATTTATTTTCTCACTTTTTATGTATATTTACGCGTATATCGTAAATAAGAGCGCTTTATTAAGAGTGCAATATTCTTGAAGAGAATTATTACACACAATAGGAAACCGGCAGTGTTGGAAATTATAACAACAAATACGTTTACCGACGGACACTTGTAAAACGACCGTAGTTAAGCACAGTAGTTGTTTTTGTATTAGGAATATTTTATATCGATGTATGTACGATTTTTTTTTTGTAAACAATCACTCGCGACATATGCTCAGTAAAAGACGGTACGTACCTTTATTTGATGAAATAATCAATATAATGATGAGAATGTTATTGATGATGATGAGCTGTTTGAGTGAGATGATTGTTTGGTAGGCGCAAATTCTGCTTGTTGACGAAGTCTAGCCTTTTAAAAACAAAAAGAAGAAGAGCCTTATTAGTTGTTGTTGCTGAAAGCCCGTATCCCGGCTCGAAGTGGCCAAAATGTTGCGGAGCAGTGAAAATAAAAGGAAAGAAAAACCAAATTAAAGGCAGTAATTTCTTTTTATAATAAAATTTGCGGTTTTATTAATATATTAGTCGAAGAACTAATATAGATTACCTTGTATTAACAATGGTGTTGCTGGGATGTTGTTGATGGACGAAGATCCGAAAAACAAGTGACAATTAAAAGTAACGAGAGAGCATAGATGTCACAAAAGCCGCGCAAACTGACAGATCTTACTCGCTATAATTTGTCATCACCAACTTTGAACGAAAATTCAAAGTTGGATAAAAAAGTATTATGACAAATTACGGAAAGTGGATAGTGAATGTATTTTTATAAAGTTTATTTTATTCGAACTTTAACATGTATCGTTTTTTAAATCCAACTTTAAATCCGATTATTTGCAAAACTCAGATAATGATTCTCGATGTGCATTTGATTTAATTTTGGTAGTATTACTCTATCCGATAATGATGTACTTAGAGGAATAAGTAACATTAAAAACTCGAATTCCACTGATGTTAATGGGCTGTCTTCTTATTTTATAAAATCTTGTGCTACGTCTCTTTGCGCACCAATTAAAATACTTTTTACAAATCCCTTTCTGAAGGCGTATTTGCAGACAAATGGAAGACTACTTTTATTCATCCATTGTTTAAAACAGGTTGTAGAGAAGACGTTTCCTTGTATCGCTCAATTTCAAAAATTACAGTTGTGTCAAAAATTTTTGAAAACATAATTCATGAAAAAATTAACTTTGCATTTAAATCACTAATTATTCCGCAACAACATGGTTTTACTAGTGGTCGATCAACAGTCTCAAATCTCACTGTTTTTGTTGATTACTGTTTGCTAGCTTTGGGATCTGGTTCACAAGTTGAGACGATTTACACAGATTTTTCAAAGTCTTTCGACTCAATTTCCCATGGTTTATTACTAAAAAAATTATGTAATATTGGCATTCATTCCATCTTTCATGCATGGCTTGCATCTTATTTAAGTAGAAGAAAATGCATTGTTAAAGTTGGGGATGTTGAATCTGCACATTTTTATCAAACGTCTGGCGTTCCACAAGGGAGTATTCTTGGACCATTGCTATTCAACATTTTCATCAATTATATAGCTGCTTGCTTTAATCATACGAAATTTTTATTGTATGCAGATGACTTAAAAATTTTTTCTAAAGTTAATTCAGTAATGGATTCTATTAACTTGCGGTCAGATTTGAAGAACTTTGAATCATGGTGCCTTCGTAATAATTTAAAGCTTAATGTGTCAAAGTGTTCTCATATGTCCTACAGTCGACTAAGAGATCCATTACAGTTAACTTTTCAGCTTGGTGATCATGTCTTGAATAAAGTGGATGAGAAAGATGATCTTGGTATTACTTTCGACCATAAGCTTATGTTTATTCAGCACATTGATAAAATTATCCCTAAAGCATACTCTATTTTAGCATTTATAAAATGTAATTGTGCAGACTTTAATGACCCTTATACGCTAAAACTATTATACACATCGTATGTTAGATCAAAGGTTGAGTATGGATCTCTCATATGGAATCCATGTTCAACAGTTCATATTAATAGAATTGAAAGAATTCAGAAGAAATTCATCAAATTTGCATTGTCAAATTTACATTTTTCACAACCCATACCAAATTATGAATCTCGCTGCCTTTTGATCAACTTATAAACATTAGAATTCAGAAGGAAAACTCATTCTATGTTATTCGTGTTCGATTTAATAAATTCTACAATTAATTGTTCATGTTTATTTATTTATTTATTGTTGAATACCTACACAACAAGACATAAAAATCTTATAATTACAGTGCAGGATTATTTAAGGAATACAATATCCAAAGTTACAGTATCCAAATTTAGGCGTAGAAAAATTATAAAAAATGTAATTACAAATATAAATATGAAAGATTATTACAAATTTAGAGAAATAAAAGACTAAAAAAAAAATAAAACATTTTTGAAATATTAAATTACGATAAAAGACTGAAAATCCGTTTTTTAAAGAGGAAAGCGTTGCTGATGTTTTGAGTGCCATATGGAAGAGTATTCCAAAGACGTATCGCAATGATGTAGAAATGCCAATCAGATACTAAGCTCTGCCGTATGTGGGGGGGTTAGTCGTCTACCTCTTAAAAAACGATTGAAAATTAATTTATCGAAAAGGGTTTTTGGGTTTTGCTTTATTATAATTTTATGTAAGAAAATTAAGGTTCGAATTCGCAGATATGTGTTAAAAGTGCAGCCGTAGATTGATTTTGCAAAGATTGAAATGTGTTGGGGTCTTCTCAAGCCATAAACATAACGAGTAATATCATTAAACGTAACGTTTAATTTACCTTGACTCAACGAGTCGCAGTTGGCAAAAAGTTCACACCCATAAATTAGACCTGGCACTAGATAAGTTTTAGCCAGTAGTAAACGAACTTGAAAAGGCGTAAATGGTTGTGTCGCCCATAGTGCACGCAATTTTGCAAATGTTAGTCCAGCCACAGTATTGACATGGTCAGTCAATTCTTTGTTGGTTTATGAACACCTCAGTATTCTGAAGAGAAAAATTTTTATTTTTGTGAATGACGAGACATTTTGATTTTTGAGGATTTAAAAGTAACACATTTGCCGAAGCCCACTTGAAAACATTAGTAAGATCTTCATTCAGTTTGTTAATGCAACTATTAGCATTTACAAAAAAGTCACTTAGAAATATTTGGGTAAGTTGTAGGGGTAAATCATTTGCATACAAAGAGAACAAGAATGGTCCTATTATTGAGCCTTGCGGAACTCCCTAAGTACTGGTAACGGCTTTGATTGTGAGTGTTCGACATAGACTGATTGAAGTCGGTCGAGAAGATATGACATAAGAAGGTTTGATGCGGTAGATGAAAAATTAAAAAGTCGTCTGAGCTTCATGCATAGTAAAGAATGGTTGACAGAATCAAAGGCTTTAGAGTGATCAAGTAGTACTAAAAAGCTTACTTTATTATTATCGATGTCACTTCTTATGGATTCTGACACGTCAATTAAGGCGCTAACACAACTATGGCCTGGACGAAAACCGGATTGGATATCAGTTAGCAAGGACTCATTATGGAGGTACTCATTCATTTGAGAATGTAAAATTTTCTCAAAGACTTTGGATAAGTAGCTAAGAATAGATATGGGACAAAATTCGACATTTGACTTTGGAATTGGAATAACTTTTGCATGTTTCCATATGGTTGGGTACACGCTTGAAGTTGAATAGATGTGTAAAAAAAGTATCGGGTAAGGAAGTAAAATGCGCTCAAACTTTGGGTCAATGCCATCAAGGCCAATTGCATTTGACTTCACACGTGAAAAAAAGTTCAGTACTTCGTCTTGAGATACACATCTAAATTCAAAACCTGTACCATATACTGGGTTATCCGTGTGTACATCAATAGATCCATAGAAAGAGGGTTTTGCAGGTACAGTAGGTATGTCAATAAATGCCTTATTTAGGTCTCGTAGAAAAAATATCCTTTATTATACCTTGCCATAACTTGCGTAATTGCAATGTTTTTCATATTGATTGCCATAGGAATAATTATGTTAATAATAGACCCATTAATAGGGCATTAAGATATTTCAATATGCTTAATAGATATACATCGGTTGAATTCAGTGCAACAAAAGAGTCATTGAAGGAAAATATTAAAAAATTTAATAATCTTTTGTGATTAGAAATTGTAATATACACTTCGATATAGTCTGTAAGGAAAATTGTTCCATAGACTGTAAGAAATAAAAAATAAATTTATGTAGCCTAAAAAATTGTGCTTCATTTATAGCATCGAATCGCACCTTGAAATGTTTTTTATTAAAGTATACACATCAAAGTAATTTAGATTTTTTCTAACATCGACCACTAGCGATCAAAATTATTTCGGTCCAGAACAATTTTAACATTAAAAAAAGGTAATAATTAAAGAGGGTTCCAGAAGTATGTTGATAACTTTGTTCTTAGAACGAATGTTTCTTCTGTTCTTTTTGGAAAATGAACCAACTTACATACATCGTTCTTCTCTATATTTGAGTTTTACTGTATAAAGGGTTTCACTTTCCGTGGTTTCAAAAGTATGGGGCTGGAATTCGACATTTGTCAAACAAAGTTGTTAAACCATTTTTTTTTTTTATTTTCCATTGAAAGTCTGACATTTACGAAAATGGATCGCTTAACTATCACAAAACGCATAAAAATTATCAAACCCTACTACAAAAATTGTGATTTCTTGTTTGATTGATTTTTCGTGATTTTTGAAAAAAATTTTCTGCTTTTGAATCACATTTCTCGCTCGGTGAGTATGTTAATAAACAAAAATGTAGTATTTTGGTTTCTGAGAATCCTCAGGAAATTGAAGTCTTTGGTCCGAAAGTGTGATTGGACCTTCCTTCTTTGAAAACGACTGTCACGGTCAATTCGGAGCGGAGCGATAACCGACTTTTTTGCCTGCTATTAAAGAATACGACTTGGAGAATATGTAGTTTCAACAAGACGGTGCCACATGCCACACAACTCGAGCGTACATGGCTTTATTGCTGGAGACATTTTCTGGCCGCGTTATTTCTCGTCGTTGCGATATCAACTGGCCACCAAGATCATGTGCTTTGACACCATTAGACTTTTTTAGGGTGGCTACGCGAAAGACCGTGTTTATGCAGATAAACTTTCTACTCTTGAGCACTTAAAAACCAACATTCGTCAAGTTATGGCTGAGATACCGCCCAATATTTGTAAAAAGTGGTCGAAAACGACCACTCAACTCGATTAATAACACAGTAAACAAATCTCAACTTTGACACGTTAACGGTAAATGCAAATTTGGAATAACCTATCCTTTTTATTGTTGTTTTAGAGTGGCCTCATCTATATAAGGTAAAATATTTACATTATGTAGAAAAAAGCGGTTATATCTCTGAAACTAAAACGAATGTTGTTTTGACCTCTGCAGCAAACTTGTAGAGAAGAGCAAGAAAATAATATTTGGAAAAATAATGAACTCAGAAAACTGATTTGGTCACCCTAATTTTCATATATTTAATTTCGAGTACACACACCCATAAGCTTTGTTTGTGTTGGTGCTGCTCTTTCACTCAACATGTCCTTTTGTGGCTTTCATTTTTTACTGTAGTCGGCCGTAATAATTAGAACACGTCTGTTCCCTTTCACAAATATTTCAAAACTGAATTCTTTATTTTCATAAAATAATATTTTCAACACATTAAAACACAGTAGGCTATTCTATGTACATATGGAATATTCTAGATATTACAAATCATGGTGTAATAATATAAGGTGTAAGTGACAATCATACGGTTTTGAACTTTTTTTTATAAACTGAATTGTTAGAATATATTAGGATCTACCCCGAATGTTCTAAAATTTAATAAATAGATTTTCATTCTGTTCTATTCAGTGCCGCATAATAAATGTATCACATTATGTATAGAGTGATTTCGATGACAATTAAAATTAAATTTTAAATCTTTTCATTTATTTACTGTAAATTTTTCTGAACTATTTTGAAAGACATTTGAATATGTTGTCATTGACATTTAGTTCCCATAAAAACATGTTGTTATTGTAAAATTGTTGCAATTCATGCAAACACCTTATTTGTTACACCATGTTACAAATCATAATAATATTGGAAATGCAAAAGAATAATAATTGAGGTATATATAAATATATTAACACGGTTAACAATAAAATAACAATTACAAATAAATATACATATAACCATGAACAAATACACCGCTACAATTCGACCATCGTGACAGAGAGAGCTCCGGATCTCTGTTTCCCTACATCGAATACAAAACCGTTGATCAATGCTCCTTTTTTTATTTTGCCAGCGAATCCCATTAGCATAGTTTACCTTATAATGAATATTGTCTTTAAAGTGTTTACCTTCAAAGTTGTGTTTAAGTTAAATAGTTCCTTTTTGTTATTATTTTCATTTACCAACGGCCAATCAGTTGTGGCCAACATTATCGTTATAATCTGCAAACTCCTTATTGTTACACCCTTGTAACATTTGCATTGCAGATTTTAACGATAATTCTTTCGTTGAGTTTTATTTGACATTTCCCCACCTCTCATCATCTACTTTTACTTTCGATCGGATCGTTGAAACGCGCGCTTTATAGTAAGCTTTTTTCCCTGCAAAATCGTTGCAAACTCAATAAAAGTTCATTTGACTTCCAGTCAATTACAAAACGAACAAAACTGCCTTTTTATTTCTCCTTTCTTTTTATTTACATTGACGTAAACATTTGCTCACTTCGAGCCGCGATGGAGTCGGTGTTGTTGTTGGTGCATTTTGTTAATCGGTTTGTATGCTCTCCTTCACAGCAAACAACATTACAAATCATCCATCCTACAGTCCATCCATCCCTCAATCCATTATTCTATTTTTCACCCTTAGTCATGTTCACACGAGCGTTTGACGTACGTTGTTCGCCTCTCGAAGTACGTACACGAATTAACCTTTTCCACGACACCATTCGTAATTAAGAAAACATAATTTATTTTTCCTTACTTTTTGTTTCCTCGTTTTCATGAGAATTTCAACACATAACACGTGTAACATATATTAAATGAGCAGGAAAAACACTAACCTTTCCTACGAATGTATATTTTACATTTAATTGCACACTTTTCATTCATATTATCCATTGATTCTGAAAATTTTGGTACTTTGTACACTTTTATATTTTTCTATTTTCAAAATTAATGAGAGAGAGAGAGACACGTTAAAACAATATTTGTATATACAGCATTGATGTCCAAAATAAATGAGAGAGAATTGTTGGGAGAGTAATGTCCCTTTGTAAAACAACGGCTGACATGGCTCTCATTTGGATTTGTTATTCTCTGTTGTTACGACAACGTAAAGGCGTGTACATCAACGATATACAGACTTTCAGGCAGGTATTTGACTTTTGTTTCTAGATTTGTACGCGAATTTGAAACAATGGGCAAACAATTAAACTGCAATGAAAGAGAATAGAAAATTTGCTATGCTTTAAATGTATACTAATCGATGAACCGTTTACTTTTCATTCATGTTCTGCAGTTTTTCTAAAAAAGACCCACATTTTTAAATTTTATATTCTGTCTGTCATAATTAATTTATTTCGATAAACGCTCTCATTTGTTAGAGATGGGACATATTTTATCGTTGTTCGGAGAATATTTCTAGTTGAACAACATAGAAAATCGTCGTTCGTTCTCAAAATTTTTTATGGGAAATCAAGTAATTTATTCGCATTTGAGGGCCGAACAACGAATAGAGAATGAACGGAGAATATTTCTACTTGACCAACATAGAAAAATCGTCGTTCGTTCTCAGCATTTTTTATCGGGAATCAAGTAATTTATTCGCATTTGAGGGTCGCACAACGAATAGAGAACGAACGACGTACCGTGGAAACGGGCTATTAATCTCATCAAAAAACAGGTACGTAAAGTGTTTTAAATGAGAATATCAAAATAAATAAAATTGAAAGTGGAAAAAGCAACAATTGTTTGTGTCGTGATCGCTTTTTGGCTGTCTTACAACGCGTCGCGCATCCCCCTCCCGTATCAATCGATTTGTCATGTGCCTTTACCACGAAATTACATACATATTTACAAGTGAAAAAGAAAAAAGTTCTAACATCCAAATAAAACCAAAATGGATAAGTGGCATTTAGTTTTTGATACTTTTGTCGTAAAATAATTTTGATTTTTTTTCCTATAAATATTGGTGGAACAGTGCAATATAATAATTTAAATAATTACCTGAAAGTGCATGAATATAATCGCAAAAAGTTTTATTCAATTTGAAATATTAACTGTTCCAAAATTAAATTAAAAAAGTTTTATTCAATTTTGAAAAATTAACTGTTCCAAAATTAAATTTTATCCACCCATATAATCTACATAAAAATCCCTTCAAGTTTGTTTGGTTATTAGCAAGCAAACAACATATGTACATTCGTTTATACGGGCATAAATATACATACGTATATATAGTTTGACAAGTAATTGTTTTCAAACTGAGAAAACGAACACTTTTCATGCTTTAATTACTAAAAAATTACAAATAGTTAGGATAAAAATGTCGGGATTTTTGCAAAAATTTGTTGGTCGACTTATTTAAGACCAAATTGAATGGATAAATAAAAAATTAACCCGCTTAGTTCAACAATAATAACCAAAAGAATAATTAACATGTAATGCAAGGTGCCAAGAAAATGTTTTCAAAATGTAATTAAGGTTCCAAAATACCCCATGTTTTCGGTAAATGCTTAAAAATCATGACATTTTATGAATTTTATTCTTAACAAGGATTAGTTGCTAATAAGTATCAGCAATATTAGGCATGGGATATCCCCACTAAGAGGGTAATCATATGGACCAAGGGGGTATCAGATCATATTGCATGTAAACAATGTCCTATAGGTCTCAAGCCGAGAATATCTAAAAACTAAGACGTTTTATGAGTATTTTGGTTTACCAAGATGGTATGACATCAATTACAATAAAATTGCATACAGAATAGCTCGATCAGGAGGGTTGCCAGATCGACTAAAAATGTACCAGGTCTTAATAACAGTAAACTGGAACTCCTAGGCTCACAATTAGATCTTAAAAGTGGTTTATTTAACTGAAATTTAAATTAGGGATAAGGATATTCACTAAAACAAACCAAAATATAACCAAGAAGTACAAAAATCGGTAGAAATGCATATGGAAGATATCCAATTTTATCTATTAACAGCCAGATTGAGGAATTCCCGTAAGTTTTTTGGCTTTGATGGTATACCATGGTAACACTGTAGCATTATTTCACCGTCACTTAGAAATTATTGTCACAGTATTACTTCACAGTACACGAAATGTCTCCAGTAGGATCATTGCGAAAATTGTAGAAATCTGTACCCCACAAATTTCTAAGGAATATTAGTCTCCAATTGTGCTATTTCATGAAATATTCTTATCTCTTAATAAATTTTGAGTTGAATGAACCACTTGTAGGCTGTAGTTGTGGGCCTAGTTGGTCCCTTTTACTGTTAATAAGACCTGGTACTTTTTTAGTCGATCTGGCAACCCTCCTGATCGAGCTATTCTGTAGGCAATATTTATTGTAATTGATGGAAGTCCATCCTGGTGAACTAAAAATACTCATAAAATGTCTTAGTTTTCAGATATTCCCGGTCTGAGACCTATAGGACATCGTTTACATGTAATACGATCTGGTAGCTCCTTGATCCATATGGTAACCCTCTTAGTGGGGATATTCCATGGCTAATATTGTTGATACTTGTTAGCAACTAATCCATGTTAAGAATAAAATTCATAAAATGTCATGATTTTTAAGCATTTACAGAAAACATGGGGTATTTTGGAACCTTATTTAAATTTTGAAAACATTTTCTTGGCACCTTGCATTACATGTTAATTATTCTTTTGGTTATTATTGTTGAACTAAGCGGGTTAGTTTTTCATTTATCCATTCATTTTGGTCTTAAATAAGTCGACCAACTAATTTTTGCAAAAAATCCGACATTTTATTACAACTATTTGTCATTTTTTAGTAATTAATGCATGAAAAGTGTTCGTTTTCTCAGTTTGAAAACAAGTACTTGTCAAACTGTATATGTATATGTATACCCCCATACCAGCTGTGTAGTTTTTTCCTTTTTGTTGAGTACTGGTATCGCAATAGGAAATTTTTTCGAAATCCCTGTTGGAGAAATTTTCTTAGTACACGCAAAAATAATACAGTTGAACCTCGATTACCCCGTGAATCGATTATCCGATAAAGAAATGTTGGTATTTTTTTCCATTTCCTATATTTTTCGTTATAAACTTTATTATCCGGGAGTAAAAGCACACTTTCCAATAAATTTGATTAAGCAAACAAAAGGTAAACAAAAGAAAACTGGAAATTCTCCCATATCACACAAATTGTATATTAATGGTATCACAAAAACCATGGGACAAAGTCAATTCAGATGAATCTGATGATGGTATTATGTATCCTTCTAAAATTTTGTAGATTATTTTTAAAAATATAACCACCACCAACTGACTCTATAGTTATTGTACAATACTGTGCCATGTTTACTTAAAAATGTGTTCAAAAATGCATAAGAACATTGCCTCCGTGAAAATCGATTATTCGTAATGCCTCCGGTCCCGACCATTACGGATAATCGATGTCCGACTATCTTATATATATAAATGAGCTTGGTGATAAGTGATTGACTGACTGACTGACTGACTCATCATCAACGCCCAGCCAAAACGGCTAAAGCTAGGAGCTTGAAATTTTACCAGTGGGTCACTGTTGATGCAAATGTGCGAGATAAGGCCGGGTTTAAGAAAATTCGTCCTGGAACCACAAAAAATAACAACAACAAAAATCCTTATTTTTCATTACTATTACGTACTTATTCACTTAGTTGGCCCTCTGCAAGACATGTGTAAAATTAACAATGCCATAACTTCTTGATATCGTTAGAGATCACACATAATTTCAAATTTTGTAGTTTACTTCTAGGCGCACTTATTTTATCGTAAACCACTAAATAATAGAAAGACAAGACATTTGTTATCTTCCATTGCAACAGATGTCGCAGTTGGTGATAATGGTGTATAAACATCAATTACGCAAATGAACAAATGAGTTGCTGTTGAAGACAACATTAGGGGAATAAATTCAGAAATCGGCCAGAAATAACAACAACTAAAAACTGTATGGACCTGACTTTTTGGTAATAACTAAATGTTTGCAAATCAATGAAAGTGCAATAGAATTGTGCATATTACCACGATTTATTTGCAATTAAGAATTTTATCGTATATGGAGATGTACAGTCATAACTATTCAATTTTCAATTTCAAAATCTCTAATTTGATGAAATCGCTAAATAATTAATGAAATCAATAATAGGCCCCAGGAATATAGGAATATAGGAATTTGGTATGTCCCAATTTACATTAGGCGAGTTTACTTGCGGCAATTGTCAGTTTGTAGGTGAGAGAGGGTGCTGAGAGGCAAAGGGTTACCATATGCCGCACCTCTCTCTCCTACAAAATGACAATTGCCGCAAGTAAACTCGCCCAATGTAAATTGGGACTATGGAAATCAAGGTTGGGAAGTGGTGCTTCTAAAAGGAAATGGTTTGGAAAATTACCAATCATGTGTACGAAAAGTACTAAATTTAGTACAATTTAGATTTGGGTGAACGTAAAGAGCTGGAAACCTGAAATTTGGAATTAAGGTTACTGTTGTAGTGTAGGATTGAGATATGAGGGTAGTTTTGGAAATTCGTGCTTATGTGTACGAAAAGTACTAAATAGTACTAAATTTGGTACAATAGGGATTTGGGTGAACGGATAGAGCTGGAATCCTGATATTTGGAATTGAGATTACTGTTGGAGTGTAGGATTGAAGAACTTTTGGAAATTCGTACTTATGTGTATGAGAAGTACTAAATGGTACTAAATTTGATACAATGGGGATTTGGGTGAACGGATAATAGCTGGAATCTCGAAATTTGGAATTGAGATTACTGGTGGGGTGTAGGATTGAGGTAGTTTTGAAAATTCGTACTTATGGGTACGAAAAGTACTAAATGGTGCTAAATTTAGTACAATTTGGATTTGAATGAACGGATAGAGCTGGAAACCTGAAATTTGGAATTAATATTACTGTTGAAGTGTAGGATTGAGATATGAAGGTGGTTTTGGAAATTAGTACTTATGTGTACGGAAAGTACTAAATGGAACTAAATTTTGTATAATGGGGATTTGGGTGAACGGATAGCGCTGGAATCTCTAAATTTGGAACTGAGATTACTGGTGGAGTTTAATATTGTGGAAGTTTTGGAAATTCGTACATAGGGTACGAAAAATACTAAATAGCACTAAATTTGGTACAGTTTCGATTTGGGTTAACGGATAGGGCTTGATTCCTCAAATTTGGACTGAGGATCACTGATGAAGAGTAAGAAAGATGCACCAAAGGGTTTTTGGAAACTTGAGTCTACGAAAAGTAATAATTGGTACTAAATGTAGTACAATTTGGATTTGAGTGAACGGATAGAGCTGGATTCCTGAAATTTGGAATTTATATTACTGTTGGAGTGTAGGACTGGGGAAGTTTTGGAAATTCTTACTTATGTGAATGAAAAGTACTAAATGGTACTAAATTTGGGACAATGGGGATTTGGGTAAACGGATATAGTTGGAATCTCGAAATTTGGAATTGAGATTACTGGTGGGGTGTAGTATTGAGGTAGTTTTGAAAATTCGTACTTATGGGTACGAAAAGTACTAAATTTAGTACAATTTGGATTTGGGTGAACGTATGTATGTAGCTGGAAACCTGAAATTTGGAATTAAGATTACTGTGAAGTGTAGGACTGAGATATGAGGGTGGTTTTGGAAATTCGTACTTATGTGTTCGAAAAGTACTAAATTTGGTACAATAGGGATTCGAGTGAACGGACAGAGCTGGAATCCTGAAATTTGAAATTGAGATTACTGTTGGATCATAGGATTGGGGAAATTTTGGAAATTCGTATTTATGTGTACGAAAAGTACTAAATGGTACTAAATTTATAACAATTTGGATTTGGGTGAACGGATAGAACTGCAATCCTGAATTTTAAGTATCAAGGTTGGGAAATGGCGTTGAAATAAGGAAATGGTTTTGGAAGTTCGTATTTATGATTACGAGCAGTACTAAATTTGGATTTGGGTGAACGGATAGAGCTGGAATCCTAAAGTTTTGAATTAAGATTACTGTAGGGGTGTAGGATTGAGATAGTTTTAGAAATTCGTACCTTTGGGTACGAAAAGTACTAAATGGTACTAAATTTGGTACAATTTGGATTTGGATGAACGGATAAAGCTGGAATTCTGAAATTTGGAACTAAGATTACTGTCGGACAGTAGAATTTAGATAGTTTTGGAAATTCGTACTTATGGGTACAGAAAGCACTAAATTCGGTACAATTTGAATTTTAGTAAACGGATAGTGTTGGAATTAGGAATTAAGATTACTGTAGGAGTGTAGTATTGAGGAAATTTTGAAAAGTCGTACGTGTGCGTACGAGAAGTACTAAATGGTACTAAATATGGTACAATGTGGATTTGGGTGAACGGGTAGAGCTGGAATCCTGAAATTTTTGTTTGGGAAAGAAATGGTACTAAATTTGATACAATTTGGATTCGGGTGAATTAATAGAGCTGGAATCCTGAAATTTGGAATTACGATTACAGTCGAAGAGTAGGATTCAGGTTGTTTTGAAAAAGCAAACTTATGGTTACGAAAAGCAGTAAATGGTACTAAATTTAGTACAATTTGTATGTAGGTGAACGGATAGCGGTGGAATCCTGCAATTTGAAAGTATGATTATTGTAGCCCTGTTGCGTTGAGGAAGTTTTGAAAATTGGTACGAAAATTCGAAATTGTTCTAAATTTAGTACAATTTTAATTTGGTTTAACGGATAGAGTTTGAATCCTGAAATTTGGAAGTAAGATTACTACTAAAGTGAAGGATTGAGGTAGTTTTGGAAAATCTTTCTTATGGGTACGAAGAGTTCGACTTGATACTAAGTTTGGTACAATTTGGAATTGGACGAACGGATACAGCTGGAATCTTGAGATTTGGAATTACTGTAATTATTATGGAATTTACTGTAATTATTTTGTATTAATGTCCGTGTATGGCTGAGATATGTCGTCGAAATACGTACCATAAGTATACGAAAATTACTTAATGGTACTCAATTTGTTTTTGGGTGTAGGGACAGTGCTGGAATTTTTATTTTTTGGAGTTAGGGTGTGTATTGGTGTGCAACGTTGATCTCGCTGTTAATGTGTAAGGGTGAGATACGGCTGATCTTTTTTAAAAACGAACTTAAGGGGTACGTACAGTACTAAGATAAAAATAAATATTGATTAAAATTGGTATTAGTGCGACCAAATTTTCAGTGTTTGTCATTTCCATATTATATATTGTTTATTTGTTTTTTTTTTATATCCTTTCCGCATACGAAGTAGCGGGCATTTTGCTAGTAATTTAATATATTGAAATATTTTATAGTAAATATTTTTGAGAGTGATACGGGAGTGGTGTTTGAATATTTTTGAAAATTAAAAAAACCGGGTACACCCTACACTCAATCAATTTGACTTTTTAATATATAAAGTAATTTTTTGACCGTTTTGTGAAAAATCAATTATTTTTAGTAAAATTTTCGAGAATTTGTATTCTGATTTAATTTGCATTGTGGTTTTTTGGTCCACATTCACCCTACAATCGGCAGTAGTGAGCCTAATTGCGGTATTTTCGCAAATTAAATAAAAAACCTCGGTATTTTCGGTTGAAAATAATAATAATAAATATAAAATACATATTTTGAATTTTTGTACGGTATCGGTACGTGAAATTACGGTTATTTAAATTTTGAGAAGAAAATATTTGAATTTTGTTAAATTTTTATATATATATATTTTTGATTTTTATATATTTTAGATATTATATACCATTTCGACCTTATTTATATATATTTTTGATTTCTATTCGATTCCTTTTGATTTTTATTAGATTTTTTCGATTTTTTTCTTGAAATTTTCTGATTTTTTTCGAGTTTTTTAACTTTTTTTGATTGCTTAAGCTGGAGTACTCCACCAATGGCTTAACTTCATTTATTACCCTCTATTGCAGAGAGTAATTTTTTCAACTTTTTTGTCAAAACTTTTTGGATTTTTTGATATTTTCTGCATTTTTTGGTGGAATTTCTAAAAGCACTTGCGTTTAACTACTAATAGAGTAATTATAAACTGCTTTCTAGAGAAAATAGTTTCTTGTTTTTGAAATTTTAATTCATTTTCGGGAATTTTTGTGACTCTATAGTGAGTTTTGAATTAGTTTTTGGAGATTCAGCACGAATTTCAAACTAATTTTGGCAGTTTTAGCGATTTTTTTCGGTTTTGAACATTTTTCGAGTGATTTTTCGGGTTCTTGTTGAATTTTTTGATAATTTCAAATGCTAGTCACTCCGTTGTACCTTTTCATCAGAGCTTCTGACGCGATGGTAACGTTCGAAACTTATTACTGTGCACTTAAGCCTGAAGAGTTAGATGAAGAGTTAGAAGAAGTTCGAAAGTTATGGGCAGAGACACATGAAATGTTTGGAAAGTGTCTTGATTTTTTATGTCTTTCGTTGATATGAAAAAGGAAGATATTGATTCTGTCGATAGTAAGTATGATGTTTCTTATCAGACTTACTTGAGATGTTTGTAGAAATTCTTTGAACTTTACAATGAACGATTCGGTTGCCTCATTAGCGCAACAATCGGTTTCCTCTCTAGCGCAACAATCGGTTGCTAGTCCCCTGGAAGCGAGAGGTAACCTTAGTACTTATACTCAGGCTTCACGTGAAGTGGGAACCAAGGTAGATCCTCCTAATACTTCGTCTTTTAGGAGTCTTGGTTTTGATGAAGTTCCCTTATGGGAACAAAGGGTGAAAAATAAATCTTCCTTGTCCTCGTGGAAAGGTTTAGATGCGTTTTTGTCGGAGCGGATTCAAACGCTCATGTCTCTTCACGACATGCGCGGAAATGACGGAAAGCGCACAGCTAAAAAAGTGCAGTCGCATTATACTCTCTCAACCTTCTCGTATTTCCAACGATCCTAAATCATCGAGAAAATCTAGTTGTGTGCTTTTCCAAATAAAGCTCATCGATTATTTGAATGTCCGCGATTCCAAAATCAGTCCTCTACGGAACGGTATAAAATAGTTAAACGGTACCAATTGTGTGTGAAATGTCTACGTAGAGGACATGGAGTAAAAAATTGTGAGAGTAGTGTCGTTGTTCCAAATGTAATCAACCTCATCACACTTTATTACATCGCGTAGATACCCAGTCAAATACTTCGGTTCCGGGTAATACAGTCGTGACAAACAATAGGTCGGGCAATCCCTCTGCCCCATCTGAGCAACCTTTACCATCCACATCAGCTGGATGTCTGCGCAGTCAGTCACTTCACGTAGCACAAAACAAATCGGTTTTGCTAGGAACAGCCATGGTTAATATTGTTTATCATGGTGTTTCCTATTGTGCATTCCACTAATACTTCTATTTCTGGTGTGAATTGTACTGTTTTGCCCACTTCTCGAAAAATTTGTTCGTTAAAAATTGGAAGTCCTCCTGAAAGCCGTGTTAGTTTGGAGACTACGGCGATAGTTTTGCCTTTGATATCTGGATATATTCCTTCGTTTACTGTCAGCTGGCTGATGCCAACTTTTTTGACCCTCTATCCGAAGATTTTATTATATGATTGTAGACCCATTCTTTCTGATACTTTGTTGGCCCCAAATTCGGTATTTGGTTGGTTTGTTACCGGTCCTGTCCCCACGACCGAGGTTCGAACATTCGCGACTAAAATTGACGTTATAGAAGAAGACAATATTAATAAAATTCTTTTGCGTTTTTGAGAGCTAGAGGAACCTTCAAAACGAAATATGATGTCTCCTTCTGATCGTTTTTGCGAAGATAATTATATAAAAACCACGCGAAGAATGTCGGATGGTAGATATATAGTAGTAGTAGTAGTGACTTCTTTATTGATATATATTTTCATTGTGTTTACAATTCAAATTTTCAGAGTACATAAATTCATACATATTTCAATTAAATAAGTAGTAAAATTTACGACAATGTTAAAGTACGTCTGTCGTACATAGTAAAAATATACAAAATTAATTTAGTTAAATTCATTTATTAAAAATTGCCGATATTGATTACTCATTTTCAGGTAGCTTACTAATTTATCCCAATCTCCTTCTTCTTGGCCATCAAGTATCATAATAATCTCTCTGTCATCTAATTCCGCCTTTTGAAAAAACATCAGTCGAAATTCTCTCAATATTGGGCATATTCCCAGAAAATGTTGAAATGTTTCCACTTCTCGCAAATTGCAGAGTTGGCATTCCTTATTCGAATTATCGGATTCAAATTTGTTGTACCATAAGGGTATCATTCCGCTGCGGGCTTTGAAGATCCATCTAATTTTATCATATGAATAAGATTCATTTAAATAACGATATGCGCTGTTTGGGTTTAGGTTGTAATGGACGCCTTTGGTCAGATTATTGTGGCACATACTTTCCCAAAAAAAAAAAAAAAAAAAAAACAAACAAACAAAAAAAAAAACCACAAATAGCCACATAAACTCGAGCGGTAATCCTCTACTCCTTTCTGTGAATGAAAGCCCACTAATTCTCTGCTCACAGTTATAATTTTTTGATAAACAATAGCACTTTGATTTTGTTTTAAATACAATTATTTAAAATGTATTATTGAATTTCTGATTGATTTTTGATAAACAATAGCACTTTGATTTTGTTTTAAATACAATTATTTAAAATGTATTATTGAATTTCTGATTGATTTTTGATTTTTTATGTTTGTTTACATTCATTCTTTTTATTGTTTTCATTACACCATTCTCCAGTCATTTTTTTGATACGTCCATCAGAACGAACATAGCATAAATGATTACAGTTTTTTGTTTTGATCATCATTTACCTTGCCACTTTGGTGATTCTAAATTAGCATCTGCACATAGGTGAGAGTCTCCACTATTTCGATATTACTCGCTGCTGATAATATTAAAATACATAAAAGTAATTTTGTTGAGAAAGAGTAAAAGAGTAAAAGTTTTGTTAAAAAAATAATAGAAAATACTAATGTTCACAAAAAACTCATTCTCTCAAGGAATTAGTGTTATTCACAATCACCAACAATCGGATTGATAACCGGTTCGATAACCTACATCATCATTCGGTTCTAAACACCTGACTTGCCAGACGTACAATTTGTACAATAAAATGTACATTTTTTTTTACATTTTGCACCTTTTGCATGTCATTTCTTTTTCTCTTTGACTGAGCATTACAAACCTCATGTAGAAACTTCCTTTCTAAATTTGCCAAGTAAAGAAAAACATCTTAATCAAGTCAAGACTTCAATATCCTAAAAATAATCAGAAATTATTTTTACAATCATAAAATAAAATCTTATTTTTTGGTGAATAAAATTAACTTTTATCATCGAGTTTTACGATTCATTTAATTATTTCGAAGGTAAGCGTTTTATTTTTGCAAATAAACCCGAGTGTGATCCCAATTTCGACCATTTTTCATTAAGACGGATCCATTTGCTGCCTTCAACAATCAAGTGCTAGATAGAACCCGTAACTTGGCGAAGGATTCGCCAGGATTAAAAAGTTTTCCACCCCAAAGGCCATCGTTTTTAAACATTCTAACTGGACGCAGATCCGTCTTCGGAATTTTCTTCCTTTCGTAGTTAGCTTGATGTGCGAAAGCGAAAAACCACCAAACCATCAAGACTATTATTACTTGCCAAGCCAAAGCTATGCCGGCACGGCAAAATCGAAATTACATTCGTCATAGCTTGGAAATTGTATGTAAGCATTCCACTAACATCTTGGCAATCGAAAGAAAGCAAACCAACAACCGAACAAGCTGTCCACCTCGTGAAATACTGCATTACAACTAGTCATTGAAACGCTTATAATTGCTAGTTATGCTATATTGTCAGAGAGCAGAATCGAAATCATAGACTATTTGTGTTGCCAAGCATCGATTTATCATCAGAACTGAAAAATTCATCAATTATTATTGTCCCCTGCTAGATCACTGATCAGCACCAAAACAATGAATGCCCCAGAATGATTTGGATAACACACAAGGAACAACATTGAATTAAGAAATATGCAAAATATATTCAGAATATGAAAGTCTATCGTAACTATACAATTTAAATAGCGGCGTAAATTTATATAAAATTATTCTTTACTATAATTTAGCTACTAGGAGATTTACATTAGATCAAGTATTCATCGTATTATCTCATCACTGCAAACACTCCAAAACGAAACATATTTTTCTCCATACTAGCAAGATCACGTAATCGAACAATGAGGAAGGCCTTCATCATAGTCGTCGATGTACGGGTAAGTTTTGAATAAAAATATTATCTCATATATTTTGGTATTGTAAATGTATTAACTGCGAGCCACTGTGTAGCTCCCAGCTGAAATGTTTCTTTGAGTAGTTTGCCTGTGAGAAATTTATAAATAATCAGTGAGAGTACGTGTATATATATATGTAGTTCTCCCTATTTCACTTTTTGGAGACTTATTTGATTTCATTGATATTCATAATACATTAAACAAAATAGGAAGAGATACAAAGAGAGTAATAGTTTTTGAATCCTCAATCACTCATTTGTAAAGATGGTTCATTCTTAATGTTTGCTCGTAATTAAATTCATGTTTTTTTATAGTACATATCTATTCTATTTTTTTTTTCTTTCCACAACATCTCTGATGTCAACAGAGTTTTTATTAACCCCTTCTGGGTGATAAACAATGATAATGTACTTCAAGAATTTTAATTTGAAACATACATACATCTGAGTGTTAGGGAATTCAAATACCTACCTATTAATTACCACGAACATAATTATATGTGTATATATCAATATTAAAACTTTATAAACTTTCATTCATACGTGTACTTGAAACATTGAAATAGTTGAAATTACACAAATATATAATTAAGTACAATTAGAATTAGGTATTATACAATACATTTTCATGGATTGAATAAATGTTTGTTAATCATTCATAATGATGCATTAATCTATATATATAAATGAGCTTGGTGATAAGTGATTGACTGACTGACTGACTCATCATCAACGCCCAGCCAAAACGGCTAAAGCTAGGAGCTTGAAATTTTACCAGTGGGTAACTGTTGATGCAAATGTGCGAGATAAGGCCGGGTTTTAGAAAATTCGTCCTGGAACCACAAAAAATAACAACAACAAAAATCCTTATTTTTCATTATTATTACGTACTTATGCACTTAGTTTGCCCTCTGCAAGACATGTGTCAAATTAACAATGCTATAACTTCATGATACCGTAAACGATCACACATAATTTCAAATTTTGTAGTTTACTTCTAGGCGCACTTATTTTACCGTAAACCACTAAATAATATAAAGACAAGACATTTGTTATCTTCCATTGCAACAGATGTCGTGAATAACTAAATGTTTGCAAATCAATGAAAGTGCAATAAAATTGTGCATACTACCACTATTTATTTGCAATTAAGAATTTTATCGTATATGGAGATGTACAGTCATAACTATTCAATTTCAAAATCTGTAATTTGAAGAAATCGATAACTAATTAATGAAATCAATAATAGGCCCCAGGAATATAGGAATTTGGTATGGAAATCAAGGTTGGGAAGTGGTGCTTCTAAAAGGAAATGGTTTGGAAAATTACCAATCATGTGTACGAAAAGTATTAAATGGTACTAAATTTAGTACAATTTAGATTTGGGTGAACGTAGCTGAAGAGCTGGAAACCTGAAATTTGGAATTAAGGTTACTGTTGTAGTGTAGGATTGAGATATGAGGGTAGTTTTGGAAATTCGTGCTTATGTGTATGAAAAGTACTAAATGGTACTAAATTTGATACAATGGGGATTTGGGTGAACGGATAATAGCTGGAATCTCGATATTTGGAATTGAGATTACAGGTGGGGTGTAGGATTGAGGTAGTTTTGAAAATTCGTACTTATGGGTACGAAAAGTACTAAATGGTACTAAATTTAGTACAATTTGGATTTGAATGAACGGATAGAGCTGGAAACCTGAAATTTGGAATTAATATTACTGTTGAAGTGTAGGATTGAGATATGAGGGTAGTTTTGGAAATTAGTACTTATGTGTACGAAAAGTACTAAATAGTACTAAATTTGGTACAATAGGGATTTGGGTGAACGGATAGAGCTGGAATCCTGATATTTGGAATTGAGATTACTGTTGGAGTGTAGGATTGAAGAACTTTTGGAAATTCGTACTTATGTGTATGAAAAGTACTAAATGGTACTAAATTTGATACAATGGGGATTTGGGTGAACGGATAAAAGCTGGAATCTCGAAATTTGGAATTGAGATTACTGGTGGGGTGTAGGATTGAGGTAGTTTTGAAAATTCGTACTTATGGGTACGAAAAGTACTAAATGGTACTAAATTTAGTGCAATTTGGATTTGGGTGAACGTATGTATGTAGCTGGAAACCTGAAATTTGGAATTAAGATTACTGTGAAGTGTAGGACTGAGATATGAGGGTGGTTTTGCAAATTCGTACTTATGTGTTCGAAAAGTACTTAATTTGGTACAATAGGGATTCGAGTGAACGGACAGAGCTGGAATCCTGAAATTTGAAATTGAGATTATTGTTGGAGCATAGGATTGGGGAAATTTTGGAAATTCGTATTTATGTGTACGAATAGTACTAAATGGTACTAAATTTAGTACAATTTAGATTTGGGTGAAAGGAAAGAGCTGGAAACCTTAAATTTGGAATTAATATTACTGTTGAAGTGTAGGATTGAGATATGAGGGTGGTTTTGGAAATTAGTACTTATGAGTACGGAAAGTACTAAATGGAACTAAATTTTGTATAATGGGTATTTGGGTGAACGGATAGCTCTGGAATCTCGAAATTTGGAACTGAGATTACTGGTGGAGTTTAGTATTGTGGAAGTTTTGGAAATTCGTACATAGGGTACGAAAAATACTAAATAGCACTAAATTTGGTACAGTTTCGATTTGTGTGAGCGGATAGAGTTTGATTCCTCAAATTTGGACTAAGGATCACTGATGAAGAGTAAGAAATATGCACCAAAGGGTTTTTGGAAACTTGAGTGTACGAAAAGTACTAAATGGTACTAAATTTTGTACAATTTGGATTTGGGTGAACGGATAGAGCTGGATTCCTGAAATTTGGAATTGATATTACTGTTGGAGTGTAGGACTGGGGAAGTTTTGGAAATTCTTACTTCTGTTAATGAGAAGTACTAAATTTGGGACAATGGGGATTTGGGTGAACGGATATAGTTGGAATCTCGAAATTTGGAATTGAGATTACTGGTGGGGTGTAGAATTGAGGTAGTTTTGAAAATTCGTACTTATTGGTACGAAAAGTACTAAATGGTACTAAATTTAGTGCAATTTGGATTTGGGTGAACGTATGTATGTAGCTGGAAACCTGAAATTTGGAATTAAGATTACTGTGAAGTGTAGGACTGAGATATGAGGGTGGTTTTGGAAAGTCGTACTTATGTGTTCGAAAAGTACTAAATTTGGTACAATAGGGATTCGAGTGGACGGACAGAGCTCGAATCCTGAAATTTGAAATTGAGATTATTGTTGGAGCATAGGATTGGGGAAATTTTGGAAATTCGTATTTATGTGTACGAATAGTACTAAATGGTACTAAATTTATTACAATTTGGATTTGGGTGAACGGATAGAACTGGAATCCTGAATTTTAAGTATTTTAATTTTATTTATTTTAATTTAAAGTATGAATTTTAGTAAACGGAAAGAGTTAGAATTTGAAACCCGTTCGCGGTAGGCTATAGAGTAGAATTTGGATTTGGGTGACGGATAGTGTTTGAGTCCTGAAATTTGAAATTAGGATAACTATTGGAGTGTAGGACTGAGGTAGTAAGGGTACGAAAATTACTAAGTGGTACTACCTGTGATACAATTTGGAATCCTGGAATTCGGTCAGACTGCTGTTGGAGTATAAAGGCCCCCACTCATTTATCAGTCTGTGCCGTCAGTCCGATGAACCCTTTCTGTATGTGTGACTGACAAGTGTGTAGCACGAACCATCAGTCAAGTCTAGAAAACTTGAATTTCTCCTCCAAAAATGAATGAATTCTACGTTTTTGTGTTCCAACACCAACATTATTTTCTGTTTTTCAAAATTATTTATTGACAATTTGAAAACAAACACAATTCACCCAGACTGATGGGGGTTCATTTTGAAATCAAAACTATTTTGATTTTCATCAGTCTTGGAAAACTCACACATACATTCTCAAAATTTCAAAAATTTACACATACTACCATAAATGCTGGCAGTCAGACTGACTAATGAGTGGGGGCCTTAAGATTGAGATGGAAGTAGTTTTTGAAATTCGTACTTATGGGTACGAAATGTACCAAATGGTACAACTTGGATTTGAGTGCACGGATAGCGCTGGAATCCTGTTATTTGGAATTATGGTTACTGTTTAAGTGAAGGATTAAGGTTGTTTTGGAAAATCGAATTGTACAGAATTTGGTACAATTTGTTTTTGTGTAAAGGGGTTTTTGGAAATTCGTCGTAGAAAGGTACGAAAAGTGCTAAAGTGTACTAAATATGGAATCCATTGTATTAGGCAAACGCGAAGAGCTAGAATTCTGAAATTTTGAACGAGTGGTCATTGGTGGAGAGTTAGGAAGATGTACCAAAGGGTATTTAGAAACTCGACCTATAAGTGTACGAAAAGTACTAAATGTTTCTAAATTTGGTACCAATTGCATATTTTTAATGGATAAAGCTAGAATCTTCAAATTTGGTATGGGAATCAAGGTTGGGAAATGGCGTTGAAATAAGGATATGGTTTTGGAAGTTCGTTTTTGATTACGAGCAGTAATAAATTTGGATTTGGGTGAACGGATAGAGATGGAATCCTAAAGTTTTGAATTAAGATTACTGTAGGGGTGTAGGATTGAGATAGTTTTGGAAATTCGTACCTTTGGGTACGAAAAGTACTAAATGGTACTAAATTTGGTACAATTTGGATTTGGATGAACGGAACTAAGATTACTGCCGGACAGTAGAATTGAGGTAGTTTGGAAATTCGTACTTATGGGTACGAAAACCACTAAATTTGGTACAATTTGAATTTTAGTAAACGGATAGTGTTGGAATTAAGATTACTGTAGGAGTGTAGTATTGAGGAAATTTTGAAAAGTCGTACGTATGGGTACGAGAAGTACTAAATATGGTACAATATAGATTTGGGTGAACGTGTAGACCTGGAATCCTGAAAATTTTGTTTGGGAATGAAATGGTACTAAATTTGATACAATTCGGAATTCGGGTGAATTAATAGAGCTGGAATCCTGAAATTTGGAATTACGATTACAGTCGAAGAGTAGGATTCAGGTTGTTTTGAAAAAGCAAACTTATGGTTACGAAAAGCACTAAATGGTACTAAATTTAGTACAATTTGTATGTAGGTGAACGGATAGCGGTGGAATCCTGCAATTTGAAAGCATGATTATTGTAGCCCTGTTGCGTTGAGTTTGAGTACGAAAAGTACTAAATGGTACTAAATTTGGTACAATTTGGATTTGGATGAACGGATAAAGCTGGAATTCTGAAATTTGGAACTAAGATTACTGTCGGACAGTAGAATTGAGGTAGTTTTGGAAATTCGTACTTATGGGTACAGAAAGCACTAAATTCGGTACAATTTGAATTTTAGTAAACGGATAGTGTTGGAATTAAGATTACTGTAGGAGTGTAGTATTGAGGAAATTTTGAAAAGTCGTACGTATGGGTACGAGAAGTACTAAATATGGTACAATATAGATTTGGGTGAACGTGTAGACCTGGAATCCTGAAAATTTTGTTTGGGAATGAAATGGTACTAAATTTGATACAATTTGGATTCGGGTGAATTAATAGAGCTGGAATCCTGAAATTTGGAATTACGATTACAGTCGAAGAGTAGGATTCAGGTTGTTTTGAAAAAGCAAACTTATGGTACTAAATTTAATACAATTTGTATGTAGGTGAACGGATAGCGGTGGAATCCTGCAATTTGAAAGTATGATTATTGTAGCCCTGTTGCGTTGAGGAAGTTTTGAAAATTGGTACGAATATTCTAAATTGTTCTAAATTTTGTACAATTTTAATTTGGTTTAACGGATAGAGTTTGAATCCTGAAATTTGGAAGTAAGATTACTACTAAAGTGAAGGATTGAGGTAGTTTTGGAAAATCTTACTTATGGATACGAAGAGTTTGACTTGATACTAAGTTTGGTACAATTTGGAATTGGACGAACGGATACAGCTGGAATCTTGAGATTTGGAAATACTGTAATTATTATGGAATTTACTGTAATTATTTTGTATTAATGTCTGTGTATGGATGAGATATATCGTCGAAATACGTACCATAAGTATACGAAAATTATTTAATGGTACTCAATTTGTTTTTGGGTGTAGGGACAGTGCTGGAATTTTTATTTTTTGGAGTTAGGGTGTGTATTGGTGTGCAACGTTGATCTCGCTGTTAATGTGTAAGGGTGAGATACGGCTGATCTTTTTGAAAATCGAACTTAAAGGGTACGTACAGTACTAAGATAAAAATAAATATTGATTAAAATTGGTATTAGTGCGACCAAATTTTCAGTGTTTGTCATTTCCATAATATATATTGTTTATTTCTTTTTATATGCTTTCCGCATACGAAGTAGCGGGCATTTTGCTAGTTAACTATAAAGGGTGTATCTATCGATGAGGATGAGGCAATAGAAAGTGAGTAAACTTCAGTTAGGGGTTCTGTCGAAATATATTTAATGCCCACAGAACTATGGTTGGCGAGGGTCTTGAGGTTTTTTCTCCATTTAACACCTAGGAGAATTCAAAATTAGAGGTTTTGCGGAAAATGTCTTGTTTTTCTTTCATTATTTCTGCGATAAGTGTCTGTCCGTGTATTACTGTAAATTTAGTTTCTGGTTGGTTTCTTATCGTTTTGGTCCACATCATTGCTTGAGTATTTTTTTTTTGTATCAGGGAGTCTGTAATATCATTTCTAGTAATGGGAACTGATGTTGAGAAGTATGGAAACGAATCCCCCCACCCGGCTGTTAGCTAGCGAATATAAGGCTCCCTACGTCCATACGTTCTCTTCGTTCAACGATGCTATCAAGGATCTTTAAAAGTGCATCCTTGAGTAGACCCCGGTCCTGTACATTACAGAAATTGGCGCCCAACTCTAGTGGCCCGAAGGTTAGGCGTAGTCCTCTTTTTGGCTCTAAATGTTATTATATTGTAGAGTTCATTTTCATAGGAGTTAGAAATTTTACTGCACATTTGAATTTTATTATGAAATAGCCAATAGGAACTTTCCAGGATTTTTAACCATTTGGCGTTTACGCCGAATAAGTTAACCGTTTGTTTTCTGTCTGCCTTTTTCCTGATAACAGCAAACAATGTGCAATAGATGTTCTAATACCTATAGAATTGTATTGCTTTATTATAATGTTTGAACTGAACTTCGTTACCAGTACCTAAAAGACAAATCGGATATCGTCTATATGCTGATAGCGTTTAGATGACCTTTGAATTTTAGATGAGAGAATAGTATAAAAGTTTGACTCTGAACTGGTTTGTTCAATACAAATTAGACAATAAAGAAATATAATCTTCAATAGACCTGCTTTGATTTTCTACATTTTTCGCAACATTACCTCATATTACTCACTTCTTATTTGTACTCATCTTCGAAAGATAGCACCGTAAACAATTATAAACAATTTTCGTTACTGAAACTTTTCCTCTTTATTGAAACTAGTTTTTTTTAATTAATTTACCTTACCCTATTAGAGTGATTCAACACTTTTCAAAATGTCGTTGGAAAGAACTCCACCTCCGGCGTTACCACCACCGACTGATTCACTACCCTCAGTAGCACCCTCAAAAAATGAACTTCCCATTTGTGGAATATGTGAAAATTCAATGACCGAAGGGCAAGAATGCGTCATAATTACTGAGTGCTCACATTCCTTTCATAGACAATGTATTGAAGATCATTTGAACAACAACTCAGAATGTCCAGTTTGCAAGCGTCCTTGTCAGCTGAGTGAACTGAGAACATTCCCTTTAAGTAAGAAGGCTGTCCATAATTCAAAACAAACATCCAATAGATCTAGAGGTAGAGGTGCCTTTCAAAAACAATATTATACTCGCAGTACCGTTCGAAATTTATTTAAGGAGCAATTGAACTTAAACTCGAGTATGCAAAATCAGTATTTGGCATCTCCAAGTCAAAGCTCCATAAATCTGAACCAAAATACTGTTAATTCTCCAGTAGGAGCTGCTAATCATACAAATGCTAATCCTGGGGATTACTATGAAATCAATAGGTTAATTGAAGTTAATTTAACTAGACTCCTACACAACATGGGCATTTTTCCAAACCACAATTATACTGGTCAACAGCCACTTAATGCTCCTCATTTTCCTCCGCAAATAAACAATAATCATACTTCAGCAGCAGCCAAACAATAACAATACTGCTCCTCCGCAACCAATTATTCTTTATACTGGTCAACAGCCACCTAATGCTCCTCATTTTCCTCCGCGAAATAACAATAATCATAATGCTCAGCAGCAGTCAAACAATACTGCACCTTCGCAACCAATTATTCCATATAATGGTCGTCAGCAATCAGGTCAAAACTCCAATTCAAATAGGAATCAGGATCAGTTTTACTAATAGTTATATGTCGGCTGATAAAGCCAGTTCGATTATGCAAAGCTGGAACTTGAAGTTTGACGGTAATCCATCTGGATTAAATGTAGACGAGTTCCTGTACCGTGTAAAATCATTGACGAACGAAAATTTTAATGGCGATTTTTCAATAATTTGTCGCACCTTGAATACCCTGTCAAATGGTTAAGCCAAAGAATGGTATTGGCGCTACCATAAACAGACCACAAACCTTAATTGGAATGATTTTTGTATTGGCATAAGAGGCCAATATAAAGATTTCAAGACTTCATACGATATACGTGAAGAAATCCGTAATCGTAAACAAAAAAATAATGAATCATTTGATATGTTTTTTGAGGCCATATCCTCTATCATGGATAGGCTGCCTACACCTATGGCTGAGGAAGAATTAGTAGAAATCCTACAACGAAATCTTCGCCCTGAGGTAAGGCACGAGCTATTATTTTTAAAAATTAGATCGGTTTCTCAACTCCGACAACTAGTTCAAACTAGAGAGCATTTCTTCAGCGAGGAATATGTTAGGAAAAATTTGCCCTCTCGTAATTTAGCCATATCCCCAGCTCCTCGTAGATATGTTGCTGATATCATAACTGATGATGAAGCAGACATTTCTACTGAACCTATACCAAACGTAGACGCTTTTCATAAACCAGGAATTTCCAAATGTTGGAACTGCGACGAGTCTGGCCATCATTGGTACGATTGTTTGCAGGACAGGTCCATTTTTTGTTACGGCTGCGGGGCGAAAAATGTGTATAAGCCCAATTGCCAAGAGTGTAAATCTCGAAAAGTCAGCCACTCAAAAAACTTCAAAATGTCGGGTCCACAATTGGACTAAAGCCGATCGATGACCCTAAACCAAAATCCCATACCGAATATGACCCTAAACTTGTCTCAGAAACAGAACCAATACCTTACCCAATTAGTATATTAAAAAGATCGGAATCAAGTCAAAATTTTTCAAATGATACGTCAAAAATCATTTACCCACGATTGCCTTACCATGTACGCATGGCTCGATATATTAAAAATAGGAATGAACTCTTTGAAGTTTCTTTTCTAAGCCAAGGGGGCTCAAAACCCTCAAAAAGATCCACATTACACCTAAGGACTTATTATAAACTAAAGAAAATGTGTAAGAAAATTCGCATCTCCACTATTGTGTCGAATCCAAAGGATATGCGTTATTATGCCTAGGTTTCTTTCTTGGAATACACAGAATATGGCCTCCTTGACACCTTGACATACGTGTACTTGAAACATTGAAATAGTTGAAATTACACAAATATATAATTAAGTACAATTAGAATTAGGTATTATACAATACATTTTCATGGATTGAATAAATGTTTGTTAATCATTCATAATGATGCATTAATTAACTATAAAGGGTGTATCTATCGATGAGGATGAGGCAATAGAAAGTGAGTAAACTTCAGTTAGGGGTTCTGTCAAAATATATTTAATGCCCACAGAACTATGGTTGGCGAGGGTCTTGAGGTTTTTTCTCCATTTAACACCTAGGAGAATTCAAAATTAGAGGTTTTGCGGAAAATGTCTTGTTTTACTTTCATTATTTCTGCGATAAGTATCTGTCCGTGTATTACTGTAAATTTAGTTTCTGGTTGGTTTCTTATCGTTTTGGTCCACATCATTGCTTGAGTATTTTTTTTTTTTGTATCAGGGAGTCTGTAATATCATTTCTAGTAATGGGAACTGATGTTGAGAAGTATGGAAACGAATCCCCCCACCCGGCTGTTAGCTAGCGAATATAAGGCTCCCTACGTCCATACGTTCTCTTCGTTCAACGATGCTATCAAGGATCTTTAAAAGTTCATCCTTGAGTAGACCCCGGTCCTGTACATTACAGAAATTGGCGCCCAACTCTAGTGGCCCGAAGGTTAGGCGTAGTCCTCTTTTTGGCTCTAAATGTTATTATATTGTAGAGTTCATTTTCATAGGAGTTAGAAATTTTACTGCACATTTGAATTTTATTATGAAATAGCCAATAGGAACTTTCCAGGATTTTTAACCATTTGGCGTTTACGCCGAATAAGTTAACCGTTTGTTTTCTGTCTGCCTTTTTCCTGATAACAGCAAACAATGTGCAATAGATGTTCTAATACCTATAGAATTGTATTGCTTTATTATAATGTTTGAACTGAACTTCGTTACCAGTACCTAAAAGACAAATCGGATATCGTCTATATGCTGATAGCGTTTAGATGACCTTTGAATTTTAGATGAGAGAATAGTATAAAAGTTTGACTCTGAACTGGTTTGTTCAATACAAATTAGACAATAAAGAAATATAATCTTCAATAGACCTGCTTTGATTTTCTACATTTTTCGCAACATTACCTCATATTACTCACTTCTTATTCGAAAGATAGCACCGTAAACAATTATAAACAATTTTCGTTACTGAAACTTTTCCTCTTTATTGAAACTAGTTTTTTTTAATTAATTTACCTTACCCTATTAGAGTGATTCAACACTTTTCAAAATGTCGTTGGAAAGAACTCCACCTCCGGCGTTACCACCACCGACTGATTCACTACCCTCAGTAGCACCCTCAAAAAATGAACTTCCCATTTGTGGAATATGTGAAAATTCAATGACCGAAGGGCAAGAATGCGTCATAATTACTGAGTGCTCACATTCCTTTCATAGACAATGTATTGAAGATCATTTGAACAACAACTCAGAATGTCCAGTTTGCAAGCGTCCTTGTCAGCTGAGTGAACTGAGAACATTCCCTTTAAGTAAGAAGGCTGTCCATAATTCAAAACAAACATCCAATAGATCTAGAGGTAGAGGTGCCTTTCAAAAACAATATTATACTCGCAGTACCGTTCGAAATTTATTTAAGGAGCAATTGAACTTAAACTCGAGTATGCAAAATCAGTATTTGGCATCTCCAAGTCAAAGCTCCATAAATCTGAACCAAAATACTGTTAATTCTCCAGTAGGAGCTGCTAATCATACAAATGCTAATCCTGGGGATTACTATGAAATCAATAGGTTAATTGAAGTTAATTTAACTAGACTCCTACACAACATGGGCATTTTTCCAAACCACAATTATACTGGTCAACAGCCACTTAATGCTCCTCATTTTCCTCCGCAAATAAACAATAATCATACTTCAGCAGCAGCCAAACAATAACAATACTGCTCCTCCGCAACCAATTATTCTTTATACTGGTCAACAGCCACCTAATGCTCCTCATTTTCCTCCGCGAAATAACAATAATCATAATGCTCAGCAGCAGTCAAACAATACTGCACCTTCGCAACCAATTATTCCATATAATGGTCGTCAGCAATCAGGTCAAAACTCCAATTCAAATAGGAATCAGGATCAGTTTTACTAATAGTTATATGTCGGCTGATAAAGCCAGTTCGATTATGCAAAGCTGGAACTTGAAGTTTGACGGTAATCCATCTGGATTAAATGTAGACGAGTTCCTGTACCGTGTAAAATCATTGACGAACGAAAATTTTAATGGCGATTTTTCAATAATTTGTCGCACCTTGAATACCCTGTTAAATGGTTAAGCCAAAGAATGGTATTGGCGCTACCATAAACAGACCACAAACCTTAATTGGAATGATTTTTGTATTGGCATAAGAGGCCAATATAAAGATTTCAAGACTTCATACGATATACGTGAAGAAATCCGTAATCGTAAACAAAAAAATAATGAATCATTTGATATGTTTTTTGAGGCCATATCCTCTATCATGGATAGGCTGCCTACACCTATGGCTGAGGAAGAATTAGTAGAAATCCTACAACGAAATCTTCGCCCTGAGGTAAGGCACGAGCTATTATTTTTAAAAATTAGATCGGTTTCTCAACTCCGACAACTAGTTCAAACTAGAGAGCATTTCTTCAGCGAGGAATATGTTAGGAAAAATTTGCCCTCTCGTAATTTAGCCATATCCCCAGCTCCTCGTAGATATGTTGCTGATATCATAACTGATGATGAAGCAGACATTTCTACTGAACCTATACCAAACGTAGACGCTTTTCATAAACCAGGAATTTCCAAATGTTGGAACTGCGACGAGTCTGGCCATCATTGGTACGATTGTTTGCAGGACAGGTCCATTTTTTGTTACGGCTGCGGGGCGAAAAATGTGTATAAGCCCAATTGCCAAGAGTGTAAATCTCGAAAAGTCAGCCACTCAAAAAACTTCAAAATGTCGGGTCCACAATTGGACTAAAGCCGATCGATGACCCTAAACCAAAATCCCATACCGAATATGACCCTAAACTTGTCTCAGAAACAGAACCAATACCTTACCCAATTAGTATATTAAAAAGATCGGAATCAAGTCAAAATTTTTCAAATGATACGTCAAAAATCATTTACCCACGATTGCCTTACCATGTACGCATGGCTCGATATATTAAAAATAGGAATGAACTCTTTGAAGTTTCTTTTCTAAGCCAAGGGGGCTCAAAACCCTCAAAAAGATCCACATTACACCTAAGGACTTATTATAAACTAAAGAAAATGTGTAAGAAAATTCGCATCTCCACTATTGTGTCGAATCCAAAGGATATGCGTTATTATGCCTAGGTTTCTTTCTTGGAATACACAGAATATGGCCTCCTTGACACCGGGGCAAGTATAAGCTGTCTAGGTTCGGATTTGGCATTAAAGGACTTTTCAAAACATCCTACTTTTACCAGATGCAAGTCATCGGTGAAGACTGCGGACGGCAATACTCAAAAAGTATTAGGTTGGATTGATGTTTTAATTTCCTTTAAAGGTAAAAAGAAGTCTCTGAAACTCTTCCTTATACCATCTATCACCCAACGACTGATACTTGGCATCGATTTCTGGAAGATATTCAATTTGATTCCAGATATCGTTGGATCAGTCGACATGCTAGCCATGGATCCGGTCCTGAATTCAATGCCAGATTTCCATCCGAGTGATAATAATTATCCTCATTGTCAGCCAAGCGATACGCCAGATGAACACTTTTACCCATTATCTGAACAACAACAATTAAAAGCAGTCATCGATCTATTTCCCAACTTCGAGACTCAGGGCTTGGGAAGAACGAGTTTAATTAAACACACTATTGACGTAGGGGACGCATCCCCTATAAAACAACGTTTTTACCCTGTATCCCCTGCTGTCGAGAAGTTGATGTTTGGTGAAATAGATCGCATGCTAAAACTTGGCGTAATCGAACCATCCACGTCGCATGGAGTTCGCCAATGCGCCTTGTGGTCAAACCCAATAATGTTAGGTTATGCCTTGACGCAAGGAGACTGAACTCAGTCACCAAAAAGGATGCATACCCTCTGCCCAATATAGAGGGGATCTTCGCACGACTGCCGAAAGCAAATCTAATCTCAAAGTTAGATTTGAAAGATGCTTTCTGGCAGATTAGCCTGGACGAAAAGTCGAAAGCGTTTACAGTCCCTGGAAGGCCTCTTTACCAATTCGTGGTAATGCCTTTCGGGCTCTGTAACGCTCCTCAGACGATGTGCAGGCTAATCGACGAGATCATTCCACCAGATTTGCGCCATTGCGTTTTTGGCTATCTGGATGATCTCGTCGTCGTTTCGGAAGATTTCCCCTCTCATATTGAGGTCCTTTTGAGGCTGTCTTCTGAATTTCGCAAGGCTAACCTAACTCTCAATATTTCGAAAAGTAAATTCGGTGTAACCCGTGTGAACTACTGGCCTACCCCCAGAAACCTCAAGCAGGTGCGAGGCTTCCTTGGATTGACGGGATGGTACAGGCGGTTTGTGAAGGACTTTGCTTCGGAAACCTTTCACATCACTGAAGTACTGAAATGTAAAAGCAAATTTAAATGGACCCCAGAGGCACAGACGGCCTTTGACAGGTTAAAACAATTACTTACCTCAGCCCCTATTTTGTCCAACCCCGATTTTACGCGGAAACTCTTCTTACACTGCCACGCCTCTGACTACGGCATAGGCGCAGTGCTTGTGCAAAAGGATGACGAGGGCAACGAGAAGCCTATTGCTTTTATGAGCAAAAAGCTTACCACGGCCCAACGCAATTACAGCGTTACAGAACGCGAATGTCTTGCGGCCGTGGAAGCTATAAAGCGTTTTCGTTGCTATCTCGAGCTGCAGGAGTTTGAAGTGGTTACGGACCACTCTAGCCTCCTGTGGCTCATGCGTCAACCAGACCTGAGCGGAAGATTGGCCCGTGGGGTTTTTAAGCTCCAACCGTACAAGTTTACTATAAGCCACCGTAAGGGCAAGGAACATATAGTTCCTGACGCACTGTCTAGAATACCAAACGAAATTTCTGAGCTGGAAATAACTATGCCCGAAATAAACTTGGATTCCCCGCATTTCAATGACCCGGACTATGCACAACTCAGGGAAAAAGTCAAGGAAAATGAAACCAAGTTCCCTGACATAAAAATAATGGACCAGTTTGTCTATTACAGGACTCAACACTATACTGGTGATGATCTAGAAGAGCAAGACGCTTGGAAACTCTGGGTTCCACTTGCCCTTCGCAGAGAAACTATTTCTAGGGCCCATAATTCAGCGGTTACCGCTCATGGAGGCATGTCCAAGACCATCAATCTAATAAAACGTCACTTTTATTGGCCTGGGTTAGTCCAAGACGTAAGAAACTACATCCGTGAGTGCGATGTATGCAAGTCGACGAAAGCCCCTAACACCGTTTTAAAGCCACCAATGATAAACCAAATCGTTTCTGTTAGACCTTTCCAGAGATTTTATATTGACCTTCTAGGGCCATACCCTACAAGTAAATCGGGATTTATCGGTCTTCTTATCGTCTTAGATCATTTTAGCAAGTTTCACTGGCTATGCCCTCTGCGGAAGTTCACTTCTGCTGCCATTAAAGATTTCCTTCTCACACATATATTTCATGTTTACGGAATACCGGAAACCATCGTGAGCGACAACGGCAGCCAGTTTAAGGCAAATGATCTAAGAGCCTTTTTTACATCATATGGTATAAACCATATTTACACGGCCTATTATTCACCGCAAGCAAATGCTTCGGAACGGGTGAACCGTTCCCTAATCGCTGGAATAAGATCGTTCCTCAAAGATGATCATCGTGAGTGGGACCAAAACTTGAGCTTTATTAGCTGCGCGCTGAAGAATTCTCTTCACCACTCCATAAATTGCTCCCCTTACCATGCACTATTTGGGTTCGACATGGTGACCCATGCTTCCACATTTCCCCTCCTCAGGTCTCTAAATCTGTTAGACGAACCAACAACAAATCTGTGTAGAGATGACCAGTTGCAATTGATGAGGTCTCAAATACGAAAGCACCTAAACGAAGCGTTTCAAAAACATCAACATCAGTACAACCTTCGTACACGACCTCAGACCTTTTCAGTTGGACAGACAGTTTTCCGCAGAAATTTTGCGCAAAGCAATTTTGAAAAAAACTTTAACGCGAAACTGTCTCCCGTTTTTCTCAAAGCAAAAGTTCGCGAAAAACTTGGTGCACATTATTACGTTCTAGAGGATATGGACGGTAAAATTGTGGGCACATTTCATGGGAAAGATATAAGATCTTAAATTCCACAACAAACGCATGCTTTATTTTTCCATATCAACTCCAAAATCACATTCATATATAGTATGTTGCAATGCAATAAAATTTCATTCCACCTCAAAAAAATACAATATTTTTATATTTTCTTATTAAACAGTCCTTATTTATAACAAATATTAGATATTCGATTTCTGCACAGATATTCATATCCTACCTTTATCTTGAAGATATGATTACGACATGGATGAATATAAGCTGAAACTTTTATAACATAAAATTGATCTCAAGATCACTGACGTCAGTTTTGTTCCGTATATAACCTCTTTTCCATTCAACCAGCCATAATCATTGAACTCTTCTGACTTAATACAAAATCGAAATAATTAATAATAAAGAACATTTTTATTACCAACAAAGAGGAAAAAATTATAAATCTCGTTACTAATTATATATAATCCAAGCGTCTTATTCCATCTTATTTCCTTTTGAAAATCAAGGAAATAATCCGGTTTGTAATGGACGCCTTTGGTAAGATTATTGTGGCACATACTTTCCCCAAAAAAAACAAACAAACAAAAAAAAACACGAATTGCCACATAAACTCGAGCGGTAATCCTCTACTCCTTTCTGTGAATGAAAGCCCACTAATTCTCTGCTCACAGTTATAATTTTTTAATAAACAATAGCACTTTGATTTTGTTTTAAATACAATTATTTAAAATGTATTATTGAATTTCTGATTGATTTTTGATTTTTTATGTTTGTTTACATTCATTCTTTTTATTGTTTTCATTACACCATTCTCCAGTCATTTTTTTGATACGTCCATCAGAACGAACATAACATAAATGATTACAGTTTTTTGTTTTGATCATCATTTACCTTGCCACTTTGGTGATTCTAAATTAGCATCTGCACATAGGTGAGAGTCTCCACTATTACGATATTACTCGCTGCTGATAATATTAAAATACATAAAAGTAATTTTGTTGAGAAAGAGTAAAAGAGTAAAAGTTATGTTAAAAAAATAATAGAAAATACTAATGTTCACAAAAAACTCATTCTCTCAAGGAATTAGTGTTATTCACAATCACCAACAATCGGATTGATAACCGGTTCGATAACCTAAATCATCATTCGGTTCTAAACACCTGACTTGCCAGACGTACAATTTGTACAATAAAATGTACATTTTTTTTTACATTTTGTACCTTTTGCATGTCATTTCTTTTTCTCTTTGACTGAGGTTTCGCATTACGAACCTCATGTAGAAACTTCCTTTCTAAATTTGCCAAGTAAAGAAAAACATCTTAATCAAGTCAAGACTTCAATATCCTAAAAATAACCAGAAATTATTTTTACAATCATAAAATAAAATCTTATTTTTTGGTGAATAAAATTAACTTTTATCATCGAGTTTTACGATTCATTTAATTATTTCGAAGGTAAGCGTTTTATTTTTGCAAATAAACCCGAGTGTGATCCTAATTTCGACCATTTTTCATTAAGACGGATCCATTTGCTGCCTTCAACAATCAAGTGCTAGATAGAACCCGTAACTTGGCGAAGGATTCGCCAGGATTAAAAAGTTTTCCACCCCAAAGGCCATCGTTTTTAAACATTCTAACTGGACGCAGATCCGTCTTCGGAATTTTCTTCCTTTCGTAGTTAGCTTGATGTGCGAAAGCGAAAAACCACCAAACCATCAAGACTATTATTACTTGCCAAGCCAAAGCTATGCCGGCACGGTAAAATCGAAATTACATTCGTCATAGCTTGGAAATTGTCTGTAAGCATTCCACTAACATCTTGGCAATCGAAAGAAAGCAAACCAACAACCGAACAAGCTGTCCACCTCGTGAAATACTGCATTACAACTAGTCATGGAAACGCTTATAATTGCTAGTTATGCTATATTGTCAGAGAGCAGAATCGAAATCATAGACTATTTGTGTTGCCAAGCATCGATTTATCATCAGAACTGAAAAATTCATCAATTATTATTGTCCCCTGCCAGATCACTGATCAGCACCAAAACAATGAATGCCCCAGAATGATTTGGATAACACACAAGGAACAACATTGAATTAAGAAATATGCAAAATATATTCAGAATATGAAAGTCTATCGTAACTATACAATTTAAATAGCGGCGTAAATTTATATAAAATTATTCTTTACTATAATTTAGCTACTAGGAGATTTACATTAGATCAAGTATTCATCGTATTATCTCATCACTGCAAACACTCCAAAACGAAACATATTTTTCTCCATACTAGCAAGATCACGTAATCGAACAATGAGGAAGGCCTTCATCATAGTCGTCGATGTACGGATAAGTTTTGAATAAAAATATTATCTCATATATTTTGGTATTGTAAATGTATTAACTGCGAGCCACTGTGTAGCTCCCAGCTGAAATGTTTCTTTGAGTAGTTTGCCTGTGAGAAATTTATAAATAATCAGTGAGAGTACGTGTATATATATATGTAGTTCTCCCTATTTCACTTTTTGGAGACTTATTTGATTTCATTGATATTCATAATACATTAAACAAAATAGGAAGAGATACAAAGAGAGTAATAGTTTTTGAATCCTCAATCACTCATTTGTAAAGATGGTTCATTCTTAATGTTTGCTCGTAATTAAATTCATGTTTTTTTATAGTACATATCTATTCTATTTTTTTTCTTTCCACAACATCTCTGATGTCAACAGAGTTTTTTATTAACCCCTTCTGGGTGATAAACAATGATAATGTACTTCAAGAATTTTAATTTGAAACATACATCTGAGTGTTAGGGAATTCAAATACCTACCTATATCAATATTAAAACTTTATAAACTTTCATTCATACGTGTACTTGAAACATTGAAATAGTTGAAATTACACAAATATATAATTAAGTACAATTAGAATTAGGTATTATACAATACATTTTCATGGATTGAATAAATGTTTGTTAATCATTCATAATGATGCATTAATTAACTATAAAGGGTGTATCTATCGATGAGGATGAGGCAATAGAAAGTGAGTAAACTTCAGTTAGGGGTTCTGTCAAAATATATTTAATGCCCACAGAACTATGGTTGGCGAGGGTCTTGAGGTTTTTTCTCCATTTAACACCTAGGAGAATTCAAAATTAGAGGTTTTGCGGAAAATGTCTTGTTTTACTTTCATTATTTCTGCGATAAGTGTCTGTCCGTGTATTACTTTTGTAAATTTAGTTTCTGGTTGGTTTCTTATCGTTTTGGTCCACATCATTGCTTGAGTATTTTTTTTTTTTGTATCAGGGAGTCTGTAATATCATTTCTAGTAATGGGAACTGATGTTGAGAAGTATGGACACGAATCCCCCACCCGGCTGTTAGCTAGCGAATATAAGGCTCCCTACGTCCATACGTTCTCTTCGTTCAACGATGCTATCAAGGATCTTTAAAAGTGCATCCTTGAGTAGACCCCGGTCCTGTACATTACAAGGTGTTTATAAATACGCAAGCTCTGACTATTAGCTTTAGTTACTAATCGTTCATCACGTAATCGTAGTTTCATACTTTGTATTATGTTCATACAAAAATCGTTCCAAATGTCCCCGGACATTCTTTGAGGCATTTGTTGATTGAGATTCTGAGATGTTTCAAGTAACTCTTTTGCCCAGAAAACATTTTTGGCCATAACAAGTCCTGATAATTGTTTTGGGAGCCTTTTATTTGAGTATTGAAACATAATTCTTCCGATATAGTTTAAATGTGAACCCAAGGAATATATATGTGTATCCTCGACACCTGTTTCCAACATCAGTATGTAATTTGGAATGAAACTAGGTACTTTTAAAAGTCGCTTTATAAAATATCTTTGAACTGTATTTATTTCTTCAAAGTAAGAAAAACCCCAAACTTCAGCAGCATATGTTTGTATTGATCTGCAGACAGCTAAGAAAAGTTTCCATTTGGAGTTCATACTTATATCTTCTCTTCCTGAATTCGGTAGCAATTTTTATTTCTGTGCCCTTATATGTCCATTTTTCATGTTTGCTTAGTTTTCCGCCATTTCTGAAAATCATTATTTCGGACTTGGATAAGTTTACTACCAAGCTCCACAGATTACAGTATTCTTCAAGTTTGTCGATCATTTTCTGTAGTGTTTGTATGTCATCAGCAAGAAACACAATGTCGTCAGCATATAGAAGAAGCCTGATGTTGATATTATCCACGAACAGGCCACCCTCGACGAAATCATGTAGATCATTTATGTATAATGCGAATTATAGAGGTGAAAGAAGGCATCCTTGTTTGACACCATTAGTTGTTTGAAAATATTCCGATAATTCTTTTCCATTCCAGACAGATGATTGGTTATCTTTGTAAATTTCTTCTATTATTCTTATAACTTTATGTGAAACTCCTATTTCATGCAGTTTATAAAAAAGAGCTTGTCTTGAGATATTGTCGAAGGCGGCTTTAAAATCTATGAAGAACGAATACACTTTTTTCTTCTCTGCAAGCTTAAGATGAACTATCGCAGCCAGGTTATAGATATTATCAATTGTAGAATATTTCTTCCGAAATCCAGTTTGATATTCCATTAGAATTTCATGTTGTTCGATCCACGAATATAATCTATCATTTATCAGACCCATAAATAACTTAGCTGCGCAGTTCATGAAAGATATACCCATGGACGTAGCCAGGATTGAATCTAGAGGGGGGCAAATGCTTGTTTTTTCGTTCTAGAGGGGGGCAAATGCATGTTTCTTCGAAATATTTATATTTTTTTCCATACAAATGAACATTTTTGAAGGATCTAGGGAGTGGCAGCTGCCCCCCTCTAGCTACTCCTGGCTACGCCCATGGATATACCCCTATAATTTGCTGGTTCGTTTCAGTCACCTTTCTTGTGTATTGGGAAAATAATCGTTTTTGTAAATATGGGTTCAATTTTTCCACTTGAATTTATGTCATTATAAACATTTAAGAGCTATTTTTGGAATTCCTCTGTGCCATTTATGTAGAACTCATACGGAATCCTGTCTTCTCCAGGTGCTTTATTTCTTTTAACACTAGCCAAAACGTTTGTTAAATCACACATAGTAAAAGGTCGATCTAAGTCATAATCTTCCTTATAAGGAGGAGCGAAATGAATGAGAGTATTTTCTTCTGATTTATTAAGTAATATTATAGTAAGATTTAAATGTGTCTGGAGAGATTTCCACCATTCCTTGGAGCTCCTTATGCTACTGAGGTTATTCGCCATATTTTTGTAATACTCAGATTTTCTTAGGTTATAAACAAATTTATATTCTTTTTGAGCGGTTATATAACGCCTTTTATCATCAATATCTTTGGATCTCCTGTAAATTTTTAGTAAATTGAAACAAACTGTTCTTGCTTTGTTGCAGTCAGAATTATACCATTTATGTTTCGGCTCGAATGATTGACTTAGTGTGTACAATTTTGGTGACGATTTCTTTATTATTTCACATAAACTATTAAGACACATTTGACCTCGTGTTATATTAGACAGATTTGTATTTATCATTTGCTGATAGCTGTTCTTGTTCTCATCTTTCCACAGTAACTTCGGCAATAGCACCATCTTTTTCTCAGGTCTTGAATTTGTTTAAGTATTTATCTTCAACATAATGGGGAGATGGTCTGACCATACTTTATTTTCCACTTTAAACTCCTCGATGTTTCTTAAAATATCCTTTGATACAGCGCATACATCATTCACTGACTCTCCTAATGCCGTTATACATGTTAAGTTTCCCTCCATATCACCTTTTGTTATTCCATTGAGTACAAACATATTAAAATCATCACATAATTGTAGGAAATGAATGCCTTTTTGGTTTACAATTTTATCCTTTGACCTTCGTATGTCATAACCTGAGTAGAAAGTTCCTTTGTATATTTCCCCGATGTCCTGATTTAATTCTCCAATTCTTACGTTTAAATCACCCATAATTATGGGGTTTTGTATTTCTACGGTTTCAAGGTCGTACTTTTAAAATCATTCTCCCATGTGGCTGGTCTTAGGTATCTTGGAATTATTGAGAATATATATTCATTGGTTAAAACTTGTATAATCTTGCTTTGGTTTGAATCAATTACATCATGTGAAACACCTATGTCATGAAGTTTCTTACTAATCCCAATTAAAATTTCACCACTTGCTCTACCACATCGATGAAAGCGTGTTGCAGGTTCGAAATACAAATAAAAGTTGCTCAAAAAATGTGTTACCCTTTCCATTTTATGCGCTTCTAAGTGAGTTTCTAGCAAAATAAATATTTCGTATTGTGTACTATATATTAAAAAAAGATGGACATTTATATTTACTTTCTAGGCCATTTATATTATATGATATAATCGAAAGGGTACATGATTTTGATATTTCAGATTCGCATCCTAGTTTTTTGAGTTCGAATTTTCAGTTAGTTGATCATAGTTCAAACAAACTGATTTTATATCGTCACCATACAGTTTGACAAGTTCCTGTTCTCCATCAGCGTTTCCAGTCACAAGCTTGTTTTCAGTGTTCCATATGAACCAACGATCTTTTATTTTAAGTTTGTCTCCTCTGACGGTTACTCTGTGCTGTTTGCTTACAGATAGAATTTTATTTTTTAAAATCAAAAATGCTTTTTTATGTTGTTGCTTATTTGGTATCATGTCACGTTCAATTGATATACTTGTACCAGACAATTTTCTTATGTTCCGAAATACATTGGGTATGGACTGTTCGTTTTCAAGTTCCACGATAACTCCCATTCTACCATTACGGTCAAAATCTTTGATAAATAGTAACACTGCCAATTAACGCCTGACGTTAATCCTAATGAATTTTTTGGTAGGTCGCGGGAAACCGTTTTAAAGCAATACCTTAGAAATGAATCGTCTTTATTGAGGAAATCGTTCCCACTTTGCAGCTTGATTTAGTCTTATTGATACTGCGGTGGCGTGTTTTTAAATTTGTCTTCAATTCGGACATTACCCAGATGTATAGGCAGATTTGTGTTGATCCAAAACATGCTTCGCTTCAGAGAATTCTCTTCCGTGAAACCGGTCCAAGATTTTGAATTACATACGGTGACTTTTGGTGTAAATTGTGCACCCTATTTAGCAATTAGAACGCTATTAAAACTGGCGGAAGACACCGAGGCCGATTTCCCACTCGCACCGCACAATTTGCGCAAATGTATGTACGTTGATGACGTTTTGGCGAGAACACATGACCTGGATACAGCTTTAACTGCTAGGGATCAGTTGGTTTCAGCGCTTTCTTCGGCGAAATTCGTACTTCGGAAGTGGACAGCGAACAATAGATTCTTGAAGGTATTTCTCCTGATCATTTGTTAGATGAGAAAATATTGTCCTTTGTAAAATCTAGTTTAGATCCACTAGATTCTACAAAGGACAATATTTTCTCATCTAACAAATGATCAGGAGAAATACCTTCAAGAATCGATAGCAATAAGGTGGAATGCACAGTCGGACACATTTTACTTCGAAGTGCTCCAATCGCAAAAAAGGCTTCGTATACTAAACGGGAAATTTTATCGGCAATTGCAAAATTATTTTATCCAGTAAGCTGGTTAGGACCCGTTATTGTCGTTGCTAAAATGGGTAATGCAAAGGTGTGGTTCGACAATATTGGTTGGCATGACGCCCTTTCGTCAACCACAGATGCCGATTGGTGCAAATTTGTAGATTCCTATACGGATGTTAAATGGGTTAGGATTCCGAGATGGGTTCAGTATACTCCTGATTGCTCAGCTGAACTCCATGTTTTTTCCGATGCCTCGGAAAAAGCATACGCGGGGGTAATTTATATTAGGATTTAGTCGCCTAGTGGAGATATTTTCGTCCATTTATTATCGTGTAAAACGAGGGTGGCCCCCATGAAATCAATTTCTTTGCCTCGCTTAGAACTCTTTGGTGCTTTTTTGGCTTCTGAGCTTCTAAAAACTACAGTTCGGGAAATTGATTTTGAGTTTCGTCAGGTTTATTGTTGGACGGACTCAACTATAGTTCTTTCCTGGTTGCGAAAATCTCGTTCGACTTGGACTACGTTTGTAGCTAATCGTTTGTCGTATCCAAGAAAACCTTAGTAATCACAATTGTTACCACGTAAAATCTGAGGATAATCCCGCTGATTTGGGAAGTCGCGGTCTTGCTCCTTCTGATCTTGTCAATTCCTCTCTTTGGTGGCATGGGCCACATTGGCGTAGTGATCAGTTCGTGATCTGTCGGCACTTGAAAGCGAAACTGGAAAGCGTTCGGTCAAAAGTCATGCCTCTTTCCTTACGAGCTCTGAGGACTTTCTTGCTAGGTTCTCTTGCTTGGGTAGAGCTTTTCGGGTTGTTTCGTATATATTTAGATTCTTCCATCGTACTCATCCAAGACATAGAAGTAATTTTGTTTACACCGATACCACCATTGCTTCGTCGGAAATAAATTTCGCCCGTACTAGATTGATAATTTTCGCGCAAAATTTACTATACGGACGAATATAGGGATTTATTAGAAGGAAATCCACTTAATATTAAGAGTCCTTTGGTTCTTCTTAATCCCCACTTAGATGATTATGGTATCATTCGTATAAATAGATTAGTAAATTCTCCTTAATCTTTGCAGCATTTGGATATTAGAAAAGAACCGTTCTAGAAGTCAAGTTATGGCTGCGCTTTCGCCGGAACGAACCATCATTAATAGGCCTTTTACTACAACTGGTGTAGATTTCGCTGGGCCTTTCGATGTCAAATCCTTCACTGGTCGTGCCTGTAAAATTACAAAAGGGTACGTTTGCTTCTCGACGAAAGCAATTCATTTGGAAGCAGTATCAGATTTATCGACTGCAAATTTTCTGGCAGCATTTCATAGGTTTGTTGGTACGAATTTTGTCGGGGCTTCCAGAGAAATAGAAAGAGATTTTAGGTCGTTTCTTCGAGAATGTTCATTATGCAGTTCAAGGCCTATCGTAGCAATTTATTCCAGCTCGGGCTTCACATATGGGTGGGCTCTGAGAAGTTGGACTAAAAAGTTTTAAATTGCATTTTCGAAAGCAAGCTCGTACTGTCCGCTACACTTTTGAATAGTTAGCTCTTAGCGAGAATCGAAGCTTGCCTGAACTCTCGTCCGCTTTGTCCTATGTCAGATAGTTCTACTGACATTGTTGCCTTATCTCCAGGACATTTCTTGATTGGTGCCCCTTTGCTCGCTCCTCCAGAGCGCCTAATAACTGAACAGCCTTTGTCTATAGTGAACAGGGTTCGAAAAGTTCAGGCTTTGTTTCATCAATTCTGTTTGAGATGGAAGTAGGAGTATTTTGTTTCGTAGTTTTGTCTCTATATTAATATGGAAAAAATTTCATTCTTTGCTGATGGACTTAGGGACTAAGATGAATTAATGGCGGAAATTGATCAAGCCACGGGCCTCTCTGATGCCGTTTCTGCTGCTATGGGTTCCTCCGCCACAGCCTCCAATGCCACCATCGAGACTGCTCCCCTAGAACCAGATGCTATGGACACATCGGCGAATGACGCGGCTTCTAATTCTCCGAGTCCGGCTGTCGTTCCTTTGCCTACTACACCCCCAACCACTCCGTCGCCAAAGACCTCTTCTGTCACTGAAGCACCACCATCCACTAGTTCCTACAACTATTTTAGGTGCAAGTTGTGTAATGGAAGGCATCCACTTCGCTTCTGCGAAAAATTTTTGGAGTGCCCCTTGGAGAAACGACACAGGGTAGTCATTTCGCACGGCCATTGTACCTGCTGTCTGGCACGCAGTTACTTGGAAAAGGATTGTCGTAGCAAAAGCAGTTGGCGCATTTGCAACGACAAACACCACACCCTTCTTCACAATGGTCCGAAGACCACACGAACTCAGACAGAGTCTCGTCCTGGTAACAAACATCGTCCGACTAAAAAGTCCAAGGTCCGTCCGCAGCACAAGTCCGAATCTCGTCCGTCGGAAACGGTCAGGCAATCGACAAGCTCAAATGCGGTAGCATTGAGCAGTCTCCCATTAGTGCGCGTGGTATCTCTTTCCCCCAGTGTTGTTGTCCGCTTGTCCACCCCTACTGAAAGCATCCTAGGCCGCGCGATCATTGATCAGTGTGCCAGACAGAGCCAGGTGTGCACATCATTGGTGCGTGATTTGCGACTGCCCTTCTCTCAAATATATGGTATACCTAATAGTCGTTTCACCATCATCTCAACATAAGATCCAGCACAATCAGTGACAGATAGGGTGAACGACTTGGCGAATGTCTCTACGGCAGCTGAAGCGATTCCGGAGAGTTGCCCCTCGCTGATCCATATTTGCATATAGTTGGTCGTATGGTTTTGGTGTTAAGGCCAGAGCTCTATGCGAAGGTGATGACGAGTCGTGCCCAAGTCTTCCCCGGTTTGCCGATGGTCCAATACTTAATCTTTGGTTGGGTGCTCGCTGGGGTCTATACTAATTAAAGGTTCCCCAATGATCTTTTTACGCTGGGTCCCTAATGGCCCAGCGTCTCCATGGTCCCTAATGGCCATAATTACCGCGGGTTCGCTAATGGCACGGGGTCCCTAATGGCCCCATCGCTTAGTTTGTAAGCATATCATATGGTCCCTAATGGCCATATTTACCGCGGGGCCCCTAATGGCCCCATCGTTTAGTTTGTAAGTGGTTTTTGAGGAAATGAATTAAAAACAAACAAAAAAATGAATTTAACTGGAAAAAACAAACAAAAAAATTTTAATAATTTGTATCCTTTTCGTTTCAAAATCCTGTAGATGTTGAAAGGTGGCCGCCAAATATTTAAGTTAAACAGTTCCTTTCTGTCATTCTTTTCATTTACCAACGGCCAATCTGTTGTGGCCAACATTATCGTTAAAATCTGCAAACTCCTTATGGTTACACCCATGTAACATTTGCATTGCAGATTTTAACGATAATTCTTTCGGTGAGTTTTTTTTTTTTTTTTTGACATTTCCCCACCTCTCATCATCTACTTTTACTTTCGATCGGATCGTTGAAACAAGCGCTTTATAGTAAGCTTTTTTCCTTAAAAAATCGTTGCAAACTGTCAGGTAATATCGTTATCAAAACCTTTTATTTATTCAATAAAAGCTCATTTGACTTCTAGTCAAATACGAATTACAAAACGAAAAAACTGTCATTTTATTTCTCCTTTCCTTTCTTTTTATTTACATTGACGTAAACAGTTGAATCTAAATCTTTGTTTAGTACGCTGTACGAGGTAAAATACAAAACTTTCAAAATTCTCCAATTTTCCCATAACTACGCTTTCCTCTTGTCTCTTCTTTTTATTTGTATTTAATTTAACCTTGAAGTTTACTAATTTTATACAAAGTATTCAGTCGTATTAACTAAATGTTTGTTTTGAAACTGGGTTTCTCAATGCTGTCATTATTACAATCGGCGACTCTAGCAGTTCCTAAACATTCATACCTTTTGTTGTCGCGAACTTCTCTCTCTCCATTATAACTATTATTACTGACTACTCTTTCCCGCCGAATTCTATCTTCACCAATAAATTTATCCCGACTATATTTCCTTTATATAAATTTTCATCCATCGTAGTTGATTGTTCACACAGTAGACCTTTTCGCCGACGCTGTACATCCTGTATTCTTTTATTGGACGCTTTATTTTCTTGCAAATTGACTTCTTTTGTAGTTTCAGGACATGATGTATCTTGATTCGGACTTCCACTGCCATAACTAATCTGCAAAATTTCCTTCGCTGCGTCTTCACGATTGAAACATGTAGAATTGATACATTTTTGACTTCCTTTTTCATAAACGATATCGGTCTTTCCAATAGTACCCAGCGAAAAGTTTGCCTCCAAAGAGGCAGTTAAGTGATATGTACAAGTGATTTGGAAGTGCATCAAATTATGCATTTTCACTCATGAGTTTTACAAGGGAGTGACCCCGGAAAGAGGCACTCCATTGCACCACATTTTAACTGACCCTTGGCATTGCATTTTAACTGAACCTTTGGCACTGCATTTTAACTGACCCTTTGGCATTGCATTTTAACTGACCCTTTGGGGTAGAATAGGAGGCAGTCCAGAGCACGTGTTTTGAATAACAAAATCAAATACATTTATTATTTGTGTAAAACAAACATATTAATAACTTTATTACGTAAATTAACACAAATTATGAAAATTCTTTATTGAATTCAATCGCAAACATGTGTGTTTCCTCCTCTCTTCATTTAATCCAAGCTTAAGTGCTTTTGCTTCATCTGCTAAATGGGTTTGATATTGTCTTCCCATCACTAGTTAAGATTTCGACATGTACTCCAACAGCACTCCATTGGAAAATTTTCTTCTCGTGAGTTACCGGAAAAATGTTCACAAATTAAATATTTTTTAGATTGTATTAACAAATGTTTGGAAATGTTAACACGATTATCTCTTTTTGGAAATGTATTCCGCAGCCTGTAGAGATGTACAAACTTATTTATGTACATGTAGGGATCTCTAACAACTGCTAATAAAATGTAGTGAAAGGAGTGCCTTTTTCACGACTCCGTTTGCACTGCATCCGGATGCTGTTAAATTGTGAGGAATTGGAGTGCCTTTTTCACGACTCCGTTGAACTGCCTCCGGATGTTGTTAAAATGTGACAAATGGATGTGATTCTTTGGATTGTATCCAAATGCGGTTAAAATGTGAGGAATAGAGTGCCTTTTTCACGACTCCGTTTGAACTGCATAAAAACATGCCGTGAAAGAAGTAGTCTACATTGCACTACTTCCAATTTATTTTGCTGGGTATCTTTGAAAATGCTTGTAAATGTTGGGATTTTTTTTCAAAACATTTCAAGCTGGCTTGTATCTGCAACTTCTTATCAGGAATTCCATCTATTATATAGTCAATAAATTCGTCGTCGCACAGTGTGTCCAAAATGGGTTTTTTGTGTCAAAAATCTATATTTTCTAAACGGATAAAGATAGAGCTATGAAATTTGGAGGAAATGTTTATCAGACATGGATCTTTTATTCCATGTAGTTACAAGCCATTTGCTCAACGTCTTCTATAGAATTTTAATGAATAAAAAAGGGTTTTCGAAATTTTAAAGTTTGTGTAATATATATACATTTAAATAAGAATTGATAATTTCTTAGAGTTATTTAAAACACGTTTTGGAGTTATAGAAACATAAAACGCTATATTCTCAAGTACAGACTTGTGTTTTAACAACATAAAATAATTCAATTAATATGCATACTATAACAAAAATTTAACTAATTAAATTCGTCGAGGAATATTTACTTAGCGTAAAAATGGTAATATTTCGGTGTTTAAATTATGTTTTTTTATGGGTGCTATTCAAATGCGTGAGACTATGTTAACGACAGCAGATTCATATACCACACTGATCGCCAGGATCACCAACTAAGGTCCATTATCAATGAATGGCAACGTCATTGTTTCCATAAATAAAAGAATGACAGGCTGTTAACAGTGAAACTATTTTCGTTATTTCATGTTGTTAAATATTAGCAAATTATATTTGCAAATATTGAACAATATATAATTCGGTCGGAAATTGTATCTTTGAACTCCAAAATACCAAAAATCAGGGGTACCGTTATATGAGAGTTCTATCATAAAGTGGACCTATGCCCACAATATTGTGTCTGCAAGTTTATTGACCACTAGGAACCCTAAATGCAAAATTGTAGCAACTTCGTTCCGAAAATGTATTTAAAAACCCTAAAATAACTGAAATCGGGCGGTACCTTTATATGGGGGCTATATCGAAACGTGGACCTATATATACAATTTTTAGTAAGGAGACAGTTTACTCGTAGAAAACGTTATATTTAAATTTTTAGCTTGATCGGTTGATTATTGTAGGTAAAATCCTCAAAACACGTAAGGCCCTATTTTCCGGCGTCGCACTTGGTCGCAATTTCTCTATTGAAGAATTGATAGTTCGAGAGCTCCTCTATATTTGGGTACCATTACAACAGTGGAACCCCGTGGAACTTTTTAGTTATATCCTATTGAAAAAGAACTTATTAAGAATATACACGTAAAAATTTTCAAAACAAATCAGATTATTATACAGAACAGGAACGCAAATACATTTAGTTCTAAGCACAGTTTAATACGTCAGGTTTCGTATTATCGGATAGCAAAAAGAAGTATTAAAGAATTCCAATAACTCGTGATAATATGGTCCTCACAAAATCGGCGAATTTCCTTGCGATTTTTAGCATTTGTTTTAACGAAAATAACGTCATGTTATAGGTACCGTTACTTCAATTATAACGGTACAACCAACGAAATGTTTGTTTTTCTCTCTTAGCTAGCATGTTTTCTATCCATTCATATAAATTTTTTGGGAATTTTCGACAATTAGTTTTTTGCATTTTTGGCACAAAATATTGAATTTGGACACACTGTGCGTCGTCCATACCAATATTTCCGCCAAGCCACAGTTTGTCTTTATAATAATCCTTGATCTCACTCAATATATCGCCAACATTTTGAGCAGCAAAATTTAGTTTATTATACAACCAAGTTTAAACTTTGCCTTTTAACTTACTCAGCAGTAGAGTCTCGCATTGTGTTCATTCACGTTATAGACTTCAATTACGCCTTGGAATTGACTTATCCATGTATCTGGACTTACATTACCATCAAAATCAAGCACAATATCTCTGAGTGTTTCGATCATAACATCAATTTTGCCATCATATAGTTTTCCAATTCTTTTCTGTTCCACATCAGTTTCGCAGGATCTTCCAGAATCATTATACATCTTCCTTCGTAATGCGAAATCTTCTTCAGGAATTCATTCCCACGCCTTAACAAATCCGTTTCTTGTTTGACAATTTCGATCTATTTTTTCAGCAAATGAAATTCACGAATTTTAATTCTTTCTTCAAAACTTGAAACTCGCTTTTTCATCTTCTGCCCAATATCCATTTCACAATTTGCTTTATTCTCCATTATAGGTACACTAGCAAAGTACCCGCTACTTCGTATGGGGAAAGGATATATATAACAAGAAAGCAAAGGCTACCACCAAACATAATATGCCTCTTTTTCTCTGTGACACCCATAAGCAAACAAAATTTTGTTAACATCCGATCAAAATTGCGACCTGTAGCGTGATTGCAAAAAATGGAAGAGTTGGATGCATTACCGACTATTGTGGTATCTCCCTTGTTTGATCACCTTTGCCAACCTACTTTACACCAATGTAAAGGTAATATTTTCTTCTTCCATTGACAGGCTTTGGCGTTGGAATACCCATACTAGAAGCCGATATATGTATTCACAAAGAATAAAACTTTGAATTTGTCTCCACATGAGTTTTCCCCCATTCCGACCCCTAAATATTATCCGACTATCACCAAAATCCTCTTCCTCTATGGGGTCCCAACAACCTCCAAAAAAATGAAAAAAACTAGACATTTGCGATATCTCGGTTGTTTGCCCACTTACGCCAACATATTTTGTCTATATATATAAAAAAGGATGATGTTAGTTACTACGCTTATAACTCAAGAACGGCTGAACAGATTTTGACAATTCGTACCAATTCGGAATCGACTCATGGCAGAAAAGGATAAAAACTAAAAAAACCGCGAAAATCTGCGAAAAATGTGCAAAAATATTTTTTGAAAAAAGTCAAATTTTCTACACATTTTTATCGAGCTTTTGCGTTTGGAGTATACCGTGACACATTTTTGGACAGATTTTGGCGAAAATTTTACATGCACCAACAGCGAATGACATTTTTGTGTTTCTATTATGTCAATTTTTGAAAGTTCTGGATATACTTTTATTTAAAATCTTTTTGAATAAATTAATAAAAAAACAATTTGCTTTCCGCTGTATCCAAACTATTCTTTATGCAAGTTAACAGCGAAAATTAAAGGTGACTTTAGTCCAAAAAGGATATTAGTTGTTTCAGCGGTGTAAACATTATCTAATCGATTTCAAAAAGCAAAGAGATTTCGCTCCTTATTGTTTTCTCGTGAAATAGTTTTTAACCGTACGCAATGAAAATTAGGCAGGATCTCATGTGTTTGTAAAATGAATGTCTTGGCAGAACGCAGAGCGGGAAGGCCAAGACTCCATTGGAATGAGTAAGCTATCAACGATATCGAAAAGCGTAATATTTAAAATTGGAATGAATGAAATCAAGAAACAGAAGGAGTTGGAATTCTATTCTTAGTGCAGCTTATGCGAAATGTTTTGTACCACAAGTAAGTAACCACGTATATTTTTATATGACATAAATATTTAACTATAATTTACTTATGTCGTTAACTTTCCTGTCGCAATCACAATGCCGGGAGTCAGAACTTCAATGTTCAAATCTACACCAAAGCTCTGGAAGAAATGCTCCAAATGGCGGTTTGAATGGAGATTTATTACGTTTGCATACCTGACTACTTACTGCTCACACTCTTCTGTTTGAATTCTGCCAGTTTATTGGGACTATTACTGGATTATACCGCTTCAGTGGACAATTTAATTATGACATTTGCCTATACCAATAAAAAATAAGAGTCATAACATTCCCTATCATAGACATCAGTAGTGCGATTCTCTAACACATTTTTTGAGTTACCGACAAAAATCGTCAAAATTAAAATGCTTATAAATTCGGTAATTAACGATATTTTTCGGTAAGTTAGCGACCAAGAGAAAGTAGTGGTAAAGTTCTATCGATAGCAACAGTGTTGTCAACTTTTATTTTAACTTTTCTTTCATAATTTTGCGTTTTAATTTTACCGACATTTGTCGTTAACTCAAAAAATGAGTTAGAGAATCGCACTACAGGCATAAGCTTGACTTTAAATTCTCATGTTCCATTATACAAAATCTTTGATTCTAAACGGCACTTGGGTGACATACGTCCAAAATAGAAATGACCGTAGAAGTTGCTTCATCTAAAATAGCGACGACCCATCTTGAATATTACCAATTCACTCACGCGTTATTAAAATTAAAACACATGTTCGATATAAAATTAAACCATACAAAATCTCAACGTTTATTTATTTCGATATTGCAAATGGATTCATTAAGTTTCCGAAAAATATTCATAATTTAATCCTAACGAAAAGGGACCCATCCTTTTATGAAATCCCGGACCCAATAGCTACCCATATTAGCAACAACTGCTTGAGTTTGCTTTAAGCGGATAAATGAACTCCATCGAACGGGAATATTAATTTGCATCAACTGTGCAACTAATTTTAACAAATTTAAATCGTACATGCAAATAAATAGCAAGACTGTCCGTATAAATATGAGTTTCCGAATGTAGAAAATTGTCTAACCACATCTATGATGCGATAAACCTAACCAGTTACCAAAACGATCGTCTCTTAGAGACTGATGTGTGATACACATCTCTTAGCTAGATACCATTTTTTTACTAAAAACTATTTAGTTCATATGGCTCAATTAAGTACATTAATTAAAATCTGATGAATAATAACTTCGCATAATTGGGCAAAAATTAAATACAAGTCCAACGTCAAAGATTCTAAATCGTCTTTCAACCCAGCGTGATAGTAATCTTAATAATGTTGATTTTATATCACCAATTGCATGTAGAATTCGGCAGATCGCATATAACAGGGAATTTGTACACCACAAAGTCAGGAAGAAATTTAGACGAATAATGAATGTGGTCACCACAAAACGATCGGACTTATCTCTTCAAATCGGACTTACTTTTCCGAAAAAGTTCCAAACTGAGCACTTGAATCACGGCATTACCTGAATTTAATAATCGCTCATATTCAATAATCGCTCATACCGCGTTGAAATTCAGTTAATTATTATATTATAGCATTGAAAACGCTAAAAGTTGTCACAATTTTATCTCAACGAAAAAGGATCCCATCTTCCGAACCTTTCTGAAAACCATCGTTTGTGAAACGAACATGCCCGTGATGATATAACTTTGCTTCGACATTTTTAATTTACACCTGGAAATGCATTATTTACTCAAAAAATGCATCTCAACCTTAATTTACATTAGGCACCTTCCCTAGAGGTAATTGTAAGTTTACAAGAGAGAGTCGAGGAAAACGGAAACACTTTACCTCTTAATACCCTTTCTCTCCGACACACTGACAATTCACACAAGTAAAATTGCTCAGTGTAAAGATTCTAAATCAACCTAAATTGTTCAAAGCAAAAAATTATTTGCGCTTGGTCTCGGATACCCTGCAACGTGATAGCAATAACTGTATTATATGTCTGAACAAAAGTCATCAAGTTCAATACCTAACAGACTGCGAGACGAAGTTCGCCGGGTTCTCTAGTATATATATAAAGGAGATCTTTTCTTCTTCCATTGACGGGCTTTCCTTTGGAATACTCCTACCAGAAGCGGATATATTCGCGTAAGAAAAAACGTTGACTTTTCTCCACATAAGCTTTTTGCTTATTCCGACTCCTGAATATTATCCGGCCATCACCAAACTTTATAGGCTTCTTCCTCTGTGGGACCCGCATAATCGGGACGATCCGATCAAAATTGCGACCTGTAGCGTGATTAAATTTATTAAATTAAAAATTGGAAAATGGGATGCATTACCGACTATTGCGATATCTCTGTTGTTTAACCACCTACGACAACCTACTTTACATCGTTGTAAAGGTGATATTTTCTACTTTCCTAGCCAGGTCTTGCTTTTGATGTGCCTCTTAAAGAAACAGAGATATTGACTTTGAAATAAAACGTTGACCTTTTCTCCAAATAAGTTTTTGCATATTCCGACCCCTTAAAATTATCCGACCATCATCAAAATCAATAGGCTTCTTCCTCTGTAAGACCCCCATTAACCCCCACAATTTCGTGACGATCCGATCCGAAAAAATTTAAAAATGGGATGTATTACCGGCTTTTGCTATATCTCCGTTATTTGGCCACCTACTCCACCCTACTTTATATCATTGTAAAGGTGGCATATTCTACTTTCATAGTCAGGCTTTGCTTTTGGAAGCTTTCCAACCAAAGCTGTGATATTTGTCATTAGTAGTAGTAGTATGTTTTTATTTATTTTTACAATTTTTCTTGTTTAAGCAATATATGTAAAAATAAATAAATAAAAATAAGATATTATAAATATCTAATAAAGGCATTGGCTAGTAGCCGTCTACCTAATATTTGAATGTTAATTTTAGTGTTTTTGAAGAATTTTTTGCTAGTTATAAGTTAAACTCTGCTAATAATTGATTCCTATACTGAATACAAATCATTATAAAATTTGCCAACTGACTCCAATTTACAATGTAACCATTTAAGATGTTTATTAAATCTTCTTCGGTAAGCAAAACCTTTTGGAAGATCGCGAATCTAAATTCTTTTAATGATGGACACCGACATAAGAAATGCTGCAAGTTTTCAACTTCCATCATATTGCATAACGAACATAAGGGGTTTCTATTAGCATCGTACCTGCTACAATTTAGCTTGAGCATATCGCTTCTTGCTTTAAAAATCCACATTTTCTCTTGTGCTTTTAAGCACGACGAAATATATGAATGACCCGCTGTTGGATCCAATTTTGCATAGAAACGGCTTGTCTCATTTACTTTATTTATATCCATATTTTGATATTTTGAAATTAATTTGTGGATAAGTTGTTCAATTTTTACCAATGATTCGCCCTTAGTGTTGTGTGGGTCAAGCGGTTCAACAGCATTTTCTACTAAAAGAATTTGTACATCTCTTGCCCAATAAATTTGGTTTTGGATAATTTTGTTAGTTAGCTTGTGCGGTAAACGTTTTGGATTATAATCATAAAGAACTCGAATTATATAATCCAGATGTTTTTTCAATGCGGATAGATGACTATTTTCCACACAGGTTTCCAGTCTCAATATGTAAGTAGGTGTAAAATTGGGCAATAACAAAATTTTTTCCAGAAGTAAACTTCTAGCTTGTCAGTTTCTTCGAAATTTGAATACCCCCATATTTGGGCGCCATATTGTTGTATAGAACTACATACCGATTTGAATAACTTCCATTTCGCTGTGATAGAGATATTTGATTTACTGAGAAAATTTTGCCATGTGTAATTAATACTATTTTTTGAAGCATTATTTCTGGTTTGAATATGTTTCTTAAATGAGAGTTGTGGAGATAAGATACGTAAATTCCGAGGTAATAGTTATCATCTGGTGCTTATAATACCACTTTTCCTTTCCTGCAAGTTTTCCGCCTTTTCTGAAGACCATAATCTTTGACTTTTCAAGGTTAACTGACATATTCCATGTATCGCAATACACCTCTAATTCATTAATCATCCGCTGTAAGATTTCCACATCGTTTGCTAAAATCACTATATCGTCAGCGTACAGTAATACCCTTATATTGAGGTCATCTACAGTTACATTATATATTTGTCATTATAATTAAAATCGCAAAAATGAAAAGTTGGGTTGTATTAGCGACTATTGCGATACTTTCGTTGTTTGACCACCTACTACACATCGTTGTAAAGGTGAAATTATCTACTTTCATTAGCAGGTTTGCTTTTGATATACCCCTTACAGATGCGGAGATATTAGCTTTGAAATAAAACGTTAACTTTTTCCCCAAATAAGTTTTTTGTCCATTACCACCCCTGAATATTATCTGACCATTAACAAAATCAATATGCTTCTTCCCCTCTGGGACCAAATCGACTCAGCTCGTCGAGACATTCATTTTGGTATATATAAGTATTAGGGTGGGGCGATTTGAACACCACCACGGGCGCTTGGATTTTCTGATTATTGGGATTGTACTGAGCAAAAAAGTCCACTAGACCATATGTCTACGGTGAAAATCGAGCCCCCGGATTTTGACTTGAAGTTCCTTTTCAAGGTTTTTTAGACATTTTGGCATATATGTAACAGCCAAACCACTGAGATTTTCGATCCAGCACAAAAACAAAAATTGTAGCCAAGACAATAATTAAGAACTCTCTAGTACATCGCAAAAGCATTGGAACGCTCATTTAGTCAGTTATGGCCCCGAGAAAGTGCACATTTTTTTGAAAATATCGATAAAATACAATGAGCTACAAAATTTGAATCAAAGTCAGTGGGTGGAAATTTATTTATTTATTTATTTCGTTTATCCTAGCACAATGAGAATGACTAGATTCTTATAAATTAGTGCTAGTGGTATAAGGCAGTTTATATAAGTACAATATTAGGTCTTAATTATAAACTATGTTAATCTTTTCTCTATATATATATAAATGAGCTTGGTGATAAGTGATTGACTGACTGACTGACTGACTCATCATCAACGCCCAGCCAAAACGGCTAAAGCTAGGAGCTTGAAATTTTACCAGTGGGTCACTGTTGATGCAAATGTGCGAGATAAGGCCGGGTTTAAGAAAATTCGTCCTCGAACCACAAAAAATAACAACAACAAAAATCCTTATTTTTCATTACTATTACGTACTTATTCACTTAGTTGGCCCTCTGCAAGACATGTGTAAAATTAACAATGCCATAACTTCTTGATATCGTAAGAGATCACACATAATTTCAAATTTTGTAGTTTACTTCTAGGCGCACTTATTTTATCGTAAACCACTAAATAATAGAAAGACAAGACATTTGTTATCTTCCATTGCAACAGATGTCGCAGTTGGTGATAATGGTGTATAAACATCAATTACGCAAATGAACAAATGAGTTGCTGTTGAAGACAACATTAGGGGAATAAATTCAGAAATCGGCCAGAAATAACAACTAAAAACTGTATGGACCTGACTTTTTGGTAATAACTAAATGTTTGCAAATCAATGAAAGTGCAATAGAATTGTGCATATTACCACGATTTATTTGCAATTAAGAATTTTATCGTATATGGAGATGTACAGTCATAACTATTCAATTTTCAATTTCAAAATCTCTAATTTGATGAAATCGCTAAATAATTAATGAAATCAATAATAGGCCCCAGGAATATAGGAATATAGGAATTTGGTATGGAAATCAAGGTTGGGAAGTGGTGCTTCTAAAAGGAAATGGTTTGGAAAATTACCAATCATGTGTACGAAAAGTACTAAATTTAGTACAATTTAGATTTGGGTGAACGTAAAGAGCTGGAAACCTGAAATTTGGAATTAAGGTTACTGTTGTAGTGTAGGATTGAGATATGAGGGTAGTTTTGGAAATTCGTGCTTATGTGTACGAAAAGTACTAAATAGTACTAAATTTGGTACAATAGGGATTTGGGTGAACGGATAGAGCTGGAATCCTGATATTTGGAATTGAGATTACTGTTGGAGTGTAGGATTGAAGAACTTTTGGAAATTCGTACTTATGTGTATGAGAAGTACTAAATGGTACTAAATTTGATACAATGGGGATTTGGGTGAACGGATAATAGCTGGAATCTCGAAATTTGGAATTGAGATTACTGGTGGGGTGTAGGATTGAGGTAGTTTTGAAAATTCGTACTTATGGGTACGAAAAGTACTAAATGGTGCTAAATTTAGTACAATTTGGATTTGAATGAACGGATAGAGCTGGAAACCTGAAATTTGGAATTAATATTACTGTTGAAGTGTAGGATTGAGATATGAAGGTGGTTTTGGAAATTAGTACTTATGTGTACGGAAAGTACTAAATGGAACTAAATTTTGTATAATGGGGATTTGGGTGAACGGATAGCGCTGGAATCTCTAAATTTGGAACTGAGATTACTGGTGGAGTTTAATATTGTGGAAGTTTTGGAAATTCGTACATAGGGTACGAAAAATACTAAATAGCACTAAATTTTGTACAGTTTCGATTTGGGTTAACGGATAGGGCTTGATTCCTCAAATTTGGACTGAGGATCACTGATGAAGAGTAAGAAAGATGCACCAAAGGGTTTTTGGAAACTTGAGTCTACGAAAAGTAATAATTGGTACTAAATTTAGTACAATTTGGATTTGAGTGAACGGATAGAGCTGGATTCCTGAAATTTGGAATTTATATTACTGTTGGAGTGTAGGACTGGGGAAGTTTTGGAAATTCTTACTTATGTGAATGAAAAGTACTAAATGGTACTAAATTTGGGACAATGGGGATTTGGGTAAACGGATATAGTTGGAATCTCGAAATTTGGAATTGAGATTACTGGTGGGGTGTAGAATTGAGGTAGTTTTGAAAATTCGTACTTATGGGTACGAAAAGTACTAAATTTAGTACAATTTGGATTTGGGTGAACGTATGTATGTAGCTGGAAACCTGAAATTTGGAATTAAGATTACTGTGAAGTGTAGGACTGAGATATGAGGGTGGTTTTGGAAATTCGTACTTATGTGTTCGAAAAGTACTAAATTTGGTACAATAGGGATTCGAGTGAACGGACAGAGCTGGAATCCTGAAATTTGAAATTGAGATTACTGTTGGATCATAGGATTGGGGAAATTTTGGAAATTCGTATTTATGTGTACGAAAAGTAATAAATGGTACTAAATTTATTACAATTTGGATTTGGGTGAACGGATAGAACTGCAATCCTGAATTTTAAATATCAAGGTTGGGAAATGGCGTTGAAATAAGGAAATGGTTTTGGAAGTTCGTATTTATGATTACGAGCAGTACTAAATTTGGATTTGGGTGAACGGATAGAGCTGGAATCCTAAAGTTTTGAATTAAGATTACTGTAGGGGTGTAGGATTGAGATAGTTTTAGAAATTCGTACCTTTGGGTACGAAAAGTACTAAATGGTACTAAATTTGGTACAATTTGGATTTGGATGAACGGATAAAGCTGGAATTCTGAAATTTGGAACTAAGATTACTGTCGGACAGTAGAATTTAGGTAGTTTTGGAAATTCGTACTTATGGGTACAGAAAGCACTAAATTCGGTACAATTTGAATTTTAGTAAACGGATAGTGTTGGAATTAGGAATTAAGATTACTGTAGGAGTGTAGTATTGAGGAAATTTTGAAAAGTCGTACGTGTGCGTACGAGAAGTACTAAATGGTACTAAATATGGTACAATGTGGATTTGGGTGAACGGGTAGAGCTGGAATCCTGAAATTTTTGTTTGGGAAAGAAATGGTACTAAATTTGATACAATTTGGATTCGGGTGAATTAATAGAGCTGGAATCCTGAAATTTGGAATTACGATTACAGTCGAAGAGTAGGATTCAGGTTGTTTTGAAAAAGCAAACTTATGGTTACGAAAAGCACTAAATGGTACTAAATTATTTACCAGATGCATGGAATGCTACGTAACCTATGGTTAGTCCAAGCCACAACACCTTTGCAAATACGTATGTTACTAGCGAAAACATATTTAATCCCAACACTTTTTTATGGTCTTGAATTATTTTTGGAGATGAAAGCCCTTGGTGAGTGTACTAAAAACGCAAAAGGATAGGTCCAGTTTCTGAGATAAGGTCTGGCCAAAATATCCTTGAAAAAAATTTCAAGTCAAAATCCGGGGGCTCGATTTTCTCCGTAGATATATGGTCTAGTGGACTTTTTTGCTCAGTACAATCCCAAGAATCAGAAACTCCAGGCGCCCACTATCACTTTTTTCCTTCCATACAAATCGCCCCGGCCTAATAAGTATGGGTCTCCGACCATCATTTCGATGCGTTACAAACTTGTTGGCCAAAACCAACTTATAATACCCTCTCCACATAGTGGCTTAGGGTATACAATTTAGTGGAGACGTCGACATAATAATGTCTGTAATTATATTAAAATTAAAATTTTCAACTTAATTGTTGCTGTGTATGTAGAGAATTTTTGCCGATGCCGACTTTAGGGGCAACAAAACGTAAAGTTTGTCAGAAATCGGAATGGGGTGAAAAACATGCGCTTTGTCCATTAGCTTAGATTTGTTTGTTTTGCCGACTATGGGAACAAACCACTTTATTTAAGCAATATATTTAAAATTTCTTACATTTAAAATGCAAAATAATTCCAACTTATTGCAAAACTATCAAGCTTTTAACTAAATTGGCTAGTAGAATGTAGAGGTAGTTTCTGGCTCAAAGGGATGCCGCGTTCAAAATCGATTTAACATTCGAAAACAATTAAAAATCCAATCGAAAACAATAAAAATCCATTCGAAAACAATTAAAATCCATTCAAAACGATTTAATCCGTTCAAAACAATAAAAAATGTCAATTGGTGTGAAATAAATAACAATGTGTGTGTGTCCGTCCGTTGATATGGATATTATCACACGTGTTTTCCCCCATCCACCTGTTACATTGTATGATAATATTGTCATAGGCTCATGATCATGAGCCTTTGCTTATCCCTTTACCGTTGCCAATGATGCACGTGTTTAACCCATGTCATTGACACTTGTGTGTATTTTTCCATGGGAATGTGGTTTCCATAGGAATGTTCGTGGGCATTTTTGTTTGTCAGTCCTTTGGTTTTTGTATGTTGGTTGGGTGGTGGATGTGACATATTGTTGTTGTTGTTGTTTCTAATATGAACAAGAATGTCCCTAGCATATTGTTGTTGTTTGTTTATCCATACGATCGCATTGTACGCATTGTTGTTGTTGTTCTCTGTTGCTAGCTACAGAGGATGCCCTAGCATATTGTACGCGTTGTTGTTGTTTTTTTTTGGTTTTCGTGGACATTTTTTATTTGTCAGTCCTTTTGTTTTTTGTATGTTGATTGGGTGGTGAATGTGGCATATTGCTATTATTTCTAATACGAACAAGAATATCCCTAGCATATTGTTGTTGTTTGTGTTTATCAATACGATCACATTGTAAGCATTGTTGTTGTTGTTCTTTTTTTCTTACAAGGGATGTCCCTAGCATTTTGTACGCATTGTTGTTCTTGTTCTTATGCTTCCTATAGTCGAGCTATATGTTTCTATGATCAATATGAATGCATCTATCCTTCCTTGTGTTGCTTATTGTATGCATTAGGTTATGTTGGAGCATATTTTCACGCATTCCTTTGCCCTGGACGCATTATTTCACAAGGTTATGAAATACATGTAGCTAATTGAACTAGGACGTCGTTGGTGTTTTTTTAGGTTTGTGTATATTACAAATTAGACTAAACATCTCCATTGATTCCCTCAACTATTGGGAAAAATTTAATGAAATGTGTGTGGTCAACCCAAAATGCACTTGAGATTTTTGTACCGTTGTCATCAATATAGGTTCTTTGGCTGTTTTAAGTACGCACTTGCAACGCTTTGTCCCTTTAGTTCGAGTCTCTTTGGCGTTTTAAGCACGTGAAGGGTTTTAAAGGAGACTAAACATCTAGACTTATTCCTTATAGCATATTTTCACCCTTTCCTTTGCCCTGGACACATTATTTCACAAGTTTGTGAAATACATATAGCTACTTGATCATAATGTGTGTATTTTTAAAGCAACTAGACATCACAAATAATCACCTGGGGTCAAATAAATGAGGTTTTGGCACTTTCCCAGCAAACAAATATGTTAATGATATGCAGGTGTGAATTTGTACACCTTTTTGTTGTGTTCACCCTTCCATCGGTACATTGTTTGATAATATTGTAAACGATAATGGGTCTTGATTTTCCCCCATCCACCTGTTTACATTGTGTTTGATTTTTGTACACATCTTGGATTGTCTGCTGGGTGGTGTATGTGGTATATTGTTGTTGTTTCTAATATGAACAAAAATTTTCATAGCATATTGTTGTTATTGTTTGTGTTCATTAATACGATCGCATTGTACGCATTGTATGCTTCATAAAGTCAGGCTGCATGTTTCTGTGCTCAAGATGAATACATCTATCCTTACAGTGGATGTTCTTAGCATATTGTATGCATTGTTGTTGTTTTTGTTCTTATGTTTCCTATAGTCAGGCTATATGTTTCTATGATCAGTATAAATGCATCTACCCTTCCTTCTGTGTTGTTTTGTTGCATACATTAAGTTATGTTGTCGCATATTTTCACCCATTCCTTTGCCCTTGGCGCTATATTTCACAGTTATTTTCACCCTTCCCTACACACCTGCGAACCATAATATTTCTTAAGATTGTGAAAAACATGTACTTGATCCTCAAAATATACTTGCCCAAAAATATACTTGCGCCTTTTTCCCTTCGCCCTCCATGTGATCATATTAGATTTGTTTATTTTTTGAAGTCGCCCTGTTATCAGAGTTTCGAACCCACACAATTCTTTGTATGTTTACATCAAAAATAAATATAAAAAAGTCATTATGGTCAAAACAATATTGGTTGGTGGGTTAGATAAAAAAACACAATTTTTATAAAAAATCATATGTATAAAAGTGCATTTGGATAGTGACAAAATATTCAGTAGCAAACATACTGTCAATCGATTCGAATATGGGTTCCCAAAACTTCATCGTCAAATGTATCGGAGAAGACACATCTTTGGAATGGAATGATGAAACAGACAACTATCTCGCTACAATAGCTGATCAAATTGAAAGAAATTACAATGCGAATAAAATGATGGACAAAGACTCGAAAAGGATGCCACAACTTTTCAAGGAAGTGTACGCTAATCTTGTTGGAGTGTACTTTCCAGAAAATAATGATACGTTAATGAGACTCATAGATGATGAAGAAGATTATCCATATATACCGGAAGCACAAAACGTATGGGAATTGGATGAAAACGATCCATGGTTTTTAGATTAGCTGGATGATGACTTTGAAGCTCCTGATATGTGCAGCAGAGATTGCAATAGTCGTTTATATAAGATAGCTACTGTATTTTTCTTTTTTGAAACTGTTGTTATTTTGCATTGGCATGTAAATAAATATACTAATATTGTTCGATTACAAAAAATATAATGTAATTTTTCCTTTTTCATTTATTACCTTAGTATTAATTGAATGGATTATTTTATATTACTATTTTTTATAGATGTTAGTTTTTAAACCACCTCTTTATGTAAAAATTTTAATGTAAACCAGATATGAATTTAATAAAATAATAATGATAATAATGTACTTTTATTCTGCGATAATGTATCTTGATAAACAATTAGTTTTGTGTTTTTATGTTTTCTTGATAGTAATATACTTGCTCACGAAATAATTCATGTTTAAACAACCAAAATATGAGGCTTTTTTTCTTCATTGATACGGGCATAAAAAGACTATTTTAATAAACAAAAGCATCCATACCAAGCTTCTACATAAGTCAAACTTTATGAACTTTTAAAGTGTAACGAAATCATTATTGAGTTATTTGTGCAACTAAAAAGTTACAAAATGCAATCAGCGGAAGATGTTATCTTATATTTACTTCCCCTCAAAATATTGAAAATAATGGAACAAGTTACAGATGAAGACGATGCAATAAGCATGGGAGAAATTTATATGCAATTGATAATAAGTATATTTTCAGGCCGATATGAACAAACCTTCAAGGAAGAGTTTCCTATAAGGGATCCTTATAACCTAATGGACTACATACTATCGGTGCATCCCAAAATAAAATGTTATAAAAAAGAAAACAGCTATACATTGCTATTTTATTATTTAAAACCTTAAAACTTCTAGGCTTTTTATTCTAGGCTTTTTATTAAATAAATTTGTGGTAATGAGAATAATGCAGAATTTTCTATTTAATCTGGATGGATAACGCAATAATATAAACAATGACATCATCTTTTCATTAAAATAAACATGTTTTATTAGAAATCATTATAAAATTTCATTAATTTACAATTATATTTAGCTTAAATTCATCATCAATATATTCAATATATATAATCTGCACGTCTCAATTCTTTGATTATGAGGTCAATTTCGTTGTCTTGTTCTGTACTACCAGCCTCCTTTAGAGCCATTAAAATTTTCAAGCGGTTAACTAACTCATTAGGATCATTCCAAACTATTTTCTGCTCTTTATTGTGTTTGGCATTTGCATTTTGAACTAAGCCAGATCCGTTATGTGCAGTATTAAAAAGTTCTTTTATAATTTTCGTATATTTTGGTCCACGGTTTCCCCTTATTTGACCGTTAAATTTAAAATTTCTTCGATGGGCACATGTAGTTTCTAATATCTTTTTATAAATTTCTAGATCATTTACATTGTAGACGCATGGATCTTTGAGAAATAGAAGCATTGTGACTGTACGGTGCTTCTATGTTAGGTTTCGCATCGTTTTCTGCTTTGTTAAAGGAATTTAATATCTTTTTTAAAATAATTCTAGATCTTGTAAGTTCTTTGAGAATGTTTTCATCCATTGTTTTCTGTTAAGACTATTCAACTTTTATGCTGTCTGGTATGAACTGAGGCAGAAACCTTTTACTTTTATAAGGCGTTTCATCCGAACATTTACTATTTAAAGAGGATAGAAAGCTATTGAATCACGTCATGGTACAAAATATGATCCATCGAGTCACATTAGATAGCTGTTCAGCCAGATTCAAAAGCCGTTGAGCTAGATTAGGGAGCTGTTGAAACAATTTCAAGAGATGTTGAACCTTATTTGGGATCTGTTGAACCTTATTATGGAGCTGTTGAACCAAATTCGAGAGCTGTTAGAATCAAATGAAGGAGATGTTGAATCAAAAAACAGGAGCTGTTAAACCTTATTAGGGAGCTGTTGAACCTTATTAGGAATCAAATGCATGTGCTGTAGCGTAATCAGGTTCAATTAGGTATTATTGAATTTTGTTTTGATATGGTCAATTATTACCTAATGATAAACGTTTTCCCAGAATGTTAAAATTATTATGATATTATACATTTTATACAGAAATATGGTAGGGTCATATTATCAAAATTATGGTTAAACCCACGTTTCCTTTTTAATGGTAATTTGATCATCATTAATATTCACAATTAAATTAAGATCAAGTTTCATCGTACGACCTCTTTTATTTTCTTCTCTTTGGAACTGTGAATACAATACATCACGATTCGTGGTATCGTTATCAGTATGAACATTTTTCATAACATTCTTTTGACATGAAGCTTCATTTATACCGGTATGAGATATATTGTTATATTTTTTTGGTTTAAAACATTCCATTAATCTTTTTTTCTTATATAATTTCTTTATTGCAATAAAAATTTTAGTCAGTTTGTGCAGGATCTTGATATCCATTTTTGGTTTTATTTACTATCCGATAAAAGCTGATTGGATTGAGACGTTTTGTGTTGAACTAATCATAAAAGATGTCTTAGCAGTGTATTTACATTGATCAAACATCAGAATTGAAAAAGAATTTGAATTGTTTGATACATCAAATCTATGTTATTTTCCAGCACATAGAAAATTAGACATGCTATAGGTAGAGCATTGACTGAGTTTATTTAGACTTTGGGAAAAATTTTGCACTTAAACTCTGGTCATTGTCATACTTACATTATGTAGTAATATTAACAACTTGAATTGAAACGATTATTGTGTTTTTATTTCAAATCATCTTCCATTATTTATTTTTTGTTTTCAAATATACATTTTACTTTATTTTTTAATTTTATTAAATTCATATCGGGTTTACATAAAATTTGTACATAAAGAGATGGTTTAACAACCTTACATCTATAATTAAATATTTAATGCAACACATATGTCCTTAGTTTATACTATAGCAATAAATGGATAAGGAAATTTTACTTTAATATTACAATAAAAAAATAAGTTCTTGTATAGATATATTATAGATAATTATATAGAATGTCTATTTTTATTCAATTATCCCTGCTTCTCTCAATTCTTCAATAATAGAAACAATTTCATTATCATTATTATAGTTTCCACGTTGACGAGATTTGCGCAATAACTTTAAGCGATCGACCAACACGTTGGGGTCATCCCAGTAAACGTATTTCGGTTTACCAAGACTTACCTTCATTAGGCCTTTACCGGTATGAGTACTGTCAATTAACTGTTTTATTATATTTTTGTATTTATAACCTTTGTTGGATTTTATCCTCTCATTAGGTTTGTATCCCACTTTATGTGCGTTTGAGTCCAATACAATTTTCTTATATATTTCCAATTCCGATGAATCATAGTTTGTAGGCTTTTGATAAAATAAAAGTTGAAACAAGCCTGGTGTATGCGCCCAAGTCTGATTTCCAATGATAATTTTTTCATCATTAATTTGTAATGGTTTATCTCCAAATTTCCATTCCCCATTAATATCTTTATGTGGTCCTAATAAAACAGTTGTATATTTCGTTGAGCTTTAGGCCATATTGTGTTTTATTTATTTTCCAATATTTCGCAATTGATTAAATTGCATCTTCAGGGGATATGTAAAACTTAATTTAGCGTCAAGATTACTTAAAAACTATGACAGACTTCACCGTCATCGTCGACTGTAAATATTCACCGATGACGGTGAAGTCTGTCATAGTTTTTAAGTAATCTTGACGCTAAATTAAGTTTTACATATCCCCTGAAGATGCAATTTAATCAATTGCGAAATATTGGAAAATAAATAAAACACAATATGGCCTAAAGCTCAACGAAATATACAACTGTTTTATTAAAATCAAAAAAGGTCGAAAAAACAACAAAAACTAAAATTTATGTGGTCCATATACAGTATCCAGTTTATCATTTTTCTGTAGTTGTGAGAGTGTTACATCATTCTCATCATCATCGTCTTCATTTTCTGAATAAAATGTTTCATCCTCTGCGTCATCAGTTTTACTAGAATGATTTTGGATGTAATCTAGGTTGTAATCGTCATCATATGGATTAGCTGTGTTGACTCCCTCCTCTTTAATCTCTTTCTTATATTTTTTGCTAGGATTAGCAGCGTATTTAGATACATTTTCACTTTTTAGTTTGACTAATTTGTTTAGTTCTTCCGTTATAGGTTTAAAAGTGTTTTGTAGTTCAGAAACTCTTTCCTGTTCACCTCTTTTAATGCTTTGGAATTTTCTCTTCAATTCATTTCGGGTGTTAACTAATTCTTCTAGTACTTTTAATTGGTCCATGGTTTATGTCATACTAATTAATTGGGAATATTATATACCATATAAATATTTTACACAATTTCGACATTATGATTTAATACGAAAAAAAAAAAACTTTAAAGTTGCCATATTTTCACACCATTTGAAATGAAAATAGGAAAATTTAGTAGAAAATATATATAATTCTTATATTTACATATATTTCCACAGTTTATACAGTTGGACACTAAGCCCACTGATTGTTATGTTTGTTGTCAAAAACATTATTGTGATTTAAAATACAAAGAAACTAAAATCACAGTAATATAAAATCTATAATGTTTGTTGTCAAAAGTTGTTAACAGAACTCTGAATGGCCGACCTTCTATAGGCCTTGTATATTTTCTATAAAACCCCATTAAATACACCCACAAAAAGACTCTGAAAATTATCTTTTTATATTTATTAAAAATAATTGTTCAAAAAGTGTTGGTATTTGTTCTCTGATTCATCCACTTCAAAAGTTTTAGGATCCTGTTTCTATCCAATTTGAAACCAAGTCATGTATTGATTTCTGTTACAATTTCTTCTGCCTCAATTTGATCAGCTATTGTAGCGAGATAGTTGTCTGTTTCATCATTCCATTCCAAAGATGTGTCTTCTCCGATACATTTGACGATGAAGTTTTGGGAACCCATATTCGAATCGATTGACAGTATGTTTGCTACTGAATATTTTGTCACTATCCAAATGCACTTTTATACATATGATTTTTTATAAAAATTGTGTTTTTTTATCTAACCCACCAACCAATATTGTTTTGACCATAATGACTTTTTTATATTTATTTTTGATGTAAACATACAAAGAATTGTGTGGGTTCGAAACTCTGATAACAGGGCGACTTCAAAAAATAAACAAATCTAATATGATCACATGGAGGGCGAAGGGAAAAAGGCGCAAGTATATTTTTGGGCAAGTATATTTTGAGGATCAAGTACATGTTTTTCACAATCTTAAGAAATATTATGGTTCGCAGGTGTGTAGGGAAGGGTGAAAATAACTGTGAAATATAGCGCCAAGGGCAAAGGAATGGGTGAAAATATGCGACAACATAACTTAATGTATGCAACAAAACAACACAGAAGGAAGGGTAGATGCATTTATACTGATCATAGAAACATATATATAGGAAACATAAGAACAAAAACAACAACAATGCATACAATATGCTAAGAACATCCACTGTAAGGATAGATGTATTCATCTTGAGCACAGAAACATGCAGCCTGACTTTATGAAGCATACAATGCGTACAATGCGATCGTATTAATGAACACAAACAATAACAACAATATGCTATGAAAATTTTTGTTCATATTAGAAACAACAACAATATACCACATACACCAGCCAGCAGACAATCCAAGATGTGTACAAAAATCAAACACAATGTAAACAGGTGGATGGGGGAAAATCAAGACCCATTATCGTTTACAATATTATCAAACAATGTACCGATGGAAGGGTGAACACAACAAAAAGGTGTACAAATTCACACCTGCATATCATTAACATATTTGTTTGCTGGGAAAGTGCCAAAACCTCATTTATTTGACCCCAGGTGATTATTTGTGATGTCTAGTTGCTTTAAAAATACACACATTATGATCAAGTAGCTATATGTATTTCACAAACTTGTGAAATAATGTGTCCAGGGCAAAGGAAAGGGTGAAAATATGCTATAAGGAATAAGTCTAGATGTTTAGTCTCCTTTAAAACCCTTCACGTGCTTAAAACGCCAAAGAGACTCGAACTAAAGGGACAAAGCGTTGCAAGTGCGTACTTAAAACCGCCAAAGAACCTATATTGATGACAACGGAACAAAAATCTCAAGTGCATTTTGGGTTGACCACACACATTTCATTAAATTTTTCCCAATAGTTGAGGGAATCAATGGAGATGTTTAGTCTAATTTGTAACATACACAAACCTAAAAAAACACCAACGACGTCCTAGTTCAATTAGCTACATGTATTTCATAACCTTGTGAAATAATGCGTCCAGGGCAAAGGAATGCGTGAAAATATGCTCCAACATAACCTAATGCATACAATAAGCAACACAAGGAAGGATAGATGCATTCATATTGATCATAGAAACATATAGCTCGACTATAGGAAGCATAAGAACAAGAACAACAATGCGTACAAAATGCTAGGGACATCCCTTGTAAGAAAAAAAAAGAACAACAACAACAATGCTTACAATGTGATCGTATTGATAAACACAAACAACAACAATATGCTAGGGATATTCTTGTTCGTATTAGAAATAATAGCAATATGCCACATTCACCACCCAATCAACATACAAAAAACAAAAGGACTGACAAATAAAAAATGTCCACGAAAACCAAAAAAAAACAACAACAACGCGTACAATATGCTAGGGCATCCTCTGTAGCTAGCAACAGAGAACAACAATGCGTACAATGCGATCGTATGGATAAACAAACAACAACAATATGCTAGGGACATTCTTGTTCATATTAGAAACAACAACAACAACAATATGTCACATCCACCACCCAACCAACATACAAAAACCAAAGGACTGACAAACAAAAATGCCCACGAACATTCCTATGGAAACCACATTCCCATGGAAAAATACACACAAGTGTCAATGACATGGGTTAAACACGTGCATCATTGGCAACGGTAAAGGGATAAGCAAAGGCTCATGATCATGAGCCTATGACAATATTATCATACAATGTAACAGGTGGATGGGGGAAAACACTAGTGATAATATCCATATCAACGGACGGACACACACACATTGTTATTTATTTCACACCAATTGACATTTTTTATTGTTTTGAACGGATTAAATCGTTTTGAATGGATTTTAATTGTTTTCGAATGGATTTTTATTGTTTTCGATTGGATTTTTAATTGTTTTCGAATGTTAAATCGATTTTGAACGCGGCATCCCTTTGAGCCAGAAACTACCTCTACATTCTACTTTGGCTTATGATAAAATCAAATCTAAAATGATACATTTTTAATGAATTCCAAATGCTAACAAAATCTTTAATTAATTTACTTTTTAAAAGCAATATCTATTAAAATATGAAATATTTGTGTAAAAGTACGTTTTTTGTTATTTAAAATAATAAAATCGATCAAACGTATAAAATTTTTTACTAAAATACAAGGCGCCCACTATTGGAACATGTGATGCCGACTATTGGAAAATGGTGCCGACTACTTGCAAAGAAAGCACTATTTTATGAAATTTCGCAAATTTCACAAGTTTTATAAGAAATTATTCAAATTTTTTTATTTCATCGAAAAGTAAACTAAATTTCGAAGCTAATAAGCTTTATTTCATTGCAATTGGATTGCTGGGAATAGCGAAGGATTGAAGATGGGAAAAACCTTTAAGTGTCGACTATTGGTGCACATAGCCTATAACAAATAATTTTACCGCTGAGGATATAGAAAGATGGCTCAGGTGTGATAATAATGCTTCTCAGTTTGTGGTTTTGTCCGATGAAGAAATTATAGATATGGCAAATGCCACTGATAACATCCAAGAGGAAACTCGTTGCTCTTGGCACAACTTTAAATGAAAGGAGCTTATAGCATAGACCAATGGTGAGCAAAATAGGAAAAGAGAACATTTAAGGGAGAATTAATATTTAATTGTTCTTGTTGTTTCATTACATATTTAAACATTTTTAAGCACTAATGTTACTTAAAATCGTGCTACAAATGAATTATTAAAGAATTATTACAAAAAATACTTAAACGCCCAGGTGTTGTTGAATTAATTAAATTAAGAGTATTTTACAGAAACCACCAGTGGATGGCCGTGCACACGGCTGGTCTAGACAGTCGGGAGTCTTAATTTGCATTAGCAGCCTTAATTCAAAATAATTTGAACATTATCCACATCTTTAATGCACATAATCAAACTGAATTTATACTGAATTTAGTAATTTCAATATGACAATTGTCAATTGTCCATGTTTATGCAAATAAAAAAGGAAGACAAATCAGCAATATTCACCTTTCTTTCAAATTATTTTCTCAAACAATTCATTACCCACCATACCATTTCTATCGAAAACAATATCTTCTTCAAATGTTTCTTTACAGTTTTGCGACAGTTTTATAATATTAAAATGACTCAAAAATATCGCGGTTAACTTAAATTTATTTTTGCTTTATCATGGTGAGAAAGTCAATGGTAGAAAGTATAATTGTATATTTGGGTACAAAGAAACAACAAAAACACCTGTTTCATAAATGCAGAAACTAGCGTTTGTCAGGGTGAAAAATTAATTCAAATTAAGAAATGTTTAATGCAATTAACTCTGCCGTCTGTCTAGGGTATTATACCTGCGAAGTTTTTGCGGATTCAGAAACTACAATGTTCATAGATGAGAAAAAACAAAAAAATCGCCGGAGCGCTTTTTGAATAAATCGTGGTCAAAGTTCACATTTTTAGGGTTTTTGTAGGTTTTCACGATTTTGTTTGAAAACTGCTTGACATATCAAAATGGGGCTAAAAAAAAATTTTGTAGCTGTGAAACTTCTCTAGAGAATTGACCGTTATGATTTGATCCTAGGGTTTAACATTTTTGAGATATAGAAGTTCAGGTCACATTCTTAAGTTTTTTGTTAGGTTTTCGCGATTAGCTTGAAAACGGAAAGTCTTATCGAAATGGGACTAGAGAGATAGGAAAATTGTCTACAAGTTTGGCTTTCATAATTTTTTCATAGATCGTACCATTTGTAAGATATATAAGTTTAAGTTGGGTAAATAGCAGTCATGGGAAAATACAGTCAGTGAATTTTCCCAATTTGAACTTCAATATCTCAAAAATGATAAAACCCACGAAAATATAATAAACAATATTATGTAGAATTTTCACTTCTACAACTTGTTTTTAGTTTCATTTTGATAGGACTTGCGGTTTCCCACCAAAATCGTGAAAACCTAAAAAGCGCTTTATTTAAAAAGCGCTTCGGCGATTTTTTTATTTTTCTCATCTATGAACATTGTAGTTTCAGAATCCGCAAAAACTTCCCAGGTGTAACCACCTTCCATTTAAGGTTGGTTCAAGAGCACCGTGGAAAACAATTCAGATTAGTCTGAAGAAGATGACATAATTCTTCAAAAAATAACTTTAAAAGAAGCAATATATGCTTCCACGACATTCTTGCACTTCTTGGAGAATACTGGGTGCCCTGGTGTTTCAGAACAGGATAAATTGCAAGTTTACCGAATACAGGAGAAGCTTGAAATTTAATGGCCGAAAATGCGTAAAAAAGAGACAAACAACTATAGACGAATATTTTTAAATTCACAATACTTGTGTATCTATATATATAAAATTGAAATTTGTTTGTACGTTTGTTTGTTTGTTTGTTTGTGCCTTATAGACTCGAAAACCGCTGAACAGATCTTACTGAAATGTTTAGGGTACATTGCTACATGGCCTGGAATGAAAATAGGCTATATCATTTTTTGAAATTTCGCGTTGATCTGGAGATATAGCATCAAAACCGGAGGTACCTCCAAAAAATTTAGATTTTGTATGCAAATATCTTTAGAACTATTACAGAAAAAATCTCCAAATTTTGTATGTGTGACGGACTTTGATGTAGAAATAAATTTACCAAATTATATACAAATCGGTTCAGATTTGGATGTAGCTCCCACATACATATATTTTCGACCGATTTCCTTATTTTATGTACCAAACATGCTATTTATGTCCAATTTCAATGAAATTTGGAATGTGTGACGGAACTTGGTCTGGAATTAAACGTGCCAAATTATATCAAAATCGGTTCAGATTTGGATATAGCTCCCATACACATATATTTTCGGCCGACTTCCTTATTTTATGCACCAAACACGCTATATATGTCCAATTTCGCTGAAATTTTGAATGTATGACGGAATTTGTTTTAGAAATAAATGTGCAAAAATATATCGAGATTGGTTCAGATTTGGATATAGCTCCCATACACATATATTTTCGGCCGACTTCCTTATTTTATGCACCATACACGCTATATATGTCCAATTTCGCTGAAATTTTGAATGTATGACGGAATTTGTTTTAGAAATAAATGTGCAAAAATATATCGAGATTGGTTCAGATTTGGATATACATAGCTCCCATACACATATATTTTCGGCCGACTTCCTTATTTTATGCACCAAACACGCTATATATGTCCAATTTCGCTGAAATTTTGAATGTGTAACGGAATTTGGTCTAGACATAAATGTGCCGAATTATATCGAAATCGGTTCAGATTTAGATATAGCTCCCATATATATTTTCGGCCGATTTTCCGCATTTGATGCACCAAACACGCTATATACGTCCGATTTCGCTGAAATTTGGAATGTGTAACGGAATTTGGTCTAGGCATAAATGTGCCGAATTATATCGAAAACGGTTCAGATTTGGATATAGCTCCAATATATATTTTCGGCCGATTTTCCACACTTTATGCACCAAACACGCTGTATATGTTCAATTTCGCTGAAATTTGGAGGGTCTGACGGAATTTGTTCCAGAAATAAATGTGCTAACTTATATAGAGATCGGTTCAGATTTGAATATAGCTCCTATATATATTTTCGGCCGATTTCCTGTATTTTATGAACCAAACTCGCTATTTATGTCCAATTTCGGTGAAATTTGGAATGCGTAACGGGATTTGGTCTAGACATAAATGTGCCAAATCATATCGAAATCGGTTCAGATTTGGATATTGCTCCTATATATATTTTAGGCCGATTTTCTGTATTTGATGCTCTAAACACGCTATATGTGTCCAATGTCGCTGAAATTTGGGATGTCTGATGGAATTTGTTCCAAATATAAATGTGCAAAATTATATCGAGACCGGTTCAGATTTGGACACACTACATATGTCCAAAGCGTGACGCAATTCGTTCTAGAAATATATGGGACAAATTATACCGAAATCGGTTCACATTAGAATATAGCTACCATATATATTTTCGGCTGATTTTCTGTATTTTATGCACAAAATGTGAATGTGAGACGGGATTTGGTCTAAAAATAAATATGACAAATAATATCGAGAGCGGTTCATATAGGAATATAGCTACCCATACATATTTTCGGTCGATTTCATGTTTTGGTTACGTATGTTAAATTTCAATGAAATTTTGAAGACTTAGCAGTCAGTAAAAGTCATAATTATTTACAGAAGTACTTATAGTCGGGAAGGAATTGACCAAGGCTACAGCTGTTAAGTATCATGTCTTTGAGAGACTTCTTAAGATTTATGTTTTATTATGATATATCTAAATCATTAGGAATACATATAGGCGGAAAGGCTTTCGGAGGAGTGATACCTCCTGAAACATACAAAAATACCATAGTAGCTCCATAACAACCATGAATAGATACATAACGCCTTCATATCTCCTATATTTATTTGTTAAAATATTAAAAACGTTAAAATAATTCTGGCATTCCATTATATTTTATCGTAGTCGGGGCAGCAAAGCGTACCGGGTTCAGCTAGTCTATATATATAAAATTGAAATTTGTTTGTACGTTTGTTTGTTTGTTTGTTTGTTTGTGCCTTATAGACTCGAAAACCGCTGAACAGATCTTACTGAAATGTTTAGGGTACATTGCTACATGGCCTGGAATGAAAATAGGCTATATCATTTTTTGAAATTTCGCGTTGATCTGGAGATATAGCATCAAAACCGGAGGTACCTCCAAAAAATTTAGATTTTGTATGCAAATATCTTTAGAACTATTACAGAAAAATCTCCAAATTTTGTATGTGTGACGGACTTTGATGTAGAAATAAATTTACCAAATTATATACAAATCGGTTCAGATTTGGATGTAGCTCCCACATACATATATTTTCGACCGATTTCCTTATTTTATGTACCAAACATGCTATTTATGTCCAATTTCAATGAAATTTGGAATGTGTGACGGAACTTGGTCTGGAATTAAACGTGCCAAATTATATCAAAATCGGTTCAGATTTGGATATAGCTCCCATACACATATATTTTCGGCCGACTTCCTTATTTTATGCACCAAACACGCTATATATGTCCAATTTCGCTGAAATTTTGAATGTATGACGGAATTTGTTTTAGAAATAAATGTGCAAAAATATATCGAGATTGGTTCAGATTTGGATATAGCTCCCATACACATATATTTTCGGCCGACTTCCTTATTTTATGCACCATACACGCTATATATGTCCAATTTCGCTGAAATTTTGAATGTATGACGGAATTTGTTTTAGAAAAAAATGTGCAAAAATATATCGAGATTGGTTCAGATTTGGATATACATAGCTCCCATACACATATATTTTCGGCCGACTTCCTTATTTTATGCACCAAACACGCTATATATGTCCAATTTCGCTGAAATTTTGAATGTGTAACGGAATTTGGTCTAGACATAAATGTGCCGAATTATATCGAAATCGGTTCAGATTTAGATATAGCTCCCATATATATTTTCGGCCGATTTTCCGCATTTGATGCACCAAACACGCTATATACGTCCGATTTCGCTGAAATTTGGAATGTGTAACGGAATTTGGTCTAGGCATAAATGTGCCGAATTATATCGAAAACGGTTCAGATTTGGATATAGCTCCAATATATATTTTCGGCCGATTTTCCACACTTTATGCACCAAACACGCTGTATATGTTCAATTTCGCTGAAATTTGGAGGGTCTGACGGAATTTGTTCCAGAAATAAATGTGCTAACTTATATAGAGATCGGTTCAGATTTGAATATAGCTCCTATATATATTTTCGGCCGATTTCCTGTATTTTATGAACCAAACTCGCTATTTATGTCCAATTTCGGTGAAATTTGGAATGCGTAACGGGATTTGGTCTAGACATAAATGTGCCAAATCATATCGAAATCGGTTCAGATTTGGATATTGCTCCTATATATATTTTAGGCCGATTTTCTGTATTTGATGCTCTAAACACGCTATATGTGTCCAATGTCGCTGAAATTTGGGATGTCTGATGGAATTTGTTCCAAATATAAATGTGCAAAATTATATCGAGACCGGTTCAGATTTGGACACACTACATATGTCCAAAGCGTGACGCAATTCGTTCTAGAAATATATGGGACAAATTATACCGAAATCGGTTCACATTAGAATATAGCTACCATATATATTTTCGGCTGATTTTCTGTATTTTATGCACAAAATGTGAATGTGAGACGGGATTTGGTCTAAAAATAAATATGACAAATAATATCGAGAGCGGTTCATATAGGAATATAGCTACCCATACATATTTTCGGTCGATTTCATGTTTTGGTTACGTATGTTAAATTTCAATGAAATTTTGAAGACTTAGCAGTCAGTAAAAGTCATAATTATTTACAGAAGTACTTATAGTCGGGAAGGAATTGACCAAGGCTACAGCTGTTAAGTATCATGTCTTTGAGAGACTTCTTAAGATTTATGTTTTATTATGATATATCTAAATCATTAGGAATACATATAGGCGGAAAGGCTTTCGGAGGAGTGATACCTCCTGAAACATACAAAAATACCATAGTAGCTCCATAACAACCATGAATAGATACATAACGCCTTCATATCTCCTATATTTATTTGTTAAAATATTAAAAACGTTAAAATAATTCTGGCATTCCATTATATTTTATCGTAGTCGGGGCAGCAAAGCGTACCGGGTTCAGCTAGTGTTATATAAATAACTAATGAATAAACTTATATTTTCGAAATAATTCTTATGTAAATATTAATTCTTGAATTCATGATTTTATTTTAATTCTTTAATTTAACAAATATTTACAATAAAAATAACATCTATATATATATAAAATTCTCCTGTCACGGTGTTCGGCTTTGAACTCCTCCGAAACGACTGGACCGAATTTGATGAAATTTTGTATGTGGAGTTTGTAGGTCTGAGAATAGGTTTTTAACTACTTTTTATAGTGGTCAGTGGAGTGACCAGGGTACCTCCCCCACAAAATTTTTTAAGAAATCGTGAAATTAAAGTTATTTTTGAACGTTTTGTTTAAAAAACGTTTACAATAATATGATTTTTACTGTCTTGATCTTGAATGGCCATCTCGGAAATAGAATATCGCGGTCAACCCAATTTTTCAAAAATGTATAATTGTAGATAATATCCTTAATTTTAGTAAGCGTGACTATAAAAACGCTTTTAACCGGGGCTCCAATAGGTGGGAAAGCGCGATCAATTCCACATTTTAGAATACAGTACAACACCGATAATGTGCATTGGTCACAAAAACGACGGGCCAACAATGCGGTTCGAAAATCTAGAGTGATCAATATTTAACTGATAAATTGTAAATAGATTACAAAGGCTTACACGGAAATCCAAAACGACGGGACAGCAACGCGGAACCGGGTCAGCTAGTATTTATATATTATTTTTTATTTTTAAAATAAGCCCAGCTTAATCACAGATTTGTTGTTTTCAAATTTTAAAAACAACAAGTTTTTAAAGGGTTTAGTTAAAAGTGATTTACTTTAGGGAAGGGCAGAGAATACTAGTTTCGTCCAACGCCACTTGGACTCATGAGTTCTCTTACGGGGTTTCTACACTTTTTTTCGCCCATATGTAATTCCCTCTGCACGGCAAAATTTTATTTTACATTCGTTTTCTGTTGTTTTCTTTATTTGTATCGCGTACAAACAAAACAGCTGTTTACCGTTGGTTGTACAGACGAGAATAGAGCGCGTTCTATTCGAAAAATATACATATGTATATATGCATTGAACTTTCTGTATGGTTCACACCATCTGTGCAAAATTCAGATTTGTAAAAAGTGACAGTTGGTATGCACAAATATGTAAAAAACATACCTTGTAGAAACCCCATTAGTTCTTTGCATTGAAGCAAAGAACTCTTCCCCAATTTTATGACGACTCGACCTCAAGAATAAATGTGACCGACGAATTCGTTTAAATCCGAATTCAACAGAAACATTCAAAAACTCTCTTAACCGCATATGCAAACCAAATTAACTACTCCCACTGTTATGCGTCTCCACAATGCAGAGAATCATCATAACTATGTTGATAGTTTGGCGAAAATAACAACTAAAAAATCGTCCACCGTGCTGTGTGTCTATTTTAGATTTCCTTTGGCTGTTTTGTTGTGATGTGTGTTTACTTTTCATGTTTCAAGTAAGTCCAGCTTAATCACAGATTTGTTGTTTTCAAATTTTAAAAACAACAAGTTTTTAAAGGGGTGATTGACTTACTTTAGGGAAGGGCAGAGAATACTAGTTTCGTCCAACGCCACTTGGACTCATCAGTTCTCTTAGATCTTTGCATTGAAACAAAGAACTCTTCCCAAATTTTATGACGACTCGAGCTCAAGAATAAATGTGACCGACGAATTCGTTTAAATGCGAATTCAACAGAAACATTCAAAAACCCTCGTAGCCGCATATGCAAACCAAATTAACTACTCCCCCTGTTATGCGTCTCCACAATGCAATTATTGTATAAATGTGTACAATACCATGTAATTTTTACTTAATAATATGTTTACAAACTACATTAAAAAATCGTTTATCCCTGATGCCTCCGGTCCCGACCATTACGGATAATCGAGGTTCGACTGTAATATAAATTTATTCATATAAGGTACATCCATATAAATTCAGAGATCTAAATTCCCGCAAAATATCTCGGTGCTAAATGGGATAATGGTCGTATTTCATGGGTATAATGATAACACTGTGCAACAAAATTCAATTTTTTTCAAAATGATGGGAAAAACCGAGTAGATTATGAAAGTAGAGCTAAAAATATGAGACACGTGTATCGGCGTTTTTAAAGTTTACGTCGGAAAGTAACCAAAAAAGGGGGGGCAAGTTCCGCCCATTTTTAAATTTTTTGAAATATTCGAGTTTAGATATCTTGGAATCCTTGCATTTCAGGTATATAGTGTCTTTGGCAACTTTACTTAGGAGGGTTTGGGAAATATTTTTGTTAAAAATTTTAACCCTCATGCGGTTCATCAAAGGGGTCTTTTTGTCCTTTTTTCGAAAATCTTTCAAAAACTCATTAAAAATGTGGTCGTATCAAATCCGAATATTCTACAAAATTGTTCGCCATAAAATTTTACTATAGGTCTCAGAGTACACCAAATCTGTAACTCTTGTCTAATCGCCAGGAATCTCTAAAAATGAAAAACACGTTTTAGGGTTAAAGTCGGACTTCATCTGAGTTTATTCAAAATTGTCCCACAAACCATAATTTTAGAGAGATGATGTCAGAGACAAAAATATTCTTCGTCAAATTTCGCCATAGGTCACCAAAGAAATGAAATGTCTATTTACATTCTATAGCATGAAAATATCAGTATCAATTTTGCTGAAAAAACATGAAAGTATTTCCCAATTTTTTTGATGAAATTTTTTTTCCTTCTTTTTTCCAGTTGATACATGGAAGTAATATAAAACTTGGTTATAGGTGAAATGTGTCAAAGGATGAAAAATTCTACACAAAATTTCATTATGAGTTTTAAAATAAACCATAAATATATGTACACTATTTCCTTAAAAAAATTAGATTACAAATTTATATATATTAGGATGAAATTATTGTTTTAATTGTGGACTGTTCATTTTACATAATTCCATACTGGATCAAAATCTAGCAAAATCCTTTACTTTTTGGGAATATTGTTAAAGAAAGAAATGTTCCAAATGAAATTTCATTATGAGTCTCTAAATAAAAGAAATCTGTAGCCATAACATATAACATTCTTAGCAGCACTTGTTTTTGATATATAGGTTTTAGGGCCATATTTTCCAATTTTCATACAGATTGTAGTTGTGGTTGAAAAATATAAATATCTTATTGATGGTTTTCCGTTATGAATTTATACAGAAGATGTTGTGCGTTCAATTTAAACAGCTTTAAAAACATTTGTGGTAAATATGTATTTGAAAAATATAAAAAACCCAGATCGGACCTGCCAAAATTGCGTATTTTTAATACTTTCAACTTAAATTCCGTAGTTAGGATAAGCCATAGGTTACTTATATTGCATGCGAAAATACAATAGAGTAGAGTTGGGCAATCTAGTTCCTAGTTCCTTGTACTAGTTCCAGAGCGTATGAGTAACATCATGAAATATAACGTGTGATAGTAAGTATACGCAGTTTGTTCAAAGAAAAAATGTGGGCCATTGGAACTGCGAAAGGAACTAGATAGTTCCAAATAGTTCCTTTGGCACAACTCTACAATAGAGGTCTACGGCTATGGTCCAGTGAAAATATAGGTGTCATATGGACTCTCACATGCACTATTTGGTGTGGTTCAAAAAAACTACAATGATGGGACTCACTACTACTTTGGTGGCATTTACGGAATAAACCTTAGAAATTGACATAAATGACTATATCCTAACTGGGTTCGTTATGGTCATTCATGATACAGCTATTTATGTCAATTGCGAGGGTTAATTCCGTAAATGCCACCAAAGTAGTAGTGAGTCCCATCCAGGGTTTCGGAGTCGGAGTCGGAGTCTACGAGTCGGAGTCGAGCAATTTTGCTGGAGTCGGAGTCGGAGTCTGAGTCGAAAAAAATAACTCGACTCCGACTCCGGGAAAATTTTTCCACGATATAGAAATGTAATATTAAATTTGGAACAAGAACTTTTTTTTTTTTAAATCATTATTTATTTTAAAAGAAAGGTATAATAAAAAATATATGCTAATTATGTATTAGACGAAGTTAAATGACAATTCACAGGATATTTACTATCCTTTGAAGTGTAGTCAATTCATCCCTATTTTGTTGATCCAATTGATTCGTTACATTTTTGATAACAAAAGTAAAGTTCTATGACAATCGAATTAAGATTGGACCTTTAACCTTTTTCGTCAGAAGTCTAGCTGGTCTTCTCACAAAGTTCTATTGGTATTCTCATCTTGTTTTTTATGAGAAGTCATCCTTGTCTTCTATTAAAGACATTGTGGTCTCTATGGGAAATCTTACTGAATAGCCTGTGACACAAAATGCAAGTTAAGATCTGGGGAAGAAAAAATTCTCTACAAAAATGTTCCACTGAAAATTATATGTAGGTTTTCCATATCCAAGAAATCGACATTGTCACGTTTTCATTATCCTTTATCAGTTTTTCCATTTACTTTGTCAAAAAAAAACCTATGTTTATGTATTTCGGTAAATTTCGCATAATCTATTAACTGTATATCAAATTCGGATGGTTACGCTTCTGAATTAGGCATCATAAATTCGTTGTTGGTTAACGACAGATTCATCCCGCTATAACCCAGAAGTCTGACAAACGGCGAATCTTCCTTCTAAGATTCATTATATACTCAATGAGGGCTTTAGATGTAAACATTGAAATAACCGGATCTGCCCGCCAGGAACAGATATAGTTAATGTGTATTCGAGTTTTCTGCACAATCAATTGCATATACGAAATTCAATGAAATACATAATCATAGAGTTTTCATGAGAAAGGGTCTGGTAAAAGTGATAAAGGACAATGAAAACATGACAATATCGATTTCTTGTCCTAGTGAACCGACCGTCCCTACATAAAATTTTCCTGGCAACATTTTTGTAGAATATTTTCATGCTCGAAATCTCATCGTTTGCTAATTTTTCAGTTCCAGAAAACATCTATCTATATCTCAAATATTTCAATAAAATTATCCACTCCACACCAAAGTTCAAAATGTGAGCGCTGAATTTTAGTTTAAAGGGTGATCCCTACATACAAATTTCAGAAAAAAGTAGAAAGTATAAGTAGCATAGAATATGTGGTCAATTTTCCACACGGCCACAAAAACATATGACAATTGGTTTATTAGTTTTCCAGATAGGGTTGGCACCGTAAAATGCTTTAATAAAAACAAGGTTTCGTAGACGACCCCAAAACTTCGTAATACTTTTCTTTTTAAGATGAAGAAAAAAATCTGGCAAAAAGTTACGTAGTTTTCTCGCAAAAAGTCACGAAAAATGGCTTTTATTGAATTTCTACAACTGGGGGTCTCCATTTAAGGCTAATCACACTAAAATGTTGAAACTTGGTCGTGAATTGCTTATAGTTTTTATTGCAAGTAGTCCTTACGATTTGTATTTCCCCATCATTTTCACATATTTTGAAGGTTTAAAGATTTGCTCACGCGAAAGAATTCCGTCCAGAATATACTCGTTCAAAAAAGGAAAACGGACAAAAACTTTCTAACTTTGCTATTTTTCAATGTAAGATTCGGAGAAACAGTATTGATATGTTCGAATGAATTCGAACGAATGCCCTTTCTAATGAATATGTAAGGAAAAACTAACACATTAGCCTATATAGGCCAAAATATAGGAACAAATTACAATTTTGTGCATATTTTATTCATTTTTAATGGTATAGGAATTCACTCTCGGAGTCGACCCGGAGTCTGAGTCGGAGTCGGAGTCGTGAAAAAAACTCGCCTGGAGTCGGAGTCGGAGTCGAGCCAAAAATACCTCGACTCCGAAACCCTGGTCCCATCATTGTGGTTTTTTTGGACCACACCAAATAGTGCATGTGAGAGTCCATATGACACCTATATTTTCACTGGACCATAGCCGTAGACCTCTATTGTATTTTCGCATGCAATATAAGTAACCTATGGCTTATCCTAACTACGGAATTTAAGTTGAAAGTATTAAAAATACGCAATTTTGGCAGGTCCGATCTGGGTTTTTTATATTTTTCAAATATATATTTACCACAAATGTTTTTAAAGCTGTTTAAATTGAACGCACAACATCTTCTGTATAAATTCATAACGAAAAACCACCAATAAGATATTTATATTTTTCAATCACAACGACAATCTGTATGAAAATTGGAAAATATGGCCCTAAAACCTATATATCAAAAACAAGTGCCGCTAAGAATGTTATATGTTATGGCTACAGATTTCTTTTATTTAGAGACTCATAATGAAATTTCATTTGGAACATTTCTTTCTTTAACAATATTCCCAAAAAGTAAAGGATTTTGCTAGATTTTGATCCAGTATGGAATTATGTAAAATGAACAGTCCACAATTAAAACAATAATTTCATCCTAATATATATAAATTTGTAATCTTATTTTTTTAAGGAAATAGTGTACATATATTTATGGTTTATTTTAAAACTCATAATGAAATTTTGTGTAGAATTTTTCATCCTTTGACACATTTCACCTATAACCAAGTTTTATATTACTTCCATGTATCAACTGGAAAAAAGAAGGAAAAAAATTTCATCAAAAAAATTGGAAAATACTTTCATGTTTTTTCAGCAAAATTGATACTGATATTTTCATGCTATAGAATGTAAATAGACATTTCATTTCTTTGGTGACCTATGGTGAAATTTGACGAAGAATATTTTTGTCTCTGACATCATCTCTCTAAAATTATGTTTTGTGAGACAATTTTGAATAAACTCAGATGAAGTCCGAGTTTAACCCTAAAACGTGTTTTTCATTTTTAGAGATTCCTGGCGATTAGACAAGAGTTACAGATTTGGTGTACTCTGAGATTTTATGGCGAGCAATTTTGTAGAATATTCGGATTTGATACGACCACATTTTTAATGAGTTTTTGAAAGATTTTCGAAAAAAGGACAAAAAGACCCCTTTGATGAACCGCATGAGGGTTAAAATTTTTAACAAAAATATTTCCCAAACCCTCCTAAGTAAAGTTGCCAAAGACACTATATACCTGAAATGCAAGGATTCCAAGATATCTAAACTCGAATATTTCAAAAAATTTAAAAATGGGCGGAACTTGCCCCGCCTATTTTGGTTACTTTCCGACGTAAACTTTAAAAACGCCGATACACGTGTCCCATATTTTTAGCTCTACTTTCATAATCTACTCGATTTTCCTTGTCATTTTTTTTGTTGTCGCACAGTGTAATTAAGACCATAAGACGATTTTACCGACAAATGTCAAACTCGAATAAACACAATTACGCACATATTTTGTCCCTGTCTCTTCCCCTATGGCTCATACAGTCAATTTATCATTTCACTTCATTTTATGAAGGGATAGGTAGAGAATTGTAATATCAGACTTTACATTTTTATTTCCGAGTGATGGTGCTGTTTCGTTGTTTCCGCTTTCTATAACTTCCAAATCATCAAATTTTGAAAACTGACTCTGTCCAACTGAAGATTTGAAAGACATTTGCTTCTGCAAAATTGAGGAATGAACCCCGCTATAAGTATTACCGGTGGTCATTGCCTTATTATTATTGTTCTGATTTCACTAATCACTAGCATTTACTTTTCAACACATATTTATAATAATAAACTTTCGTTGAGTTTACAGTGGTGCTTTTTACAGTGCAATTCCTTACATACTGACACAGCCGAACAAACAAATAGATTCATAGCTTACCATAATGTAAAAAATTATGTGTGCATGTGTATCTTTACTTACAAGATTTTGCATGACGGAATTTCTTCTGTACAAACTAGTAATTTTTCGGTGAAGAACTGTCAAAAAATTGCTTTAACAGACAACACTCTGTAACAATTTGAACAAATTGTTACAAAGTTATCGGTAACCAGGCAGACCAATTACACTGTGCTACAGTGAAAATTTGCAGGGGTTTTGATGCATACATTTGGTATTGTGGGAGTCCATGGAAGACGAAAATACCATTGTTTTCCTTGGATCGCGAATTTCTTTGAACCAATGCAAAATATGCCATGAAATCACGTAATCGCTTAGAACCGCTTCTTTCAAATTTTGCTGGGCTCCTATGAGCATTTATATTTTGAGTGGGCTGTGCTACAAAAGATGACATTTTTTTTGCAGGGGTCCTGATGCATGACAAATGGTTGCGTTAAAGTGATTTAAGTGTGACAAAAACGCATTAAAAAACAGCTCTAGGCTGCGTAGAAGACACCAAACTGCGTACTTATTTACTTTTATCAAAAAGGAAATTTAGTTAGCTTTACAAAACGGGAAAAACAATGAAATGGGTTGAAAAAATGCGTGAGTTATGCCTTTATAAAATATTGGTACCATGTGCGTAATTATTATGTAGACAAATTCAAATTACAATCATACGCACTAAGGTACCAACTTTTATAAAGGAAAAATCAAAAAGTTAAAACACAAAAAATTCTATAACTCATCTATTTTTCAACCGATTTCATTGGTTTTCCGCACTTTGTAAAGGTAACTAAATTTTATTTTTGATAATAGTAAATAATTACGCAGTTTGGTATCTCCTACGCAGCCTAGAGTACGATGAAAAGCATTTTCCTGTTTTTTAATGCGTTTTTGTCACACTTAAATCACTATAACTTAACCATTTGTCAGCCATTTTAAAAACTATGGCTTGTTCGAAAGACATGACTTTCACCTTTTAAATAAAAAACAAGCAGCAAAATTCCGTTGTGGAAAAAAGAAGTTATGTCCGTTTTAAATTGAAAATCCAAGAAACACAGTTTTCACAACATTTACCGTTATAAAATCTAAAAACGAAGTGACCTAAGGAAAACAATGGTATTTTCCTCTTCCATGGACTCCTACAAAACGGAATATATGTATCAGGACCCCTGCAAAAAAAATGTCATCTTTTGTAGCAGAGCCCACTCAAAATATAAATGCTCATTGGAGCCCAGCAAAATTTGAAAGAAGCGGTTCTAAGCGATTACGTGATTTCATGGCATATTTTGCATTGGTTCAAAGAAATTCGTGGAAGATCCGATCTTCTCATCAGCATTTGAACCCATTCCATCGATCAATAGATATGCATTTTGTGTATTTATGAAATCGGACACTTGTTCAAAAGTGATTTCTGATTTCCTTAATTTTTTGTTGTGTTGTGTTCAGTATATTTTCAGATAATTTTTGACTAACGGCTCAAGAGTTACCGTACCTTAAAAATTTCGAATTTTGTAAAGACTGTATGGAAAGAAATACTCTCATAACTTATTTAATATTGGTCGAAATATAAAAAATCTTTTTTTTTATTTTTATAAGCTGTCTAATAAAAAATAGAAAAAAAGTAAAAAAAAGTGGAAAAATAGTAATTATTCGAATCCCACTACCAAATAGGACTTAAAATTTGTGTAATTAATCGTAGTTTAATAAAAAGAATTTCAAGAAATGCGAAGAGTACAATCATTGATAAAAGTAGATTTTAAAATATAAATCGCGCAAATTTGAAAATATACTGAAATGTTTTGCTGAAGAGCAGCATCAACATAGTACAAAATAGAGGAAATCAGGAACCACTTTTTGAAAAAGTGCATAAATTTGCTCAGAAATCACCATATCTATCTATATATATAAATGAGCTTGGTGATAAGTGATTGACTGACTGACTGACTGACTGACTCATCATCAACGCCCAGCCAAAACGGCTAAAGCTAGGAGCTTGAAATTTTACCAGTGGGTCACTGTTGATGCAAATGTGCGAGATAAGGCCGGGTTTTAGAAAATTCGTCCTGGAACCACAAAAAATAACAACAACAAAAATCCTTATTTTTCATTATTATTACGTACTTATGCACTTAGTTGGCCCTCTGCAAGACATGTGTCAAATTAACAATGCTATAACTTCGTAAACGATCACACATAATTTCAAATTTTGTAGTTTACTTCTAGGCGCACTTATTTTACCGTAAACCACTAAATAATAGAAAGACAAGACATTTGTTATCTTCCATTGCAACAGATGTCGTGAATAACTAAATGTTTGCAAATCAATGAAAGTGCAATAAAATTGTGCATACTACCACTATTTATTTGCAATTAAGAATTTTATCGTATATGGAGATGTACAGTCATAACTATTCAATTTCAAAATCTGTAATTTGAAGAAATCGATAACTAATTAATGAAATCAATAATAGGCCCCAGGAATATAGGAATTTGGTATGGAAATCAAGGTTGGGAAGTGGTGCTTCTAAAAGGAAATGGTTTGGAAAATTACCAATCATGTGTACGAAAAGTATTAAATGGTACTAAATTTAGTACAATTTAGATTTGGGTGAACGTAAAGAGCTGGAAACCTGAAATTTGGAATTAAGGTTACTGTTGTAGTGTAGGATTGTGATATGAGGGTAGTTTTGGAAATTCGTGCTTATGTGTATGAAAAGTACTAAATGGTACTAAATTTGATACAATGGGGATTTGGGTGAACGGATAATAGCTGGAATCTCGATATTTGGAATTGAGATTACAGGTGGGGTGTAGGATTGAGGTAGTTTTGAAAATTCGTACTTATGGGTACGAAAAGTACTAAATGGTACTAAATTTAGTACAATTTGGATTTGAATGAACGGATAGAGCTGGAAACCTGAAATTTGGAATTAATATTACTGTTGAAGTGTAGGATTGAGATATGAGGGTAGTTTTGGAAATTAGTACTTATGTGTACGAAAAGTACTAAATAGTACTAAATTTGGTACAATAGGGATTTGGGTGAACGGATAGAGCTGGAATCCTGATATTTGGAATTGAGATTACTGTTGGAGTGTAGGATTGAAGAACTTTTGGAAATTCGTACTTATGTGTATGAAAAGTACTAAATGGTACTAAATTTGATACAATGGGGATTTGGGTGAACGGATAAAAGCTGGAATCTCGAAATTTGGAATTGAGATTACTGGTGGGGTGTAGGATTGAGGTAGTTTTGAAAATTCGTACTTATGGGTACGAAAAGTACTAAATGGTACTAAATTTAGTGCAATTTGGATTTGGGTGAACGTATGTATGTAGCTGGAAACCAGAAATTTGGAATTAAGATTACTGTGAAGTGTAGTACTGAGATATGAGGGTGGTTTTGGAAATTCGTACTTATGTGTTCGAAAAGTACTAAATTTGGTACAATAGGGATTCGAGTGAACGGACAGAGCTGGAATCCTGAAATTTGAAATTGAGATTATTGTTGGAGCATAGGATTGGGGAAATTTTGGAAATTCGTATTTATGTGTACGAATAGTACTAAATGGTACTAAATTTAGTACAATTTAGATTTGGGTGAAAGGAAAGAGCTGGAAACCTGAAATTTGGAATTAATATTACTGTTGAAGTGTAGGATTGAGATATGAGGGTGGTTTTGGAAATTAGTACTTATGTGTACGGAAAGTACTAAATGGAACTAAATTTTGTATAATGGGTATTTGGGTGAACGGATAGCTCTGGAATCTCGAAATTTGGAACTGAGATTACTGGTGGAGTTTAGTATTGTGGAAGTTTTGGAAATTCGTACATAGGGTACGAAAAATACTAAATAGCACTAAATTTGGTACAGTTTCGATTTGGGTGAACGGATAGAGTTTGATTCCTCAAATTTGGACTGAGGATCACTGATGAAGAGTAAGAAATATGCACCAAACGGTTTTTGGAAACTTGAGTGTACGAAAAGTACTAAATGGTACTAAATTTAGTACAATTTGGATTTGGGTGAACGTATAGAGCTGGATTCCTGAAATTTGGAATTGATATTACTGTTGGAGTGTAGGACTGGGGAAGTTTTGGAAATTCTTACTTATGTTAATGAGAAGTACTAAATTTGGGACAATGGGGATTTGGGTGAACGGATATAGTTGGAATCTCGAAATTTGGAATTGAGATTACTGGTGGGGTGTAGAATTGAGGTAGTTTTGAAAATTCGTACTTATGGGTACGAAAAGTACTAAATGATACTAAATTTAGTGCAATTTGGATTTGGGTGAACGTATGTATGTAGCTGGAAACCTGAAATTTGGAATTAAGATTACTGTGAAGTGTAGGACTGAGATATGAGGGTGGTTTTGGAAAGTCGTACTTATGTGTTCGAAAAGTACTAAATTTGGTACAATAGGGATTCGAGTGAACGGACAGAGTTGGAATCCTGAAATTTGAAATTGAGATTATTGTTGGAGCATAGGATTGGGGAAATTTTGGAAATTCGTATTTATGTGTACGAATAGTACTAAATGGTACTAAATTTATTACAATTTGGATTTGGGTGAACGGATAGAACTGGAATCCTGAATTTTAAGTATTTTAATTTTATTTATTTTAATTTAAAGTATGAATTTTAGTAAACGGAAAGAGTTAGAATTTGAAACCCGTTCGCGGTAGGCTATAGAGTAGAATTTGGATTTGGGTGACGGATAGTGTTTGAGTCCTGAAATTTGAAATTAGGATAACTATTGGAGTGTAGGACTGAGGTAGTAAGGGTACGAAAATTACTAAGTGGTACTACCTGTGATACAATTTGGAATCCTGGAATTCGGTCAGACTGCTGTTGGAGTATAAGATTGAGATGGAAGTAGTTTTTGAAATTCGTACTTATGGGTACGAAATGTACCAAATGGTACAACTTGGATTTGAGTGCACGGATAGCGCTGGAATCCTGTTATTTGGAATTATGGTTACTGTTTAAGTGAATGATTAAGGTTGTTTTGGAAAATCGAATTGTACAGAATTTGGTTCAATTTGTTTTTTTGTAAAGGGGTTTTTGGAAATTCGTCGTAGAAAGGTACGAAAAGTGCTAAAGTGTACTAAATATGGAATCCATTGTATTAGGCAAACGCGAAGAGCTAGAATTCCGAAAATTTTGAACGAGTGGTCATTGGTGGAGAGTTAGGAAGATGTACCAAAGGGTATTTAGAAACTCGTCCTATAAGTGTACGAAAAGTACTAAAAGTTTCTAAATTTGGTACCAATTGCATATTTTTAATGGATAAAGTTAGAATCTTCAAATTTGGTATGGGAATCAAGGTTGGGGAATGGCGTTGAAATAAGGATATGGTTTTGGAAGTTCGTTTTTATGATTACGAGCAGTAATAAATTTGGATTTGGGTGAACGGATAGAGATGGAATCCTAAAGTTTTGAATTAAGATTACTGTAGGGGTGTAGTATTGAGATAGTTTTGGAAATTCGTACCTTTGGGTACGAAAAGTACTAAATGGTACTAAATTTGGTACAATTTGGATTTGGATGAACGGAACTAAGATTACTGCCGGACAGTAGAATTGAGGTAGTTTGGAAATTCGTACTTATGGGTACGAAAACCACTAAATTTGGTACAATTTGAATTTTAGTAAACGGATAGTGTTGGAATTAAGATTACTGTAGGAGTGTAGTATTGAGGAAATTTTGAAAAGTCGTACGTATGGGTACGAGAAGTACTAAATATGGTACAATATAGATTTGGGTGAACGTGTAGACCTGGAATCCTGAAAATTTGGGAATGAAATGGTACTAAATTTGATACAATTTGGATTCTGGTGAATTAATAGAGCTGGAATCCTGAAATTTGGAATTACGATTACAGTCGAAGAGTAGGATTCAGGTTGTTTTGAAAAAGCAAACTTATGGTACTAAATTTAATACAATTTGTATGTAGGTGAACGGATAGCGGTGGAATCCTGCAATTTGAAAGTATGATTATTGTAGCACTGTTGCGTTGAGGAAGTTTTGAAAATTGGTACGAAAATTCTAAATTGTTCTAAATTTTGTACAATTTTAATTTGGTTTAAGGGATAGATTTTGAATCCTGAAATTTGGAAGTAAGATTACTACTAAAGTGAAGGATTGAGGTAGTTTTGGAAAATCTTACTTATGGATACGAAGAGTTTGACTTGATACTAAGTTTGGTACAATTTGGAATTGGACGAACGGATACAGCTGGAATCTTGAGATTTGGAAATACTGTAATTATTATGGAATTTACTGTAATTATTTTGTATTAATGTCAGTGTATGGATGAGATATATCGTCGAAATACGTACCATAAGTATACGAAAATTATTTAATGGTACTCAATTTGTTTTTGGGTGTAGGGACAGTGCTGGAATTTTTATTTTTTGGAGTTAGGGTGTGTATTGGTGTGCAACGTTGATCTCGCTGTTAATGTGTAAGGGTGAGATACGGCTGATCTTTTTGAAAATAGAACTTAAAGGGTACGTACAGTACTAAGATAAAAATAAATATTGATTAAAATTGGTATTAGTGCGACCAAATTTTCAGTGTTTGTCATTTCCATATTATATATTGTTTATTTGTTTTTTATATGCTTTCCGCATACGAAGTAGCGGGCATTTTGCTAGTATTTATTATTTTTCTAAATATATAACATTTATTACACTAGCCAACAACGTCATATGTACCGAAATAAAAACATTCCATATCTACCCATGCAGACAATGTGGAGACGTTATTTCACTACATTTTTGTTGGTGGGAACGCAAAAAGTAAATGGTGGGGACCCAAAAATCCCCAATATTTCACATAATTGGTAGCTAGTGTAATCTACCTCTTACATTTCCATTATATCAGATAATTACAACGTCGGTCAGAATCTGCTAAAAAATTAAGTCCCCAATCATCGAGCTAAAATAGAATCGGACTGCAATCTTTGATATTATTTGAGTTTCCTTGTCTGTTCTGTACATACAGATGTATGTTTTATAAAAAGTTTTAATTACGAGTAGTACTATGTCGTTATGCCTTTCTTGCGATTGTTTGCTGGAATCCGATTACAAATACATTGCAACACATGCAATGTCTGTCGAATCAAGATGAGACGTTGGATAGGCGAATAAATCCGACTTAGAATAAAATCAATCAAATATCGCTTCTTGAATTTTGAGTAAAAATTCTGAAACGAAAAGGAACAAGAATCTGAAAAGTAACAAGTAACGACTTTTGAAAAGAAAATTGTATTAATGAAAAATAAATTAATAACCCATACATTATATTTTCATAAAAAAGGCTCTAAGTTCCTTACATTTTATTAGCATTTCTCTGGGGATCCCTACAAGTAGCGACATCATTTCTTACCAAAACAAAAGAGTTTAAATTTTTTTTTGTTAATTTTCTCGTTTAGAGTTAAGCTTGATGATCTGAAATTATTTGCAAGTGAAAAAGGAAAGCCAAATATACAAATTAAAAGTAATTCACGAACTAGAAATTCTTAAAGGAGGACATTTGGAGTCCACGTCAAAATCTGAACTGGTGACGAGAAGCTAGTAGAAAACCCCTTTTGTAAGATGAAACAAAACCAGTTGCGGAGAACAGAGGAAGTAAACTCTGTTGCGGTGCAGCGGCAGTGATTAAATTGCAATTTTGGATGTACATTATTTTCTGATAAATTAAAGAGGTTTGTTTGTCATGAAAATCATATTTCAATACAGCATTTGCCATTTTCCAAACAGGACCTGAAGATGCCATACCAAAGAGTTGGTGAAAATGACATGTCAAAGCATTGGTGAAAATGACATGTCAAAGCATTGATGAATAGACATGACAAAGCATTGGTCAAAATGACATGTCAACACGTTGCACAAAGGGGCCAAATTAAAAAAACGGCGCTTAATTGAAAAATCAAAACATATTTTTTTCATAAACTGTCTTGACTAGTTTAAAGTGTACAAAATTCTACCTCAGTATCCAAAATAGCAATGTCGTACGTTGTTTACTTTTCTTGCACTGTGTTAAAGTTGAGAATTTTTTCAAGTTTTTGTCAGCATGTGAAAAGACATAAATTTGGTTGATAACGTGGTTTGATTACACTATGCAACATTGAAAATGCAAACAACTTCTAGTATGCATTTTTTGAAAGTACATATTTAGACTACAAAAACTCTAGTAGGGTCTTGTCCTGTCAGATCCAGTTCGGATTTTATGGCCTCATCTAAACCGGGCTAAATCTACACTTTTTTGCATTAATCAGGCTTTATCACAGAAACTAATAGGAATTAGGCCTTGCTGTCTTCGGCAATATTGTAGCCCTAAACTAGTAGAACTTATCTTTTAAACAGACCATATAAGAAAAACTCCACCTATGTCATCAAAATCTATAAAATATAGACAATTTTACATAATTGCTGAAAATCTGGTCAGTATCGGCTAAACTATTGGGAGTTGAAAAAGTAACCTTTTGCAAAAATCTTCTAAATAAAGTTCTCTACAATTCTTTAGAACAATCTGAAACTCTAAAATGCTTACTTCATGTTGTTTCAGCGGTATTTTGCATCATATCTTTTACAATACGTATTTCAAACACAGTTCACACCAACAGTTATCACCGCATTCCGAATTTCACTACATTATTGACATTTTTATTAAATCGTTGTTAAAAAATGTGCTGAAAACAACGGCACAACAATGACATGTTCTGAAGAGTTGTGTATTATATTCCAGGGTATATTTTTCCAAAAGAAAATATTCAGAAAAAATTAACGGTTTTGTAGATACGGAGCGAAATGTATAAAAATTGTGGAATTTTTGCATATATTTTGAAATTTAAGGCAATAAATGTAGTTTTTCGAGTTCTTTATTTCTCCAAATATTTTATTCTTGTCCTTATCTACAAATTTGCTTCAGAGGTCAGAAGAAGATTCGCATTGGTTTCAAAGATATAGCCCCGAATTTCTTTAAAAACTCAATATTTAACCATGTTTAGATGGGGTCATAAAATCCGAGCTGGATCTGACACAACAAAACCCAACTAGGGTTTCTTGTCGTTTGGGTCTGTACTTTCAAAAAATCCTCAGTTCGAATTGTTTGCACAAGATCACCTTAAAAATGTTGCACAGTGTTATATAAAATTGCGATTTTTAGTATGGATATATCAAATAGAGGTAGTTCTCATTATACCCTCAGCATTTATGCTAACGAGGGTATATGGTAAATTTCAAATATCCTTTACAATTCCATAGAAAAAAAATTAAAAACTTTTTTGGCGAGCACATCCGCCATTTTTGGTACATGGGTTACGAAAAAAATCGTGGTTTCAAATTTGTTCGCGTTCACAAAATTGGATGCTGCACTCAAAAGTTATATGCGGTTTTACTCTCTTGTAAAGAAAAAATATTTAAAAATTCCTATTGTGCTGTAATAAGAACATGTATATATGAATCGTTAGCAGCATTTGATATCTATCCGTAGATGCTAAAATATTTGCTAAATTTATTTTTATTTTCGCGGAAAATCAAAAAATATTGAAGAAATCTTGGAATAAATTTTACTTATTCTAAATCAGAGGCCAAAAAATCTCTATAAAAATAATTTAAAAATACGTACAGAATCTAGACAACGCGTAGAAAAATATGAGACCAAAATTATAAAGATCGCGCTTATAACTTGCATATTACAGCAACAAAAAAGAACGGAAACTTATTGTTGGAAATTATTCCAAAAATATATTTTTGGTTAAATACGAAAAATTTTAAAAATAAATGTTGGTAGTTATTCCATTATTTCGCTAAATTTCCATCCAAATCCTGAAGTATTTTGCTTAAACTTCTACGAAAAAAGTAATTAGTCATCGTGAAAGTATATTTGCTTTCTGTGATAAGCAATAGAAATAAGAAGTACAGAGTAATATTGAAATCACAATCAAAGAAAAACCACAAAAGTTAAAAAGCGTGTAATTCGCGAATCCGTTTAAATCAGTTGAGGTGCATGTGCTTTTCGGATACAGGGAGTCCATGTCTATCAATATGCATGGATTTTCCCATGTTTCATTCAGCGGCCAAAGTGTGCCATCAGTTGCATCTTACTATTCAAAAAACATTCAAGTGAGCAAAAATTGCGCGATGTGCATATGATTATAAGGTGCATCCGATTTCAATGGCCGCCTATTAAAAATACGTCAATATAAATGATTTTAGACAGATTCGTCAAGAACTGCGGATGTGCCACCACATTCTATTTTGGGATAAATAGGGATATTACTCCTGAATCTTTGTAATTTGTGACACCTCTTTTTGGCAAATATTATAATCGCGTATAAAGGATTACATTTATGTAAAAATAATCAAAGAAAATCGCGGTTCAATTCGCGGAATTGTCAAAATATATTTTTGCAGAATTTCCTACTTTCAAGGTATATATATCCGGCGTTTTAGTGGATGGATTCGAACGCGAAAGGTCTTAGTAGATGCGGCACGTAAAAAAACTAAAATCACGCGGGGTTCAGGGGTACCTGTACGACAGTTGTAAATTTTAAAGCCAAAAAATAGGTTTTTTCAGAAAATTTACGCACCAAATTTTGGCCTTTGGGCTCCTATTACTAGGAAGCTGTAGGGAGCACACTCATGAGATATACATCGAACGACGTGGAATCGCGAGTTCTACAATCCTGTAACTAGTTTGAAAATATTATCCAGTTGCACCATATAATTATAAGAAAAATTCGAAAAACACTGAAATCAAAACTTCAAAATTTCAGCATCGATTTTAGTGGGATGTAGTGTATATATCGAAAAGTCATGCACTAGAACCATGTTTCCCAATGGGTATTCTTTAGTTCTTTCTTTGAGCACAGGTTTGAATTTTGCGTGGTTTGGCCAAAAATCAAGAAAGAACACAAAAAAACTTGATTACTTCAACACATTTTTCCCATTTTTTTATATTACCACCAACGCAGCTTCCACGAAAATTAATTGTTATGGTCCATATTATGAGATCTTGGCTAAAACACTTCAATTAATATAAATGTATCCATATTTTATAAAATATATCAACAGTTTGCGACTTATTAAATGGTGAACCTCAACTTCAACGATTGTAAAACTTTTTTGAATATTACCATATACTCTTTCATACGGGCAAAATGTGCCTCATCGAAATAATGGTTTTAGACCCCAAGTATGTTTGGACGAAATGTGTTTCAGAAAATTTGGAGTTGATTTAGTCATGTTCGTCTGTCTGTCAGGCTAGCTGGAGCGCACGATAACTCTCGGACGGATCAACCGATTCGGTCCAAAATTTGGATTTCGTAATATTTTGTCCAATTATTTGAATTATTGAATTATGAAAATTTGACACAAGATAAAGTAGAAGTCATAAAACAAATAGAAATTGCTAACTCAGGAAACGCATTTTTTGAGTTATGCCACTCTTTGAGTAAATGAGCGATATGTAGTGGCTGGAACCGAATACTGCGTTCGTCCAAACATTGGATATTATAATGTTTCTTCGAATATTAGATGAAATTCGAAGGTGGTGCTTATAGGTCCACTGTACCGTAAGGAGTGGACCTATAAGCACCACCACAAAAGTTCGAAAATATTCGCTAAAATGGTACCTTGTGGTACCACCCACACAAATGTTCAAAATTTTTGTATGGTTAAGGGTCTGTTCGAGGATCCTTTGAACATTTTTACTGAAGGTTTTCCTAGTGGTCCTGTTTACAGCGATATTATGTTTTTCGTAAGCTAGTGTGATAAAAAGCCCTATCTATCGTTATCCCCGCAAATTTATGAGCTTTAATCCTATCCATACTTTTGTCGGTTCATACGCCCATCATTTTGAAAACACCCCTAAATACATAAGTTTTTTTGGGAAAAAAGTATTTCAATCCACACAGGCTGAGGGTATATCTCTGTCGGCAAAGTTGACTGATACTTTTTTACTTGTTTTATTTTAGAATAAAATTGTTGTAGCAAAAGTGTTATAGAAAAATCGTCAAAATGTGTCCAGATTTCGCATAATTTTGAAATATATTGGAGTATAACAAATAAGAAGGTCGAGAAGGTCGTGAAAATTTTTTTGTATTTGTTTTTGATTGTTGTCTTTGATATTGCGTAAACAAAACTTTCGTCTTGCTTACGCATTTTGAGTTATGTCAAAAATGGTGGAAATAGCCTTGGCTCAAATTTTTGCATTTTGTGGTTTTTGTCTAAATTTTCCCTGTTATTGTTGTACAGTATGTCGTGTTTTGGTTTAGTGTCTATGTTCACCTTACATAAGACAATGTGTACACGCCCACCATTACTTTATAGGTACTATATATAATGATTTATACAAAATTATGGCGATGGAATAGGTGTGAAATCGCGAAAAAATTTAGATTAATTCAAAAAAATTAAATTCAGTTTTTGGTATAACTGTCGTTACATGGTAATATGGTACAAAATTCTAAGTCTCAAACCAAAATGTCAAGATCATATCGCTCATTTACTCAAAGAGTGGCATAACTCAAAAATGTGTTTTCTGAGTTAGCATTTTCTATTTTTTCTACGAGTTCTACATTATCCTATATCAAATTTTCATGCTGATATATCTAAAACTCGAGGCGTTACTACGAGTTCTGCATAATTCAACACAAAAGGTTTTTTGAGTTTATGAAGCACTAAAACACTTCAAATCATGCTTGATCATGCACAAAAATTTAGCACTGATATCGGGCTATCTGGTTGCAAAATATGGTCCAAGTAGTTATTTTAGTTTTAGTGTAATAATCGTTTAAGTTAGGAAGTCAAATTTCAATTGCCAACTTAAAACGCGATTTTCTCGAAACTTGATTTTTTGAGATTTGTCACTCTTTGAGTAAATGAGCGATATATTGTTTACTTCTAAAGTTACACTGTGATAAAGCTAAAGAATTTTTAACAATTAAAAATAAAAAATTAAATTTTTTGGTGTATAAAGCGTAATATTTTTTACGCTTCAAAAGTGACCATTTTAGAATGGAATCGTCAACTTCAGGTAGATATCAGAATCTTAGAAAAATATGTTTATGTCAAAAGAAGTTTAGAAACATATATTTTATATGGAGGTTATTCCAAAACGAGAAAATATGGAGATGGTGTTTGACAAAAATATTTTCAATCCCTTCAAAATGCACAGTTCACAATTTGAGCCAGTTTAGTTGCAATATGTGCCTAAAATGTAAATATACTAAAAAATGTGGTCAAGACCCTCGAAATACATAAAATCGGGAGATACTCTTGTATGGGAGTCACAATAAAATATTGACCTAACTTTATATTTTTTTGCTAAATATTAGCTTAACCAATAATTAATCATATTAGAAGTTTTTAGATTAATCAAATAAGAAATGTAGGCAAAACCGTAAAAACACTTCATAGTTTTTATGGTACCCATTTATGAGGTCTTCGAATATACCTCCCTAATCCCTTAATTTGCACCAAAACTGTGTTCCGCTATATTGATTGAGTGTAAACATTCGAAAAATATTAACATTAAATCACCCAAATGCTTCCCTGAATTAATCTCCGTTTTTTGGAATCTTGCCCCAATGTGCGTTGGTGAAAATTACTACGGAACCAAAAATGGATAGCATCTTTTGGGGTCCAAGCATCTTTTGGGGTCCAAGCATCTTTTGGGGTCCAAAGCAAGTCGTGAAAGATCCGATCTTTTCATTAGCATTTAAACCCATGCAAAGAAAGATCAGATATTTTCATCAGCATTTGAATCAAAAATGAAAATTACAAAATTACAAATTAAATGTGGGTTCACGAACTAGAAATTCTTAAAGGAGTGCTGTTGGAGTCCATGTCGAAATCTGAACTGGTGATGAGAAGATAATAGAAAAGCTTTTGTAAGATGAAACAAAATCAGTGGCTGAGAGTGGACGAAGTAAACTCTGTTGCGGTGCCGCGGCAGTGATTAAATTGAAATTTTGGGTGTAAACTTTATGCTGATAAACTAGTTCTAGTTATTTCAGGAATTAGTTTGAATTAATAAAAAGTTTGGTTTTTCATGAAAATCAAATTTTCATTTCAATACAGAATTTTCCAAACAAGACACGCCAAAGGGTTGGTGAAAATGACATGTCATGTCATTGGTCAAAATGACATGCTTAGGATGCGACAATGAATGTCATCTTAAGATCCGAAAATGAATGTCATCTTATGGTGGTCACGCTCATATAAAATTCATGGGTGAAAATGCTAAAAAGATGACATGCCAGATCACTTGCACCCATGATTCAATACCATTCTTGGCATCGAACATTTTGCTGGGTATAAATATTGTACAGAATCGGAGATAAACATGATCCTTGAGGCCATCCAGCAGGAATGAAGTACTTGTCAGAACATTTGATCATTGAGGCCATCCAGCAGGAATGACGTACTTGTCAGAACATTTTGTTCCAACATAAACTTTGAAGAAGTATCTTTGTCATGGTAGAACAAGAAAAGGTAGCAGCAATACCCAGCTGACTGAACTGGGCTGTAGTGTTAGTGTCAAATTCCATACGACATTTTATATATTTATTTCTATGTTCGATGTATATTAGGGACATATATTTTTTGAAGAAAAAAATTATTCACCTGAAATAAAAACAATTTCCCATAAAGACTCCTTCATATCATTGACATGTAACCTCCTCCAGGCCCGAACGACATGTCGCACACTAAAACACCACTTATAGAGGCGGTACAATATTTGTTAATATGTGTGGTATTTTGTTAAACTTGAAAATAATAAAGCCCTAATAAACATGTGCTTCTTGTTTTCAAAAACAAAGAATTGAAACAGCTTCTCTTTTTTCAATGAATTACGAGCGACCCCAAACATTTTTGCAAGAATTCTACTTCCTGCGTAATATTGTGCATTTAGTGGAATGATATGGAAACATTCAAACTGAAAATCTAACGAGTTTTCATTCATGTTAACAATTTATAACTTAAAGCGTCATGTCAGAGGGAATCGAAGGCTGCTTTAATATCTACTAATACCATGGCAGTTGATTTACCTTGATCAAAATTGTATTTTCAGATATCTTGATTCTAATGGCTGTATTGTATAGTGTTCAGCCCTAAAGCCAAATTGTTGTTGAGGGAGGATATTTTTACCTTCAATATAATCGACAATCTTTTCCTTAATAACCTTTTCAAAAAATTTGCTTAAAGAGTTAAGAAGACTAATTGGACGATAAGAATCAGGATAGCATTCGTTTTTTCCAGGTTTAGAAATAGCAATGATTTTTGAGGTCTTCCATTCCGTAGGAAAATATCCAAATTTAAAGCACAAATTGAAGATTTTGTAAAGAAAGGAAACTGTAATAGATGGTAGCCTTTTATACCCTCCACCACATGGTGGGTATAATTAAATTTGTCGTTCCGTTTGTAACACATCGAAATATTCGTCGGAGACCCTATAAAGTATATATTATTGATCAGCATAAAATTCTATGTCGATTTAACCATGTCCGTCTGTCTGTTGAAATCAAGATACAGCTCGCAATTTTAAAGATAGAGAGTCATTATTTGTTACAGAAGTTTTTATTACTAGCAGTATGGTTGGTATTGAAAATGGGATATATCAGTCCACGTTTTGATATAGCCCCCATAGAAAGGTACCTCCCGATTTTCGGTATTTTTAAGGTTTTAGCTTCATTATCCTACCAAAATGGCTAAAATTTGGTACGTAGTCTTCTTTAGGGGTATAAAACTTTCCCCCAGAATTTTATCGGTATAGGTCCACGCCTTCATATAGCCCCCATGGAAAGGTACCTCCCGATTTTTCGTATTTTGAAGGTTGTGGCTTCAATATTGCACCAAAATGGCTGAAATTTGGTATTTAGTCTTCAATGTGATATAAAACTGTTCGCCAGAAATTTGTCTATACGGGTCCACGCTTTCATATTGCCCCATTTCCGACTAAAATTCGTCGGTATAGGTCCACGTTTCGATATAGCCCCCTTAGAACGGTACTTCCCGATTTCCGTAATACTAAAGATTGCGACGTCAATATCCCACCGAAATGGCTGAAATTCGTTATTTAGTTTTCCAAGAGTTATAAAATATTCCAAAAGAATATTATCAGTATAGCTCCACGTCTTCCTATATTCCCATAGATGCGTACTTCTTGATTTTCGGTCTTTTTTAAGTTTTAGCCCCATTCTCTTACCGAAATATAGGAAATTTGGTATTTAGTCTTCTTTCGCTTTGATTTTTGTTTTAGCAACTTGTATTCACTGCCCCCTATACGACGGTACAAGTTTCATCAGAGGTAAGTCCACACTTCCTGAGAAAATAGCCTCAAAGTTGCAAAAAAAAAACCCTATGACACCGTGTGAGGTGTGTGGAGCGCAAGATAACTCTCGAACTGATCTGCCGATTCGGACCAAAAGGTGGCCTTAGTAATCTTTTGTCCAAACATAGTTTAAGTTCGAAGATAAGCCATATCGGTCCACTCCTTCAGGTACCTCCACCACAAAAGTTCAAAAATGTTCGAAAAAATTGTTCGTACGGTAACTCTTGAAGGGAGTGGCCGAATTGGTCCATACTTTACACATCCTAATATATCTACCAGATATAGATCAGGTTCATATATGGACTATATTTGTAAACTCCATACGGTACCTCCCACACAAAATTTCGGATAAGTTCACTTTAAGACCTGCAATCGAATCACGTTGATTTTTGTTGAAGCAACTTGCATTCGCTGCCTCAATTACAATGGTAACATTTTTCAGGGGCAAGTCCATACTTCTTGAGCAAACAGCCCGAAGGGTGTAAAAACCCCCTATGGCACCATCTGGAGGAGATCCACTTCCATAATGGTCAATGTCGATCCATTCCTTTAAATATCTCCTCCGCAAAACTTTTGATCTTTAATCCTAATCAACATTTTTGTCGGTTCATACATTAAACATTTTTAAAACCCCCTAAATACATACGCTTTTTGGGAAAAAAATTGTTTCAATATACACAGGCTGAGGGTATATCTCTGTCAGCAAAGCTGACTGATACTTTTTTACTTCTTTCTATTATCATTTGGCCTGGCATTACCACCATGGAAATAACAGCTGAATACACTAAGATAGGAGCTATGATTCAATAAAACTTTAACACTGATACTGTCAATAAGTTTTGTTGAAATTTGGCCCAATGGTTCATAACAGATAGATTTTTAATGACCACAGCAACGCCGCCGCATCTTTGGCCCTCTCGGTCTGAGCGATAACAATTAAAATTAACATGCTTCATGGATATATCATTTGTCAATCGGGATTCGCTTACTAAAGCGACATCTGCATCTTCGTTGATTAAAAAATCAAAAAACTCATAAAAATTTTTACGAATTCCTCTGGAATTCGAAGTAATTATTTTAAGGGGACTACAATTCATGGTAAACATTTAAAGGCAATACTAGTGATCGCTTGAAATTGATCAGATTCAGATTTACAATTTTTCAAAAGAGTTATTAATTCTTAGGTAATATTTTGAAGTTCTTCAATTGAGAAGAAATCATTGTGCGTTTGCATTATTTCCGGACGAGCTGTGTTGTTCCAAGCATTGGAATCTGGGTTTTAGCAACAATCCTTTGTCCATACATTTGGCAATTGTAACATTGGAATTCTAATTTGGTAACTCCACTTAACGCCGTTCTTACTTGTTTAATGTATTGTTGTTAATGTTGTTTTTTGATTTAAGATTCTTTATATATTAATATAATTTTCCGTTATTGTAATATGGCATTGTTCTGAACTAGCAAAATTGGATACTTATTCGAATACAGTATCTTTCGTGATCTGATCAGTTAAACAGTTCGAAACTGTGTGGTTTGAAAAAAAAAATTGGCCAGAATTTCAGCTTTTTCTGTATTAGTGGTATAAATACTGTCAACATATTTTAAAAATGGAAGACATTTTGACTTCTTCCAAATAATTTTTGTAAGTTTCCAAAGCTTTGTTGATGACTTATTAATAGAACCTAGCCTATTATTCCATTTTGAATTTCTGTATTCAGAAATTTTTATTCTCAATGACTCTATTTAAAAATTTCATTTAAGCTTGGAAATGAGAGTCTATATCTAATCCAATTTTTCCTTGATTTATTTCGAATAGTAATTAAATTCAGAATGTGTCTAGGTAGCCGACTTACATGCGAATTTGACTCCTCTTTTTGGGATCAAGATCATCAATTTCTTCGAAATTAGTAACTGAAGCGGTAATAATATTTGAGATATTATTTTTTATAGTCTTTGAAAAATATTCCACCTTGCATTTTATTGTCGAGTTTTGAATTGCTATTCAAAGTACAATACGAGTTGTAAATTTCTCTGATTGGTAAATGATCTGAGCCTAATTTGTCAAGTGTTGATGCTACTGATATCCTTGCAGGAACATTATTTAGGAAAAGGTCAAGCACAGAGGGAAGTGTACGTGCATTAGACGGTATTATTGTTGGTTCAGAAGGGAACACAATCCCAAATTTATTACACGTAAGTCGAAGGTCACACTAGAGTGTTTCATTGAAACAATTTCATGAAAACAAAGGTTCCTAGGTCGAGTTTCCGAGTAGAGTGCTATCATAAAGTTTCTGTAGTGGGGAACTCGATCTATAAATACCTAAAAGTTTCAATGGAACCACTCTAGTGTGACCTTCGATAAGGTAATTGTGCAGTATGTTTCCCCAGCAATTGGATCTTACACAACCCGAGAGTTGACTTTTACAGTTAAAATCACCGCCTAGTATATAACGCCCTTGGATACGTTAAAATTTCCCTAGGTCTGCTTTAAAATCATTTTTTCTATAATTATTTGGCCTGGCATTACCACCATGGAAATAAGAGATGAATACACTAAGATAGGAGCTATGATTCAATAAAACTTTAACAATGATATTGTCAATAAGTTTTGTTGAAATTTGGCCCAATGGTTCATGACAGATAGATTTTTAATGAATTATACATCAGATTGAGAAGTTTGTTTTGAGCAATTTGTAATCTTTTGATGTGGCAAGACGATGAGTCACACCACACAGGAGCGCACAGTGGCCAATTTCCCAAAAAACCTGGCCAAAAATCGAAAAAACCATTGCATCAATTTACCCTAAATAGTGTCAAATATTGTTTACAGGAGTCCACTGCGTGTAGTTGTGCAAAAATATATACGTTTATTGTTTAGTAAGTGGGTATAAAAGGGGGCCAAAGTGACCCCATTTAGAAAAAAAATTTTTCTCAATATTTAAGTTGTTTATTAAAATCGTATAATATCCAAAATAAACAGCGGTTTGTTTTATTTTTTTTTTGTAATTGTAATTAAAGGTATGCGAAACGTATTCAAAACTTTCAGTGTCGCGAATGAAGTGCGCGTTTTCAATAATTGATATTTGTACTTGTTCATTTTTTTTAAGATAAATTTTCACAAAAAGCGATGAAAATAGTTATGAGTAAGATCGAGTTGGGCTATGTAACTTATCATTTCATAAAAAGGGAAGAGTTTTTTACCAAATTACATCGAAACATCCTGCCCATATTTGCCCTTCTCGTTTTTATGCCACATTTTGTCTTGCAGGTATATACATGTATCAGTCTGTTCAGGAGTATATGACAAAAGTTCTTGATATTCCTATATAGCATTACTATTAATTATAACACGTATTGCAAAGTATACATTCTAGAAAGTGCAATACCAGAGCATACTATGGTCAGCATTGTTAAATATGTCAATTTTTGAGATATATAAATTAGTTTTGAAAATATTTCTCGAAAGTAACAGATGTGTTTCAAGTACTACTGACTATATACATCTTTTCGTGATTCAAAATGGCAGAAAATAGTATAGAGTGCACTCGTCATGAAGTTTCAATGTATTGTGTCAGCAATTTCATTTACCACTAAATGAGAAAATCAGACTTTTGGAAAAGCACCTATCCAACAAAGGAAAACGACCAGATACAATACATTCAGATCAAAAAAATTAAATCAAAGTCCTACTGCACACCATAGGAAAAAAATGGAATGAATGCCATCGAACGACTGAACGTTTTCTTATCTTCAATGAAAAATGGTTGCAAAAAGTAATAACATTTCAGGTATGCCTCAACTAATCGTTTAAGTGTTTAGCATTTGACTGTGTTTATTAAAACGACTATAGGTTCAGGCACTGTTTGAGTTAGATATGATGGGTTCAAAGCCAGAAGATGTGTCCGAATCTTCACGAAAAAGGGATCGACCTTCTAAAGAATTTGAAGAAGCGAGTGAAAGAACGAAACGTAGAAACACAAAAGATTTACGGGAATCACATAGTGTATCTGAACTAGTGTTTGCAACGCAAATGACCTTACGCGCAACTGGAGCCTCCAAAGCTGCAAATGTTCTAAAGGACATCACTAATGCATCACCTAATCGAGCTTCCAAATATCAATCTGCTTTCAAATCAGCATCTCTACCGCAGCCAACAGAAATTTCTGGTGATCTTGCACTTTCCGATATTATTCAAGGTAAAATGACGAAACATACATATCGTATTATACGAAAACGGGAATTGCAAAATAGGGCACATGTTTATCCGCCGTACCCAAAAGTATTGGAAGCAAAAACTCGTTGTTATCCACCGGGAATCATAGTAAGTGAAACCAAAGCAGAAGTGCCTTTACAGCCTCTATTGAATCATATTTCAAGTAGACTTTTAATTGTGCAAAATGATGTTATTAATACATTCTCAAATGGAAAAGTGCATAAGTTATTATTAACTGTCAAATACGGCTTTGACGGTTCTTCCGGCCAAAGTCAATACAAGCAAAAATTCGAAGACGAAAATGCTTCGGATGCCAGTATGCTTTTGTCATCCCTTGTGCCCTTGCGATTGTCTAAAAATGATAACCAAAATTCAATAATTTGGCAAAATCCAAAACCATCGTCTCCTCGATTTTGCAGTCCAATAAAGGTGGAATATGTTCGTGAAGACCAAAATTCGATTATTCAGGAGCAAGTATATTGTATATTGAGCAAGTATATTGATCAACAAATAGAAGCTCTTGTTCCATATTCTACCCACATAAACGGAAAAGATATAATAATAGTATACAAATTACTTTTTACGATGATTGATGGCAAAATTCGTAATAATGTTACCCTAACAAAGTCAAATATGCGTTGCTATCTATGTAACGCTACGTCGAAGCAGTTTAATAATTTAGACGAAGTTTTAGCTTTACCAGTTGAGGAAGCAAATTTGCGGTATGGTTTAGCGACATTACATGCCTGGATCCACTTTATGGAATATTTCTTGCATGTAGAATATAAATTAGAAAACAAAAGAAGATAAAAGTAGATTGGAAGAAAGAAAACGGGAAATACAGAAGAGTTTCAAGCACTAATTGGGGCTTATTATTGACGCGCCAAAAGTTGGAGGGTTCGGAAACAGCAATGATGGTAACACGGCGCGAAGGTTTTTTACCGATTCGACGAAATCCGCCGAAATTTTAGGTTTAGATGCCGAATGCCTTAACCGGGCTCACGTTATAATGCAATTCCTCTGGAATTCGAAGTAATTATTTTAAGGGGACTACAATTCATGGTAAACATTTAAAGGCAATACTAGTGATCGCTTGAAATTGATCAGATTCAGATTTACAATTTTTCAAAAGAGTTATTAATTCTTAGGTAATATTTTGAAGTTCTTCAATTGAGAAGAAATCATTGTGCGTTTGCATTATTTCCGGACGAGCTGTGTTGTTCCAAGCATTGGAATCTGGGTTTTAGCAACAATCCTTTGTCCATACATTTGGCAATTGTAACATTGGAATTCTAATTTGGTAACTCCACTTAACGCCGTTCTTACTTGTTTAATGTATTGTTGTTAATGTTGTTTTTTGATTTAAGATTCTTTATATATTAATATAATTTTCCGTTATTGTAATATGGCATTGTTCTGAACTAGCAAAATTGGATACTTATTCGAATACAGTATCTTTCGTGATCTGATCAGTTAAACAGTTCGAAACTGTGGGTTTAAAAAAAAAATTTGGCCAGAATTTCAGCTTTTTCTGTATTAGTGGTATAAATACTGTCAACATATTTTAAAAATGGAAGACATTTTGACTTCTTCCAAATAATTTTTGTAAGTTTCCAAAGCTTTGGTGATGACTTATTAATAGAACCTAGCCTATTATTCCATTTTGAATTTCTGTATTCAGAAATTTTTATTCTCAATGACTCTATTTAAAAATTTCATTTAAGCTTGGAAATGAGAGTCTATATCTAATCCAATTTTTCCTTGATTTATTTCGAATAGTAATTAAATTCAGAATGTGTCTAGGTAGCCGACTTACATGCGAATTTGACTCCTCTTTTTGGGATCAAGATCATCAATTTCTTCGAAATTAGTAACTGAAGCGGTAATAATATTTGAGATATTATTTTTTATAGTCTTTGAAAAATATTCCACCTTGCATTTTATTGTCGATTTTTGAATTGCTATTCAAAGTACAATACGAGTTGTAAATTTCTCTGATTGGTAAATGATCTGAGCCTAATTTGTCAAGTGTTGATGCTACTGATATCCTTGCAGGAACATTATTTAGGAAAAGGTCAAGCACAGAGGGAAGTGTACGTGCATTAGACGGTATTATTTTTGGTTCAGAAGGGAACACAATCCCAAATTTATTACACGTAAGTCGAAGGTCACACTAGAGTGTTTCATTGAAACAATTTCATGAAAACAAAGGTTCCTAGGCCGAGTTTCCGAGTAGAGTGCTATCATAAAGTTTCTGTAGTGGGGAACTCGATCTATAAATACCTAAAAGTTTCAATGGAACCACTCTAGTGTGACCTTCGATAAGGTAATTGTGCAGTATGTTTCCCCAGCAATTGGATCTTACACAACCCGAGAGTTGACTTTTACAGTTAAAATCACCGCCTAGTATATAACGCCCTTGGATACGTTAAAATTTCCCTAGGTCTGCTTTAAAATCATTTTTTCTATTATTATTTGGCCTGGCATTACCACCATGGAAATAAGAGATGAATACACTAAGATAGGAGCTATGATTCAATAAAACTTTAACAATGATATTGTCAATAAGTTTTGTTGAAATTTGGACCAATGGTTCATGACAGATAGATTTTTAATGAATTATACATCAGATTGAGAAGTTTGTTTTGAGCAATTTGTAATCTTTTGATGTGGCAAGACGATGAGTCACACCACACAGGAGCGCACAGTGGCCAATTTCCTAAAAAACCTGGCCAAAAATCGAAAAAAACATTGCATCAATTTACCCTAAATAGTGTCAAATATTGTTTACAGGAGTCCACTGCGTGTAGTTGTGCAAAAATATATACGTTTATTGTTTAGTAAGTGGGTATAAAAGGGGGCCAAAGTGACCCCATTTAGAAAAAAAATTTTTTCTCAATATTTAAGTTGTTTATTAAAATCGTATAATATCCAAAATAAACAGCGGTTTGTTTTATTTTTTTTTGTAATTGTAATTAAAGGTATGCGAAACGTATTCAAAACTTTCAGTGTCGCGAATGAAGTGCGCGTTTTCAATAATTGATATTTGTACTTGTTCATTTTTTTTTAAGATAAATTTTCACAAAAAGCGATGAAAATAGTTATGAGTAAGATCGAGTTGGGCTATGTAACTTATCATTTCATAAAAAGGGAAGAGTTTTTTACCAAATTACATCGAAACATCCTGCCCATATTTGCCCTTCTCGTTTTTATGCCACATTTTGTCTTGCAGGTATATACATGTATCAGTCTGTTCAGGAGTATATGACAAAAGTTCTTGATATTCCTATATAGCATTACTATTAATTATAATACGTATTGCAAAGTATACATTCTAGAAAGTGCAATACCAGAGCATACTATGGTCAGCATTGTTAAATATGTCAATTTTTGAGATATATAAATTAGTTTTGAAAATATTTCTCGAAAGTAACAGATGTGTTTCAAGTATTACTGACTATATACATCTTTTCGTGATTCAAAATGGCAGAAAATAGTATAGAGTGCACTCGTCATGAAGTTTTCAATGCATTGTGTCAGCAATTTCATTTACCACTAAATGAGAAAATCAGACTTTTGGAAAAGCACCTATCCAACAAAGGAAAACGACCAGTTACAATACATTCAGATCAAAAAAATGAAATCAAAGTCCTACTGCACACCATAGGAAAAAAATGGAATGAATGCCATCGAACGACTGAACGTTTTCTTATCTTCAATGAAAAATGGTTGCAAAAAGTAATAACATTTCAGGTATGCCTCAACTAATCGTTTAAGTGTTTAGCATTTGACTGTGTTTATTAAAACGACTATAGGTTCAGGCACTGTTTGAGTTAGATATGATGGGTTCAAAGCCAGAAGATGTATCCAAATCTTCACGAAAGAATTTGAAGAAGCGAGTGAAAGAACGAAACGTGGAAACACAAAAGATTTACGGGAATCACATAGTGTATCTGAACTAGTGTTTGCAACGCAAATGACCTTACGCGCAACTGGAGCCTCCAAAGCTGCAAATGTTCTAAAGGACATCACTAATGCATCACCTAATCGAGCTTCCAAATATCAATCTGCTTTCAAATCAGCATCTCTACCGCAGCCAACAGAAATTTCTGGTGATCTTGCACTTTCCGATATTATTCAAGGTAAAATGACGAAACATACATATCGTATTATACGAAAACGGGAATTGCAAAATAGGGCACATGTTTATCCGCCGTACCCAAAAGTATTGGAAGCAAAAACTCGTTGTTATCCACCGGGAATCATAGTAAGTGAAACCAAAGCAGAAGTGCCTTTACAGTCTCTATTGAATCATATTTCAAGTAGACTTTTAATTGTGCAAAATGATGTTATTAATACATTCTCAAATGGAAAAGTGCATAAGTTATTATTAACTGTCAAATACGGCTTTGACGGTTCTTCCGGCCAAAGTCAATACAAGCAAAAATTCGAAGACGAAAATGCTTCGGATGCCAGTATGCTTTTGTCATCCCTTGTGCCCTTGCGATTGTCTAAAAATGATAACCAAAATTCAATAATTTGGCAAAATCCAAAACCATCGTCTCCTCGATTTTGCAGTCCAATAAAGGTGGAATATGTTCGTGAAGACCAAAATTCGATTATTCAGGAGCAAGAGTATATTGATCAACAAATAGAAGCTCTTGTTCCATATTCTACCCACATAAACGGAAAAGATATAATAATAGTATACAAATTACTTTTTACGATGATTTATGGCAAAATTCGTAATAATGTTACCCTAACAAAGTCAAATATGCGTTGCTATCTATGTAACGCTACGTCGAAGCAGTTTAATAATTTAGACGAAGTTTTAGCTTTACCAGTTGAGGAAGCAAATTTGCGGTATGGTTTAGCGACATTACATGCCTGGATCCACTTTATGGAATATTTCTTGCATGTAGAATATAAATTAGAAAACAAAAGAAGATAAAAGTAGATTGGAAGAAAGAAAACGGGAAATACAGAAGAGTTTCAAGCACTAATTGGGGCTTATTATTGACGCGCCAAAAGTTGGAGGGTTCGGAAACAGCAATGATGGTAACACGGCGCGAAGGTTTTTTACCGATTCGACGAAATCCGCCGAAATTTTAGGTTTAGATGCCGAATGCCTTAACCGGGCTCACGTTATAATGCAATTCCTCTGGAATTCGAAGTAATTATTTTAAGGGGACTACAATTCATGGTAAACATTTAAAGGCAATACTAGTGATCGCTTGAAATTGATCAGATTCAGATTTACAATTTTTCAAAAGAGTTATTAATTCTTAGGTAATATTTTGAAGTTCTTCAATTGAGAAGAAATCATTGTGCGTTTGCATTATTTCCGGACGAGCTGTGTTGTTCCAAGCATTGGAATCTGGGTTTTAGCAACAATCCTTTGTCCATACATTTGGCAATTGTAACATTGGAATTCTAATTTGGTAACTCCACTTAACGCCGTTCTTACTTGTTTAATGTATTGTTGTTAATGTTGTTTTTTGATTTAAGATTCTTTATATATTAATATAATTTTCCGTTATTGTAATATGGCATTGTTCTGAACTAGCAAAATTGGATACTTATTCGAATACAGTATCTTTCGTGATCTGATCAGTTAAACAGTTCGAAACTGTGGGTTTAAAAAAAAAAAATTTGGCCAGAATTTCAGCTTTTTCTGTATTAGTGGTATAAATACTGTCAACATATTTTAAAAATGGAAGACATTTTGACTTCTTCCAAATAATTTTTGTAAGTTTCCAAAGCTTTGGTGATGACTTATTAATAGAACCTAGCCTATTATTCCATTTTGAATTTCTGTATTCAGAAATTTTTATTCTCAATGACTCTATTTAAAAATTTCATTTAAGCTTGGAAATGAGAGTCTATATCTAATCCAATTTTTCCTTGATTTATTTCGAATAGTAATTAAATTCAGAATGTGTCTAGGTAGCCGACTTACATGCGAATTTGACTCCTCTTTTTGGGATCAAGATCATCAATTTCTTCGAAATTAGTAACTGAAGCGGTAATAATATTTGAGATATTATTTTTTATAGTCTTTGAAAGATATTCCACCTTGCATTTTATTGTCGATTTTTGAATTGCTATTCAAAGTACAATACGAGTTGTAAATTTCTCTGATTGGTAAATGATCTGAGCCTAATTTGTCAAGTGTTGATGCTACTGATATCCTTGCAGGAACATTATTTAGGAAAAGGTCAAGCACAGAGGGAAGTGTACGTGCATTAGACGGTATTATTTTTGGTTCAGAAGGGAACACAATCCCAAATTTATTACACGTAAGTCGAAGGTCACACTAGAGTGTTTCATTGAAACAATTTCATGAAAACAAAGGTTCCTAGGCCGAGTTTCCGAGTAGAGTGCTATCATAAAGTTTCTGTAGTGGGGAACTCGATCTATAAATACCTAAAAGTTTCAATGGAACCACTCTAGTGTGACCTTCGATAAGGTAATTGTGCAGTATGTTTCCCCAGCAATTGGATCTTACACAACCCGAGAGTTGACTTTTACAGTTAAAATCACCGCCTAGTATATAACGCCCTTGGATACGTTAAAATTTCCCTAGGTCTGCTTTAAAATCATTTTTTCTATTATTATTTGGCCTGGCATTACCACCATGGAAATAAGAGATGAATACACTAAGATAGGAGCTATGATTCAATAAAACTTTAACAATGATATTGTCAATAAGTTTTGTTGAAATTTGGCCCAATGGTTCATGACAGATAGATTTTTAATGAATTATACATCAGATTGAGAAGTTTGTTTTGAGCAATTTGTAATCTTTTGATGTGGCAAGACGATGAGTCACACCACACAGGAGCGCACAGTGGCCAATTTCCTAAAAAACCTGGCCAAAAATCGAAAAAAACATTGCATCAATTTACCCTAAATAGTGTCAAATATTGTTTACAGGAGTCCACTGCGTGTAGTTGTGCAAAAATATATACGTTTATTGTTTAGTAAGTGGGTATAAAAGGGGGCCAAAGTGACCCCATTTAGAAAAAAAATTTTTTCTCAATATTTAAGTTGTTTATTAAAATCGTATAATATCCAAAATAAACAGCGGTTTGTTTTATTTTTTTTTTGTAATTGTAATTAAAGGTATGCGAAACGTATTCAAAACTTTCAGTGTCGCGAATGAAGTGCGCGTTTTCAATAATTGATATTTGTACTTGTTCATTTTTTTTTAAGATAAATTTTCACAAAAAGCGATGAAAATAGTTATGAGTAAGATCGAGTTGGGCTATGTAACTTATCATTTCATAAAAAGGGAAGAGTTTTTTACCAAATTACATCGAAACATCCTGCCCATATTTGCCCTTCTCGTTTTTATGCCACATTTTGTCTTGCAGGTATATACATGTATCAGTCTGTTCAGGAGTATATGACAAAAGTTCTTGATATTCCTATATAGCATTACTATTAATTATAATACGTATTGCAAAGTATACATTCTAGAAAGTGCAATACCAGAGCATACTATGGTCAGCATTGTTAAATATGTCAATTTTTGAGATATATAAATTAGTTTTGAAAATATTTCTCGAAAGTAACAGATGTGTTTCAAGTATTACTGACTATATACATCTTTTCGTGATTCAAAATGGCAGAAAATAGTATAGAGTGCACTCGTCATGAAGTTTTCAATGCATTGTGTCAGCAATTTCATTTACCACTAAATGAGAAAATCAGACTTTTGGAAAAGCACCTATCCAACAAAGGAAAACGACCAGTTACAATACATTCAGATCAAAAAAATGAAATCAAAGTCCTACTGCACACCATAGGAAAAAAATGGAATGAATGCCATCGAACGACTGAACGTTTTCTTATCTTCAATGAAAAATGGTTGCAAAAAGTAATAACATTACAGGTATGCCTCAACTAATCGTTTAAGTGTTTAGCATTTGACTGTGTTTATTAAAACGACTATAGGTTCAGGCACTGTTTGAGTTAGATATGATGGGTTCAAAGCCAGAAGATGTATCCAAATCTTCACGAAAGAATTTGAAGAAGCGAGTGAAAGAACGAAACGTGGAAACACAAAAGATTTACGGGAATCACATAGTGTATCTGAACTAGTGTTTGCAACGCAAATGACCTTACGCGCAACTGGAGCCTCCAAAGCTGCAAATGTTCTAAAGGACATCACTAATGCATCACCTAATCGAGCTTCCAAATATCAATCTGCTTTCAAATCAGCATCTCTACCGCAGCCAACAGAAATTTCTGGTGATCTTGCACTTTCCGATATTATTCAAGGTAAAATGACGAAACATACATATCGTATTATACGAAAACGGGAATTGCAAAATAGGGCACATGTTTATCCGCCGTACCCAAAAGTATTGGAAGCAAAAACTCGTTGTTATCCACCGGGAATCATAGTAAGTGAAACCAAAGCAGAAGTGCCTTTACAGTCTCTATTGAATCATATTTCAAGTAGACTTTTAATTGTGCAAAATGATGTTATTAATACATTCTCAAATGGAAAAGTGCATAAGTTATTATTAACTGTCAAATACGGCTTTGACGGTTCTTCCGGCCAAAGTCAATACAAGCAAAAATTCGAAGACGAAAATGCTTCGGATGCCAGTATGCTTTTGTCATCCCTTGTGCCCTTGCGATTGTCTAAAAATGATAACCAAAATTCAATAATTTGGCAAAATCCAAAACCATCGTCTCCTCGATTTTGCAGTCCAATAAAGGTGGAATATGTTCGTGAAGACCAAAATTCGATTATTCAGGAGCAAGAGTATATTGATCAACAAATAGAAGCTCTTGTTCCATATTCTACCCACATAAACGGAAAAGATATAATAATAGTATACAAATTACTTTTTACGATGATTGATGGCAAAATTCGTAATAATGTTACCCTAACAAAGTCAAATATGCGTTGCTATCTATGTAACGCTACGTCGAAGCAGTTTAATAATTTAGACGAAGTTTTAGCTTTACCAGTTGAGGAAGCAAATTTGCGGTATGGTTTAGCGACATTACATGCCTGGATCCACTTTATGGAATATTTCTTGCATGTAGAATATAAATTAGAAAACAAAAGAAGATAAAAGTAGATTGGAAGAAAGAAAACGGGAAATACAGAAGAGTTTCAAGCACCAATTGGGGCTTATTATTGACGCGCCAAAAGTTGGAGGGTTCGGAAACAGCAATGATGGTAACACGGCGCGAAGGTTTTTTACCGATTCGACGAAATCCGCCGAAATTTTAGGTTTAGATGCCGAATGCCTTAACCGGGCTCACGTTATAATGCAAGTTTTATCTTGTGGTTTCGCAGTAGATATTAATCTTTTTAAGCAATACTGCTTGGATACTGCAAAATTATTAATAACAAATTATCCGTGGTATTACATGCCCACATCAATTCATGAAGTACTCATCCATGGTTTTCTCATTGTTGAGTGGGCACCACTACCCATCGGTCACCTTTCCGAAGAAGCTCAGGAGTCCAGGAATAAAGATATTAAGAAATATCGAGAAAACTTTTCTCGGAAATCATCTAGAATAAACACAATGACGGATATAATGAACTGGTTACTTGTATCCTCGGATCCTCTCATTTCAAGTCTACGTTCAGACCGTTCAAAAAAATCAATAATCTATCCTCAGCTGCTATTAAATTACTATCTGCTACCGTCATTGGGAATGCTGAGCTAGTAACCATAAATCCCACTATAGATTCTGAATCATCAGACGAGTGCGAGTCTGACAGCGAATAGTCATAACTTTTTGTGTGTATTTTCAGAAATTATATAATATACATATGTTTATTATTTGGCCGTTTTCATCATATTTATAATTATTATAATAACTTATAATTTTTTAAATGATCAAAAATAATATGGAATAAAATTTGAAACTTCAATATCATACTTGCACGTCTTTTCTTACACAAATTGTAATTCATTGGTGACATATAGTGAAATTTAACGAAGAACATTATTGTCTTTGACGCCATTATTCCAAAATGATGTTTTGTATCACAATTTTATCTAAATTCACAAGAAGTACGACCTTAACCCTAATTTTTTTTCAATTTTGCATATTTCTGGAATTTAGGTAAGATATAGAGTTTTAGTGTATTCCGGGACCTATAGTAAAATTTGATGGCGAACAAATTTGTAGAATATTTTGATCCGATACGAACTCATTTAATAGGAGAAGGGACCAGAAAGACCCTCTCAATGACCGTCTAAGGGTTAAAAAATACGAAAAATGAAATCAGCGACCCGAAAAACATAAGAAACCAAGGTTGGGCTTGAATCCATTCATTTTTAGAGTTTTGGCCAGGTTTTTTGTAAAATTGCCCACTGTGGAGCGGCATAATATAAAATTGGGTGAAATATAACCTTTAAGATTAATAGTTCATTTGTAATAAATAAGTTAGATTTACTATAATTGACAATCTTTTCCTTAATAACCTTTTCAAAAAATTTGCTTAAACAGTTAAGAAGACTAATTGGACGATAAGAATCAGGATAGCATTCGTTTTTTTCCAGGTTTAGGAATAGCAATGATTTTGGAGGTCTTCCATTCCGTAGGAAAATATCCAAATTTAAAGCACAAATTGAAGATTTTGTAAAGAAAGGAAACTGCAATAGATGGTAGCTTTTTATACCCTCCACCCCATGGTGGGTATAATTAAATTTGTCGTTCCGTTTGTAACACATCGAAATATTCGTCGGAGACCCTATAAAGTATATATTATTGATCAGCATAAAATTCTATGTCGATTTAACCATGTCCGTCTGTCTGTTGAAATCAAGATACAGCTCGCAATTTTAAAGATAGAGAGTCATTATTTGTTACAGAAGTTTTTATTACTAGCAGGATGGTTGGTATTGAAAATTGGATATATCGGTCTACGTTTTGATATATCCCCCATAGAACGGTACCTCCCGATTTTCGGTATTTTTAAGGTTTTAGCTTCATTATCCTACCAAAATGGCTAAAATTTGGTACGTAGTCTTCTTTAGGGGTATTAAACTTTCCCCCAGAATTTTGTCGGTATAGGTCCACGCCTTCATATAGCCCCCATGGAAAGGTACCTCCCGATTTTTCGTATTTTGAAGGTTGTGGCTTCAATATTGCACCAAAATGGCTGAAATTTGGTATTTAGTCTTCAATGTGATATAAAACTGTTCGCCAGAAATTTGTCTGTACGGGTCCACGCTTTCATATTGCCCCATTTCCGACTAAAATTCGTCGGTATAGGTCCACGTTTCGATATAGCCCCCTTAGAACGGTACTTCCCGATTTCCGTAATACTAAAGATTGCGACGTCAATATCCCACCGAAATGGCTGCAATTCGTTATTTAGTCTTCCAAGTGTTATAAAATATTCCAGAAGAGTATTATCAGTATAGCTCCACGTCTTCCTATATCCCCATAGATGCGTATTTCTTGATTTTCGGTATTTTTTAAGTTTTAGCCCCATTCTCTTACCGAAATATAGGAAATTTGGTATTTAGTCTTCTTTGAGTCTAAAAACTTTCCGTCAGAAATTTGTCGGTATAGATCGACGTTTTGAAATAGCCCCCATAGAGCGGTGCCTCACATTGTTTTACCGAAATTTCTGAAATTTAGTATTAAGTCTTCTTCATACACGAAAGGAAACTAACTATTCCATTTTACTTCTATACAACTTGTGGTAGAGGGTATAACAAGTTCGGCCCGGCCGAATTTAACGCCGTTCTTACTTATTTAATCTATTGTTGTTAATGTTGTTTTTTGATTTAAGATTCTTTATAATATCTTAATATAATTTTCCGTTATTGTTATATGGCATTGTTCTGAACTAGCAAAATTGTATACTGATTCGAATACAGTATCTTTCGTGATATGATCAGTTAAACAGTTCGAAACTGTGTGGTTTGAATAAAATTGTTTGGCCAGAATTGCTCCTTTTTCTGTATTAGTGGTATAAATACTGTCACCATCTTTTAAAAATGGAATACATTTTGACTTTGGTGATGACTTATTAATTAGAGTTGTACAATCTAGTTCATTTGAAAGATCTAGTTCAATAGCTCAGCTCTTTAAACTGAACTAGGTCAGTAATCTAGTTCATAGTTCACTGTCCAGTTCAATTATTCGGATCAAAATCGTTCACCGGCTCTTAATCGGTCGTTTGATGAAAACGCATACATACACCAAATACAAACAAACAAAAGACTAATATAATTTAACTACTCCATAACAAAAATATTACATTTGCATAATTTTATTGCATTCTTAAAGAAAGATTAATTAATTTTAGAAAAAATATCCTTCATTTAGGTGGCTGGCAAAAAAATCGTATGTTGTGTGGGTGTGTGTGTGGAATAGGGTTATGACTTTTTGACATTTTTCCTCAAAAATGATTTCCTGTAGCAGGGATGAATGAACTTTTGCCTATTAATCACTATGCTATCGTTTATTCCATTGAAATATAAAAAAAGTTCACGCACAAATCGATTTAAAAAAAAATAATTTTTTGAAAAAATATATGAAATGAAAAAAAAATTTTTTTCAAAAAATTATTTTTTGTTGCACGAATGAATAAATACACTCCACGTCAGTAGAATAGAACACCTAAATTTTTGTTAATGTTAGCTTATTTATCCCAAAACGAATGAATCTGCGTTTTTAATCTTGTGGGGATTTAAAGTGTATGATGTTCCGTATCAAACACAGAAAAAATTATGTTTCTAGCATTTCGCGAAATGATTTTCTGATCAATTTTCAGATAGTACTATGAAAAATAGGCATTTATTTTTGGTCATCAGGATAGAACAGTCACCTTATTTTCGCGAATTTTTGAGATATTAACGCCGAAATTTTTTTCAGTCGATAAAACAAGGCTTTCTAATCATTTTCCATCAAAGAAAACCTATAAATTATACCGCGGACACCGAAATAACAGCGTTAAAGGGTTTAAATTGACAGATATTTGAAACATCTCTGAATATTAATAGGAGTCGCGCAGTTATGTCATATTTTTTCACAATGAGATAGAATGTGACACAGACAACCTCGGCGGATACAATCGAGTGCTTCGGATGCTGGAAAATTTTCAATATAATTATGAAAAACGTCAAAATTTCTCGAAAAAACCATGATGTTTTGATCAATAAAAGGGTTTTCCGCGAACAAGTCGGCCGTTTAAAAGTTTGTAAATATGCTCCACATTTAGAGGAAAATAATCTGATATGAAAACAACCGCTATTTTAATACACTGAGGGAAATTTTAGCACATTTTCAAATTGAACACACCTTTTGGACTTTGAATTTTTTATGTGTTCTTATTTCGGTGTCCGCGACTGTTCTCAACAGTGTTATGCTCCAATATAAATGGACCAGGTTATTCTCTCCATATCGGATTTTACGAATTAGTAGTTTTTTCAACTGAACTCGCAAATGTAAAAGACCCGTTTTCGCGGAAAAACACAGTCATGAAAATTGAGGTTTTAGGTTTCGTATCTTGTTTTAAAAAGTACTAAAATTTCTCTCAGTGTATGAAAATAACGGTTGTTTTCGTATCAGATTATCTTCCTTCAAATGTGGAGCATATTTCCAAACCGTTAAACGGCAGACTTGTTCGCGGAAAACCCGTTTTATTGAACAAAACGTCATGGTTTTTATGAGAAATTTTGACGCTTTTCATAATTATTTTGAAAATGTTCCATCTTATCAGCATCCGAAGCACTCGATTGTATCCGTCGAGGTTGTCTGTGTCATATTCTATCTCATTGTGAAGAAATATGACATAACTGCGCGACTCCTATTAATATACAGAGATGTTTCAAATATCTGTAAATTTAAACCCTTTAACGCTGTTATTTCGGTGTCCGCGGAATAATTTATAGGCTTTCTTTGGTGGAAAATGATTAGAAAGCCTTGTTTTATCGACTGAAAGAAATTTCGGCGTTAATATCTCAAAAATTCGCGAAAATAAAGTGAATGTTCTATCCTGATGACCAAAAATAAATGTCTATTTTTCATAGTACTATCTGAAAATTGATCAGAAAATCATTTCGCGAAGAGCTAGAAACAAAATTTTTTCTGTGTTTGATACGGAACATCATAGGCTTTAAATCCCTACAAGATTAAAAACGTAGATTCATTCGCTTCGGAATAAATAAGCTAACATTAACAGAAATTTAGGTGTTCTATTCTACTGACGTGGAGTGTATAAGCCTACTAATAACTATAATAACGTTTATTTCATTCAAATATTAAAAAAGTCACGAAAAAAGTAACTTTGAAAAAATTTTAAATTTTTTGTTTTTTGTTAAAAAATTATATTTTTGAATAAACGCGTTTACGACATTTTTACGATTCTCAGAATTGAAGAAAAATAGTGAGAAATAAATTTTATGTCATTTTAATTATCTCATGTGGCTCTAAAGTTTATTATATATCTGTGTTCAATTATATATCTGTTTTCAGTGACTTCAAAAAATTTTCCATAATTTTGATAAATTCAAATTTTAAAATCATTTTGTGCGTGAGGTTTTTTCACCGAATCACCTTATAATTAAGATTTTATGTAATCATATGGCAAAACTCATCACGCTATGATACAGGGATATGAGGTTGTAAAAAAGTCATAACCCTAGTGTGGAAACTGTCATTGCAAAAAAGCTTTGTGTGTGTGTGTGTTTCTTTTTATTTTTTCCCTTTTTTCTATCCAAAAAGGCAGATTGAATCTGGATTCGACATATTGTAATATGTTATGTCTCGTATGTTTTTGTAGAAACAGCTATTCCATGTACCTTGATCCAAAACATAAACAAACTGATCACATTACAAAGGCATCCCTTAACATAGACGACGCCGTCACTTTATATATTTGTGGACGACATGTTGAACTAGATTGTGAATCGTTCGTTGATCGTACGGTCACCGACTGATTATAGTTCAGTGAACTATTGAACTATAATGAACTATATCGACTGATCTAGTTCATACGCTCTTTTCAACGAATCGTTCAATTGAACTAGTTCGTTCATGAACTATACAACTCTATTATTAATAGAACCAAGCCTATTATTTCTGTATTCAGAAATTTTTATTCTCAATGACTCTATTTAAAAATTTCATTTAAGCTTGGAAATGAGAGAGTCTATATCTAATCCGATTTTTCCTTGATTTATTTCGAATAGTAATTAAATTCCGAATGTGTCTAGTTCGCCGACTTACATACAAATTTGACACCTCTTTCTTTGGGACGCTGGCCTCAAGATCATCAATTTCTTTGACATTAGTAACTGAAGCGGTCACAATATTTGAGATATTATTGTTTATATTCTTTGAAAAATATTCCACCTTGCATTTTATTGTCGATTTTTGAATTGCTATTCAAAGTACAATACGAGTTGTAAATTTCTCTGATTGGTAAATGATCAGAGCCTAATTTGTCAAGTGTTGATGCTACTGATATCCTTTCAGGAACATTATTTAGAAAAAGGTCAAGCACAGAGGGAAGTGTACGAGCATTATACGGTATTATTGTTGGTTCAGAAGGGAACACAATCCCAAATTTATTACACGTAAGGTAATTGTGCAGTATGTTTCCCCAGCAATTGGATCTTACACAACCCCAGAGTTGATTTTTACAGTTAAAATCTCCGCCTAGTATGAAACGCCCTGGGATGCGTGAAAATTTCCCTAGGTCTGCTTTAAAATATTTTTTTCTATTATCATTTGGCCTGGCATTACCACCATGGAAATAAGAGGTGAATACACTAAGATAGGAGCTATGATTCAATAAAACTTTAACACTGATATTGTCAATAAGTTTTGTTGAAATTTGGCCCAATGGTTCATAACAGATAGATTTGTAATGACCACAGCAACGCCGCCGCCTCTTTGGCCCTCACGGTCTGAGCGATAACAATTAAAATTAACATGCTTCATGGATATATCATTTGTCAACCGGGTTTCGCTTACTAAAGCGCCATCTGCATCTTCGTCGATTAAAAAATCAAAAAATTCATCAAATTTTTTACGAATTCTTCTGGAATTCGAAGAAATTATTTTAAGGGGACTACAATTGATGGTAAAAATTTAAAGACAATACTAGTGATCGCTTGAAATTGATCAGATTCAGATTTACAATTTTTCAAACGAGTTAATAATTCTTGGGTAATATTTTGAAGTTCTTCAATTGAAAAGAAATCATTGTGCGTTTGCATTATTTCCGTACGAACTGTGTTGTTCCAAACATTGGAATATGGGTTGAATCTGGGTTTTTAGTAAGAATCCTTTGGCGAATTTAAGTTTTTGGTTTAGAATACCGTCCTCTCATTTCCATGTACGAGATTTGAATCGGACAATTAATATCGGAGGATTTACTCTCTCCGTTGTAGCTGGCGCATTTAAGAGTGTTTACGTTGCACTCAGACGTGGCGTGATGCCCAGAGCATTTAGAACAAATTGTTTGAATATTGCAGTTGTTTCAACCGTGTCCATATATTTGGCAATTGTAACATTGCGTGGGTTTGTTTGGAATTCTTATTTGGTAACTCCATTTCATACCATTGCGATTAATGCTATTATATTTCTCCTCAGTTCTTTAATTGTAATGAACCTTTATATGGTAGATTATTCTTCGATATATACGAGAAAAATTCTAATTTGGACTCTTTGAGATGTTTAACAACTTTATCATACTCAAATTGAAACTCACATAACAATTTATGTCCGATCGACATTTTAACTCATTGCAGATTTTATGGATTTGCTCAGAAGGGCATTTCACAATAGTAATGGGCGGTATATTTTTCTTCGTTGAAACAGAACTGATATTGGCTGTATTATCATCGCCTGCTTTTTCGCCGTCTTCTTGTAATTGAAGATGGAGATAATAGGTATGATGTTCTCTTCGATGTATTCGCAACGTTATCAGTTTCTCTCGTTCGTTAGCTCGAACCCTTATTCGAGCATTAAAGAGACGTACTTTTTACTGTTTTCACCCAATATGTTTTGTTGTTGTTAATTACTTGTATGTAATAGAAAAAATAAATTGTTTTTTTTTTTAATCCAATCGCTGTTGGTGCAATTTACCGTAACACAAAATTCTGTACGTTTTTGAAACAATGCGTGAAGTATGTTCTTCGCTTCTGTCGCCCGTAGCAAAGACTATTGAGGCTTTAGCGCTTCCTAGCGTTAGAAATAGCTATCCAGTTGCCGATCATCAGCATAAGTTTGTAAGCAGCACACGACAACAGCGCTACACGTCATATCCACACGTATTAGTCGAGGACTCAACCGGAGCAACCCGTGTGATGAAACAGTGATGGTGACGCTTAACTTATCAAAAGCCTTTGATACTGTCAAGCAACCCACGCTGTTTGAAGACATCGAGCAAACAACGCTCCGACCAAGTTTGAAACGGAATAAGAAGTCCTAGCCCCGTAGAGTGAAACAGGGAGTTTCCCAAGGTGGCACTGAGACGGCATTGAGATCGTAACGTATGCGGAAGAGCTAAACACCTATATGTTCGATCTTACCACCTTTTTCCACGCGAGGAATATGCAAATATCCGCCACTAAATCTACGTCCACTCTGTTCACCACACGAATGGCAAAGGAATAAGGTCATCAAGTCCATAGCCGGCTGTACTTGGGGTGCAGATAAAGTTTCTTTGAGTACATATAACGCGACAGGTCGATCTTTGATAAGCTATGCGGCGCCAGTATGCTGCCCTCCTCCCTCGCAAGCATACCAGGAGGGATCTTCGTGATATAGAAAGAGAGGTCCAACATTACAAGAGAGAGCTCCTAGATCAGCGAGTCTTTTAAGCAGGTTTAAATATCATTCACACGGATACTTTCCCCATCTATCTATCTATAGCGCAAGGATCGATGACACCGTACAAAACACAAAACATTCAATAGAATCGGAATCCGGTTTTTGAATATGGATTGAATATGGATACATTTCTGTTTCTGTAATCCTACCTTTAGATAACAATTCAAAAAACTTAGAGAGTTTTTGTTGAAGCCGTTTTAGATGGACTTATGTCTACATACATAGCTCAAATGGGCTTATTTGGCATAAAATGACTCTTACATGGAACAACACTACTAAACGCTCTCCGATTTTTTAAAAATAGGTATAATTGCGCTCTTTACGGGAACACATACTCCCCTTATATGGGCATATAAATGATGGGTCTTTTAGAAGCGCTATATCTCTAGAATGATTCGTTGTAGAAAATGATCATACAGAAGAAACTTGTAAAGAATTTTTCCATATACAACACTTACGATTTGATTAGACCCACAGTTTTCAAGAATAATTAAAAAATAAGATACCCTTACGCGGTGCGGTCTTTTAAGACATTGCTTTAATTGCAAACCTCCACCAAAATATAATTTTGTGGGAATCTTAGCTATTTCAATTAAAAAGGAGTGGAGTATAACACTGTTAAATGGTTTTAATAACTTTATTAATAGAACAAACAATATCAAACATAAGAATATGTTGCATTTAAGTAACGAGTAAAAACAACAACAATTTTGAAAGTAGCGGCTACAACTCGTTTCAATTACGTATGTAGTAGTAGTTTTCCTCACGATAGTGGCACGATAAGTTTCTGCCGCTCAATGCTGTTTCTATGAAAATGTTAAATGAAAACTTTTATAAAGGAAAAACTGTAAAATGAAAAAAATTATAAAGGAAATATTTTTAATTTCAAGTTTTCATAGAACAAGAATTCGGCCCATGGTCTAATAATGAAAACACGAACTGTATATCGGGTGAGTACAGGCTAAGCGGTGGCAACTCCCTCACTTGCAAAGAGTAGCGGGTGTGCGGGGTAAAATAAAACAATTTTTTAGGTTTTCTTTCTAAAGTGTTTTGTGCGACAGAGATTATTTCTTCTTACTGTGCTGGTTGTCTTGGTACAAGTAGTAGTAGTTCGAAATATATTTGCTGCAGTTGCTTGCAGTTATTTTTATTTGATTTTACATAGGAATGAAATGGAAATGAAATGGTAATCTAAGTAGGTAACCTTCTATACATTGAGTGATATCTTTTGCATAGAGGGTTGCCAGATGAAAAGGATTTATACATTTGTATATCTCAAGATTGGTAGTACGAATAAGTTAAAACTATTTTGTTGAACTCGCTTCAACATACCGGGCCCTCTTGCGGTAACGCACCTTAACAACCATTTTTCGAGAGACATATGCAGCAGTTCTGAAAAGTAAAGTGTTGTTAGACATGTGAGCAGGATTTGAAACAGTTTAAAATGAGACAAGTTCTTATCTTGCAATAGAGAACCACGCCTTTCTACTCTCCTTCCATAGACACTATGGTTAATGGTGACGTTTACCAGATAACCTACGGAGGTTGCCTTCGTATAACCCTGTATAAGAGGCGTGAATCACATTTTGCGGTTGTTGTTGCAAATGCGGCTGATGATGATTGTGACGGTGAATGCTACAATAGATGAAGCGTCGTTTATGACTTTTGCTTCTGTTCCTTTGGGAAGATGTTGTAAAAGTGATAGCGATTTTGAAGTTCGTGTAGCTGGTCATAACTCAATCGTTCGTCAGTAAGCCCTGCCGGTTAGTTGCCTTTTCATTCGACCGTTTAAATGGTTCGCAGTATTTTTTTTCCTTTTAATGACAATCCATATGTGGACACAGACACAGTAAGTGAGCAACGACAGACGAAAATGGTAATATGAAACTGGCATCAAATTTTATAAAATTGGATATAAACAAAGGATTCCTTCAGTTTTTATAAGTTCTTTTCCACTTTTGTCATTCAAAGAAGGAGATATCACGAACTGAATTGGTCTGATCTGGTCACAGCAATGACAACAATTGAAAGGGCCTCTAAACAATTTCTCTTAATCTCCTACTTTTTATTTATCTCGGTTTATTTTGCTACGGTTTTACAAATCTGATTCAATTCTCATCAAACATCTGTATGTAAGTGTTCCTCTCAGCTTTCTTCCATGAGATTGGTTTTGGTTTACGTTTTAGTTGGAACAGTAACAATTTTAATCAAAATTAGTTCTGTCTGGTTACCCAAAAATTTTTACAATTGTTACAGAATGTTGTCTTTTAAGATAATTTTTTTGACAGTTCTTCATTGAAAATTTGCGTTATTGAAGGAGAAATTTCTTGCAAACCTTGTAACATAAAATGTTTTCAAAAAAAATCCGATTTTTTTTCACTTCTTTGTTGTTGAAATAGCGGGAAGAAAAAACAAATGTTTGTAGTTACAACTGTTCTTGTAAACTCTTTTCCTTTATATGTTTTTATTTGGTTATTCTTTGTTGTCGTTGCTGTTTTTCGGTGTTCTTCTAAACTTAAGAGTATTTGAATACCAAAATGGATGGTTGTGGTTGTTTCTAAGATAATGCATGGGTACATAAATAAACATAGCTCAAATTTACGAGACGCAAGGGGGGAGTGTTAAGTGGCGGTGACTTCTTTTTAAGCAATTGGTTTGGTACAGATGAGGTAATTTTTCATATATTTTTTGTCCGTTTTCTTAGTTTGAAAACATTAAGCTGGCAGACTGTGTATCGTTTTTGTGTTGTATAGTTCTTTCATTCTGAACAAAGTGTTTTAGTGTAATTATTTAGTTCTGCTTCTTTTCCCACTATTTGTTTTTTTTTTTTATTTTATATGTTATTTTATTCCATATTTATTTGGTTGACTTTAGTTCGCTTTCCACGTTATCTTCTGTCTTGAAAATTAATGGATGCTTTTGCCCACACAACAAAAAATGAAGTTTACACTCTCGGCTTGGTTTTGTTTATTTTTCAGCGACAGTCCTTTTCGGTATCCGATGCTTCCACAGCAATCGTGGGCAAATGAATGAGAGTATGGTATGGTTGTTGGTGGCCTGTTGTGTGTTGATGGGTAAGAGCGGAACTATTGTTGGACATAGGCAGTGTGTTTGTTGTATGAACCAATGAAAAAGAGCAAAAGCAATGATGAAGAATGTATGGATGCAGTGTGTTATATGCACTGAGAACCAAATGTAAAAATTATGTTGCAGTTTGTTTAAAAGTCGGTTGACATTTCATTTTCTTTTATGTTTTCTCTTGCAATAATGCTGTCACTGAGAAAGTTTGACAAATTTATTTGGTTGTAAAAAGAGAAGTCAATGTTGTAGGTATATGATATTACTTCTCTTTGCGATGGTTTGTAATTATTCACTGTATGACGGTAGCAGCGATTGATTTGCGGAACAACAAAACAAAGTAAAGGGACGGACCATGTTGGGTTCCAATCATTAGCTTGCGGAGCAACAAGAAATTAAAGATGTGTCTCCTTCACAATTAAGAAAATAGTTAGAAGAAGCACTGATGGAAATGGCAGAGTTCAATAACCTTTGCGCAATTATGAACATGATTATGAGCTTTATTCTTGATGTTGTTGTTGCGGAATTTTGCTTGTATTTTTTTTTTGTTTTTTTTTTTTTGTGGGTAGACTACATGCGTATGTGTGTATGTCTACATGTATCTGTTTTAGATAACGATGTCTTTCGACTTGACCAGAGGTTTTGCATTTATAGATGGAAATAATTGCTTGATTTTTTTAACCTAACAATCGAAGCAAGAAAAACCCCTGAATGCTCACATGTAACATCACTTTACATACCTTTTTTTCTGTGGATGGTGTGCCTCAAAGACTCGAATTCAGTAGCGGTGGACGTTTAAGGTATTTTGAAGGTTGTGGCCTCAATATCCGACCGAAATGGAAATTAGGTATTTAGTCTTCGTTGGGGGTATAGCATTTCCACTTGAAATTGATCGTTATAAGTCCGCGCTTTCAAATAGTCCCAATGGAACGATAACTCCCCATTTTCGGAATGTTGAAGGTTTAAGCTCCAGGAAGAAAATGATCATATCGCTAATTTACTCAAAGAGTGGCATAGTTCAAAAAATGCATTTTCTGGGTTAGCAATTTCTATTTTGACTCCAACATCTACTTTATCTGATGTAAAATTTTCATGTTGATATCCCTACAACTCAACGAGATACAGCTCATTTAGTACGGGTTTGGCATAATTCAACAAACAAGTTTTTTGAGTTTATGAAGCACTAAAACACTTCAAATCATACTTGATCTTGCACAGAAATTTAACACACATACCTGGCTAGCTGTTTACGAATAATGTTTGTAAAATAATCTTTTTAAGTTGTGAAGTCAAATTTCAATCGCCAACTTAAACTAATTATTCAAGTTTAAATTAAATAATCCATATATAAATACCATCATTAAACATTCTCCGTAATTTGTCATAATACCTTTTTATCCATCTTTGAATTTTCGTTCGAAGCTAGCGACGACAAATTACAACAAATAAAATCTGTCAATTTCCACGACTCTTGTGACATCCAAGCTCTCTCGTTACTTTAACGACACTTGATTTTCGTCCACCAACAACGTTTGCAACACCATTGTAAATGCATCTATATTAATTCTTCGACTAACTAACAATAAAACCGCCAATTTTATTTTAAACATAAATGCCGCCTTTTTATGTTGGTTTTATTTTCTCTTTTATTTACATTGATCCGCCACATTTTGGTGACTTAGAGCCTTTCGAACTTTCTAGGGAAGCAAATTACCCCGGCACTATTCTGGACCATCGCTTGACATGGAAAAGAAAAGTAGAGGAGCGAACGAAGGAAGGACTCATGGCACTCTACTCCTGTAAGAACTCCATTGGGAAAAGCTGGGGATTGAGACCACAAATCATACACTGGCTGTATGTAACCATGGTCCTGCTCATACTTACCTATGGTGGACTGGTCTGGTGGCCAGCTCTTTGGAACAAAGCGTTACCCTCCAAATTATCATGTGTACAAAGAACCGCTTCACAGCTGATTACCAGATCGATTAAAAGCACTAATCAAGCTGATTTAAACGTCATCCTGTATTTCCAACCTTGGATATCCTAATCCTGTTTCAGGCGGCGAGAACTGCTTTTAGACTCCGGGAGTCAGGGTGTTGACATGGTTCACACTTTGGACACTCGAATGTGTTAAAACTAATTTATAGTCGACTTGAGTTAGGTGACAATGGTTGCGAAAGCGATTATATACCTACCTCATTCACGTTTGACTCCTTAACCGTCATCTTCCCAAGCAGAGACGCATGGGCTGAGTGCATATCTCCTCTGGACGGTCTGGCAATATACACAGATGGAAGAAGGTACTGGCGCTGGCGTCTACTGCGAGAATCCACTAATTTAAAACTCATACAAGCTCAACGATAATTGTAGTGTTTTTCAGGCGGAGATTCCTGCTATCAGGAAAGCAGCTGAATTAGTGAAAGAGCTTGAAGCAGTATTATAGGACCAGTGACTATATATGTCGATAGTCAAGCGGCTCTCAAGTCATGGACAATAAATTCAAGAGCAATTCTAGATTGCAGGAAAGCTCTGCAGGATATCCACGATATTGTAAAGCTATGTTGGGTTCCGGGTCACAGCAACATTATGGGAAACGAGGTAGCAGATGAACTAGCTCGAGGTGGCTCTAAGTCTATCGACTTATCCGTTGATGAAACCGTCCGGACACCGATGTGCTACTACATCAGCAAACTTCGGGAGATCTTCAATGAGAGGGCACATCAAAGATGGCTATTGGGACCTGGTTGTAGGGTATCCAAGCCTATATGGCCTGTGGTCTCTCGTCGAAGAACGGCGTCCCTCCACTCACTTGATAAGTTAGGGATGAAAATCGCAGTGCGACTTATAACAGGTCACTGCAGAGTGATATCTCTAACTTCAAAATGGGACGACAGTGGCATCGACTACTGCAGACTATGTGAAGATACGGAGGAGATAGAGAGTGTCGAACATCTGCTTTGTAGGTGCCCCTTGCTGCAAACAAGGAGATACCGAGCACTAGGTAGATATGAAATAGACACTCTGACCTTCCTGTCTAACATAGATCCCATTGTTCTACTCAACTTTGCCAAACATCTATCATGGTTTGGCAAAGATCCTTAACTATTAAATACTAATCCGACTTTTTCTACTTTTCCAGCACAATATCATCTTTACATCTTCATCCTATCTGCACTGAACCATCAACTCATCACCTCCTTTACTTAACCATCATCTCTACCCTATCATTCTCATCTCACCATATCGCATCAACATCCTCACATCTTTAAATCTTCATCTACGACCTACACTGGATGAACACAATGGACCAACGGCCTCCAAGTGAAGCAGTCGCCTATACTACTAGATGGCTGCGCATCCTTAAACCTAACCTATAATAATAACAAGTGAGCCGAGGCGATTATGTGATACCCTACACCACTACCCCTGTACATAAGCTTTTGACTGGTAAAATTCAAAATATTAAAATTGGGATAGCTTAGCGCCTTTGCTCTGAATGTCTTCATTAATACAGGTAAATTTTGTTGAAACGCATAAATAAAACAAATAAGAACGGCGTTAAGTTCGGCCGGGCCGAACTTGTTATACCCTCCACCACAAGTTGTATTGAAGTAAAATGGAATAATTAGTTTCCTTTCGTGTATGAAGAAGACTTAATACTAAATTTCAGCAATTTTGGTAAAACAATGTAAGGCACAGTTCTATGGGGGCTATTTAAAAACGTCGATCTATACCGACAAATTTCTGAAGGAAAGTTAGACTCAAAGAAGACTAAATAGCAATTTTCCTATATTTCGGTAAGAAAATGTGGCTAAAACTTAAAAAATACCGAAAATCAAGAAGTACGCTTTTATGCGGATATAGGAAGACGTGGACCTATACTGATAATACTCTTCTGGAATATTTTATAACTCTTGGAAGCTAAATAACGAATTTCAGCCATTTCGGTGGGATATTGACGTCACAATCTTCAGTATTACGAAAATCGGGATGTACCGTTCCAAGGGTGCTATATCGAAACGTGGACCTATACCTACGAATTTTAGTCACAAATGGAGCAATATGAAAGCATGGACCTGTACAGACAAATGTCTGGCGAAAAATTTTATATCACATTGAAGACTAAATACCAAATTTCAGACATTTTGGTGGAATATTGAAGCCACAAGTTTCAAAATACGGAAAATCGGGAGGTACCTTTCCATGGGGGCTATATGGAGGCGTGGACCTATACCGACAAATTTAAAGGGGAAGTTTGAGTAACCCCAACGAAGTCTAAATACCAAATTTCTGCCATTTCGGTGGAATATTGGGGCCACAACGTTCAAAATACCGAACATTGGGGGCTATATGAAGGCATGAACCGAAGTTTTGGGGGAAGTTTTATACCCCTAAAGAAGACTACGTACCAAATTTCAGCCATTTTGGTAGGATAATGAAGCTAAAACCTTAAAAATACCGAAAATCGGGAGGTACCGTTCAATCTGGGCTATATCAAAACGTGGACCGATATATCCCATTTTCAATACCAATCATCCTGCAAGTAATAAAAACTTCTGTACCAAATATTGACTCTCTATCTTTAAAATTGCGAGCTGTATCTTGATTTCAACAGACAGACAGACGGACATGGTTAAATCGACATAGAATTTTATGCTGATCAATAATATATATACTTTATAGGGTCTTTGACGAATATTTCGATGTATTACGGAATGACAAATTTAATTATACCCTCTGTTTAGGTTTGATACATTCCAACTCAACTTCCCGAGCTCAGTCGATCACGGATGCTGATTGACATCATCGTGCATCACCTCAGCAAGTTCCCTCTGCGGAGACCGAAGAGTGTTGATGCTAACGAGCGGTGGTTGTTGAGTTTTCTCTCATTGGAATATGTAAATGTAGTAGTATAAATCGACTCAGATCCTCTGCGATCGCTGCAATCCTCTGCGGTTGCAAGAACCTCTGCGTTCACAGGTCGATCAACCTTTGAGTAGTTCACTTGTCGCGCTTTAACATAACGTCTACGCGTTATACTAACCGGCCTCCGTCGCCACCCCAGATTACAGAAGGTAATCTTTGTTGCTACTAACCGGCCTCTGTCGCCACCCCAGATTACAAGGTAATCTTTGTTGTTGTATGAGAAAAGAAATAAACATCACCAATAAACCAGCATATTATTTAATATTAAAACTGATACTGCTTGTGTTTTATTTTCTTGTTCTTTTCTCCCTCCACTGCTCATCATACGGTAATCCTGAGTTATCGAAGAAACCTATGGATTTCCCGTCCCTCACCTAAACATTGGTCCTTCGAGCCGGATAGAAACCTGCCTTGTTGTGTTCCCTCTTTCTTGAACGAGAATTGAAGCTTTTGTTATTGCTTTGCACGGAGAAATCATTGGATCATCTCACATCACATATCATTGCTATCATTACATCAACAAATCACTAACACCAGGTACGTAAACTCAGATTTCCAAAAAAAGTGAGCTACCTGCGAGTGATAGTATTTTTCGTTTTTGTTTCGGTTACTAATTTGAGCATTATAAAAAATCATTGGTCGAATTTCAATCTCCCTACGCGAGTGCATTAAATTCATTGCCTTCATTCCCCCACCATACAATACAGTCCACACAAATTGTTGAAATCGTTGTTGTACTGATCATCCGAAGTCACGTTGATCATACAAATCATAATCCGTGTTTTGTTATTATTGTTCGATTTGCTAACTATTAGTTCTCACCATAACAACGAACACACTCCTTCCAATCGCCTTTTATTGTTGTTAAAAAATTACAAAGTTCATATTGGTCGACTCATATTAGCACTTCTTGTGTTAATACTAGCGTTGCCCACTACAAAACATCTTAGTTGTTGCTAAATTTGCAAATACTTTGTCGTTGTACTGATCATCCAACGTCGCGTTGATCGTACGGAGCATTCGGTGCTGTTACTTCGTAAAATACTAATTGTGGCTATTCTCATTTTAACTGAGAACTTGCAAATATATTTTGTAATATTTGCAATAACAACATCGTTAACTTCCAATAACTCATGCTCTCGATTTGTTAAATTATTACACACATTGATCCTACATCGATCTTCTTATTTGTTGATCATTTGAAAGTTTGTTATTGTTGTTGTTATTCCCCAAGGCCTTTTCTAACGAAGCCCTTTTGTTGAGAATTTGCATTGGCAAATTTACAAAAACAACACACATTGCCTACAGTCACATATTGTCGTTTGGTTTACTTTGTTATTACGATCATCTCCCACCAAAAAATATTTGGCGTTGTTATTCCTTCTCGTTTTATTTTAGAAAAATTTGCATTGGCAAATTTGCAATAACAACACCCCATCCAAATTCTCATTCATTTGGTTTATTTGTTGTACAGATCGTCCATCGCCAACCAAACACATTCGTTTGTTCTATTCTCCTACCTTTGTCTAATAGGTCGATGGTCAGACTAGCACGATTTCAACATGGCGACGTCAAGTTTATAGGCGAGGGGTATGAAGTAGTGAAACCCATGTACATGGTTTTCTGTGTTTGTTATGTTGCCTCTTCTTGTTTTTCGTTGCAAGATTTTTTCTTCCATTTTCTTTCATTTTTATTTTCTCAAGCAAACGTTAACATCAAAACAAACATAAAAAGATTTAATAAAAACATTTAATTAATGAAATAGTGAAAATTTAACTATTAATATTAATTTAATTATTAATGTTAATTATTTTATGTTGTTTTTTTTTTTTTTTGGTTTATTTATGTCTTTTTTTTTTTTTTTTTTTTTGTTTTTATTGGTATGAGAAACACAACAAAAGCGAATGGTAAAATAAAGAGGACACGCAAAAATCTTAAATTTCACGTTAACGTGTGTGGACACTAACGAAACTTGAAAAGAAACTTTACCGAAATTGGTTTCCAGAAACCTTGCTAGTCTGATCATCGACTAGGTAATTCTACTAATTTGAGAAATTACATGGTAATTCTACCAACAACTTTCCCGCCTTTTTAAGCGTCCCTTAAAAAACTCTGCTGATCCTCTGCACTCATTTGCTTGGTCGTTTGCAACGTATGCTGTTCAGTGGGAGTTTCGCTGTTCACACACAGCCATTTCTCTGCTAGCGTCGCTTGTGTGGTTAGCACAGTGGGGTAAAATAGTACCAATTGTTTTTTTAATAATTAATTTTGAAAATTATTTTTCGATTTTTTTGATATTTAATTAATTGGCAGTAGGGTTTTTGGAATATTTGGACAAATTCACCCTACACTCGACATTTATTCCTCATATTTCTAGCAGAGAATATATGTGAAAAATACTTGTTTTTCGACATTTTTATATTGTTTTTGGCTATATTTGTTAAACTTTTTGGAAAATTATTTGAGTCTCCGTAGGGGTTTCGGTATTTTTGGACAAACACACCCTACTTTTGGCATACTTTGCACCAACTTGTCAACCGAACAATATATATTTCAGACAAATTAGTTGATTTGCGTTGATTTTCTGGTGCAAACATTAGTGTTTTCATATTAATAGCTTATCTGTCTCTGGATTTAAACTTCGAAATGCCGGTACCCCACACACTCGTTTTGTTAGAGCTTCGGACATATTTTCGAAATGTGTAGCATCCTTTGAACGGATTAATGAGTCCACATATAATGTCTATAATGTCGAAATTCGCAGTTCAGAATTTCAAAAATTGTGGTTTAAAGTCAAGTGCGCTTATGACGAGTGCAAAACCTACCTCACGACATCCGAGACTGCACAGGATGATGTCGTTGAGGAAAAATATGGTACAACCTACATGACCTATATCCGGTGCTTGTCTACCATTGACAAACATCTTAAACGCCTTAAATCTTCGGGCACTGATACTCCTTCCCCTGCTACAGCTTCTCCCATCTCGCCACCTTCACCAACTGATTTGTTGAACATTTCAAAAGAAACGCAATCTTCAGGTTTGCTTTCGGGTGAACCTTTATCTCCGGTTTCTGTGCAGTCTGCCCCTCCCACCGTGCTTGCTCAAACAGAAACTTCCTCTTCCACAAATTGCCCCAACGCTTCTGTTAATATCTCCACATCACTTGTCGGTACTCATAGCATTTTGTTGCCACCCCTTGATATCGAAGTCTTTAGTGGAGACTTCATGTCTTGGCCCACGTTTAGGGATATATTCACCTCATATATGTTGAAAATTCGCGTCTGTCAGACGTTGAACGCCTCTGTCACTTAATGCAGAAAACCTCCGGTGAGACTCGCGAAATCGTTTCGACATTTCCACTCACCAATTGTAGTTTCCCTTTAGCGTGGAAAGCTTTGTCGGATGCGTATGACAATAAGCGCATCGTGGTGAACAACTACATCAAAACCTTGTTTGATATTCCCCCTTCACCTCGTGAAACAGCTTCGGGTTTGAAAGACCATCCAGCGTGGGATTAATAGTTGTCTTGCTGCAATGACGGTCTATGAAGTCATCACGGATCATTGGGATCCAATAGTTGTCTATATTTGTTTGCAAAGATTGCCAATGTTAACTTTGACTCTGTGGGAGCAAAGTATCAAAAACAAGTCTTTGTTGACTTCTTGGAAAGACTTAGATGCTTTCCTCACAGAGAGGATACAAACATTAATGTGTATCCAAAATCTGTACGGAAATCAGATCACAAACTCGTCTACGAATGTTGTTCAATCTAGATCATCCAATAAATTGTTGTCGGTAAAAAAATCACAAAATGTATCTCCCTGCCGATCCACAAATTTGTTGACAAGTACTTGCCCAATTTGTCCTACCCAGAGCCACGTTCTTCGTCTCTGCCCAATTGTTAACCCTTCGTCTAAGGTAACAATTTTATCTAAAAAACTTAAAAATTCAATCGGAATTTCGTCACTTCCTGTAACTAAGAACGATAAATCTGCTACACCAAGGGAAGTTTGTTCTTTGAAACTGTCGTCCCCTAAACATTCGTCTAGAATTGTCGAAACTAAAGCATTTGTCTTGTCTAATGTCAAGGGGAAACTGTTCACGCCCCCACCCATGTCTAACTTGAAATCTCAAATTCCTAATCTGGAATTAGCAGATACGTTTGATAGCATCCCAATAGACTTGCTACTTGGTGCTGACCTCTATCCCAAGATTCTGGAAGCTGAGCCGCCAAAAATCGTTTTGGATTCGTTGCTTGCCCAAAAATCTATTTACGGGTACCTCCTTACGGGTTCAGTTCCTACCGTCTCTAGCACATAACCTCACAATCGATAGTACTATTGGAAATCGACCACTTCAGAAATCAGTACTTATTGAATAATTGTTAACCTTAATCATTTAAATTGCTCGCACCCTATCTTGGAAATTAATATTAGTATATTATACATAGCTCACTTAGGAATCTGATTTTACGTTCTTTCCTAACTTTTAAGTCAATTATATTCTAATTTTGTTATAAAATGCTAGACAATTTACCCCTCATACCAATTGCGGATATTATTCGAATGTTCGGCACAACTTTCGAAAACGATATCACATTCGAAGAATTGGCAAATGTTTTTCGGGTGTACACAAGCACGTTGTTCTTTGGTTCGTCAAAAGTTTAAAAGCGATATCGTTTTCGAACATTTGGCGAATGTTTTTTCTCCACAAGAAAAATTGTTTCGAGAAACATTTTCTTCTTTGACAATTTTTTTGTTTCAAAAAAAAATTTATATTGTTTGTAAAAAATTCCCATTTGCTTTTTTTAAATAATTTCGATATAAATGCTAGGTATAAGGGCACATAACAGAAATATCCACCAAAAATGTTTTTCGCCACTATCGTAAAAACTATCATCTTTCATTCGCTAATAATATTATTAACGATATTCGAATTCGAAGGTTTTCCTGCCACAAATTGAGCGACGAATGAATCGTTTTCAATTCGTTCTCGTGTGTCGTTTTCGAACAAAATATCCGCTAAACTATCGAAAAACATTCGAAAACGAATCGTTTGCGATAGCAATGGTATGGGGGGTAGGTATGATACATTCCAACTCAACTTCCCGAGCTCAGTCGATCACGGATGCTGATTGACATCATCGTGCATCACCTCAGCAAGTTCCCTCTGCGGAGACCGTAGAGTGTTGATGCTAACGAGCGGTGGTTGTTGAGTTTTCTCTCATTGGAATATGTAAATGTAGTAGTATAAATCGACTCAGATCCTCTGCGGTTGCAAGAACCTCTGCGTTCACTGGTCGATCAAGCTTTGAGTAGTTCACTTGTCGCGCTTTAACATAACGTCTACGCGTTATACTAACCGGCCTCCGTCGCAACTCCAGATTACAGAAGGTTATCTTTGTTGCTACTAACCGGCCTCTGTCGCCACCCCAGATTACAAGGTAATCTTTGTTGTTGTATGAGAAAAGAAATAAACATCACCAATAAACCAGCATATTATTTAATATTAAAACTGATACTGCTTGTGTTTTATTTTCTTGTTCTTTTCTCCCTCCACTGCTCATCATACGGTAATCCTGAGTTATCGAAGAAACCTATGGATTTCCCCTCCCTCACCTGGAGGGTATAAAAATTGAAAAATGGGATGTACGCCAACCATCAATAGGCTTCTTTCTCTGTGAGACCCCCATCAACCCCCAAAAGTTCATGAGGAGCCGATCAAAATTCCGACCTGTAGTGTGATTGCACAAAAAATGGAAAAAATTATGCATTACCCACTTTTGCGATATTTCTGTTGTTCGACCACCTATGACAACCTACTCCACATCGTTGTAAAGGTGATATTTTCTACTTTCATTGCTTTCGATATACCTCTTACAGAAGAGAGATATTTGGTTTGAAATAAAACGTTGGCCTTTTCTCCAAATTTCTTTTTTTTCACATTCCGGACCCTGAACAATATCCGACCATTACCAAAATCAATGGGATTTTTCTTCTATGGAACCCCCATTAACACCCAAAATTATGTGACAATCCGATCAAAATTGCGACCTGTAGCGCGATTACAAAAAAATGGAAAAATGGGATGTATTACCGACTATTGCGATATCGCCGTTATTTAGTCAACCTTTTTTGCATCATTTTAAAGATGGGATCTTCTACTTTCAGACTTTGTTTTTGGAAGGTCACCAACCAAAGCTGTGATAATTGTCATTATTATTAAAATCGCAAAAATGAAAAGTTGGGTTCTATTAGCGGCTATTGCGATATCTTGGTTGTTTGACCACCTACGGCTAACTACGTTACATCATTGCAAAAGTGATATTTTCTACTTTCATTAACAGGTTTTGCTTTTGATGTATCCCATATAGAGGCGGAGATAGGATTCTTCACCTCCGGGACCATCATCAACACCCAAAATTTGGTGACGATCGGATTAAAATTGCGACCTGTAGCGTGATTACAGGATTTAGATGGACAGACGGACGGACGGGCACACATAGCCAGATAGCCTCAGCTCGTCGAGACATTCATTTTGGTGTATCTATATATTTATGGGTCTACGACCATTATTTCGATGCGTTTTCGGCCAAAATCAACTTATAAAATCCTCTCGATTTCAACTGTCAATTCCATTGCTTAAACGTCAAATAAAATCTAATGGACTTCAGATGAGTTTTTATTTGGCGTATACGCAAACGAATTGACAGTTGAAATCGGGTAGATTTCGTAAATGTAAACCAAGCATTAATGTCCTGTTTCTCTAAGACGATTGCAATTCAAATTCGTTCGATTTACTTCCAAACTCATGTTGTAGGAAATGTTTGTTTGATTAAAAATAAAACAATTCAAATATTTTTCAAAAATACCAGAAGTTTGGTAGTAGTTCGAACGAATTCGTGTTCGAATCGTCTTAGTGAAACAGGCCAAAAATTCTTTAATGGGTACTTTACACGATATGTTTTTTACATATGGGTTGTCAGTTTTTATATACAAAATGTATACGCAAAGTGACAGCACATATGTAAAAAACATATCGTGTAAAGTACCCATAACATTGACGATCGATATGTTTTGCAGCAAGGCAGAACGTTATCCCAGATAAAGCCATTGGTCATTTAAACGCCACAAAACACACCACGTAAAACTCTGGTTTTTTGAATATTTTTGTGGGGTTTTTGCGTTTTGTTATAGTATTGTCTGTTATCTGTCATTTCACCCTTATAAAGCATCACTTGACCTATGCATTTCCACGCAATTGGCCTAAAAGCCAAGCTATGCAAAAAAATCGACTTTATTGTAATTTTCGACTTTTGATGAAAAATATGTCGGTGTTTAGACGTTCAAAGTTAATGGGAAAGAAAATTGAGTTTATGGGAGAGGGAGTAGAGAGGAATAAGAGGGGGTACACCCACCCCTGTACTCGCAAATTCTGTTTTGTTTCTTTATTCTTCACAGTTTTTTTTCTAACATTTCTTTCATCTTATTTTCTCCACCGGCAAATAAACAACAATGATGAAAAATAAATTTAACAAAAAATTATCAGTAAAAATTAATAGTAAACATATACATATGTATTTATTATATTTATATTATATTGTTACGGAATTAGATTTAACTAATCTCCGTGTAGACGTTGTTTTATTCCCCAGTACGATTTGTACCAAATAAAACAGGGTTCGTTTTAGATTACGTTTCTACAATGCTTTATTTACTTTATTACACTTATTCAGAACCGACTTTAATTACTAAGCACACAGCAAGTCTCTAGTTAGTACGCAGCTATTCTTTAACCGATCTGTTCAGTTCAACGCTTAAGCGCAGTAATGACGTAATTACAACAACAAACAAATGCACGAAATAAGAAATGACAACTAACGATAATTACAAACAAAAGCACATTAATCAAAGGTAAAGTAACATCTAGAATAATGAAGAGAGTTCTACATGGTAGTTGTTGTTGCTTAAATAAAGTAACTGCGTAATAAAAACTTTACGTTACAATTCAAATTTTTAAATTAACGGAATTTAAACTAAACTAACTTAAACCTATCAGTTACATTCGTAACATTGCCTCCCGCTTAAGCCTGTTCGTCCCGAATAGGCACAGTTCCCTCTCTGTGGTATGGGCATTGGTACCACTGCCTCCCGCTTAAGCCTGTTCCTCTTGACTAGACGCAGTTCTCGTTCTGTAGTGGTGGCAACTGATTTAGATGTACCCTCTACTGCGTCAGCTTTGGACTCTTGCTCTTCTGGACGACGTTGCTTTCTCTCCAGGAATCGCGACGCTATACCTTCTTTCTTCGTGGTCACCTTCCTAAGTGCCACCTGGTCTTCCTCGGACTTGTCCTTCCTTGCTGTACGGCCGTTTTTCGATGGACCTTTCCTCGACGTACATCTTCGCTTTTTCCTCCTCGTTGCGAGATTTTTCCACTTTCCTACGGGCCATTTGTCGGCGGCTTCCACCTTCAGCGTACGGACATCGACAGCAATCTCGCCGGATTCTGCCTTTGGGCGATGTTTGCTTTTCTCGTTGTAGCCCACATTTATCGGTATTTCCACATTGGACCAAGTCATCACACGGTGCTTTATGTCCAGGTTGATATCGAAGGCAATCATGAAGTCTACACCAAGTATAACTTCATCCACAATATCGGCCACTATAAAATCGAAATTTACCGATTTTCTACCCATGCTCAGCCTTTGGTAGGCCTTTCCATGCACCGTTGTAGTCTCGCTTGTGGCCGTCCGCAATTTGACTCCATTTAACGGCAATACCTTCCCTTTTACCAAATCCGGTCTAATAATGGACTTTGTTGCACCGGTGTCCAATGTCAAGGTACGCAATACACCATTGACGAAGCCTTTAACCGTTAGGTTGTGATTCTCCTGCTGGACTATGGCTATAGAAATTGTGGGACCATCGTTTTCATCCTCTGCCAGCGGCGCCTCGTGATTGACGGAATTCATTTTATTTGATTCACCTGATGTCTCTCTTTCCAGATTCTTGGCCACCGGTTGGTCGTCGCTTTTTGAAGGCCGTGAGGTGGATCTGAGCCTTGGTCGTTGCAATATGCATTCTCGTGCAATGTGTCCAGACAGTTGTAGCAAGTCTTTCTCGTTTTACCAGCCCCTCGTTTCACACGCATTAGTGCATCCTTTAGCGGATCGACAACGGTCTGGGAATTGTTGTCCTCAACTTGCAGCCTCCTCACGTTGTAAGCTTTAGGTTTCACCAGCATCCTCGCGGTTTCTTGGGCCAGGGCAAATGACACGGTTTCTGCAAATGTTCCTATCGGTGCCGCATACGTCGCAAATTTTATCTCTGGATCACGAATACCACTTGCAAATGTCTCAATCTTTATGCGGTCCACCAATGGATGTGTCTCTCCTGGATATGCCAACTGCGCCAACCGCTCTATATCAGCCGCAAAGTCTTGTAAGGTCTCATTTGGCTTCTGGACTCTTCCCCTCAGTTCCATTCGGTAGATCTCTTGCTTGTGTTCACTACCGTACTTACGTTCAAGAGCAGCCATTATATCTCCATAGTTGTTCCTAGAAGCGGCGGGAATACTCTGTAATATGTCAGCAGCATCACCCTTCAATGCCATAAGGAGTGATACCGCCTTTTCGTTGTCGTTCCAAGAATCTCTAGCAGCCACTGTCTCGAACTGTAATTTGAACACATTGAAAGAGGTAGAGCCGTCGAACACTGGAGGCTTAATTTTTAACGCGTTATGGATAGCTCTCACTGGACCGCCTTTAATTTCCAGTTGCGACATTTTCTTTTCTATGCCCAGAATCTTCTCATCTTGAGCCAGAAATTTTTCGTCAACAGACAAAAACCTTTTTATCCAACTCTTTAATTTGTACCTCCACGTTTTCTACTCTCTTTTCAATCACTATCGTGATATTCTCGAGTTTCTCGTTAATTTTTCTAGAATTCTCTTCCAACTTTTCCTCTAATTTGTCGTCGAATTTGGCAAATCTTTCCTCCAATTTTCTGGAATATTCTTCACTCTTTCTGGAATTTTCTTCCATTTTAGCATCTAATTTCTCCATCATTTTACTGGAATTTTCTTCAACCATTCTACAATTTTCCGCTTTCATTTCCATCACAAGTCTGGAAGTTTCTTCATTCTTTCTAGACATCTCTTCTAACATCTTACTGTTGTCAGATTTCATTTCCAGCATCATCATAGCCAGCATTGATTTCAAATCGTCACCCCTGGCAGCTACCGACGAAACTTCCTCAACGCTGGATTCGCCCTTTGCCGATAACTCGACTTCCTCCTTACCGTCGAACTCATATTCATCGATGTTCATTCCACGGCGCTCGAACTCTTCCAACAAGCGTTTTTGTAGTTCGGCCTTGTTGCCAGTAGAACACAACTCCAACTTACTTAGCTCCTTCTTCAAGTCTTCCACTCGTAGATCCTTAAACTTCATTGTAGGATGATCGTAATCTCACTGCTGACACCAATTGTTACGGAATTAGATTTAACTAATCTCCGTGTTGACGTTGTTTTATTCCCCAGTACGATTTGTACCAAATAAAACAGGGTTCGTTTTAGATTACGTTTCTACAATGCTTTATTTACTTTATTACACTTATTCAGAACCGACTTTAATTACTAAGCACACAGCAAGTCTCTAGTTAGCACGCAGCTATTCTTTAACCGATCTGTTTAGTTCAACGCTTAAAACACAACTCAACTCGTCATTGCCAGTTCCCCTGTATTTATACCCCAAAGTCTCCCTGTTCTAGAGCTCTCTAGAACACATATGGCAACACCTCGAATCTGTGCAGCGAACACACAGACGCACATTCGCACTAAGCGAACAACCATACTCACATACATACAAGTAGACAAGCGCAGTAATGACGTAATTACAACAAGTGAGAAAAGGCTATAGTCGGTACTGGGCCGACTATGTGATACCCTACACCACTACCTCTGTGCATAATCTTTTCACTCGAAAACATTTCTTTTAGGGAGATACGAAAGTTCTCACCTATCTGGCTTTTATACCAAATGACTTAAGGCGAACTGAACCAAAATAATTAATATTTAATTTTATATTGGACTACTATCGACATCACCAACATCAATATTCTTCTATCTCTTTGAGAAAATTTCGTGATGATCCGATCAAAATTCCGACCTGTAGTGTGATTGCAGAAGAAGTGAAAAAAAGGGATGTATTACCGACTATTGCGATATCTCTATTATTTGACCACCTACGCCAACCTACTTTGCATAATTTTAAAGAAGGGATTTTCTACTTTCTTAGTCGGGCTTTGCTTTAAGATGGTCCCCAACCAAAGGTGTGATATGCGTCATTATAACTAAAATCGCAAAAATGAAAAGTTGGGTTCTATTAGCGACTATTGCGATATCTTCGTTGTGTGACCGCCTACGACAACCTACGTTACATCGTTTCAAAGGCGATATTTTCTACTTTTATTGCCAAGTTTTGCTTTTTATATACCCCTAATAGACGCTGAGATATTTGCTTTGGAATAAAATGTAGACATTTTCTCCAAATAACTTTTTTGCTCATTCCGACCCCTAATTATTATCCGACCATCACGAAAATCAATAGGCTTCTTGCCCTCCGGGACCCCCATCAACACCCAAAATTTCGTGACGATCCGATCAAAATTGCGACCTGTAGCGTGATTTCCAAAAAAGTGGAAAAATGCGATGTATTACCGACTATTGCAATATCTCCGTTATTTGGTCACCTATGCCGACCTAGTTTGCACCATTGCAAAGATGGGATCTTCTACTTTCATAGTCAGTCTTTGCTTTTGAAAAGTCCCTAACCAAAGCTGTGATATTCGTCATTATAATTAAAATCGCAAGAATGAAAATTTGGGTTTTATTTGCCACTATTGTAATACCTTCGTTGTTTGATCACCTACGAGAACTTACTTTACAACATTAGAAAGGTAATATTTTCTACTTTTATTCTCAGGTCTTGCTTTTGGTATACCCCATATAGAAGCTGAGATATTCGCTTTGGAAAAAAACGTTGTCTCTTTATCCACATAAGTTTTTTGCCCATTCCGACCCCTGAACATTATCCGACCATCACCAAAATCAATAGGCTTCTTCCCCTCCGGGACCCTCATCAACACCCAAAATTTCGTGACGATCCGATCAAAATTGCGACCTGTAGCGTGATTACAAGGTTTAGATGGACAGACGGACGGACGGACGGACTGCCGGACGGACACACATAGCCATATCGACTCAGCTCGTCGAGACATTCATTTTGGTATATATAAGTATGGGTCTACAACCATTATTTCGATGCGTTACAAACTTTTTGGGCAAAACCAACTTATAATACCCTCCCCACATAGTGGTGTAGGGTATAACAACAAACAAATGCAAGAAATAAGAAATGACAACTAACGATAATTACAAACAAAAGCACATTAATCAAAGGTAAAGTAACATCTAGAATAATGAAGAGAGTTCTACATGGTAGTTGTTGTTGCTTAAATAAAGTAACTGCGTAATAAAAACTTTACGTTACAATTCAAATTTTTAAATTAACGGAATTTAAACTAAACTAACTTAAACCTATCAGTTACATTCGTAACAATATTTTTCTTCTTCTTCTTTATTTGCATATTCGATCTCCGAATATAAGCGACCAATACAATTATATATAATTATCTGTTACAAATTTTAAGGTATGTTCATATATTTTCCATGATCTCCATAAAGGCGTCTCTATTTCTGGCTTCACTCAGTAGGGTTGAGATATTTCCAATGCCGGTCCATTTAAGAATATTGTCAATCCATGATATTTCTTTCCGTCCTCTGGATGGCTTCCCTTCTATTGTTCCAGTGATTATGGTTTGGAGCAGTTTGTATTTTGCGTTCCTCATTACATGTCCAAGATATGATGTTTTTCTTCTTTTTATTGTTCCAATGAGTTCCCGTTGACGGTTAACCCTTGAAAGAACCACAGAATTTGGTGGTAGATGTGTCCATGGAATTTTTAGGATACGACGGTAGATCCACATTTCAAAGGCTTCCAATTTCTTTATTTCAGCGGTTTTTAGTGTCCATACTTCTGAGCCGTACAGCAGAACCGACCAGACATAAGTTTTAATAAATCGCATTTTTGTTTCCATATTTATGTCATGACTACATTAAATGTTTTTGTATTTGAAAAATGCATCTCTTGCCATTTCAATTCTGCATCGTATTTCTTTCGAGTTGTCCCAGTTTTCATTTATTTTGACGCCAAGATATTTAAAGTTCTGTACTTTATCGATATGTGTATTATTTATATATATTTCGGTTGTACTTTGGTTTCTAGACCTGGTTATCACCATATATTTAGTTTTTGATATATTAATCTTTAACCCATACTTTTCGCTATAGGAATTTAGCCGACTCAAAAGAAATTGTAGTTCTGATACACTACTTGCAATTAAAGTGGTATCATCTGCATATCTGATATTGTTGACGAATTTTCCACCAATATATACGCCTTTACGAGCGTTGGACATTGATTCTTCAAAAATTCTTTCGGTATAGATATTGAATAATAATGGCGACAATATACAACCCTGTCTAACTCCTTTCGATATTGCAATGCATTCTGCCAGTTCTCCATTAATGTCGACTTGTGCTGTTTGGTTCCAATATAGTTGTTTGATGCATTGTAATTCTTTTGCTTGGATGCCAATATATGTGAGGATTTCCACCATTTTGTCATGTTGTACGGTGTCGAAGGCTTTTTCGTAATCCACAAAACATAGGTAAACATCTTTAAGTACATTTCTGCATTTCTGTATTAACACTTGAATAGAGAGTAGGGCTTCTCTTGTACCCATGCCCTCTTTAAATCCAAATTGAGATAGTCCCATGGCTTCTTCACATTTTTTATAAATTCTGGAGTGAATGATTCTTAGAAAAATTTTGAGAGCGTGGCTCATTAAACTTATAAGTCTGTAGTCGCTACATTGTCTTGGGTGGCTTTTCTTTGGAATTGTGATGAAAGTTGATTTCAGCCAGTCTTGAGGATATCGGCCTGAGTCATATATGTAATTAAATAGCACTACCAAAAGCTGTAGGTTTTCGTCATCTATTAATTTTAACAATTCGGCGGGAATTTCGTCTGGTCCACAGCTTTTTTTATTACGTAGTAATTTTATTGCACATTCCACCTCAGATTTAGTGATTGGGTTCCCAGTGAGCGATTGTTGGTTAGCTGGAACGTTGACCGATCGGTTATTGTCATTAAATATCTGTCTTATGTATTCACTCCACACTATTTTCTTTTCATTTGTATCAAAGACGGCTTTGTTGTTAACGTATAGTACTTTCGGTATTGACTTAAATCGTACTCCAGCGGCTTCCTTAAGTCTTTTGTGTAAATTGAAGTCATCGTGAAGTTGTTGGAGACGTTCAATTTCCTGACATTGACTATTTAAGTGCTCAATTTTTGCAATGCGTATTGTCGATTGTATTTCTCTATGAAGCTCAAAATATAATTCATAATTTGTATGTTTGTACTTTCGACGTTCTTCCATTAATTTGAGTATGTCGTTCGTCATCCATTCTTTATTTTTAGGTTTTTTGTAGTTTCCTAGATTGTTGCTAGCAATAAATTTTAATGAGTGCTTGATAGAATACCAAATGCTCTCTACATCATCTCTGTTAATATTGTGTAGTTCACGATTTATATGTTGCTTCACAATTGTGTGTGTATCGTGGTTATCCAGTTTTCCAACAGCAAATTTTTTTCGCCCAATTTTTTTCTTTGATAGTGATATTTTGCAGCACATTTTCGTCATTAAGAGATTATGATCGGATGGTACATCAGCTCCTGGATATGTCGATGTTTTCTTTATGCAAGAGAAAAACCGTTTATTTATGATTATATAATCTATTTGATTCCTCACGATGTTATCTTTCCGATCTTGTGGAGATTTCCAAGTATATAGTCTTCTTTTTGGAAGACAGAAAAATGTGTTCGTTATTTTCATTTTATATTCTTGGCATAGCTGAATGAGACTATCTCCTCTTTCATTTCGATTCCCAAGTCCATAATTTCCTGTTACACCTGATACAGGTTCTTCTCCAACTTTTGCGTTGAAGTCGCCTTGTATAATGTTTATTTCGTGGGATTTCGTCGTTTTCAATAAATATATGATCTCATCATAGAATGCTTCAATTTCCTCATCGCTTTTATCTGCAGTTGGCGCGTATACTTGTATTATATTTATATTCATTGGTTTTGCTTCTATTTTAAGGAGCATTGTTCTATCTGATTTTGGTATAAATCCTTTTACAGAACTTGCAATATTGTTTTTTACTATAATTCCAACTCCATTCCTGTGGTTGTTATTCTGATTGCCAGAGTGGTATATCTTCATATTGTTGGATGTGAAATCACCATTATCGGGCCACCATGTTTCGCTTACACCCAATATGTCTATGTTATAATGGTTCATTTCGTTTATTGTATTAGCCAGTTTTCCCGGTTCGTAGAGACTTCTTACATTCCAGGTACCGATATTAAGATTTCTTTTTGTTTTACCTCCGGGGATTCTTAGCACCCTTGTGTTGCCGGAGACTAAGGGCCGTGTATTTTCTTCATTGTTCATAATTGTATGGTTTTCGAGGGAGAGATACTTCAGCGGTTTCCCCTTGCCATCTGGAGGGTTTATAGTTTTCCTTCTACATCTTCAGCCGCTCCAATGGAGTACAGACGCTGTTTGCTGCCGCCAATCCTTTGGTCAGACGCTGCCTTTTCCTTTTTTTTTTTTGGTTCGCCCCGCATATTTTATTTTTGCGGTGCCCGTCATATCTGATGAGCATTCCCCTATCCACCACCTGGGGAGGCGTCCGATGGGAGAAAAAAAAGAGGAAAAAATAACTCCACAATAAGAAATATCGCCTTAGTATTGCCTTTGAATGATCTAATGAGAAAACGAGTGTGAAGAAGAATCAGAAAATTTACAAAAACATTATTTGCGTGTCTTAAGGAAGTTTTAAAAGAAATTGAAAGGAAAATTTGTGATTCCAGTTTGAACGTATAAACACGGACTAAGTGATAAAAGTTTAATCATAAATGTTAGAATCGTATAAAGTGAGGGATTTGTTAAGTCACGAAAATAGGTGTTCTTAGATCGAATTCCCCACTACAGCAATTTTATTATTTTACTCTACTATGGACGTCGATCTAGAGACGCATAATTTCATATCAAAATTTCAGTGAAATTACTGTAGTGTGGCCCGGGACTAAGAATATATTTAGAGAATTTTCTCAATAAAAACCCAAGGGATTGGCATATAAGGATACATCTATATTACCCTCCAAAGTTTTTGGCACTTTTAAAAGAAAGCCCGATTGTAGGAAAGCTATACGTTTTACAGGAAAAAATTGTTAAAAAATACGTAAAAAGCCTCAAAAATATAACTTTCATAAAAAATTTTAAGTTTACTCGCAAAAAATCTCGGCGCTAAGAGGGTTAATTCGTAACAAACTATCATCAAACAAAAGAATTTGGCATCAGTTTCTATGCATACCTATTTGTTTTCATACTGTTGTGTCTGCCCATGTCAATAATTAATAAAACGCGAACTGTATAATTACTAACATTAAAAACTGTATTACTAAAACATTACAAATTAACAAAGAGAATAAAATACGTGTAACTCGAAAGACAGTTGAAACAAGAAGAAAGTTAACAGAGAACAATGGCTTCTATGTAAAGCCTAGGATTACAGTTTACAATAATGCAGGTTGTGATGAATGAGGGTATAATGAGAAACAGTGATGACAGTAAATAAAAGTATAACAGATAGGGATTTCGATATACATAGATAATAAAGGATACAACAATCCCTCCTGCTAATAAAGGACATGTTACCTTAAATGTGGAGGTGGTTTTCTGTTACGGACAGATCTTCTAAGCGGTGTAGGCATTGTAGACTGTTGTTCTTGATTCGGTTGTGTTGGTTTAGCCAATGTTGGTTCGTGATCTTCAGTAAATGTTTCGTTATGATTCGACCTGGAATTACTTTGAGCCAATGTATTCATTGATGGCTGTAGATGTGATGACTTTTGATGACGTTGAATTAAGATTTGTTCCATTTATGTATGTATCGAACCCACGACCTTCAGCGTGCCAGGCGGGTGGGCATACCATTGCACCACGGTGGCACCCAAGTTGCTTGTGTTAACTTTTGTAATTATACCGTCACGTTCCATAGAATCAAGTTATTTTTCGACTTTCTCACGTAGAGGAAAAGGAACTTGTCTTTCCCATATAAAAACTGGTCATTTTTAATTGTAATTTTTCAAACTCGTTGACTGGAATTAGCGTATACCCAGAATCGACCTCAAAGGATTGCTTGCGTCCATTTATCAGCACTTCTGTATACATTTTTTTAATTTCTGGAGACACTACCACTGTTTTGCTGTATATTTCAATTATTTTGTTTGCATCTTCTTCATCCGATGAGCACGATTATATGTAAGATGTTTGGTATGCTTTTTGTTATTTCTTGACGTTATACACGCATCTTTAACATGTCCTACCTTCTTGCATATGACGCAGTGCAATTTGTTTTTGTTTATTTTCCATTCTTTTGACGTATGGTTACTCTTACCACAACGTAAACACAATCCTTCAATGCCCAGATCACGATAATTGACTTTGGAATTATTTGATAACGATAATCGATTATTTTGGTATCGGTTACCATTGCTTTGATAACCAGTTGACGTTTGGCGAATATGATGTACATCACCTGTTGAAGTATTTGCAATTTCATCGATGTTCATTGTTGCCGCTTCAAGCACTTTCGCCTTTTCCACAATTTGTCCAAATGATTCGTCCGGCTTTTGTAATAGTTGTTCACGAATGTTGTTGTCACGTAGACCTCTAATGAACTGTGCCCTGAAAAACAGATCAGTAGTGGGATTCTCTAACTCATTTTTTGAGTTACCGACAAAAATCGGTAAAATTAAAACGCAAAATTATGAATGAAAAGTTCAAATAAAAGTTGATAACACTCAAAAGTCACTCAAGACAATTTTGGATCTACCACCGCCAACAAACAAATCAGAACTAAGATCTTTCCTCGGATCAATCAATTATTATGGCAAGTACATACCACATATCTATATATATAAATGAGCTTGGTGATAAGTGATTGACTGACTGACTGACTCATCATCAACGCCCAGCCAAAACGGCTAAAGCTAGGAGCTTGAAATTTTACCAGTGGGTAACTGTTGATGCAAATGTGCGAGATAAGGCCGGGTTTTAGAAAATTCGTCCTGGAACCACAAAAAATAACAACAACAAAAATCCTTATTTTTCATTATTATTACGTACTTATGCACTTAGTTTGCCCTCTGCAAGACATGTGTCAAATTAACAATGCTATAACTTCATGATACCGTAAACGATCACACATAATTTCAAATTTTGTAGTTTACTTCTAGGCGCACTTATTTTACCGTAAACCACTAAATAATATAAAGACAAGACATTTGTTATCTTCCATTGCAACAGATGTCGTGAATAACTAAATGTTTGCAAATCAATGAAAGTGCAATAAAATTGTGCATACTACCACTATTTATTTGCAATTAAGAATTTTATCGTATATGGAGATGTACAGTCATAACTATTCAATTTCAAAATCTGTAATTTGAAGAAATCGATAACTAATTAATGAAATCAATAATAGGCCCCAGGAATATAGGAATTTGGTATGGAAATCAAGGTTGGGAAGTGGTGCTTCTAAAAGGAAATGGTTTGGAAAATTACCAATCATGTGTACGAAAAGTATTAAATGGTACTAAATTTAGTACAATTTAGATTTGGGTGAACGTAGCTGAAGAGCTGGAAACCTGAAATTTGGAATTAAGGTTACTGTTGTAGTGTAGGATTGAGATATGAGGGTAGTTTTGGAAATTCGTGCTTATGTGTATGAAAAGTACTAAATGGTACTAAATTTGATACAATGGGGATTTGGGTGAACGGATAATAGCTGGAATCTCGATATTTGGAATTGAGATTACAGGTGGGGTGTAGGATTGAGGTAGTTTTGAAAATTCGTACTTATGGGTACGAAAAGTACTAAATGGTACTAAATTTAGTACAATTTGGATTTGAATGAACGGATAGAGCTGGAAACCTGAAATTTGGAATTAATATTACTGTTGAAGTGTAGGATTGAGATATGAGGGTAGTTTTGGAAATTAGTACTTATGTGTACGAAAAGTACTAAATAGTACTAAATTTGGTACAATAGGGATTTGGGTGAACGGATAGAGCTGGAATCCTGATATTTGGAATTGAGATTACTGTTGGAGTGTAGGATTGAAGAACTTTTGGAAATTCGTACTTATGTGTATGAAAAGTACTAAATGGTACTAAATTTGATACAATGGGGATTTGGGTGAACGGATAAAAGCTGGAATCTCGAAATTTGGAATTGAGATTACTGGTGGGGTGTAGGATTGAGGTAGTTTTGAAAATTCGTACTTATGGGTACGAAAAGTACTAAATGGTACTAAATTTAGTGCAATTTGGATTTGGGTGAACGTATGTATGTAGCTGGAAACCTGAAATTTGGAATTAAGATTACTGTGAAGTGTAGGACTGAGATATGAGGGTGGTTTTGCAAATTCGTACTTATGTGTTCGAAAAGTACTTAATTTGGTACAATAGGGATTCGAGTGAACGGACAGAGCTGGAATCCTGAAATTTGAAATTGAGATTATTGTTGGAGCATAGGATTGGGGAAATTTTGGAAATTCGTATTTATGTGTACGAATAGTACTAAATGGTACTAAATTTAGTACAATTTAGATTTGGGTGAAAGGAAAGAGCTGGAAACCTTAAATTTGGAATTAATATTACTGTTGAAGTGTAGGATTGAGATATGAGGGTGGTTTTGGAAATTAGTACTTATGAGTACGGAAAGTACTAAATGGAACTAAATTTTGTATAATGGGTATTTGGGTGAACGGATAGCTCTGGAATCTCGAAATTTGGAACTGAGATTACTGGTGGAGTTTAGTATTGTGGAAGTTTTGGAAATTCGTACATAGGGTACGAAAAATACTAAATAGCACTAAATTTGGTACAGTTTCGATTTGTGTGAGCGGATAGAGTTTGATTCCTCAAATTTGGACTAAGGATCACTGATGAAGAGTAAGAAATATGCACCAAAGGGTTTTTGGAAACTTGAGTGTACGAAAAGTACTAAATGGTACTAAATTTTGTACAATTTGGATTTGGGTGAACGGATAGAGCTGGATTCCTGAAATTTGGAATTGATATTACTGTTGGAGTGTAGGACTGGGGAAGTTTTGGAAATTCTTACTTCTGTTAATGAGAAGTACTAAATTTGGGACAATGGGGATTTGGGTGAACGGATATAGTTGGAATCTCGAAATTTGGAATTGAGATTACTGGTGGGGTGTAGAATTGAGGTAGTTTTGAAAATTCGTACTTATTGGTACGAAAAGTACTAAATGGTACTAAATTTAGTGCAATTTGGATTTGGGTGAACGTATGTATGTAGCTGGAAACCTGAAATTTGGAATTAAGATTACTGTGAAGTGTAGGACTGAGATATGAGGGTGGTTTTGGAAAGTCGTACTTATGTGTTCGAAAAGTACTAAATTTGGTACAATAGGGATTCGAGTGGACGGACAGAGCTCGAATCCTGAAATTTGAAATTGAGATTATTGTTGGAGCATAGGATTGGGGAAATTTTGGAAATTCGTATTTATGTGTACGAATAGTACTAAATGGTACTAAATTTATTACAATTTGGATTTGGGTGAACGGATAGAACTGGAATCCTGAATTTTAAGTATTTTAATTTTATTTATTTTAATTTAAAGTATGAATTTTAGTAAACGGAAAGAGTTAGAATTTGAAACCCGTTCGCGGTAGGCTATAGAGTAGAATTTGGATTTGGGTGACGGATAGTGTTTGAGTCCTGAAATTTGAAATTAGGATAACTATTGGAGTGTAGGACTGAGGTAGTAAGGGTACGAAAATTACTAAGTGGTACTACCTGTGATACAATTTGGAATCCTGGAATTCGGTCAGACTGCTGTTGGAGTATAAAGGCCCCCACTCATTTATCAGTCTGTGCCGTCAGTCCGATGAACCCTTTCTGTATGTGTGACTGACAAGTGTGTAGCACGAACCATCAGTCAAGTCTAGAAAACTTGAATTTCTCCTCCAAAAATGAATGAATTCTACGTTTTTGTGTTCCAACACCAACATTATTTTCTGTTTTTCAAAATTATTTATTGACAATTTGAAAACAAACACAATTCACCCAGACTGATGGGGGTTCATTTTGAAATCAAAACTATTTTGATTTTCATCAGTCTTGGAAAACTCACACATACATTCTCAAAATTTCAAAAATTTACACATACTACCATAAATGCTGGCAGTCAGACTGACTAATGAGTGGGGGCCTTAAGATTGAGATGGAAGTAGTTTTTGAAATTCGTACTTATGGGTACGAAATGTACCAAATGGTACAACTTGGATTTGAGTGCACGGATAGCGCTGGAATCCTGTTATTTGGAATTATGGTTACTGTTTAAGTGAAGGATTAAGGTTGTTTTGGAAAATCGAATTGTACAGAATTTGGTACAATTTGTTTTTGTGTAAAGGGGTTTTTGGAAATTCGTCGTAGAAAGGTACGAAAAGTGCTAAAGTGTACTAAATATGGAATCCATTGTATTAGGCAAACGCGAAGAGCTAGAATTCTGAAATTTTGAACGAGTGGTCATTGGTGGAGAGTTAGGAAGATGTACCAAAGGGTATTTAGAAACTCGACCTATAAGTGTACGAAAAGTACTAAATGTTTCTAAATTTGGTACCAATTGCATATTTTTAATGGATAAAGCTAGAATCTTCAAATTTGGTATGGGAATCAAGGTTGGGAAATGGCGTTGAAATAAGGATATGGTTTTGGAAGTTCGTTTTTGATTACGAGCAGTAATAAATTTGGATTTGGGTGAACGGATAGAGATGGAATCCTAAAGTTTTGAATTAAGATTACTGTAGGGGTGTAGGATTGAGATAGTTTTGGAAATTCGTACCTTTGGGTACGAAAAGTACTAAATGGTACTAAATTTGGTACAATTTGGATTTGGATGAACGGAACTAAGATTACTGCCGGACAGTAGAATTGAGGTAGTTTGGAAATTCGTACTTATGGGTACGAAAACCACTAAATTTGGTACAATTTGAATTTTAGTAAACGGATAGTGTTGGAATTAAGATTACTGTAGGAGTGTAGTATTGAGGAAATTTTGAAAAGTCGTACGTATGGGTACGAGAAGTACTAAATATGGTACAATATAGATTTGGGTGAACGTGTAGACCTGGAATCCTGAAAATTTTGTTTGGGAATGAAATGGTACTAAATTTGATACAATTCGGAATTCGGGTGAATTAATAGAGCTGGAATCCTGAAATTTGGAATTACGATTACAGTCGAAGAGTAGGATTCAGGTTGTTTTGAAAAAGCAAACTTATGGTTACGAAAAGCACTAAATGGTACTAAATTTAGTACAATTTGTATGTAGGTGAACGGATAGCGGTGGAATCCTGCAATTTGAAAGCATGATTATTGTAGCCCTGTTGCGTTGAGTTTGAGTACGAAAAGTACTAAATGGTACTAAATTTGGTACAATTTGGATTTGGATGAACGGATAAAGCTGGAATTCTGAAATTGGAACTAAGATTACTGTCGGACAGTAGAATTGAGGTAGTTTGGAAATTCGTACTTATGGGTACAGAAAGCACTAAATTCGGTACAATTTGAATTTTAGTAAACGGATAGTGTTGGAATTAAGATTACTGTAGGAGTGTAGTATTGAGGAAATTTTGAAAAGTCGTACGTATGGGTACGAGAAGTACTAAATATGGTACAATATAGATTTGGGTGAACGTGTAGACCTGGAATCCTGAAAATTTTGTTTGGGAATGAAATGGTACTAAATTTGATACAATTTGGATTCGGGTGAATTAATAGAGCTGGAATCCTGAAATTTGGAATTACGATTACAGTCGAAGAGTAGGATTCAGGTTGTTTTGAAAAAGCAAACTTATGGTACTAAATTTTAATACAATTTGTATGTAGGTGAACGGATAGCGGTGGAATCCTGCAATTTGAAAGTATGATTATTGTAGCCCTGTTGCGTTGAGGAAGTTTTGAAAATTGGTACGAATATTCTAAATTGTTCTAAATTTTGTACAATTTTAATTTGGTTTAACGGATAGAGTTTGAATCCTGAAATTTGGAAGTAAGATTACTACTAAAGTGAAGGATTGAGGTAGTTTTGGAAAATCTTACTTATGGATACGAAGAGTTTGACTTGATACTAAGTTTGGTACAATTTGGAATTGGACGAACGGATACAGCTGGAATCTTGAGATTTGGAAATACTGTAATTATTATGGAATTTACTGTAATTATTTTGTATTAATGTCTGTGTATGGATGAGATATATCGTCGAAATACGTACCATAAGTATACGAAAATTATTTAATGGTACTCAATTTGTTTTTGGGTGTAGGGACAGTGCTGGAATTTTTATTTTTTGGAGTTAGGGTGTGTATTGGTGTGCAACGTTGATCTCGCTGTTAATGTGTAAGGGTGAGATACGGCTGATCTTTTTGAAAATCGAACTTAAAGGGTACGTACAGTACTAAGATAAAAATAAATATTGATTAAAATTGGTATTAGTGCGACCAAATTTTCAGTGTTTGTCATTTCCATAATATATATTGTTTATTTCTTTTTATATGCTTTCCGCATACGAAGTAGCGGGCATTTTGCTAGTGACAAATATAAGGACACACTTAGATTATCTACTTCAAGACAATGTAAAGTTTGAATGGAATCAGCAATGTCAACAAGCTTTTCAAAAATTAAAAGCAATTCTTAACTCAGATCTACTGTTGACGCATTACAATCCTGCTCTACCAATCAAAGTTGCAGCTGATGCATCAGGAAAGGGCATTTTTTGCTACATTTTTTTCCTGACGGATCGGAAAAGGTAATTGAACATAATAGTTTATGCAGTGAAGAAATTCCACAAGTACATCTATGGAAGAGAGTTTATTTTATGTACGGATCATAAACCCCTACTTTCAATTATCGGTAGAAAAAAGGGAATTCCGGTATACGCAGCAAGCAGACTACAAAGATGGGCAGGTACACTCATGATGTACAATTTCAAGATACAATACGTAAACATCAACGATTTTGGATGCGTAGACATTTTATCAAGACTTATAAACAATACCACAAAACCAGATGAAGACAAAGTCATAGCATGTGTAACACTAGAAGCTGATTGCGCAGTATCACTTCAAGATCATTTCGACTAAACAATACCACAAAACCAGATGAAGACATAGTCATAGCATGTGTAACACTAGAAGCTGATTGCGCTGTATCACTTCAAGATAATTTCGACTAATTGCCTATCACATTCAATATTGTAAAAAAAGCCACGCAGCAATATGCAACATTACAAACTGCAAATACTAAAACAATAACATCGTAAGAAGTCACGTTTACTGGCCAGGGATAGATGAAGATATCGCTATCTTTGTAAGAAATTTTCAGAAATGCATCTACCAAACCTGTCAAACACAATCTACAGTCGTGGCCATTGGCATCCACATAGAGCTGGCAAACCATCGATATTCCTAACATTAAGCATAGTACACACGGTCCAACAAAACTGACACTCAACGTACTTTTACGGCAATTTTCAGGCAAATAAAAACTTTTTGTTAGCTAAAAATGATTGAACAACATTTAAGGTATAATTTAGTGATTAGGAAAGTAATTATTCAGCTAGACTCTGATATTGTTACGAATGTAACTGATAGGTTTAAGTTAGTTTAGTTTAATTTCCGTTAATTTAAAAATTTGAATTGTAACGTAAAGTTTTTATTACGCAGTTACTTTATTTAAGCAACAACAACTACCATGTAGAACTCTCTTCATTATTCTAGATGTTACTTTACCTTTCATTAATGTGCTTTTATTTTGTTTTGCCATAATCATGTAATTATCGTTTAGTTTGTTACATCTTTATTTCTTGCATTTGTTTGTTGTTGTAATTACGTCATTACTGTGTTTGTCCACTGTATTGCTCTTTCCCCATGTATGTGAGTCTGGTTGTTCGCTTAGTGCGAATGTGCGTTTGTGTGTTCGTTGTACAGATTCGAGGTGTTGCCATATGTTCTAGATATTTCTCGAACAGGGAGACTTTGGGATATAAATACAGGGGAACTGGCAATGATGAGTGAGTTGTGTTTTAAGCGTTGAACTGAACAGATTGGTTAAAGAAGTGCTGCGTGCTAACTAGAGACAATGTATAAATTTTTTTTTTTCTGGAGACACTACCACTGTTTTGCTGTATATTTCAATTATTTTGTTTGCATCTTCTTCATCCGATGAGCACGATTATATGTAAGATGTTTGGTATGCTTTTTGTTATTTCTTGACGTTATACACGCATCTTTAACATGTCCTACCTTCTTGCATATGACGCAGTGCAATTTGTTTTTGTTTATTATGCATTCTTTTGACGTATGGTTACTCTTACCACAACGTAAACACAATCCTTCAATGCCCAGATCACGATAATTGACTTTGGAATTATTTGATAACGATAATCGATTATTTTGGTATCGGTTACCATTGCTTTGATAACCAGTTGACGTTTGGCGAATATGATGTACATCACCTGTTGAAGTATTTGCAATTTCATCGATGTTCATTGTTGCCGCTTCAAGCACTTTCGCCTTTTCCACAATTTGTCCAAATGATTCGTCCGGCTTTTGTAATAGTTGTTCACGAATGTTGTTGTCACGTAGACCTCTAATGAACTGTGCCCTAAAAAACAGATCAGTAGTGGGATTCTCTAACTCATTTTTTGAGTTACCGACAAAAATCGGTAAAATTAAAACGCAAAATTATGAATGAAAAGTTCAAATAAAAGTTGACAACACTCAAAAGTCACTCAAGACAATTTTGGATCTACCACCGCCATCAAACAAATCAGAACTAAGATCTTTCCTCGGATCAATCAATTATTATGGCAAGTACATACCACATATGACAAATATAAGGACACACTTAGATTATCTACTTCAAGACAATGTAAAGTTTGAATGGAATCAGCAATGTCAACAAGCTTTTCAAAAATTAAAAGCAATTCTTAACTCAGATCTACTGTTGACGCATTACAATCCTGCTCTACCAATCAAAGTTGCAGCTGATGCATCAGGAAAGGGCATTTTTTGCTACATTTTTTTCCTGACGGATCGGAAAAGGTAATTGAACATAATAGTTTATGCAGTGAAGAAATTCCACAAGTACATCTATGGAAGAGAGTTTATTTTATGTACGGATCATAAACCCCTACTTTCAATTATCGGTAGAAAAAAGGGAATTCCGGTATACGCAGCAAGCAGACTACAAAGATGGGCAAGTACACTCATGATGTACAATTTCAAGATACAATACGTAAACATCAACGATTTTGGATGCGTAGACATTTTATCAAGACTTATAAACAATACCACAAAACCAGATGAAGACATAGTCATAGCATGTGTAACACTAGAAGCTGATTGCGCAGTATCACTTCAAGATCATTTCGACTAAACAATACCACAAAACCAGAGGAGACATAGTCATAGCATGTGTAACACTAGAAGCTGATTGCGCAGTATCACTTCAAGATAATTTCGACTAATTGCCTATCACATTCAATATTGTAAAAAAGCCACGCAGCAATATGCAACATTACAAACTGCAAATACTAAAACAATAACATCGTAAGAAGTCACGTTTACTGGCCAGGGATAGATGAAGATATCGCTATCTTTGTAAGAAATTTTCAGAAATGCATCTACCAAACCTGTCAAACACAATCTACAGTCGTGGCCATTGGCATCCACATAGAGCTGGCAAACCATCGATATTCCTAACATTAAGCATAGTACACACGGTCCAACAAAACTGACACTCAACGTACTTTTACGGCAATTTTCAGGCAAATAAAAACTTTTTGTTAGCTAAAAATGATTGAACAACATTTAAGGTATAATTTAGTGATTAGGAAAGTAATTATTCAGCTAGACTCTGATATTGTTACGAATGTAACTGATAGGTTTAAGTTAGTTTAGTTTAATTTCCGTTAATTTAAAAATATGAATTGTAACGTAAAGTTTTTATTACGCAGTTACTTTATTTAAGCAACAACAACTACCATGTAGAACTCTCTTCATTATTCTAGATGTTACTTTACCTTTCATTAATGTGCTTTTATTTTGTTTTGCCATAATCATGTAATTATCGTTTAGTTTGTTACATCTTTATTTCTTGCATTTGTTTGTTGTTGTAATTACGTCATTACTGTGTTTGTCCACTGTATTGCTCTTTCCCCATGTATGTGAGTCTGGTTGTTCGCTTAGTGCGAATGTGCGTTTGTGTGTTCGTTGTACAGATTCGAGGTGTTGCCATATGTTCTAGATATTTCTCGAACAGGGAGACTTTGGGATATAAATACAGGGGAACTGGCAATGATGAGTGAGTTGTGTTTTAAGCGTTGAACTGAACAGATTGGTTAAAGAAGTGCTGCGTGCTAACTAGAGACAATGTATAAATTTTTTTAATTTCTGGAGACACTACCACTGTTTTGCTGTATATTTCAATTATTTTGTTTGCATCTTCTTCATCCGATGAGCACGATTATATGTAAGATGTTTGGTATGCTTTTTGTTATTTCTTGACGTTATACACGCATCTTTAACATGTCGTACCTTCTTGCATATGACGCAGTGCAATTTGTTTTTGTTTATTTTGCATTCTTTTGACGTATGGTTACTCTTACCACAACGTAAACACAATCCTTCAATGCCCAGATCACGATAATTGACTTTGGAATTATTTGATAACGATAATCGATTATTTTGGTATCGGTTACCATTGCTTTGATAACCAGTTGACGTTTGGCGAATATGATGTACATCACCTGTTGAAGTATTTGCAATTTCATCGATGTTCATTGTTGCCGCTTCAAGCACTTTCGCCTTTTTTCCACAATTTGTCCAAATGATTCGTCCGGCTTTTGTAATAGTTGTTCACGAATGTTGTTGTCACGTAGACCTCTAATGAACTGTGCCCTGAAAAACAGATCAGTAGTGGGATTCTCTAACTCATTTTTTGAGTTACCGACAAAAATCGGTAAAATTAAAACGCAAAATTATGAATGAAAAGTTCAAATAAAAGTTGACAACACTCTTGCTATCGGTAGAACTTTACGACTGTCTTTTATTCGTCGCTAACTTATCGAAAAACATCCGTAATTACCGAAATTATAAGCATTCTAATTTTACCGACAATTGTCGGTAACTCAAAAAATGAGTTAGAGAATCGCACTACAGATCACAAATTCGGCTGTTATAGGCACTTGCAAAATATTCACTGTAGATTAACAACAACATATCATTGACATACATATGTGTTGTCAATAGTAGTTTGTACAGAACATTCTAGAATTGTCATTAGGTGTGTTCGTTATCAACGTTTACATTTTTTATTGCAGGTTGCATCATTTTTAGTGACAATATTTAGAGCAAAAAGACCAGTCGCGTACGCAATGCTACCATTAATTGAGGATGAGCTACAACGATTACAACCATCAAATATAGTAACTACGGTTGAGTGTTCTGAATGGGCAGCTCCAATTGTGACAATAAAGAAATCGAATGGAACGGGACGAATCTGTGGGGATTACTCATCAGAACTAAACGATAGTTTGGAACCACATAAATATCCATTACACCGTCCTGAAGATTTGTAAGCAAAGATTGGCAACAGCTGCATGTTCACTCACATTGATTTGTCGGAAGCATATTTGCAGACGAAAGTTACACCGGATTCTGCTAAACTTCTCACAATAAATACCCACAAAGGGTTATTCAAATTCAATCGTATAGCTCCAGGGATGACATTGTCATTGGAGGTAATGTAGCGGAAAACATTTGGAAAATGTCGACAAGGTTCTATAAAAGCTCCGTGAGTACAATTTCCATATCAAATTTGAGAAATGCACATTTTTCTCCAAACAAGTCAGATATCTGGGAAAAAACATTACGCCATAGGGGCTAAAGCCAGATATAAACAAGATCAAGACAATTTTGGATCTACCACCGCCAACAAACAAATCAGAACTAAGACCTTTCCTCGGATCAATCAATTATTATGGCAAGTACATACCACATATGACAAATATAAGGACACACTTAGATTATCTACTTCAAGACAATGTAAAGTTTGAATGGAATCAGCAATGTCAACAAGCTTTTCAAAAATTAAAAGCAATTCTTAACTCAGATCTACTGTTGACGCATTACAATCCTGCTCTACCAATCAAAGTTGCAGCTGATGCATCAGGAAAGGGCATTTTTTGCTACATTTTTATCCTGACGGATCGGAAAAGGTAATTGAACATAATAGTTTATGCAGTGAAGAAATTCCACAAGTACATCTATGGAAGAGAGTTTATTTTATGTACGGATCATAAACCCCTACTTTCAATTATCGGTAGAAAAAAGGGAGTTCCGGTATACGCAGCAAGCAGACTACAAAGATGGGCAGGTACACTCATGATGTACAATTTCAAGATACAATACGTAAACATCAACGATTTTGGATGCGTAGACATTTTATCAAGACTTATAAACAATACCACAAAACCAGATGAAGACATAGTCATAGCATGTGTAACACTAGAAGCTGATTGCGCAGTATCACTTCAAGATCATTTCGACTAAACAATACCACAAAACCAGATGAAGACATAGTCATAGCATGTGTAACACTAGAAGCTGATTGCGCAGTATCACTTCAGGATAATTTCGACTAATTGCCTATCACATTCAATATTGTAAAAAAAGCCACGCAGCAATATGCAACATTACAAACTGCAAATACTAAAACAATAACATCGTAAGAAGTCACGTTTACTGGCCAGGGATAGATGAAGATATCGCTATCTTTGTAAGAAATTTTCAGAAATGCATCTACCAAACCTGTCAAACACAATCTACAGTCGTGGCCATTGGCATCCACATAGAGCTGGCAAACCATCGATATTCCTAACATTAAGCATAGTACACACGGTCCAACAAAACTGACACTCAACGTACTTTTACGGCAATTTTCTGGCAAATAAAAACTTTTTGTTAGCTAAAAATGATTGAACAACATTTAAGGTATAATTTAGTGATTAGGAAAGTAATTATTCAGCTAGACTCTGATATTGTTACGAATGTAACTGATAGGTTTAAGTTAGTTTAGTTTAATTTCCGTTAATTTAAAAATTTGAATTGTAACGTAAAGTTTTTATTACGCAGTTACTTTATTTAAGCAACAACAACTACCATGTAGAACTCTCTTCATTATTCTAGATGTTACTTTACCTTTCATTAATGTGCTTTTATTTTGTTTTGCCATAATCATGTAATTATCGTTTAGTTTGTTACATCTTTATTTCTTGCATTTGTTTGTTGTTGTAATTACGTCATTACTGTGTTTGTCCACTGTATTGCTCTTTCCCCATGTATGTGAGTCTGGTTGTTCGCTTAGTGCGAATGTGCGTTTGTGTGTTCGTTGTACAGATTCGAGGGCAACACCTCGATATGTTCTAGATATTTCTCGAACAGGGAGACTTTGGGATATAAATACAGGGGAACTGGCAATGATGAGTGAGTTGTGTTTTAAGCGTTGAACTGAACAGATCGGTTAAAGAAGTGCTGCGTGCTAACTAGAGACAAGCTGTGTGCTAAGTAATTAAAGTCGGTTCTGAATTAGTGTAATAAAGTAAAAGCATTGTAGAAACGTAATCTAAAACGAACCCTGTTTTATTTGGTACAAATCGTATCGGGGAATAAAACAACGTCTACACGGACATTAGTTAAATCTAATTCCGTAACAATTGGTGTCAGGAATTGAGATTACGATCATCCTACAATGAAGTTTAAGGATCTACGAGTGGAAGACTTGAAGAAGGAGCTAAGTAAGTTGGAGTTGTGTTCTACTGGCAACAAGGCCGAACTACAAAAACGCTTGTTGGAAGAGTTCGAGCGGCGTGGATTGAACATCGATGAATATGAGTTCGACGGTAAGGAGGAAGTCGAGTTATCGGCAAAGGGCGAATCCGGCGTTGAGAAAGTTTCGTCGGTAGCTGCCAGTGGAGACGATTTGAAATCAATGCTGGCTATGATGATGGTGGAAATTAGGAAAATAGAAGGAAGCTCCATGGAAATGAATAAGAAAAGCGAATAAACTTCTAGACTTATGATGGAAATGAAAGCAGAAAATTGTAGAATGGTTGAAGAAAATTCCAGAAAATTAGAGGAAAAGTTAGAAAAGAGCTCTAGAAAAATCACCGAAAACTTAATGAGAGAGAATTCTAGTATGTTTGGAGAAAATTCAAGAAACTTAAAAGAGGAGTTGGAAGAGAATTCTAGGAAAATTAACGAGAAACTCGAGAACATCACGATAGTGATTGAAAAGAGAGTAGAAAACGTGGAGGTACAAATTAAAGAGTTGGATAAAAAGATTCTGTCTGTTGACGAGAAATTTCTGGCTCAAGATGAGAAGATTCTGGGCATAGAAAAGAAAATGTCGGAACTGGAAATCAAAGGCGGCCCAGTAAGAGCTATTCATTACGCGTTAAAAATTAAGCCTCCAGTGTTCGACGGCTCTACCTCTTTCAATGTGTTCAAATTACAGTTCGAGACAGTGGCTGCTAGAGATTCCTGGAATGACAACGACAAGGCGGTATCACTCCTTATGGCATTGAAGGGTGATGCTGCTGACGTATTACAGAGTATTCCCGCCGCTTCGAGAAACAACTATGGAGATATAATGGCTGCTCTTGAACGTCAGTACGGTAGTGCACACAAGCAAGAGATCTACCGAATGGAACTGAGGGGAAGAGTCCAGAAGCCAAATGAGACCTTACAAGACTTTGCGGCTGACATAGAGCGATTGGCGCAGCTAGCATATCCAGGAGAGACACATCCATTGGTGGACCGCATAAAGATTGAGACATTTGCTAGTGGTATTCGTGATCCAGAGGTAAAATTTGCGACGTATGCGGCAACGATAGGAACATTTGCAGAAACCGTGTCATTTGCCCTGGCCCAAGAAACCGCGAGGATGCTGGTGAAACCTAAAGCTTACAACGTGAGGAGGCTGGACGTTGAGGACTACAATTCCCATACCGTTGTCGACCCGCTGAAAGATGCACTAATGCATGTGAAACGAGGGGCTGCTAGAACGAAAAAGACTTGTTATAACTGTCGGAAAACTGGACACATGGCCCGAGAATGCAGATTGCGGCAAGCAAGGCCCAGATCCACCTCACCGCCTTCAAAAAGCGACGGCCGACCGGTGGCCAAGAATCTGCAAAGAGAGACATCAGGTGAATCAGATACAGCAAGTTCTGCTAATCACGAGGCACCGCCGGGAGAGGATGAAAACGATTGTCCCACAATCTCTATAGCCATTGTCCAGCAGGAGAATCACAACCTAACGGTTAAAGGCTTCATCAATGGTGTTTTGCGTAACTTGACATTGGACACCGGTGCAGTAAAGTCCATTTTTAGACCGGATTTGGTAAAAGGGAAGGTATTGCCGTTAAATAGAGTCAAATTGCGGACGGCCACAGGCGAGACTACAACTGTGCATGGAAAGGCCTACCAAAGGCTGAGCATGGGTAGAAAATCGGTAAGTTTCGATTTTATAGTGGCCGATGTTGTGGACGAAGTTATACTTGGTGTAGACTTCATGATTGCCTTCGATATCAACCTGGACATAAAGCACCGTGTGATGACTTGGTCCAATGTGGACATACCGATAAGTGTGGGCTACAACGAGAAAAGCAAGCATCGTCCGAAGGCAGAATCCGGCGAGATCGCTGTCGATGTTCGTACGCTGAAGGTGGAAGCCGCCGACAATTGGTTCGTAGGAAAACGGAAAAATCCGGCAACGAGGGGGAAAAAGAGAGGATGTACGTCGAGGAAAGGTCCATCGAAGAGCGGCCGTACAGCAAGGAAGGAAAAGTCCGATGAAGACCAGGTGGCACTTAGGAGGGTGACCACGAAGAAAGAAGACATAACGTTGCGATTGCTGGACAGAAAACAACGACGTCCAGAGGAGCGAAAGTCCGAAGCTGACGGCGTAGAGGGTATATCTAAATCGGTTGCCACCACTACGGAACGAGAACTGCGTCTAGTCAAGAGGAACAGGCTTAAGCGGGAGGCAGTGTTACCAATGCCCATACCACAGAGAGGGAACTGTGCCTATTCGGGACGAACAGGCTTAAGCGGGAGGCAATGTTACGAATGTAACTGATAGGTTTAAGTTAGTTTAGTTTAATTTCCGTTAATTTAAAAATTTGAATTGTAACGTAAAGTTTTTATTACGCAGTTACTTTATTTAAGCAACAACAACTACCATGTAGAACTCTCTTCATTATTCTAGATGTTACTTTACCTTTCATTAATGTGCTTTTATTTTGTTTTGCCATAATCATGTAATTATCGTTTAGTTTGTTACATCTTTATTTCTTGCATTTGTTTGTTGTTGTAATTACGTTATTACTGTGTTTGTCCACTGTATTGCTCTTTCCCCATGTATGTGAGTCTGGTTGTTCGCTTAGTGCGAATGTGCGTTTGTGTGTTCGTTGTACAAATTCGAGGTGTTGCCATATGTTCTAGATATTTCTCGAACAGGGAGACATTGGGATATAAATACAGGGGAACTGGCAATGATGAGTGAGTTGTGTTTTAAGCGTTGAACTGAACAGATCGGTTAAAGAAGTGCTGCGTGCTAACTAGAGACAAGCTGTGTGCTAAGTAATTAAAGTCGGTTCTGAATAAGTGTAATAAAGTAAAAGCATTGTAGAAACGTAATCTAAAACGAACCCTGTTTTATTTGGTACAAATCGTATCGGGGAATAAAACAACGTCTACACGGACATTAGTTAAATCTAATTCCGTAACAATATTAACGAAATAGACCTCGATGACTGTCAGTTTTGTTGGACCGTGTGGACTATGCTTTAGATATTTTCGATATAATGTTTTAAAATATTAATATAATGTTTTAAAATAAGTAGTTCACAAAAATGTAAAGGAGAATAAACAGTTGCTTTTATTTTATAAAATATATAAAAAAATACATTTTACTTTGCCGAAAAATGTGTAGGTGTGACTGCGGGCTTACTTTCTCACACACGCATAACCGAAAAGCAGCGAAATTTCTATTTATTTGAATGAATTTCAGGTTAGGGGTTTTTGTTCCGATAATATCGATAGGCAAAACTATCTACCGATATTGAATTTTTAAATAATAATCGATATTATCGATGGTGCCAGCTTTACATCCACACCAATCGAAAGAATTCATATCGGCATAGCGGGTCCATGCAATGGTCAATACTATATCGTAATTGCAGATGCTTATTCAAAATGGCCTGAGGTTGTCAAAGTCTCAAGCATTTTAACAACTGCAATGATTTCAACATTAACAGAAATGTTTTCACGCTACGGAAAGTGTGATACATTAGTGTCTGATAACGGCACACAATTTGTCAGTGATCAAGGAATTCATGAAATCAAAAGGGATCAATCATATAAGGACTTATCCATATTACCCCCAATCACATGGGCAAGCAGAAAGATTCGTTGGAACATTCAAAAGAGCCATAAAAAAACTTAAGCTGGGTATACATTGTCAGTTTTGAATGACAGCTTTGTTGTTGCTTGCTAGTATGGCCGTTCATTCTTGTCATTCATCATGCAACCACAAAATATTTTGTGGTTGCTGGACGGTTTGACAGTTATCGATAATTGCGAAATATCGACATTCAAAACTGACAATGTGTACCCAGCTTTAAAGGCCTGCGTACATAAGCTGCCTTGCCTGCTTACCTTGCTTACTTCTGATAAAAGAATAATAAAGAAGAGGGCAACCCAGTTCGAAATTTGCTCGGCCTTCTTTATTCTTTTATTTTTATTATATCAGAAATGAAGCAGGAAAGCAAGGCAATCAGGCAAGGCTGCTTATGTACGCAGGCCTTAAGGATGAGGGAAATAGAGATAAAATATTGGAAACATTCCTTCAAACATACAGATCTACTCCAAAAGACAATTCAAAATCTCAAGCTGAATTGTTTCTAAATCCTAAAATCAAAACAACACTCGATTTATTAAAGCCACACAATGCACGATGGGGCCGATGACAGGTTTTTGAGGCAAAAAATCACAGGGGCAAACTAGACCAAAATTCGGTGCAGGTGTTTATAATCGGCCTAGGATCTAATCTGCCAAATTTGGTTGATATCGGTTCATATATATATATAGCTCTCATATATACATATGTTCGCCCGATTTCGAGTAATTGATGGACCAAACACGAAAATGCTGCCCAATTATGATGATATTTGGAATATGTGGCGGAATTCGGACTGGAAATATGTTTGCCAAGTTATTTTGAAATCGGTTCAGATTTGGATATAGCTCCCATATATATTTTCGCCCGATGTGAGGTATTTGGTGCAACAAGCACGTAATTTCTGTCAAATTTCGATGAAATTTGAAACGTGTGACAGGAATTGGTCTAGAAATATATTTGCCCAATTATTTTGAAATCGGTTCAGATTTGGATATAGCTCCCATATATATTTTCGCCCGATTTGATGTATTTGGTGCAACAAACACGCAAATTCTGTCCAATTTTGATGAAATTTAAAATGTGTGAAGGAACTAGGTGTAGAAAAAAGTATGCCAAATTATATCGAAATCGGTTCAGATTGGATATATCGTTCATAAATTTTCTCTGTCGAAGTTAATTGTTTTCTCATTTTAGTTGGTTGATACCGAACTTCCTTGAGAACATAGAGAAAATATGTTTCTTTTGACAAATTGGCCGAAACAGAGGCGTCATGAATCAAGAGCTTAGTATTGTTGCCGCGTTCATAGGAGACTTCCGAAGCAAGTTTTCTTCCTTTACTATAATCCACATTATGGCGCCCTCTCTTTTTTGTATCATTACCTTGTTGTAGCGTTAATACTGTGTCGCTAGCTAACCATAAGCTTTCAAATTGTAATACACGATTTTTTGACCTCCAACTTTTTATCCATTTTTGGTTAAGGCGTGCACAAATGTTATAAACTTGTTTCTTAACTCCCGTCAGGAAGTTGTCTTTGACACCTCGATTAAATTTCGCAGAAATCCAGTCATGTAATTAAATCAAATCATGTAATTATCGTTTAGTTTGTTACATCTTTATTTCTTGCATTTGTTTGTTGTTGTAATTACGTCATTACTGTGTTTGTCCACTGTATTGCTCTTTCCCCATGTATGTGAGTCTGGTTGTTCGCTTAGTGCGAATGTGCGTTTGTGTGTTCGTTGTACAGATTCGAGGTGTTGCCATATGTTCTAGATATTTCTCGAACAGGGAGACTTTGGGATATAAATACAGGGGAACTGGCAATGATGAGTGAGTTGTGTTTTAAGCGTTGAACTGAACAGATCGGTTAAAGAAGTGCTGCATGCTAACTAGAGACAAGCTGTGTGCTAAGTAATTAAAGTCGGTTCTGAATAAGTGTAATAAAGTAAAAGCATTGTAGAAACGTAATCTAAAACGAACCCTGTTTTATTTGGTACAAATCGTATCGGGGAATAAAACAACGTCTACACGGACATTAGTTAAATCTAATTCCGTAACAATATTAACGAAATAGACCTCGATGACTGTCAGTTTTGTTGGACCGTGTGGACTATGCTTTAGATATTTTCGATATAATGTTTTAAAATATTAATATAATGTTTTAAAATAAGTAGTTCACAAAAATGTAAAGGAGAATAAACAGTTGCTTTTATTTTATAAAATATATAAAAAAATACATTTTACTTTGCCGAAAAATGTGTAGGTGTGACTGCGGGCTTACTTTCTCACACACGCATAACCGAAAAGCAGCGAAATTTCTATTTATTTGAATGAATTTCAGGTTAGGGGTTTTTGTTCCGATAATATCGATAGGCAAAACTATCTACCGATATTGAATTTTTAAATAATAATCGATATTATCGATGGTGCCAGCTTTACATCCACACCAATCGAAAGAATTCATATCGGCATAGCGGGTCCATGCAATGGTCAATACTATATCGTAATTGTAGATGCTTATTCAAAATGGCCTGAGGTTTTCAAAGTCTCAAGCATTTTAACAACTGCAATGATTTCAACATTAACAGAAATGTTTTCACGCTACGGAAAGTGTGATACATTAGTGTCTGATAACGGCACACAATTTGTCAGTGATCAAGGAATTCATGAAATCAAAAGGGATCAATCATATAAGGACTTATCCATATTACCCCCAATCACATGGGCAAGCAGAAAGATTCGTTGGAACATTCAAAAGAGCCATAAAAAAACTTAAGCTGGGTATACATTGTCAGTTTTGAATGACAGCTTTGTTGTTGCTTGCTAGTATGGCCGTTCATTCTTGTCATTCATCATGCAACCACAAAATATTTTGTGGTTGCTGGACGGTTTGACAGTTATCGATAATTGCGAAATATCGACATTCAAAACTGACAATGTGTACCCAGCTTTAAAGGCCTGCGTACATAAGCTGCCTTGCCTGCTTACCTTGCTTACTTCTGATAAAAGAATAATAAAGAAGAGGGCAACCCAGTTCGAAATTTGCTCGGCCTTTTTTATTCTTTTATTTTTATTATATCAGAAATGAAGCAGGAAAGCAAGGCAATCAGGCAAGGCTGCTTATGTACGCAGGCCTTAAGGATGAGGGAAATAGAGATAAAATATTGGAAACATTCCTTCAAACATACAGATCTACTCCAAAAGACAATTCAAAATCTCAAGCTGAATTGTTTCTAAATCCTAAAATCAAAACAACACTCGATTTATTAAAGCCACACAATGCACGATGGGGCCGATGACAGGTTTTTGAGGCAAAAAATCACAGGGGCAAACTAGACCAAAATTCGGTGCAGGTGTTTATAATCGGCCTAGGAACTAATCTGCCAAATTTGGTTGATATCGGTTCATATATAGATATAGCTCTCATATATACATATGTTCGCCCGATTTCGAGTAATTGATGGACCAAACACGAAAATGCTGCCCAATTATGATGATATTTGGAATATGTGGCGGAATTCGGACTGGAAATATGTTTGCCAAGTTATTTTGAAATCGGTTCAGATTTGGATATAGCTCCCATATATATTTTCGCCCGATGTGAGGTATTTGGTGCAACAAACACGTAATTTCTGTCAAATTTCGATGAAATTTGAAACGTGTGACAGGAATTGGTCTAGAAATATATTTGCCCAATTATTTTGAAATCGGTTCAGATTTGGATATAGCTCCCATATATATTTTCGCCCGATTTGATGTATTTGGTGCAACAAACACGCAAATTCTGTCCAATTTTGATGAAATTTAAAATGTGTGAAGGAACTAGGTGTAGAAAAAAGTATGCCAAATTATATCGAAATCGGTTCAGATTGGATATATCGTTCATAAATTTTCTCTGTCGAAGTTAATTGTTTTCTCATTTTAGTTGGTTGATACCGAACTTCCTTGAGAACATAGAGAAAATATGTTTCTTTTGACAAATTGGCCGAAACAGAGGCGTCATGAATCAAGAGCTTAGTATTGTTGCCGCGTTCATAGGAGACTTCCGAAGCAAGTTTTCTTCCTTTACTATAATCCACATTATGGCGCCCTCTCTTTTTTGTATCATTACCTTGTTGTAGCGTTAATACTGTGTCGCTAGCTAACCATAAGCTTTCAAATTGTAATACACGATTTTTTGACCTCCAACTTTTTATCCATTTTTGGTTAAGGCGTGCACAAATGTTATAAACTTGTTTCTTAACTCCCGTCAGGAAGTTGTCTTTGACACCTCGATTAAATTTCGCAGAAATCCAGTCTATAACGTGTTTAGGTCTTCGCTGATTTTCCAACCAAAAAATAAAAAATCCAAATTTTTAAGTTTTACGAAATTTGGAAATTGATAATTTTTTTATTCGCAAGTATACGCAAATTTTTTTTTCAAAATCTGTTAGCCAGCATTGTCACCTTTCACCAGATACTTATTTCTACGAGAATACACCCCGATACCGAAAGTTCTACTCCAAAGAACATATGGACGATACCACAGACTATCCAAAGAACAGTCAAAAGTGTTCCTGACTATTCAAATGATGATGGATATTTTTGGAATAAAACCATATACTCAAAATGAACAGCAATCACATCAAGAAATAGAGCAAGTGGTTCACGACGAACATTCACCAAATCGACAACAAGTTCAGAATTTCGCAGATATAGAACGTCAAGCAGATGCTGTTTCCATAACTGATTAGCTCTTTGGAAGATGACCGGCGATCACCTGTGATGTTTAGCACACCAATAGCTCCACCAACACTTTCAAAACAAGCTCGCAGTCGTAGACCGCCACGCAGATTTTTCAAGGAATTTTAAAAATGTCAATAATTAATAAAACGCGAATTGCATAATTACTAACATTAAAAACTTTTTTTACTAAAACATTACAAATTAACAAAGGGAATAAAATACCTGTAACTCGAAAGACAGTTGAAACAAGAAGAAAGTTAATAGAGAACAATGGCTTCTATGTAAAGCCTAGGATTACGGTTTACAATAAAGCAGGTATTGATAAATGACTCTATAATGACAACCATCGATGGCAGTTAATACAAGTATAACAGATAGGGATTTCGATATAGATAATAAAGGATACAATACATACATACATACATAAGACCATAATTGTTTTCTTACTGTCTCTGCTGGCGTAGCTACCACCGTCGAGGTGAACAATCGCTGAGCAAGCAAGAAAAGATCAAAGTCCGACTACTGTTGGTACATATGATGACCTTGAAATCGACGGATAAGATAAAAAGGGGATTACGCAAAAATTTAAGCATTACAAGCCATTAGGGATGCCAGTTATAGAATTTTTAAACATGAGCGGGAACATTATAACAAATGAAGGGACAAGTAAAAATTACATATTTTATACCCTCAGCCTTTATGCCTCATCGAAATAATGGTTTTAGACCCCAAGTATGTTTGTACGATATCCGTTTCAGACAATTTTGAGTCGATCTAGCAATGTCCGTCCGTCTGTCTGTCTGGCTGGCTGGTGCGCACGATAACTCTCGAACGGATGAATCGATTCGGTTCAAATTTTGGGCATATAAATATTTTGTCCAGATTTGATTTAAGTTCGAAGATGGGCCATATAGGTCCACTCCTTCAGGTACCTGCCCCACAAATGTTCAAAAATTGTCGCAAAATTTGTGCGCACGATAACTCTTGAAGGGAATAACCGATTTGGTCCATACTTTACACATCGTGTAATTTCTACCAAACTTAGATGAAGTTCCAATATGAACTCAATCGGTCCACTCCTTCGGGTACCTCCCACACAAAATTTCGTAAAAGTTCAGTTTAGGACCTGGTCTCGAATCGCTTTGGTTTTTGTTTACGCAAGTTTTATTCGCTGTCCTCTATACGACGCTGTAAGTTTCATTAGGGGCAAGTCCATACTTCCTGAGAAAATAGCCTGAATGTTACAAAAAACCCTATGACACCGTGTGTAGTGGCTTTCGTAATATTTTGTCCAAAATTAGTTCAAGTTCAAAGATGGATTATATCGGTCCACTCCTTCCGGTACCTCCCCCACAAAAGTTCGAAAATGTTCGGAAAATTTGTGCATACGATTACTCTTGAAGGGAGGAACCGATTTGGTCCATACTTTGCACAGTATGAAATTTCTACCAGACTTAGATGAGGTTCTAATATGGACTCAATCGGTAAACTCCGTCGAGTACCTCCCACACGAAATTTCGGAAAAGTTCAGTTTAGGACCTGCTCTCGAATCGCCTTGGTTTTGGTTGTAGCATCGTGTATTCACTGTCCCCTATACGAAGGTACAAGTTTCCTCAGGGCAAGTCCATACTTCCTGAGAAAATAGCCTGAAAGTTGAAAAACAAACCCTATGACACCATGTTTATGGGTGGAAGCGCAAGATAATTCTCCAACGGATATGCCGATTCCGGCCAAAATTTGGCCATCGTAATATTGTTTCCAAACTTAGTTTAAGTTCGTAGATAAACCATATCGGTCCACTCCTTCAGGTACCTACCCCACAAAAGTTCAAAAATGTTCGGAAAAATTGTGCGCACGATAACTCTTAATGGGAGTGAAATCGGTCACTTCCATACTTTGCACATTCTCATAATATCTACCAGATATAGATCAGGTTCGAATATGGATTATATTTGTCCACTCCATCCGGTACCTCCCACACACAATTTTGGATAAGTTTACTTTAAGACCTGCTATTGAATCACTTTGATTTTTGTTGAAGCAACTTACATTCGGTTCCTCAATTACGATGGTAAAAGTTGTTTCAGGGGCAAGTCCATACCTCTTGAGAAAATAGCCCGAATGGTGTAAAAACCCCGTATGGCACCCCCATTGGTCTATGTCGGTCTATTCCTTTAAGTACATTATCCGCAAAATTTTTGAACTTTTATCCTAATCAAAATTTTTGTCGGTCGACCAAAATTTTGAAAGCCCCTAAATACATAAGTTTTTTTGTGAAAAAAGTGTTTCAATTTGCACAGGCTGAGGGTATATCTCTGTCGACAAAGCCGACTGATACTTTTTTACTTGTTGTATGGCAAAAGTAATAATAATTATAAAACCATAATCTTTATAAATAAATGCACAAATGTTATAAACTTGTTTCTTAACTCCCGTCAGGAAGTTGTCTTTGACACCACGATTAAATTTCGCAGAAATCCAGTCTATAACGTGTTTAGGTCTTCGCTGATTTTCCAACCAAAAAATAAAAAATCCAAATTTTTAAGTTTTACGAAATTTGGAAATTGATAATTTTTTTATTCGCAAGTATACACAATTTTTTTTTCAAAATCTGTTAGCCAGCATTGTCACCTTTCACCAGATACTTATTTCTACGAGAATACACCCCGATACCGAAAGTTCTACTCCAAAGAACACATGGACGATACCACAGACTATCCAAAGAACAGTCAAAAGTGTTCCTGACTATTCAAATGATGATGGATATTTTTGGAATAAAACCATATACTCAAAATTAACAGCAATCACATCAAGAAATAGAGCAAGTGATTCACGACGAACATTCACCAAATCGACAACAAGTTCAGAATTTCGCAGATATAGAACGTCAAGCAGATGCTGTTTCCATAACTGATTAGCTCCTTGGAAGATGAACGGCGATCACCTGTGATGTTTAGCACACCAATAGCTCCACCAACACTTTCAAAACAAGCTCGCAGTCGTAGACCGCCACGCAGATTTTTCAAGGAATTTTAAAAATGTCAATAATTAATAAAACGCGAATTGCATAATTACTAACATTAAAAACTTTTTTTACTAAAACATTACAAATTAACAAAGGGAATAAAATACCTGTAACTCGAAAGACAGTTGAAACAAGAAGAAAGTTAATAGAGAACAATGGCTTCTATGTAAAGCCTAGGATTACGGTTTACAATAAAGCAGGTATTGATAAATGACTCTATAATGACAACCATTGATGGCAGTTAATACAAGTATAACAGATAGGGATTTCGATATAGATAATAAAGGATACAATACATACATACATACATAAGAGCATAATTGTTTTCTTACTGTCTCTGCTGGCGTAGCTACCACCGTCGAGGTAAACAATCGCTGAGCAAGCAAGAAAAGATCAAAGTCCGACTACTGTTGGTACATATGATGGCCTTGAAATCGACGGATAATATAAAAAGGGGATTACGCAAAAATTTAAGTTATAGAATTTTTAAACATGAGCGGGAACATTATAACAAATGAAGGGACAAGTAAAAATTACATATTTTTATACCCTCAGCCTTTATGCCTCATCGAAATAATGGTTTTAGACCCCAAGTATGTTTGTACGATATCCGTTTCAGACAATTTTGAGCATATAAATATTTTGTCCAGATTTGATTTAAGTTCGAAGATGGGCCATATAGGTCCACTCCTTCAGGTACCTCCCCCACAAATGTTCAAAAATTGTCGCAAAATTTGTGCGCACGATAACTCTTGAAGGGAATAACCGATTTGGTCCATACTTTACACATCGTGTAATTTCTACCAAACTTAGATGAAGTTCCAATATGGACTCAATCGGTCCACTCCTTCGGGTACCTCCCACACAAAATTTCGTAAAAGTTCAGTTTAGGACCTGGTCTCGAATCGCTTTTGTTTTTGTTTACGCAAGTTTTATTCGCTGTCCTCTATACGACGCTGTAAGTTTCATTAGGGGCAAGTCCATACTTCCTGAGAAAATAGCCTGAAAGTTACAAAAAACCCTATGACACCGTGTGTAGTGGCTTTCGTAATATTTTGTCCAAACTTAGTTCAAGTTCAAAGATGGATTATATCGGTCCACTCCTTCCGGTACCTCCCCCACAAAAGTTCGAAAATGTTCGGAAAATTTGTGCATACGATTACTCTTGAAGGGAGGAACCGATTTGGTCCATACTTTGCACAGTATGAAATTTCTACCAGACTTAGATGAGGTTCTAATATGGACTCAATCGGTAAACTCCGTCGAGTACCTCCCACACGAAATTTTGGAAAAGTTCAGTTTAGGACCTGCTCTCGAATCGCCTTGGTTTTTGTTGTAGCATCGTGTATTCACTGTCCCCTATACGAAGGTACAAGTTTCCTCAGGGGCAAGTCCATACTTCCTGAGAAAATAGCCTGAAAGTTGAAAAACAAACCCTATGACACCATGTTTATGGGTGGAAGCGCAAGATAATTCTCGAACGGATATGCCGATTCCGGCCAAAATTTGGCCTTCGTAATATGGTTTCCAAACTTAGTTTAAGATCGTAGATAAACCATATCGGTCCACTCCTTCAGGTACCTACCCCACAAAAGTTCAAAAATGTTCGGAAAAATTGTGCGCACGATAACTCTTAATGGGAGTGAAATCGGTCACTTCCATACTTTGCACATTCTCATAATATCTACCAAATATAGATCAGGTTCGAATATGGATTATATTTGTCCACTCCATCCGGTACCTCCCACACACAATTTTGGATAAGTTTACTTTAAGACCTGCTATTGAATCACTTTGATTTTTGTTGAAGCAACTTACATTCGGTGCCTCAATTACGATGGTAAAAGTTGTTTCAGGGGCAAGTCCATACCTCTTGAGAAAATAGCCCGAATGGTGTAAAAACCCCGTATGGCACCCCCATTGGTCTATGTCGGTCTATTCCTTTAAGTACATTATCCGCAAAATTTTTGAACTTTTATCCTAATCAAAATTTTTGTCGGTCGACCAAAATTTTGAAAGCCCCTAAATACATAAGTTTTTTTGTGAAAAAAGTGTTTCAATTTGCACAGGCTGAGGGTATATCTCTGTCGACAAAGCCGACTGATACTTTTTTACTTGTTGTATGGCAAAAGTAATAATAATTATAAAACCATAATCTTTATAAATAAAAATCAAATGTCGTTTGTTGGTAATGACATCAGTTGAGAACGGCTGGACCGATTTGGATAATTCTTTTTGTGAAATGTTCGCCATAACCCGACTTATGCAAAGAAACCACGCCCCCTGTTTCAATTTTTATCATTTCTTCAAAAACTACTAAACCAAAATTGTCAGGGAATGTGCAGGAATGGCCCCCGGTATAAATGGGCTACAAATTTGTTGAATTTCGGAAGGGGCGGGTGCAAGGATGACTCCCGGCGAAAATAGACTGCATAGTTTGTTTGATATTAAAAAACGCTACATTTTCAATAATAAGGAATGTATCAGTTTGAAAATTTACGAATTTATCTAAAATATGCCACCGTGGTGCAATGGTATGCACACCCGCCTTGCACGCTAAAGGTCGTGGGTTCGATTCCCAGGCCAGCCAACATCAAATTTTCAACGGTGGCAAAATACCCCTCAGTGATGTTGGCGACATTTCCTGAGTATTTCAGCCTTGTAAAACTTCTCTGCAAGTGGTGTCTTAGGACACGCTGTTCGGACTCGGCAATAAACAGTAGGTCCCATATCATTGAGCTAATATGAATCGGGGTGCACTCATTGATATGAGAGAAGTCTCCCTTGTCCCATCTGGGATGTTTGTGGAACAATTATTATTATTATCTAAAATATAGGTACTTCTTTTGGGCCTAAAGACCCGACCACGTCTACTTTCTCAAATATGTTATATCTCCAAAATCCTGAATCTATTTCCATAAAATTTGCAGTAAATGCTCAAGGTCTTGTAACAACCCACCCTACCTGGTCCTATTTCCGGAGGAAGTGGCTACCTTCTCGCCCCAGCCGTGCTCAGTCATGGGGGGTTGCTTTCCTCGGATAATAGCATTCGGGTCCGCTTACATAAAGTAACATTTTAATAAGGTAGCTCTTATTAAGGGAGTAGATCCCTAGAAATAAATGAAGTTGGGGAAGAGTAAGAGGAGTGACGTAAGAAAAGACGTGGCCTACGGTATCAGTCAGCCACTAGCGGTTCCACCGCCCACCCAACCATTGTATAGAAGTTCATATATTCTAGACCCAGTTATAGAAATCCCTTATGAATTCCCATTCATCTTTCGTGCGAAATAAAGCAAATTAGTTTAGTTTGTATTCATAATCAATTATATTTTCAACAATAAAAATAACAAAAAGTAAGTTGCAATGGTGTTAACAAGTAGTTTTGATCGCGAAAATAGTTTGATTAGCAGTTTCACTGTTGATTGGAAACAAAATGATTGGAAAAAATGAAAAAAAATCGTTCGAAAACAAGAAAACTAAATTGATTGTACAGTTAATATTAAGCGTAAAACTTATACATTAATTTTGTGACTAAAAGATTATGACTATGGGTATTATTTGATTTTTCCCCAAACCGGTGGTCATAATAAAAAAATAATGTAGTAAAAAAGTGTCTTGCTAGGTGAACGAGCAAATACAATGAGAATATATATAGATTTATAACGTCGACTTACCAATAAAGATCACCGTTGTCATCAGGCCTGAGGATAATGGTTATAGCTATATTACATTACGTGTATTTCATGTGTATGTTTTGAAGTTTTTTGTCCTCGTGTAATTCTTTGTGTGTGCGAAAAATGACATTTTACATATGATTTATAATTTTTGCTATTACACCAGTATATGTTTTTTTTTGTGTGACATAACCTATAAATGTAAACAAATCCTTTATCAAATCGATTTATTTAAGTTTCTTTAAGAAATTATTTCTTTCAGCAAATTTTGCAAATTTCTGCTTTCATCAAAACAAACAAATCAGCTGTTTTCTATTTATTGTACATACAAAAATAGGAAGGGCTCTAAAACAAAAAAGTTACACATGGGTTCACACATCATTTTGATAGATGAAATTTTTTATATGGATCACACTATGTGTACAACATGTAGATGTAAAAAATGCAAAACATACACATGAAATACACGTAATGTAATATACCTATTATTTGGTTATTCAAATTGCATCCCCCGTTTAGGTTAAATTCAAGTATTTGGGGTAAATCAAATGTAAAACTATAGGTGTGTTCGTTTACTCAACAATTTGTACAAGTTCAGTAACTTCTACTGTAGAGTAAACGAACAACATACAGTAACAATTTGTGCAAATTTTGAGTAAACGAACACACATTATGTGTTGATTTTTATCGTGTAATAAAAGTTGAGTTCTCCATTTAAATATATAAGTTCCGGTTTCCAATATTAACCTTGAAGGGCAGAGGATGATATGACCGGTGCAAAAAGGATGTTACGATCTTATATCAAAATTAAATCAGATCATTCTAGTTACACAGCTTTTAGTTTGGTTTAGTCCTGTAAAAGGATGTTCTTGAAATGTTCGATCTTCAGGATATTAGGAATATTAATATTTCAATTACTGTATGGAAGCTAAGATTGAAAAATCGCTAAATCACAAAAAATTCCAAATCTTTAACTTATTTTCAAGGATTCGTCCTGCCTTCACTGATAAATTGCAAAATCATCATATCATAATATAATTTCTTGAAAAATCTTCTGAATAATAAAATGTACTGGACAGCAATGACGACTACCGCCAACGAAACTCACAGTCTGCCGTGGCAATGAATGAATGAATTTCAGAGGAGGTGGGGTACCTTCCCACGCATTTCTTTCAAACGCTATATGTGTATATGCCAAACTTATGATTATATCGGTTTCAGCATTAATTTTGGCAGACAATGGGGTTGTGTCTCCGACCTTAGGTAAATATTTGGAGCCAAAATACCGAACCACTCACTTTTTTATATATGTTATGTCTTTTTTAAATATGTTATGTCTTGAAAACTGACTGAAAACTATTGAACATAATTTTATGAAATTTTCAGAAAATGTTCAGGAATGACCCGTGGTTTAAAATGCCATATATTTGATGATGAATTTTGGGACCTGTTGTTTTATAATCGCCATATTTGCTAAACTTATGTTCTTTCTTGGTGCCCGAAGCCAGACCACGGCCAGTTTTTAAGTATGTATGTTATATCTCGAAAACTAGCGAACCGATTTTTACGAAATTTTGTGAAATGTACCGTGGTACATGTAGGCATGAATTTCAAAGGTGACACGGTATACCCCCTATTAAGAAAAACGGCATATTTACAAATGTCCTTAAATGGTGAAGTTCAACGGTCCATCACCATGAAAAACAAAAAACATGTACGTCTCAATAAGCGGGAGAATTTGACTTGACCATATTTTAACTTTTGTTATTAGATCGCTTTAGGACGATAATAAATCCTAAAAAACAATGGGCTAAAAAATCCGACAAAGTCCGCAAGAGAAAAGAAAGTTTGCAGATAAAATCTGTTGATAAATTTAAAATCCTCAATGAAAAAATCAGTCCATTGTCAAGGACCCAAAGAAAGAGGTTGAAAATACCTATTTTTGAGTTGCAAAGCATAAACTCCATAAAAAGTTGTCATTAAAACGCAATACGACGGGTCAGCAACGCAGACCTGGGGCTGGATTCTTGTTCTATGAAATCTTGAAATGAAAAATATTTGCCTTATAAAATTTTTCATTTGACATTTATTTCCTTTATAAAAATTTTCATTTCAAATTTTCATAGAACAAGAATTGAACCCCTGGCAACAGTTCAGCTTTTGAAGTGACAGGTCAACAACTTATAATGTGCACTACACACAAGTCTTTAGCATCGTTCCAGAACTAAAAAGTTTTTACACATTTAACACATTTTGAACATTTTTCCCCGAAATGCGTTCCCGTAAACCAAAAAAGTTGCAAAATGTTCACTTCTCTTTGAACAAAAATGGCGCTGAATGGCTCTCTCTTTAGAAACTTTTTACACGACAAATTTGAGCGAGCAAAAATGTGCAACATGTTTGCCGGCTTCCGATTGACTGACACGCCGACTTTGACAATTGTTTCAGTTTTTTGACGTTTCTGCCATTTTTCCGTTCCCGTACATTTTGAAAAAATGTGTGTGTTGGACTCATTTTTGACAGTTTTCTCTTTTGAACATTTTACCATTAAAAAAGTACTGGAACGAACTTTTATCTTCGTAACATAAATCGTTGCTTATTACGTTCATATTTTTTGAGAATTTTTCCATTCCTTTTTTTTAATAAACTTTTTAAAATAAAACGATTTAATGGTTGGTGTTCATAATGGCGTCCTCCTCGGGAGGAAATTACCACGCTTGCCTACACCCAGTGGAATAAAGCCCCTCCTCTCTTAGGCGTAAAAAGCAAAAAACCAGCGCAACAATTCATCTAGGGAATTCTTTGAATTACCCTTCCTTTCTTCAATCAAAAACAATGAAACAATGCCCAAAATATATTGTAATGAAATACAAATATGCAGAAAGACCATTGAATACTTTCAACATTTTCCTCTTGTCCAAGGCGATACAAGGCGTGTCCAGTGAGCCGACAGTAAAAACTGTATTTACATGGGATGGAAATATGTTATTCTTAACAAAAAACGAAGCTCAGGCTTCTCGTGTAGCAGGTATCTACCCCATTGAATGCATACTACATCCGACATTAAATACCATTAAATGATTCATACACAGTGACCTTCTCACTAATCTTAGCAATATTAGCGAAGAACAGATCGTGGAAGGAATGAAATCCCAGGGAGTCAGTGCATGTCAAAAGATCACATCTTATAAAGACGGTAAAGTAACTAACACACCAATGCACGTTCGTAGTTTTGATCTCTACGACTTGCCAGAAACTGTCGAAGTTCGAATGATTCCATGTAAAATCAGGGAATATATCCCAAAACCATTGCAGTGTAAAAACTGTTGAACTTTTGAATTCTTCGCCTGGCTTCATTTTTGACATTTTGTTTCGACATTCAATTTGTTCAATCTGAAAAATAGAATTTGGCTCTAATTTTTATGTTTGGTACTAATTATTTACGAACAATTAATATTAAAAAATTGCATTTTATTTGATATATTGAAATAATTATGTTTATAGCGCCCATGAATTTTACGCTTCGATGTGTGATACCAAGAAATAAGCGGCCTAGTGAAGAAATAAGCCAAGCAGGAAAATTAAGCTATGAACTGACTGTGTTCTCACCTTAACTGCAAAAACCCGAACCGTTTCAACAATAAAAAATGTCCAGCAATACTGCAAAGAAAGAAGCTACTGAAATAAAAAATTAAAAACAAATGCTCATTCAATGAAGCACTTCAACAAACACCAAAAAATATTTCGTTTGAAATAACTACAGAAACGTTAGAAAATGCTATAGAAGAGCGTAGTAAGAGACTGAACATAACTAATAAAGAAAACAATAACACCTCAGCCACCGTTACTGAACAAAACATCAGTGTTCATCAACAGTCACAAATTAAGAATAAAACAACAAAAACTACCGAAATAACAACTCACGCAACAAAATCCACCACAGGAAATTCAACATCTATACTTAACAGAGATACCCTCTCTGTTAATTCTCTATTAAATAAAATTAAACCACCTACATCACAAACAAATACACAAACATCTACTACCGATCTAAAACAATAAAAAAACAACAATCACAAACTACAGCTCATCAACTCTCAACAAACCTCATTCAGCCACTCTCAATATCTCAAAAAACATCTCTGAAGAAACTACTCAATATGTTTTTTTTTTAATTTGAAAAATATATATTTTAATTCATTTTTTATTAGTAATAAACACATGTTTATAAATATATGTACGCATTCTTAGAATACAAAAACAAAAAACACTCATTGTGAATTAATATAAAAACATAAAATAGAATTCATGTATGGATATAGTTTAAATAAATATTTATTTCTCGCTAAGCTTTTTGGCGAGGTGTGATTTCTTAACCAGGTGGAATGCCTTTTTAATTTCCTTTTTATATTCCCTCTCGTCATATCCCTCGCGCTTTGACACTTCTGTAATAAATAATTTATATTAATGTTTATGTTAAAAAAATATTTAATTTACAAATGGTTAACAATTTTACTTACCAAAAATTAATTTATTTAGATTTTCAAAGGATTTAAAAGCCATTTTTCCTTTTATTCCTTCGAAGTTATAATTCAAAACTAATTCTTCGGAAATTACTCTACTTAATTTTTTTGTAACTCTTGAAGGTAACAGTATTCTCTCCATGATGGGGATCTGGAAAATAAAACGAATTTGCCGTTAAAATTAAGATTAGTATCTTGGAATTAAATACTTACAATTTTTGGTCAACTTTGTGGAGATCTGACTCAGTTTTTATGGGGAAGTTTTTTTCGCATCCTGTGTAAGTAGAGTATCCAATTTTTATTAAATTAGTTATAATATAATGTTCATGGAATAAAATACTTACCATTTAGTATGTAATTTAATTTTCTCAATATCTTCTATTCGGGCCAATTCTACAATATAAGAATTTTGTTATTTATTTATTTATTAATATATTGATATTAAAAGTGGTTTACCTGTTTTTTATTTTCGTCAGTTTGAAGTATTGCGTTATGCGGTGCAAGAGGTGTAGCAAATTGTTTTTTATTACAGACATTTTAAGTTTTGGTTTAATATCAAGTTTTAGAATTTAATTCTGCTTATGGAGAATTGGAAGAAATAGAAATTTATTTTGGTATGGCAATCGAATCAGTTTATATAAAATATCGTCACAGTTAAAAAGTTCAACAGTTGTGCAAGTGGATCCTTCGCTTAAAAATATTCCAATATCTAATGATTGCATTGGCTCTGTATAAAAATTTGCGCAATTCAAAATTGTATGTCTCCCTATATAAAGTTTATTTTCGACAGTTGAGAACTTTTTTATTTCTACTGGAAATCCAGGTTTGACAAAACAAAATTTATCAGCGCTTTTTATACCTTCCACCATATGGAGGGTATAATTAAATTTGTCATTCCGTTTGTAACACATCGAAATATTCGTCGGAGACCCTATAAAGTATGTACAGTATAGTCTCGATAATCCAGACGCTCGTTAATCCGGACAATGCGGTAATCCGGACACTAAATTTGTTTACATTGTAGACTCGGTAATCCGGACATCACATATTTTTCTTACCTCGATAATCCGGACATCAATATTTATTTCCTATCTTCAGCTATAGATTCTTATTTATTTCATTGAAGTTTTCATTCTTAGCAATAGCAATTGGTGTATAAATAAGAAATATCGTTTTTCAACGTTTTCAGTCCAAATCTCGTCTTTCTGGCTAGCCACTGTTGACTCAGCTATACAGTCAATATGGAATTAACTATTTGAATCTGTCGAATGATTTTTCTACCCTTCAACCATCGATAGCTGACTATGATAAGCAACAGTAGTTTAAGCCTAGTGTTGGGTAGCCTAGTTCCCCTAAAAATCGATGTTGGGTGTTCCTTTCCTCTAAGGGAACTGGTTCATTAGACCTCCGATTAGTGACAAATTCCATTAGATCTGTGTAATGTATTCCAAGGATATTTTATCTACAGATGTTTAAAACATTTAAAGCTAACTCATTTTTTGAGTTACCGACAAAAGTCGGTAAAACTAAAACGCAAAATTATGAATGAACAGTTTAAATAGAAGTTGACAGCACTCTTGCTAAAGGCAGATCTTAACGACCACTTTTTTGATCGCTAACTTACTGAAAAATATAGGTAATTACCGAAAGTTAATTTTACCGATTTTTCGGTAACGCAAAGATGTGTTGGAGAAAAGTACTTCTTGTACAGAAATTGCAATAAATTATTTAAAAACGCATGGCTCCTTTTACGTTCATTTTTTGATATAAAAATCTTCGGTAACTACGGATTGTTATATTGTATTCTCATATTTATAAAACCAATATATTTAAATTTCATTGTCTTATTCGAAAGCTATAACATTTATATAAAGTGATGATGTTAAGCCAATGGGGGAATACTCCAGACTTAAACAATAATTTATATAAAATAATAGCTTTTTTTGGTTTCGACGACAAAAACATTGAATAAATACACACCGATTGTAGAGAAGTTTTAGACTGCAAAAATACACAGGAAATACGCTGAAAAGTAAAATTAAGAAATAAATTTGGTAGTCAGGAAAGGTGCTTAAAATGGTCGAAACCCGGGATATTTGCTTAATATAAATTCGTTTACCTTAGATGTCAGGTTATTACCTAGTAAACGTCCGATATTAATGAATTTAACTTACGAAATGATGTGTTTTCTGACTACTCGGTAATCCGTACAATTCGATAATCCCGACATCGCCGAAACATGTGGTGTCCGGATTATCGAGACTATACTGTATATTATTGATCAGATTATATGTCGATTTGACAATGTCCGTCTGTCTGTTGAAATCAAGATACAGCTCGCAATTTTAAAGATTTGATACAGAAGTTTTTATTACTTGCAGGATGGTTGGTATTGAAAATGGGATGTATCGGCCCACACCTTCATATAGCCCCCATAGAACGGTACCTCCCGATTTTCGGTATTTTTAAGGTTTTAGCTTCATCATCCTACCAAAATGGCAGAAATTTGGTACGTAGTCTTCTTTAGGGGTATAAAACTTTTCCCCAGAAATTTGTCGGTATCGGTCTACACCTTCATATAGCCCCCACAGAATGGTACCTCCCGGTTTTCCGTATTTTGAAGGTTTTAGCTTCATTATCACACCGAAATGGCTGAAATTTGGTACTTAGTCTACGTTGGTGGTATAAAACTTTCCCCCCAGAACTTTGTCGGTATCGGTCCATGCCTTCATATACCCCCCATAGAACGGTACCTCCCGATTTTCGGTATTTTGAACGTTATGGCCTCAATATTCCACCGAAATGGCTGAAATTTGATATTTAGACTTCGTTGGGGGTACTCAAACTTTCCCTTTAAATTTGTCGGTATAGGTCCACGTTTCGATATAGCCCCCATAGAACGGTACCTCCCGATTTTCGTAATACTGAAGATTGTGACGTCAATATCCAACCAAAATGGCTGAAATTCGTTGTTTTGTCTTTCAAGAGTTATAAAATATTCCAAAAGAGTATTATCAGTAAACTTAAAAAGACACCTGGAAGAGTTAGCGATGTATCACACCTTTTTTATTATATTTTGTTGTATTCTCCTCAGTATCTTCTATATATTCATCATGTAAAATTTTACTATTTAACTGCTCCAATATCTTTATTGGGCTTTTTACTTGTTTTTTTAACTGTTGCAAATAATTTTCAAAGTCGTAGGCTGAGAAACTTCCCAAAAATCCTACTTTTGCTACACACTCTGTAAGATGCAGAAGTGAATGTACATTGTACGAAACATGATGTTCCCCAAATATTACTGGAAAGGCTTCAACATAATATTGTATCATTTGTGATGCTGTATTTAAATATTCATGATAACTTTGTGCTGCTATCAGAATCCTGTATGCGCAATGTAACAAGCAAAAAGGATAATAAAAATCGCTGTCAACAATATCAGCCAATACAACTATCCCAGTATATAAAACGAACTGCTTAAATTCAGTTGCTTTCCAACGATGTACTTCCACTAAACCTCTAGGTTTTCTACAAAACTCCATAGTTATAAATGGGACAAGGGATACTAATTTGACCGAGAGTTCCTCTTTCTTCGCCTGATTTAGTTTAGTTTTGCCACTTAGAAGTAAGATTAAAGTTTTTTTGTCACACCTAAATCAATTAGATGCATAGGATCTAAAGGAAATTGACTTATCATACCAATTCCAATATCTTCTAACCATAAATTCGCATCCACCGTTTGTCTATGAAAACTGTCGTTTTTTCTATCTTTAAAATCTTCATCAGTTCGGGGAGATCCGCATGACGTACTAAAAACCGTTCTATTATTTAATCTCCTACATTTTTGCGTGCATTGCAACATCCGTCTAAGGCATTGTGACCAACGGTTTGGCAAAGAAACGCGCGTGAATACTAGCTGAACCCTGCGCGCTTTGCTGCCACGACTACGATAAAATATAACGAATAAATATAGGAGATATGAAGGAGTTATATACCTATTCAGGTTATGGAGCTACTATGGTATTTTTTTAAGTTTCAGGAGGTAACACTCCTTCGAAAGCCTTACCGCCTATAAGTATTCCTAATGATTTAGATATATCATAAAAAACATAAATCTTAAGAAGTCTCTCAAAGATATGATACTTAACAGCCTTGGTCAATTCCTTCCCAACTTTAAGTACTTCTGTAAATAATGATGACTTTTACTGACTGCTAAGTCTTCAAAATTTCATTGAATTTGAACATACGTAACAAAAACATTAAATCGACCGAAAATATATATGGGTAGCTATATTCCTATATGAACCGCTCTCGATATAATTTGTCATATTTATTTTTAGACCAAATCCCGTCTTACATTTTATGCATAAAATACGGAAAATCAGCCGAAAATATATACGGGAGCTATATTCTAATCTGAACCGATTTCGGTATAATTTGTCCCATTTATTTCTAGAACGAATTGCGTCACGTGTTGGGGGAGATCGCATCACATATTTTATAATTTATTTTGAATCTATCATAATTTGTTATAATTGTTTGTTTTATATAATTTGCTATGTTTTACTCATTGATTTTATAATTTAATTGAAAATTGTTTAAATTTCATTATTATCGACCCACCTCAATGTTGTGTATTTCGTACTTTGTCGTCCCACCCTAACGTACGTAGGTACGTTGGGCACATTTAGTCCGTTTTGTTAGTCGCAAGAAAACAACAACAACATTGCATACATAAAGTTTATGCATTTGCGTGTTCTTCGTTTTCTTCCTTTATGTTTCAAGGGCAACAACGACAAAGTTGTTAGAAGCTGTTCTGTATGTATGTTCGTACATACATATTAGCAACTGTGGCCCTTTTTAGGTTGTTTGTTTTGGTCATTAAATTATTGATCAATTTCTTGTTTGTCGCTCTATGTGTTTCAAATTTCATTTTGTTCCTCTCTTTGTGTGGCCCTACAAGAAGGGATTGTAATCAAATAGTTGTTAGTTGACAAATAACCGGCTTAACTAGCGAATCAAATAAAATTGTGAATTTTTAAACCGAAAATAAACAAGTGTTTTATTAATTCGTTCGGGCGCAAATAATAAAACTTTCTGTGCGAACATTTTGGCGACCGTGACAGGACGGTAGTCATAAAATTAAAGTAAATTAATTATTAAAATAATTAATTGAACAATTAAAGTGAAATAAAGAATTATTGTGTCTCAGTGCCTTTCGTCGTTGTTGTTGTTCTGCACATTCGGTGTAACAACAGAACAAATAATTCGTCGCTTTAATAACCTATCGTGGTTTCGATTAATTTTAATTTCTACCGTCGTTCAAAAATATATTGTTGTTGAAAAGAATAAATATTATTCTTTAGCAGAAAGTGGATTTTTGTTGCGAAGAACTTTGGTGTTACGCAATCGCGGTAAACACATACATACATACATTGATCGTCGTTCGTGGAAAGTGTTGGAAAATACACTTATACAATCAAGAATTTTCTAATTTGTATTAGAAAATAAAATACTTCGACAAAAATATCTCCATCTTGAGTGAAATTTTGTGGTTTTGCATAAACATTTTTGGCGCTTTTATTTGAAAATAGAAGCCAAGTTCTCTTTTGTTGTTCGATTGTGATTCTCTAGTATAGTTTCTCAAAATGCCAAGAGACGATATTGAGTTCGTGGAAGAGAATGCTAGTGGTTCGGACCTAGCTTCTCTTAAATTACAACGTAGTTCAATAAAGAAAAATATTACAAACATACAAAAGAAAGTGGAAAAAGATGGTTCGAAAATGGATTCGACCATTTTAGAATGTCGTCTCGAAATATTAGAAGGATATTTTAAACAATTGTGCGATGTACAAAGTAAAATCGAAGCTATTAATGCTAATGACAATGGAAGAAGTGATTTAGAAGAAACATTTATCGTTGCAAAAGCCAAAATATTGAAATTGATTAACAAAAATCGTGGCTCAGTGGCAGTGGACAATAGTTTAATGAATGTTTCTATGGCTTGTGGTTCAAATTCTCGTTTGCCTTCACTTAAGTTGCCCAACTTCGATGGAAAATATTGCGAATACCAAAGATTTATCACAGCGTTTAACAATATCGTGAATGATAACCCGTCGATTAGTATAATTGAAAAATTCAATTACTTGTTGAACTGTCTTTCGGGTCCTGCCTTAGCTGTCGTCGAACCGTTTCAAGTTTGTGAAGAAAACTATGAAAAAGCTTTAAATCGATTGGAAGAAAGATATGACAATAAAGTGCTCATATTCTTAGAACATATCGAATCGTTATTCAACGTTCCCAAAATGCAAAAGAGTGATAGTGTTTCGTTGCGCCATCTTATTGATACCGTATCTGCTGTTCGTGGTTCGTTGTTGTCGCTCGGATCAGAGGCGGATGTTATGAATGCAATTTTAGTGCATATGGTTCTATCGAAAGTGGACAATGAAACAAAAGACAATTATGATGAGAAACAAGATTTTAAATCGTTGCCTTCATGGGACTTGTGCTATGAACTTTTAAGTCGTCGTTGTCAGTTTCTCGAAAGTCATAGAAAGAGAACTGAACTTGTTGAAAATGTCATTCTAAACAAACCTAAATCACCTAAATTCAATCGGTCGGCTCATACTTTTGTCAACTCAAATTCGAATTGTTCATATTGTAACTCAAGTGAACATAACATCTCAACATGCTCGTCGTTTGCCAACATTGTCGTCTCGGAACGTTTTAATTTCGTAAAACGTAGTGGACATTGCATCAACTGCCTTCGAAAAGGGCATATGGTTTCGAAGTGTCCCTCAAAATCTCAATGCAGAGTTTGTGATTCTGCACATCACACTATATTGCATATATTTAGGAGTCCAGAACAACCAAGTACTTCGAATTCGAATGGAAACTCACCGCAACTATCAACCAGCTCAAATCCAGTTTCGTTCGTGGCTCGTTCATTTCGAAGAGCTATAATTCCGACTGCAGTGATTCTGATGAAGGATAATTGTGGTTCATTTCATACTGTAAGAGCTTTACTCGATTCGTGTTCTGAGTTGAATTTTATTTCGGAAGAAACAGCAAAGAGATTGAAACTTAAATTTCGTCCATTCTCTGAAGAAATATCGGGAATTGCAGAAGTTCGAACTTCAATTAAATTTTCTGTCGACACTACAATAAAATCAAGAAGTAGTTCTTTCGAGTGGTCCTCCAGTTTCGCAGTTATCAAAACAATCTCGTCTCGTCAACCTGGCGAACACATCAATACCTCGCAGTGGAAGATTCCGCCAAACATTGAACTTGCAGATCCGTGGTTCTACAAGCCTCAGCATATCGACGTGCTCTTAAGTGCCGAAGTCTTTTTCGATTTGTTGCTGGATGGCAAAATTTCGTTCGGAAATGGTCTGCCATGTCTTACAAATACAGTTTTCGGATGGATAGTTGGTGGTTCATCGCCTAGTCGTTCTAATTCAAACTCGTTGACTTGCAATTTAACTGTAAGTATGCATGAAGATACTAATATTGATGGAACTTCAACACACACTTAAGAAAAACAATCATGTGAAGATCAATTTATCGAAAATAGTCGCTTTGATTCTTATGGAAGAGTAGCAGTTAGCCTTCCATTCAAGAAATTACCCAATTATATTGGTAACTCATTTGCAATATCTCGTAGACGTTTTTTGTCGCTCGAAAGTCGACATGAACGTGAATCAACTTTGAAATCGATGCATGAAGAATTCATGCAAGAATATGTGTCGCTCGGATACATGTCGCCCTACAACCAATCGTTGAATAATTTGCCTTATTTAATACCTCATCATTGTTTTCTGAAGCATTATAGTAGCTCTACAAAACATCGAGTCGTATTTGGTCCTGTCTCAAGCTCCTCGTCGAATCATTGGTTGAATGATATATTGATGGTCGGTCCAACAACACAACAGGATTTGATTATCACACAATTCACGTTTCGTTTGCACAAATACGCTCTCGCTGCAGATGTCTCAAAAATGTATCGGCAGTTTCGAATTGAAAAACCAGGCGTAAGGTTTCAACTTGTTTTGTGGAAAAATAACAAAAATGATAATATAAAGGTATTCCAATTGAACATTGTTAATAAAGGCTTGTCAGCCGCCCCCTTTTCGCTTCGTAGTTTGTTTCTCATTGCAGATAAATACAAAACATCTAATGCGTGTGGTTCGGAGGTCTTACAGGATCTTTACGTCGATGACGTACTAACTGGCGCCGATATTATCGAAACTCTAGCCCTCAAGTGGGAAGAGTTATTACAAATCTTGAATTGTAACCATGTGTCTCTCATTTCGAAAGATGGCGAATCAATCGTTATTAAAACGTCGGACAACATCACCAAAACCTTGGGTGTGTCTTGGAAACATCAGCAAGATGTCTTCATTTATCGATTAAAGTTGCCTGATGTCACAAAACCTAGCAGAAGATCAATTTTGTCGCTCGTATCTAGAAATCTACGATTTACTTGGAGTTCTAAATTTTTGACAGTTGCTGCCAGCATTCTTCAATCTTTTCGTCGTCGTGCTGTCATTTTTCTCAGCAAAAAGTGGATAGCATCGAAATACAAAATCGTAAACATCGTCTTATCGTTGCACTGTTGGACAGACTCTAAGATTGTCCTCCAGTGGCTCAGACTATTTTCGTCGGCTTTGAATTATTTCGTGACAAATCGTGTCACAAAACTCAAAGAACTAACTCGAAACATGTTCTGGATACATGTACCAGTCAGAAGGAATCCAGCTGATATTCTATTTCGTTGTTGTTGTGTTCCGGAGTCGTCATTCTTCTTTTGGTTTTATAGCCAACCGTCTCTCATTGAAGAAGTCTACAATTATCTTGATACTGGAGATGAAATCATTATAAATGTTGCAGAATTTCGAAAAGCTGTTTTCTATAAAAATACTATTTGTGGAGATACTGTCGTTCATGGCATTCCGCATAAGCGTTTATCATATTCCAAATATATTCGATTAATTTGTTTTGTCTTTTATATCTCCAACAGATACCCAATAGATCGTTTCTTGAAACTTATAGATGTTGGCCATATACTTTCGTCGCAATTAGATATCGTACTTGGAAAAGTCGTCTCACTGCATTGTTACCCATCTATTGACAATAATGTTCAGCCGTCATTGCCTACAATTGTATTGTTTTCGAAAGACTTGCGAGGTGGTACTACAGATGATAACTGTGTTCCAACTGATAGCCATCTACCGAAGTCGCCCTTCTCACATCATACTTGGCCTCCAGTCATGCCGACGACCATTTATGCAGCACATTCGTATACATGCTTAAGAATTTCTTGAACCTTGACGTTTCAACGGGCGGAGGATGTTGGGGGAGATCGCATCACATATTTTATAATTTATTTTGAATCTATCATAATTTGTTATAATTGTTTGTTTTATATAATTTGCTATGTTTTACTCATTGATTTTATAATTTAATTGAAAATTGTTTAAATTTCATTATTATCGACCCACCTCAATGTTGTGTATTTCGTACTTTGTCGTCCCACCCTAACGTACGTAGGTACGTTGGGCACATTTAGTCCGTTTTGTTAGTCGCAAGAAAACAACAACAACATTGCATACATAAAGTTTATGCATTTGCGTGTTCTTCGTTTTCTTCCTTTATGTTTCAAGGGCAACAACGACAAAGTTGTTAGAAGCTGTTCTGTATGTATGTTCGTACATACATATTAGCAACTGTGGCCCTTTTTAGGTTGTTTGTTTTGATCATTAAATTATTGATCAATTTCTTGTTTGTCGCTCTATGTGTTTCAAATTTCATTTTGTTCCTCTCTTTGAGTGGCCCTACAAGAAGGGATTGTAATCAAATAGTTGTTAGTTGACAAATAACCGGCTTAACTAGCGAATCAAATAAAATTGTGAATTTTTAAACCGAAAATAAACAAGTGTTTTATTAATTCGTTCGGGCGCAAATAATAAAACTTTCTGTGCGAACATCACGCTTTCCAAATTTCAGTGAAATTGGACATATGTAGTGTGTCCAAATCTGAACCGGTCTTGATAGAATTTGGCACATTTATATTTAGAACAAATTCCGTAAGACATCCCAAATTTCAGCGACATTGGACACATATAGCGTGTTTAGAGCATCAAATACAGAAAATCGGCCTAAAATATAGATAGGAGCAATATCCAAATCTGAACCGATTTCGATATGATTTGACACATTTATGTTTAGACCAAATCCCGTTACGCATTCCAAATTTCACAGAAATTGGACATAAATAGCGAGTTTGGTTCATAAAATACAGGAAATCGGCCGGAAATATATACAGGAGCTATATCCAAATCTGAACCGATTTCGATATAATTTGGCACATTTATTTCTAGACCAAGTTCTGTAACACATTCCAAATTTCAGCGAAATTGGACATATATAGCGTGCTTGGTGAATAAACTACAGAAAATCAGCCGAAAATATATATGGGAGCTATATTCAAATCTGAACCGATCTCTATATAACTTAGCACATTTATTTCTGGAACAAATTCCGTCAGACTCTCTAAATTTCAGCGAAATTGAACATATACAGCATGTTAGGTGCATAAAATGTGGAAAATCGGCCGAAAATATATATTGGAGCTATATCCAAATCTGAACCGTCTTCGATATAATTCGGCACATTAATGCCTAGACGAAATTCCGTTACACATTCCAAAATTTCAGCGAAATTGGACGTATATATCGTGTTTGGTGTATCAAATGCGGAAAATCGCCCGAAAATATATATGGGAGCTATATCCAAATTTGAACCGATTTCGATAAAATTCGGCACATTTATGTCTAGACCAAATTCCGTTACACATTTTAAATTCCAGCGAAATTGGACATATATAGCGTGCTTGGTGCATAAAATACAGGAAATCGGCGAAAAAATATATGGGAGCTATATTCAAATCTGAACCGATATCTATATAATTTAGCACGTTTATTTCTAGAACAAATTCCGCCAGACCCTCCAAATTTCAGCGAAATTGGACATATATAGCGTGTTTGGTGCATAAAACAAGGAAATCGGCCGAAAATATATGTGTATGGGAGCTATATCCAAATCTGAATCAATCACAATATAATCTGGCACATTTATTTCTAGAATAAATTCCGTGAGAAATTCAAAATTTCAGCGTAATTGGACATATATAGCGTGTTTGGTGCATAAAATAAGGAAGTTGGCCGAAAATATAAGTGTATGGGAGCTATATCCAAATCTGAACCGATTTTGATATAAATTGACACGTTTATTTCCAGACCAAGTTCCGTCATACATTCCAAATTTCATTGAAATTGGACATAAATAGCATGTTTGGTACATAAAATAAGGAAATCGGCCGAAAATATATGTATGCGGGAGCTATATCCAAATCTGAACCGATTTGAATATAATGTAGTAAATTTATTTCTCCATCAAATTCCCGCCACACATACAAAATTTGGAGATTGCATTTGTAATAGTTCTAAAGATATTTGCATACAAAATCTAAATTTTTTGGAGGTACCTCCGGTTTTGATGCTATATCTCCAGATCAACGTGAAATTTCAAAAAATGATATAGCCTATTTTCATTCCAGGTCATGTAGCAATGTACCCTAAACATTTCAGTAAGATCTGTTCAGCGGTTTTCGAGTCTATAAGGCACAAACAAACAAACAAACAATCAAATTTCAATTTTATATATCACCAATATTTTTGAAAATTTAACATAGTTGAAGCCAAGGTTTACTCTTTTAGAACACGCGACTTGTGATTGTATATTATACAAATTAAATGGTTTTGGCTAAAATGAGATGTTTTTGGACGTGGCAAAAAATATTGGAATCAAAAGTTAATTTGCGTGGAAGCTGTGGCAACATTTATGTTAAAAAATAGGTAAAAATGGGTTGAAGCCAACGTGTCTTTTTTGTTTTCTCTTGATTTGTGAATAAACCAAACGTCTCCCAATTTTCCTGTCAAAGTAAAAGTAGAAGCAAACTAAATAAGGATCATCTCACTAATGTATTACTTTTCAAAATTTGATCTGCTTATACCATTAAATGATGCTGACATTTTGAAGCCAGATTTACAGTGTTTTTTAACATTCTCTTCTAATTTCATTCCGCAAACAGGTTTTTCAAAAAATCGTATACAGGATTGTAGAACTCGCGATTCTGAGTTATTTGATATATGTGCCGTGAATGTAGTCTACACAGCTTCATAGAAATCTGCATCCAAATACGGAAATTTTGTGCGAACATTTTTCTAAAAATCATATTTTTCGGGCCTAATTTTTACAATTGTCATTCGAATTCCTCGTACTTGATTGCACATTTTAGTTTTTTATGTTCCGGATCCAATAAATCATTCCGCGTGAAAATCCATCTACTAAAGCGCGAGTTACGAGAAATTCCAAAGTAGAAAAATCACCTAAAAATGTTTTTGAAAATATCGCGTATTTTATCGCGTTTTCTGCGGTTTGTTTCCACTGCAATGAAACAACTAGTACAGCATCTTAGTTTTAGCGGAAACAGAGATTTGAAAATTTCAATGATAAGGGAGCTACCTTCATTTTATCCCAAAAAATAGTGTGGGATGCTACATCCACGGTTCTTGATTGATCGCCTTGAAATAGATATATATCGACGTAGATTTTCATGGTGGACATTGAAATCGGATGCGGACAAAAATTGTATTCACTTTGCGCAAATTAGCGATATTTTATAGGTTTTTTAGTGCTAAGATGCAGCCGATGCTACATCTTAGCCTCCAAATTAAATTTCGAAAAATATATACAAATTAAAAGATATGGTCTTGCTGTACATGAAAATCACATGCGGACAAAATGATTTTGATAATTACGCGATTTACACGTATTTCAAATGCATATAAATTAAAATGGGTCACATAGACCCCTATTTCCATTTCAGAAGCCTTGAAATATATCCTCAGCAACCCAATTATCTTCCTCAATAGGAAAGCTTTTATATGAATGTCTATAAAGCAAAATCCGTATATTTTAATTGGAGATTTAAGCAAAATGAAATAAGTATTCCTATAGATTTTTCCAAAATTTTATACTACATATTGAATGTGAAAAAATATTTTTTCAAAAAAAAAAATTATTTTTTTAACCAAAATATGTTTTTATTTTGGCTGTGACATCGAAACTATAATACCAATCTGTATGATTTTAGTCACATTTGATTCGCCGTGAAATTTTGCTCCCATACGAATTTTTTCGTAATTTTATAGCGGGTGAATGGACCTTTATTTTGAAAAAAGTTAACTTACATTCAATACTTTATCAATTTATTATACATTTCGCGAGTACTATGTAACATTTAACAAATATTATGCAATCTACTAACTCAAGCCACTTCCAGATAACTTTTTAGTAGCAATTGCTCGCGGTAAAATAATTAGCGCTTTTATAATAATTTTTTCTTTAAAACTAAAATAAAACCGCCATAACTTTTGTCCGCATCAACAAAAATCTGGCTCGCGAGCGGATTCGTACTAGGAATTTTTTTCTTAACCTATGTACCAAAAATCTTTGATATAGCGCGAAAAAAAATTTAACATTTTTTTTTGAAATGGAATATGAAATATTTGACAACATTCGTGATATATAGATTTAATTCTCCAAGTTGAAGTCCAGTTTCTTTTAAATCATTGATTTCTTTAAGAAAATCGTGTAGATAACTATTCACACTAAACGGCTTTTTGGTTCCCAAATAAATTCAAATTGGAAATAATTCATCTACATTTATATCTAAATAAATGTCATCGCAATGTTTTAATATGCTTTCTAATTTTATTAGCTGATTTTTTAGTCCAATGTGCAGATATGAACCAGGTGGCACTGTCCTAAGTGTACATGTTTGGGTTCTAATTAAGGTTTTAGGTGACACTGGCATATCAACTGGCATACTTTGGGAAGATAAAAGTTTTAATATGTCATCAAAACACAGTCAAAGCTCAATTTGTTAGTTTGCTGACAAAACTTTCTTCTGTTTCTTCTGAATCTTCTTCCTTTTCTATATTCAAAGTAGGAATTTCTTCTACACAAATATTATTTTCACTTGCACCAATTAAGTTATCACTATTGTTTTCATTTGATGCACTTGCACAACGTTTCTTTTTATTTGATATTAAACGCCTCCAATGTCGCTTTGAATACATTTCAAAAACTTACGTCTTCGCCATCACACAAATGAAACAAAGCTAAACAAATTTACAAATTTTAACAATGACACGACATGAAGTCTCCCGAAAATAACGGGACACCAAAATCAAGAAAAAAACAAAGTATGAAACTACACATTCCATCATATATTGATTCTGGAATTTAGGCGGTAATCAACTTGCAAATTTCGTCAAATGAAATTACCATTTCGCTTCAATTGGGATGAATAATATAATGCATCCTATAACAACAGTTTTATAATCAATTTTTGATCAAATTCCATTCTTTTCTCAAATATTTTTGACAAATTCTATAATGTAAATCATATAATTTATTGCATTAATTATTTATTCTCAATGTAATACATTCTCCATTTTCCCACTGGGTAATAACGACTCTCTTAAACATTCCCCTGCAAAAATGACATAAAATTAATCTTTTATAGTACGTTTAGATTTAGGGGATCCGATCGGCCTCGGGTGTCGATTCCCTGGCGTATGTGTCAAACAAAAGCCAGTCGTTTTGTTCGACATATCGCTCATTTACTCAAATAGTGACACATCTCAAAAAATCGAGTTTCGTGGAAAACGCGTTAAAGTTGGCGATTGAAATTTGACTTCCCTACTTGAAAAGATTATTATACAAAAACTACAATAACTACTTGGATCATATTTTGCAAACAGCTAGCCAGATATTACTGCTAAATTTCTGTGCAAGACCAAGCACGATTTGACGTGTTTCAGTGCTTCATAGACTCCAAAAACGTTTGTGTTGAGTTATGCGAAACTCGTAGTAAATGAGCTATAACTCGTCGAGTTTTATAGATATCAGCATGAAAATTTGACAAAATATGAAGTAGAAGTCGTAGAAGAAATAGAAATTGCTAACTCAGAAAACGCGTTTTTTGAGTTATGCCACTCTTTGGTTAAATGAACGATATGTATGCGCTGTGGTGTTGTCATTTGGGTCCGAGTGGATCCCTTATAGGTATCCAACGTATTAGTAGATACATTCCTTTTATCACCTCCATATGTATAGTTTTAGAATTATTCAGTGGAATATAAAAGGACTTGTAAATAATTACATCGATCTTCAATTACTCCTAAAAGATCACAATCCAAAATTTGTATCTTAACAAGAAACCCGCCTGCCATACAACTCTCAACTTATTGATCCTAAAGCTTACACTTCATACACAGCTGATAAATCTGAAAACACCACAGAGAAAAGCGGCGTTGGTGTGATAATTAAAAACAACATACCCCACAAAAGAATATTCAATAATTCGAATTTCTAAACATTGTTATGGAAATTGCTTTAAGCATAAAATTTACCATAGTTGCTGTATATATTAACCCCAACGAACCATTTTCATTAACTGATGTATTAGATATTTTCATTAACATACATACACCATGGTACAATAATCTAGAAGGTAGATCAGGTTCTAAAAAAATTGTGAAAAACGAGGCCTAGGTGCATTTGTTTATTCTGCCAGAATTACTATAAATAAATATGCAACAGGTTGTACTCTTTATTTGATTTGTTGGATCATTTATTTGTTTTGAATGAGAGGCCAAGTTTTCTTTACGGAGTCAGCTTCTGTGTATCTTCAGAAGTTTGTTTGATCACAATGTAGATGAATTTCATTTCAATAAATGTTGTAATAAAAATGTCATTCCGACTGAATTTTAATATGTTTAAACTATTTTGTCATATTTTTCAAAACAATACACATACATATACAAATTGTTTATAAGGATTTGAAAGAATAAGCAAACCAATAGAAAAAAATGTTAATCAGCTGTTTGCTATGGCCTACCTTTTAATGATTTTACCATACATACACCTCTAATTTTCGTCGGTGATGTCAATAGTTGGAACACCATCTAGAGGTCTACCAAAAATAACTCCAGGGTTGTGGTTCTGGAAAATGCTATAAATATCCAAAGCTTATGCACAATTAATGCTGTCAAACCACCCAACTATCAACGTTTGGGACTTTTACAAATATAGATACATATTACGTGCTGTTCCCCATCTCTCCTTCCTTTAGTACAGAGTTATACTCTTGACGATCTTTACGGAAGTGATTATTTTCCCATCATAACCAAAATCAATTTCGGCTCTCCATTCTTGAAAGTAAAACCATCCTATAAGCATAACCTGAAAAAGGCGAATTGGAGTTCCCATAGTTCTAATGTCAATGCGGAATTAGCCACCAAAACCCTTAATGAAAACCGCAACAAAGTAAACGCCATTATCACAAAAGCCATTCGCAAAGCGTGTAACAAAACTATCCCGATAATGAAACATACCACTAAGTCATATGTTCCGTGGTGGTACAATGAGCTTAAAAACAAAATAACCATCTATGGCAAACTTGGAAGATCTCCCTCCTCGGAAAATCTGAAATTATATAAAAATTCAGATTAGATACGAATCAAAGAAGGCAAACGCTATCTGCTTCTACAATTTCTCCTGCACTATAAGCGCCTCTCAGTCTCGTATGGCAGAAAGTAAACAGAATGACCAGGATAAGTTCGCATCATACGTTTACAACAATGGAATCCAAAGGCACGTGTATTAGCGATCCAGTTGAAATTGCGAACCTTTTCGGCAACAAATGGTCAATAGAGTCATCCAATAACAACTTTTCTCTAGAATTTCGCTCTGCTAAAAGTGGCATTCCCCAAACTTTTTCTAATATTCCATCAAACAAACATGCATCGATTATCGAATCAAGCATAACACCTATAGAACTTGCTTGTGCTTTGCAGAAAGTGAAGGGTATCACCCCAGGGAGGGATAATATTTCTTATCCCATGATACAAAATGTGTCCGACAGCACCAAATCTAAATTGATATCTCTATATAATTCAGTATTCGACACTGGGATAAACCCTAATTGATGGAAATCGGCAATTATTGTACCAATACCCAAGCCACACAAGACTAAAAGCCGGTTTCTGCATGTCGAAAGAAGAATGTGTGCGAATGAAGCACGTCCAAACTCTTGTGTGTTTTCCAAATTTGTTTTTTTGTTTTGAAACAAAGGCAAAGGTAAAATTACTTCGAAAACAATAGTTTCTTTTGACATACAGAAACAGGCTGTAAGACCGATTTTTCTTTGTATCGACCAATTTTTCTTTGTATCGACCAATTTCCTTGTTGCTCTGCCTTTCCAAACTATTATTTCTAATCGTCTATCATGGTTCCTTCGTATTCGAAATCTAGTAGCAGCTAACCAAGTAGATTATAAACCAAATCAAGGCTGTATTTATGCCCTCCTGCATATAGACTTTTATGCAACAAAAGCCATTTCTACAAGAAACCATTCATCAGTATTATCAACTGATTTCGAAAAAGCTTTCGATCGCATTGGCATGCATATCATTTTGGACTCCTTATCTTCTTGGGGAGAAGGAGGCAAAATATTGAACTTCGTAAAATCTTTTCTATTTTTCGCGTCCGAATTAATAACTGCTTCTCGGACCAATTCACGTTAAAAAATGGCATCCCCCAAGGTTCTCCGCTGTCTGTAATACTTTTCCAAATCGCTGTCAATCAGATAAGCCATATCATAACAAGTGCCCAAAATTGTATCACTGCCTTTACGCCGATGATCTTTATATTTTGAGCTGCACCATAGACAAAAATGCAACCAATATTATAAACGAAATTACTAATTGGGCCAATTTATATAGTGCCAAAATATCCTCTACAAAATCATCAATACTTCACATATGAAAGCACACCTGTACTCCCGCAACTATATCCACGAGTGGGCTTAACATCCCATACGACAACGAATTAAAAATCTTGGGTCTAATTTTTGCAAAAAAAACTATCGATGGAATCAACATATCAATAAGCTGAAGAAGGATTTGTTGCTGATCTAATGTTATCAGATACCTGTAGTGCGATTCTCTAACACATTTTTTAAGTTACCGACAAATCGTCGGTGTCATGCTTCCATTTTACGCCATTTTACGGTTTTGAGATAATCGCATTTTAAAGTTTGGGCTCACAACTGCTTGGAGCTTCCTAAAGAAAATATTTGTATTTGTAACTTGAATTATTGATAATAGTATATAGAATGTATTTGCAAAAAAATTAGAGGAATATCTGTTAGAATATAAAAGTAATAGAGAAATTTTTAAAAATATATTTTTTGTCGATTTGTTCCATATCCACACTTATGACAAACAAACAAAACATTGTTCCACAACATCCCATACGAGACAAGGGAGACTTCTCTCATATCAATGAGTGCACCCCGATTCATATTTAGCTCAATGATATGGGACCTACTGTTTATCGCCGAGTCCGAACGGCGTGTCTTAAGACACCACTTGGGGAGAAGTTTTTCAAGGCTGAAATACTCAGGAAATGTCGCCAACATTACTGAGGGGTATTTTGCCACCGTTGAAAAATGTTTGATGTTGCTTGGCCGGGGAATCGAACCATCGACCTTCTGGGTGCAAGGCGGGCGTGCATACCATTGCACCACGGTGGCACCCTTATGACACAAATGTAAAATGTATATCAAATGGAACAAACTGACAAAACATATTTCCCATCTTTGCCTCAATTAATTTAAAATTTCTTAGTCGAAAATTAAAGTTCTGTAGTGCGATTCTCTAACCCATTTTTTAAGCCTAACCTACTTAGTTAAAACCTTGATTCTAAGTCCCGGGCTACGCTAGAATAATTTCATTGAAATTTTGACTTGAAACTATGCGTCTATAGATCGGGTTCCATAGAAGAGTAAAATCATGAAATTGCAGTAGTGGGGAATTCAACCTAAGAACACCTAATTTCATGAAATTTTTTAATGAAATTCACTCTAGTGTGGACCGGGTCTAAGCAAAATTGGCTATGGTTTATACCTATTCGTCAACAGTCCCAAATCAAAGCTGTATATCACGATAGCAAAAGATGTAGATCTATATATATAAATGAGCTTGGTGATAAGTGATTGACTGACTGACTGACTGACTGACTGACTGACTCATCATCAACGCCCAGCCAAAACGGCTAAAGCTTGGAGCTTGAAATTTTACCAGTGGGTCACTGTTGATGCAAATGTGCGAGATAAGGCCGGGTTTTAGAAAATTCGTCCTGGAACCACAAAAAATAACAACAACAAAAATCCTTATTTTTCATTATTATTACGTACTTATGCACTTAGTTGGCCCTCTGCAAGACATGTGTCAAATTAACATTGCTATAACTTCATGATACCGTAAACGATCACACATAATTTCAAATTTTGTAGTTTACTTCTAGGCGCACTTATTTTACCGTAAACCACTAAATAATAGAAAGACAAGACATTTGTTATCTTCCATTGCAACAGATGTCGTGAATAACTAAATGTTTGCAAATCAATGAAAGTGCAATAAAATTGTGCATACTACCACTATTTATTTGCAATTAAGAATTTTATCGTATACTAGCAAAATGCCCGCTACTTCGTATGCGGAAAGCATATAAAAAACAAATAAACAATATATAATATGGAAATGACAAACACTGAAAATTTGGTCGCACTAATACCAATTTTAATCAATATTTATTTTTATCTTAGTACTGTACGTACCCTTTAAGTTCTATTTTCAAAAAGATCAGCCGTATCTCACCCTTACACATTAACAGCGAGATCAACGTTGCACACCTATACACACCCTAACTCCAAAAAATAAAAATTCCAGCACTGTCCCTACACCCAAAAACAAATTGAGTACAATTAAATAATTTTCGTATACTTATGGTACGTATTTCGACGATATATCTCATCCATACACTGACATTAATACAAAATAATTACAGTAAATTCCATAATAATTACAGTATTTCCAAATCTCAAGATTCCAGCTGTATCCGTTCGTCCAATTCCAAATTGTACCAAACTTAGTATCAAGTCAAACTCTTCAGGATTCAAACTCTATCCCTTAAACCAAATTAAAATTGTACAAAATTTAGAACAATTTAGAATTTTCGTACCAATTTTCAAAACTTCCTCAACGCAACAGGGCTACAATAATCATACTTTCAAATTGCAGGATTCCACCGCTATCCGTTCACCTACATACAAATTGTATTAAATTTAGTACCATAAGTTTGCTTTTTCAAAACAACCTGAATCCTACTCTTCGACTGTAATCGTAATTCCAAATTTCAGGATTCCAGCTCTATTAATTCACCAGAATCCAAATTGTATCAAATTTAGTACCATTTCATTCCCAAATTTTCAGGATTCCAGGTCTACACGTTCACCCAAATCTATATTGTACCATATTTAGTACTTCTCGTACCCATACGTACGACTTTTCAAAATTTCCTCAATACTACACTCCTACAGTAATCTTAATTCCAACACTATCCGTTTACTAAAATTCAAATTGTACCAAATTTAGTGGTTTTCGTACCCATAAGTACGAATTTCCAAACTACCTCAATTCTACTGTCCGGCAGTAATCTTAGTTCCGTTCATCCAAATCCAAATTGTACCAAATTTAGTACCATTTAATACTTTTTTCTCAATACTACACCCCTACAGTAATCTTAATTCAAAACTTTAGGATTCCATCTCTATCCGTTCACCCAAATCCAAATTTATTACTGCTCGTAATCATAAAAACGAACTTCCAAAACCATATCCTTATTTCAACGCCATTCCCCAACCTTGATTCCCATACCAAATTTGAAGATTCTAACTTTATCCATTAAAAATATGCAATTGGTACCAAATTTAGAAACTTTTAGTACTTTTCGTACACTTATAGGACGAGTTTCTAAATACCCTTTGGTACATCTTCCTAACTCTCCACCAATGACCACTCGTTCAAAATTTCAGAATTCTAGCTCTTCGCGTTTGCCTAATACAATGGATTCCATATTTAGTACACTTTAGCACTTTTCGTACCTTTCTACGACGAATTTCCAAAAACCCCTTTACAAAAAAACAAATTGAACCAAATTCTGTACAATTCGATTTTCCAAAACAACCTTAATCATTCACTTAAACAGTAACCATAATTCCAAATAACAGGATTCCAGCGCTATCCGTGCACTCAAATCCAAGTTGTACCATTTGGTACATTTCGTACCCATAAGTACGAATTTCAAAAACTACTTCCATCTCAATCTTATACTCCAACAGCAGTCTGACCGAATTCCAGGATTCCAAATTGTATCACAGGTAGTACCACTTAGTAATTTTCGTACCCTTACTACCTCAGTCCTACACTCCAATAGTTATCCTAATTTCAAATTTCAGGACTCAAACACTATCCGTCACCCAAATCCAAATTCTACTCTATAGCCTACCGGGAACGGGTTTCAAATTCTAACTCTTTCCGTTTACTAAAATTCATACTTTAAATTAAAATAAATAAAATTAAAATACTTAAAATTCAGGATTCCAGTTCTATCCGTTCACCCAAATCCAAATTGTAATAAATTTAGTACCATTTAGTACTATTCGTACACATAAATACGAATTTCCAAAATTTCCCCAATCCTATGCTCCAACAATAATCTCAATTTCAAATTTCAGGATTCCAGCTCTGTCCGTTCACTCGAATCCCTATTGTACCAAATTTAGTACTTTTCGAACACATAAGTACGACTTTCCAAAACCACCCTCATATCTCAGTCCTACACTTCACAGTAATCTTAATTCCAAATTTCAGGTTTCCAGCTACATACATACGTTCACCCAAATCCAAATTGCACTAAATTTAGTATCATTTAGTACTTTTCGTACCCATAAGTACGAATTTTCAAAACTACCTCAATTCTACACCCCACCAGTAATCTCAATTCCAAATTTCGAGATTCCAACTATATCCGTTCACCCAAATCCCCATTGTCCCAAATTTAGTACTTCTCATTAACATAAGTAAGAATTTCCAAAACTTCCCCAGTCCTACACTCCAACAGTAATATCAATTCCAAATTTCAGGAATCCAGCTCTATACGTTCACCCAAATCCAAATTGTACTAAATTTAGTACCATTTAGTACTTTTCGTACACTCAAGTTTCCAAAAACCGTTTGGTGCATATTTCTTACTCTTCATCAGTGATCCTCAGTCCAAATTTGAGGAATCAAACTCTATCCGTTCACCCAAATCGAAACTGTACCAAATTTAGTGCTATTTAGTATTTTTCGTACCCTATGTACGAATTTCCAAAACTTCCACAATACTAAACTCCACCAGTAATCTCAGTTCCAAATTTCGAGATTCCAGAGCTATCCGTTCACCCAAATACCCATTATACAAAATTTAGTTCCATTTAGTACTTTCCGTACACATAAGTACTAATTTCCAAAACCACCCTCATATCTCAATCCTACACTTCAACAGTAATATTAATTCCAAATTTCAGGTTTCCAGCTCTTTCCTTTCACCCAAATCTAAATTGTACTAAATTTAGTACCATTTAGTACTATTCGTACACATAAATACGAATTTCCAAAATTTCCCCAATCCTATGCTCCAACAATAATCTTGATTTCAAATTTCAGGATTCCAGCTCTGTCCGTTCACTCGAATCCCTATTGTACCAAATTTAGTACTTTTCGAACACATAAGTACGAATTTCCAAAACCACCCTCATATCTCAGTACTACACTTCACAGTAATCTTAATTCCAAATTTCTGGTTTCCAGCTACATACATACGTTCACCCAAATCCAAATTGCACTAAATTTAGTACCATTTAGTACTTTTCGTACCCATAAGTACGAATTTTCAAAACTACCTCAATCCTACACCCCACCAGTAATCTCAATTCCAAATTTCGAGATTCCAGCTTTTATCCGTTCACCCAAATCCCCATTGTATCAAATTTAGTACCATTTAGTACTTTTCATACACATAAGTACGAATTTCCAAAAGTTCTTCAATCCTACACTCCAACAGTAATCTCAATTTCAAATATCAGGATTCCAGCTCTATCCGTTCACCCAAATCCCTATTGTACCAAATTTAGTACTATTTAGTACTTTTCGTACACATAAGTACTAATTTCCAAAACTACCCTCATATCTCAATCCTACACTTCAACAGTAATATTAATTCCAAATTTCAGGTTTCCAGCTCTATCCGTTCATTCAAATCCAAATTGTACTAAATTTAGTACCATTTAGTACTTTTCGTACCCATAAGTACGAATTTTCAAAACTACCTCAATCCTACACCCCACCTGTAATCTCAATTCCAAATATCGAGATTCCAGCTATTATCCGTTCACCCAAATCCCCATTGTATCAAATTTAGTACCATTTAGTACTTTTCATACACATAAGCACGAATTTCCAAAACTACCCTCATATCACAATCCTACACTACAACAGTAACCTTAATTCCAAATTTCAGGTTTCCAGCTCTTTACGTTCACCCAAATCTAAATTGTACTAAATTTAGGACCATTTAATACTTTTCGTACACATTATTGGTAATTTTCCAAACCATTTCCTTTTAGAAGCACCACTTCCCAACCTTGATTTCCATACAAAATTCCTATATTCCTGGGGCCTATTATTGATTTCATTAATTAGTTATCGATTTCTTCAAATTACAGATTTTGAAATTGAATAGTTATGACTGTACATCTCCATATACGATAAAATTCTTAATTGCAAATAAATAGTGGTAGTATGCACAATTTTATTGCACTTTCATTGATTTGCAAACATTTAGTTATTCACGACATCTGTTGCAATGGAAGATAACAAATGTCTTGTCTTTCTATTATTTAGTGGTTTACGGTAAAATAAGTGCGCCTAGAAGTAAACTACAAAATTTGAAATTATGTGTGATCGTTTACGGTATCATGAAGTTATAGCATTGTTAATTTGACACATGTCTTGCAGAGGGCCAACTAAGTGCATAAGTACGTAATAATAATGAAAAATAAGGATTTTTGTTGTTGTTATTTTTTGTGGTTCCAGGACGAATTTTCTAAAACCCGGCCTTATCTCGCACATTTGCATCAACAGTGACCCACTGGTAAAATTTCAAGCTCCTAGCTTTAGCCGTTTTGGCTGGGCGTTGATGATGAGTCAGTCAGTCAGTCAGTCAATCACTTATCACCAAGCTCATTTATATATATAGATGGAGATGTACAGTCATAACTATTCAATTTCAAAATCTGTAATTTGAAGAAATCGATAACTAATTAATGAAATCAATAATAGGCCCCAGGAATATAGGAATTTGGTATGGAAATCAAGGTTGGGAAGTGGTGCTTCTAAAAGGAAATGGTTTGGAAAATTACCAATCATGTGTACGAAAAGTATTAAATGGTACTAAATTTAGTACAATTTAGATTTGGGTGAACGTAAAGAGCTGGAAACCTGAAATTTGGAATTAAGGTTACTGTTGTAGTGTAGGATTGTGATATGAGGGTAGTTTTGGAAATTCGTGCTTATGTGTATGAAAAGTACTAAATGGTACTAAATTTGATACAATGGGGATTTGGGTGAACGGATAATAGCTGGAATCTCGATATTTGGAATTGAGATTACAGGTGGGGTGTAGGATTGAGGTAGTTTTGAAAATTCGTACTTATGGGTACGAAAAGTACTAAATGGTACTAAATTTAGTACAATTTGGATTTGAATGAACGGATAGAGCTGGAAACCTGAAATTTGGAATTAATATTACTGTTGAAGTGTAGGATTGAGATATGAGGGTAGTTTTGGAAATTAGTACTTATGTGTACGAAAAGTACTAAATAGTACTAAATTTGGTACAATAGGGATTTGGGTGAACGGATAGAGCTGGAATCCTGATATTTGGAATTGAGATTACTGTTGGAGTGTAGGATTGAAGAACTTTTGGAAATTCGTTCTTATGTGTATGAAAAGTACTAAATGGTACTAAATTTGATACAATGGGGATTTGGGTGAACGGATAAAAGCTGGAATCTCGAAATTTGGAATTGAGATTACTGGTGGGGTGTAGGATTGAGGTAGTTTTGAAAATTCGTACTTATGGGTACGAAAAGTACTAAATGGTACTAAATTTAGTGCAATTTGGATTTGGGTGAACGTATGTATGTAGCTGGAAACCAGAAATTTGGAATTAAGATTACTGTGAAGTGTAGTACTGAGATATGAGGGTGGTTTTGGAAATTCGTACTTATGTGTTCGAAAAGTACTAAATTTGGTACAATAGGGATTCGAGTGAACGGACAGAGCTGGAATCCTGAAATTTGAAATCAAGATTATTGTTGGAGCATAGGATTGGGGAAATTTTGGAAATTCGTATTTATGTGTACGAATAGTACTAAATGGTACTAAATTTAGTACAATTTAGATTTGGGTGAAAGGAAAGAGCTGGAAACCTGAAATTTGGAATTAATATTACTGTTGAAGTGTAGGATTGAGATATGAGGGTGGTTTTGGAAATTAGTACTTATGTGTACGGAAAGTACTAAATGGAACTAAATTTTGTATAATGGGTATTTGGGTGAACGGATAGCTCTGGAATCTCGAAATTTGGAACTGAGATTACTGGTGGAGTTTAGTATTGTGGAAGTTTTGGAAATTCGTACATAGGGTACGAAAAATACTAAATAGCACTAAATTTGGTACAGTTTCGATTTGGGTGAACGGATAGAGTTTGATTCCTCAAATTTGGACTGAGGATCACTGATGAAGAGTAAGAAATATGCACCAAACGGTTTTTGGAAACTTGAGTGTACGAAAAGTACTAAATGGTACTAAATTTAGTACAATTTGGATTTGGGTGAACGTATAGAGCTGGATTCCTGAAATTTGGAATTGATATTACTGTTGGAGTGTAGGACTGGGGAAGTTTTGGAAATTCTTACTTATGTTAATGAGAAGTACTAAATTTGGGACAATGGGGATTTGGGTGAACGGATATAGTTGGAATCTCGAAATTTGGAATTGAGATTACTGGTGGGGTGTAGAATTGAGGTAGTTTTGAAAATTCGTACTTATGGGTACGAAAAGTACTAAATGATACTAAATTTAGTGCAATTTGGATTTGGGTGAACGTATGTATGTAGCTGGAAACCTGAAATTTGGAATTAAGATTACTGTGAAGTGTAGGACTGAGATATGAGGGTGGTTTTGGAAAGTCGTACTTATGTGTTCGAAAAGTACTAAATTTGGTACAATAGGGATTCGAGTGAACGGACAGAGCTGGAATCCTGAAATTTGAAATTGAGATTATTGTTGGAGCATAGGATTGGGGAAATTTTGGAAATTCGTATTTATGTGTACGAATAGTACTAAATGGTACTAAATTTATTACAATTTGGATTTGGGTGAACGGATAGAACTGGAATCCTGAATTTTAAGTATTTTAATTTTATTTATTTTAATTTAAAGTATGAATTTTAGTAAACGGAAAGAGTTAGAATTTGAAACCCGTTCGCGGTAGGCTATAGAGTAGAATTTGGATTTGGGTGACGGATAGTGTTTGAGTCCTGAAATTTGAAATTAGGATAACTATTGGAGTGTAGGACTGAGGTAGTAAGGGTACGAAAATTACTAAGTGGTACTACCTGTGATACAATTTGGAATCCTGGAATTCGGTCAGACTGCTGTTGGAGTATAAGATTGAGATGGAAGTAGTTTTTGAAATTCGTACTTATGGGTACGAAATGTACCAAATGGTACAACTTGGATTTGAGTGCACGGATAGCGCTGGAATCCTGTTATTTGGAATTATGGTTACTGTTTAAGTGAATGATTAAGGTTGTTTTGGAAAATCGAATTGTACAGAATTTGGTTCAATTTGTTTTTTTGTAAAGGGGTTTTTGGAAATTCGTCGTAGAAAGGTACGAAAAGTGCTAAAGTGTACTAAATATGGAATCCATTGTATTAGGCAAACGCGAAGAGCTAGAATTCTGAAATTTTGAACGAGTGGTCATTGGTGGAGAGTTAGGAAGATGTACCAAAGGGTATTTAGAAACTCGTCCTATAAGTGTACGAAAAGTACTAAAAGTTTCTAAATTTGGTACCAATTGCATATTTTTAATGGATAAAGTTAGAATCTTCAAATTTGGTATGGGAATCAAGGTTGGGGAATGGCGTTGAAATAAGGATATGGTTTTGGAAGTTCGTTTTTATGATTACGAGCAGTAATAAATTTGGATTTGGGTGAACGGATAGAGATGGAATCCTAAAGTTTTGAATTAAGATTACTGTAGGGGTGTAGTATTGAGATAGTTTTGGAAATTCGTACCTTTGGGTACGAAAAGTACTAAATGGTACTAAATTTGGTACAATTTGGATTTGGATGAACGGAACTAAGATTACTGCCGGACAGTAGAATTGAGGTAGTTTGGAAATTCGTACTTATGGGTACGAAAACCACTAAATTTGGTACAATTTGAATTTTAGTAAACGGATAGTGTTGGAATTAAGATTACTGTAGGAGTGTAGTATTGAGGAAATTTTGAAAAGTCGTACGTATGGGTACGAGAAGTACTAAATATGGTACAATATAGATTTGGGTGAACGTGTAGACCTGGAATCCTGAAAATTTGGGAATGAAATGGTACTAAATTTGATACAATTTGGATTCTGGTGAATTAATAGAGCTGGAATCCTGAAATTTGGAATTACGATTACAGTCGAAGAGTAGGATTCAGGTTGTTTTGAAAAAGCAAACTTATGGTACTAAATTTAATACAATTTGTATGTAGGTGAACGGATAGCGGTGGAATCCTGCAATTTGAAAGTATGATTATTGTAGCCCTGTTGCGTTGAGGAAGTTTTGAAAATTGGTACGAAAATTCTAAATTGTTCTAAATTTTGTACAATTTTAATTTGGTTTAAGGGATAGAGTTTGAATCCTGAAATTTGGAAGTAAGATTACTACTAAAGTGAAGGATTGAGGTAGTTTTGGAAAATCTTACTTATGGATACGAAGAGTTTGACTTGATACTAAGTTTGGTACAATTTGGAATTGGACGAACGGATACAGCTGGAATCTTGAGATTTGGAAATACTGTAATTATTATGGAATTTACTGTAATTATTTTGTATTAATGTCAGTGTATGGATGAGATATATCGTCGAAATACGTACCATAAGTATACGAAAATTATTTAATTGTACTCAATTTGTTTTTGGGTGTAGGGACAGTGCTGGAATTTTTATTTTTTGGAGTTAGGGTGTGTATAGGTGTGCAACGTTGATCTCGCTGTTAATGTGTAAGGGTGAGATACGGCTGATCTTTTTGAAAATAGAACTTAAAGGGTACGTACAGTACTAAGATAAAAATAAATATTGATTAAAATTGGTATTAGTGCGACCAAATTTTCAGTGTTTGTCATTTCCATATTATATATTGTTTATTTGTTTTTTATATGCTTTCCGCATACGAAGTAGCGGGCATTTTGCTAGTACTACATAAACACGTTACTAATCGAATCTGGATTACCATCTCATGTACAGCGAATCGCTGATGCCCGCAACCTTAGCAAAAATCCTGTCATCTAAATCTTCCATATTAACCCACATAAAACCACTGGTCGTTTAAACGTCACAAAAAATGTTGCAAAAATGTACGTAAAACTCGGATATTTACGCAAATTTTTGTGTTTTTTTTTTGCATTTTCTTATAGTATTGTCTGTTATCAATCATTCTTATCATGCTTATAAAGCTTTATTTGACCTATGCATTTCCACGCAATTGGCCTAAAACGTAATTTTCGACTTTTGATGAAAATTTTAAATATGCGATTAAAATTTAATCATAAAAATTTAAACATAAAGTCAGGGATTTGTTAGGAATATAGTACGAGTAATTTCTCAATCAAAAACAAAGGGATTGGTATGTAAGAATACACCTACATATATACACCTTCAAAGTTTTCGGCACTTTTAAAAGAAGGCCCAATTGCAGGAAAGCTATACGTTTTAGAGGAAAAAGATATTTATTAAAAATTCTTAAAATGTCTCAAAAATATAATGTTCATAAAAAAATTTTTTCTCGCTTAAAAAAAAAATTCGCGGCGCTAAGTGGGTTAAATATAAGCTACCGAGTTACAAAATTAAGTACCCTACATGGATGTTTTCCGAAAGACGTTGCAATATACATACATATCTCTAAGGCGGCCATCAGACCATCTGCTTTTTCACATGTATGTTGTCACTTTGGGTATACTAATATACAGAACAGCTGATGTCATACATGTGAAAAAGCAGATGGTCTGATGGCGGCCTAAGATCTCTCGGCAAGATATACATACTCAGGAAAAAATATTGGAAGTTGTGCAATTGGAGTTATGATTTCACAACATCTTTCGATGTAGTCCGACAGAGTTATGAAAAATGTACTCCGTTCAATATACATATTTTATAAGCAGTTGCTTTAGAGATCCCTACAAAACAAAAACAGTTGGTTGATCCCTACCCGTCGCTGCCAACATAATTTCTTCAAAAGAGCAACAAGTGTGAATATACATATTTCGAAGAATTTCTTATAAAATAAAAAAATACAAACTAAAGTTGCGAACATTTTTGTGTTAATTTACGAGACGGAAATTTTTAATGGAGGGAGTTGGAGTCACTGCCGAAAGCTGAAATAGTGATGGGAAGACAACAAAAAACCCTTTTGGATGACGAAGCAAAATCAGTTGCCCTTGGATTACATGGAGAACGGAGGAAGTGCACTCAATTGTGATTAAATTTAATGGAACCTTTTTTTAATTTTTGTTTGTATAATAAAATTCTTTGTACTCTTGTTTTACGCAAATAATAAATGTATTTTATTTATTCTGGGAAAGGAATAAAGAAATGTCAGAAAGCAACGCTCATTGTCAAAGCAAAATAAAAAGAAGTAAAATAAAATAAGTATAAATAATAAAAAAATTAAACCAATGAAATAAAAATAATAAACAGTAACATTTATTTTGTTTGTTTGTTTTTTTTTAAGCAGCCATGTTTGTTTTTTTTACATCGCTGCAAGATCTACTATTTTCCTGTTCCTTTACTTTTGTGCAAAACTTTTTACGTGAGACCAATTTTGGCAGTTTTCTCTTTTGCTACTTTTACTACATGGTAGAACAAATATAAGGTAAAGTATGTAAATACTACCGCAAATACAACTCAACAACAACCACATAGAAATTTGTTTTTGTTTTTAATGTTAGTGTCAAAGGAATATGTAAAGAAAATAAGGCAATGGCTATAAATTATTTGAATTTAAAAAAAAAAACTAATAATTTTTCACATTTGATTGAATATTTTGGAAAACACGAATGAAAATTTGTTACATTTTCAATTTGAATGTTTCCACATCATTCCGCTAAATGCATAATTTCTCGCAGAAAGTAGAATTCTTGCAAAAATGTTTGGGGTCGCTGGAAATTCATTGAAAAAGGAGAAGCTGGTTCAATCTTTTGTTTTTGAAATCAAAGAAGCACATGTTTATTATGGCTTTATTTTTTTTAAATTTACCAAAATACCTCACATATTAAAAAACATTGTACCGCCTCTATAAGCGGTGTTTTATTGTACTCTCGGACTTGGAGGAGGTTACATATCATTAATATGAAGAAGTCTTTCTGGGAAATAGTTTTTTTCGGAATGATATATTTTTTTCCTCAAAAAAAATATATCCATAATGTACATCGAAATAGAAATAAATATATAAAATGTCGTATGGAATTTGACACTAACTTTACAATCCACCCTAGTCAGCTGTGTATTGCTGTTACCTTTTATTGTTCTACCATGCTTTTACTATTAAAAAAGTAAATTAAAAAAAGCTTAGATTAGCAATGCTTTATGCAGGGACGCGCTTCTTTGCTTCCTTGTATAGTGAGGGCGCCCACTGAGTTGTTTTTGCATTTGCTTCTCTCTCTCTCATGTACAGTGTACGTGTATATAAACAAACGATGAAGATCATGTGATTGTTGTTTTTTCGCCCATGCATACACATACATATGTATGTTTTAGTATTGATGGAAATATTATGGGCGACACTGGCTTAATGCCATGTTCATACCAGCTTTGAATAACCTTGTTCGCTCTCATAATTACGTACACGAATTAACCCGTTCATACGACATGGTAAACAATTCATAGCAACATGATTCATATTTTCATAATTTTTATTTACTGATTTTAAAGAAAGTTTCAGCCAACATACGAGTAAAATTAATTGATATGAACTGAACAAATATTTGTCCTTCTTTCAGATATCTATTTAATGCTTAGTTTACATTCGGCGTCGTTTCGTGATTTCGAAGGCGTTTTGTGATTTCGCGCGGAATCAAGCAAAATTTATCATGATTTCGCATACAAAAATGAAATCAGCTCATTTCGTGATTTCAGCGAAATCAGCATCAAAATCACAGTACACATGATATACAACAAAAGTTGCAACACTTTTCACGTATCACAATAAACAAGGTAGATGGCCAATTGCTGCAACAAAAAATTTTAGCATCAAAATTTATAAACAATGCTATCTTTCACTTTTTAATGGTAATGTTAGAAAAAAGAGCGAATTGTCAAAAATTGCTTCCCCATTTGTACGGGAACGGAAAAATGACGGAAATTGCATAAATGTCAAAATCAACGTATCAGCTATCATATAAGATGCCTATGAAAATGCTTGCTGCTAGTTTCTACTAGGCCAAAATTGTATAGCAGAAAACAGTAGAAGAGGGTGTTTGTTATTCAGCGCTATTTTTGTTTAAAGAGAAGTGCATGTCTTGCTAGATTTCGGAGTACAGAAACGCATTTGTAGCACTAAACGGGAAAATTACTGCGAGTAGTAATATTTTGCAGGTTCTAAACACAACTTTTATCTATCAAAATTTATTATTATGATGTCTCAACGATAAAACTCATTTTTTTATACAGAATTAATACAATATATAGATCATTTTACAATAATTTTCCAAATAAAGTTGTAAAGTTCTATATTTTTATATTTTTGATGATTAGTTCAATTTACAACATCTTGTGAAAATTCATGTTCGATTAGCTGCGCATATGCATCTACCTTGATCATTGTGATATGTTTGAAATCAACAAAAAAATAAGTGTACAGTGGGGTGTATTTCAGGATTTCGTGAAATCCATTGGATTTTGGAGAGCTAGTGTATACTTGGCATAATACTAATGGCTTTATTACACCATATGCCTCTTCACATGTATAACATCAGCTGGTCTGTATAGTAGAATACCGAAAGGGACAACATACATGTGAAAAAGCATTACACCATATAGCCATAAATTATATTATTTTCATTCATGTTTTCTATTTTTCTCACAAATTTGGTGTTTTCAGTACATTTTTAAAAATTTCTAGTATCAAAATTTACGAGAGAGAGACTTGCCAACATAACTCTTTGGTATACAGACTTTCTGTCCATTTAATTTTTGTTTCTAAATTTGTACGCGAATTCGAAACGATGGACAAGAAATGCAACTGCAATGAAAGAGAAGACAAAATTTTCCATGATTTTAATGTAATATAGTCGATAAACCGCTTACTTTTAATTCATGTTTTGCCGGTTTTCTAAAATTTTTTGGGTTTTTAATAAATTTTTAAATGTTGTATTTTTCCTTTCATAATTAATTTATTTCGATAAATTCTCTCATTTGTTAGAGATGGGACATATTTTTTTGTCGTTCTGAGAGAAATTTAAATTGAATAATGTACAAAAATCGTTGTTCGTTCTCAAAATGTTGTATGGAAAATGAAGTAATTAATACATAATTTGTGTTCGAACAACGAATAGAGAGCGAATTAGCTTTAATGCTTGGATTACATTTGGCGTCGTTTCGTGATTTCGAAGGCGTTTCGTGATTTCGCGCGGATTCAAGCAAAATTTATCATGATTTCGCATACAAAAATGAAATCATCTCATTTCGTGGTTTCAGCGAAATAACAATATTTTACAATAATTTTCCAAATAAAGTTGTAAAGTTCTATATTTTTATATTTTTGATGATTAGTTCAATTTACAACATCTTGTGAAAATTCATGTTCGATTAGCTGCGCATATGCATCTACCTTGATCATTGTGATATGTTTGAAATCAACAACAAAATAAGTGTAAAGTGGGGTGTATTTCAGGATTTTGTGAAATCCAGTGGATTTTGGAGCGCTAGTGTATACTTGGCATAATACTAATGGCTTTATTACACCATATGCCTTTTCACATGTATAACATCAGCTGGTCTGTATATTAGAATACCGAAAGGGACAACATACATGTGAAAAAGCATTACACCATATAGAAATAAATTATATTATTTTCATTCATGTTTTCTATTTTTCTCACAAATTTGGTGTTTTCAGTACATTTTTAAAATTTTCTATTATCAAAATTAACGAGAGAGAGACCTGCCAACATAACTCTTTGGTATACAGACTTTCTGTCCATTTAATTTTTGTTTCTAAATTTGTACGCGAATTCGAAACGATGGACAAGAAATGCAACTGCAATGAAAGAGAAGACAAAATTTTCCATGATTTTAATGTAATATAGTCGATAAACCGCTTACTTTTCATTCATGTTTTGCCGTTTTTCTAAAATTTTTTGGGTTTTTAATAAATTTTTAAATTTTGTATTTTTCCTTTCATAATTAATTTATTTCGATAAATTCTCTCATTTGTTAGAGATGGGACATATTTTTTCGTCGTTCTGAGAGAAATTTAAATTGAATAATGTACAAAAATCGTTGTTCGTTCTCAAAATGTTGTATGGAAAATGAAGTAATTAATACATAATTTGTGTTCGAACAACGAATAGAGAGCGAATTAGCTTTAATGCTTGGATTACATTTGGCGTCGTTTCGCGATTTTGAGGGCGTTTCGTGATTTCGCGCGGATTCGAGCAAAATTTATCATGATTTCGCATACAAAAATGAAATCATCTCATTTCGTGGTTTCAGCGAAATCACAGTACTCATGATATACAACCCTGTTTTTGCCTAAAAAAGTACCAAAGTTGCAACACTTTTCACGTATCACAATAATAAATAATAAAAAAAAATATTAAATTAATGTATTGCAAGGATATTTTCCATTGTGTTCACGAACTTTTTTAATTGTAATGTTAGAAAAACGAGGGAATTGTCAAAAATTTCTATCCCATACAAATTTCCTAAATTATATTATTTCCTAAATTATATTATATTAAATTAATGTATTGCAAGGATATTTTCCATTGTGTTCACGAACTTTTTTAATTGTAATGTTAGAAAAACGAGGGAATTGTCAAAAATTTCTATCCCATACAAATTTCCTAAAAAATACGGGAATGAAAAAATTACGGAAATTGCAAAAACTCCAGCAGAAATGTCAAAATCAATGTATCAGCTATAATATTCAGATGCCATTAAACATGCTTCTAGTTTTTATTATGCCAAATTTGTATAGCAGAAAACAGGAGAGGAGGGTGTTTGTTATTCAGCGCTATTTTTTATATAGAAAAGTGCAAGTCTTTCTAGATTTCGGTGTACGGGAACGCATTTGCAGCACTAAACGGGAAAACTACTGCAAGTATTAATATTTTGCAGGTTCTGAACACAACTTTTATCTATCAAAATTTATTATTATGGTGCCTCAACGATAAAATCATTTTTTTTTCATTTGTTAGTATTATACACAACTAGCTGACCCGGTCCGCGTTGCTGGCCCGTTGTTTGGGTTCTCCGTGTAAACTTTAGTTATCTATCCAGTATTGATACACCCATAATTAGGCATCCCTCTAGAAACTTCATAATATAAATCAATGTTTTGACATAAATTCCATATAATGGTATCCCCCAAATTTAAGATATAAAATCTCTTTTATTATACCCTTCACCATAAATCGACAGTTTAAAGCACTTTGTGACCCACATATAATTGTCGGTGCACGTCAATTAACATTGCTATATATTGGATTGTTGGTCTCGGTTGGGGTCGTAATTATTACTGCAAAGAATTTTTGGTATAGGTCCACGTTTTGATATAGCTCCCATAGAACTCTACCGGCTGATTTTCGATTGAGGCTTTAACATCATTATCACACCGAAATAGCTGAAATCTGGTTTTAATATATTTTAAAGAGGAGAGCATAAATATTCGTATTGACCGAAAGACACGCCTTTTTATTTGCGCTCGGTATGTAACAGTAATAGGTTCACGTTTTGATATAGCTCCCATAAAACTGTACCTCCCGATTTTCGATAGTTCATAGATATAGCCACTGTTCAGTATACGTCCTCGTTTTGAAATAGCTCCCATAGAACGGTGGCGCCTGATTTTCGCTATTTTTGGTGGATTTAACCTCATTCAGCCCGATCGAACGTAACGCCTTTTTTCTTCGCGCTCTATATGCAATAGTGGTAAAATACCTCTCAGCGAAATGTATGTTCCTTCGGGATATGTATGGCAACATTTATATAATTCATAAAAAAAATTACTTCTATAAATTGTAGTTGTTATTATCGAGATTTTGCTGTCTTTAAAAAATGTATCTTTACCTAGCTATTCCAAGGACTGAAATCAATGCTCATAAAGTTTCACTTCCCACATTTTGAGATTTTATCCGTAATTATAATATTTTCAAAAATCGAACACGATCGCGGTATTCTGATTCCAATGATGATATTGTATTGTATATCAATAACTTTGTCTGATTTCCAATGGATCTTTCTGGAATTTCGATCTTGTGACATCTCAAGTTATACGGATTTTACTGTATTCCAAAATGTGGAGTTGATCGCGCTGTCCCACTTATTGTTTAGTGTTCAGCGTTTATAGCGTTTTTAAGGCACGCTTGCAAAATTATGTATATTATCTGAAATAATAAATGTTTGCAAATTTTGTGATGACCGCGATATTTCACTTTTCGCGATATTTCACTTCCGCGAAGACCATTCAGGGTCAAGTCAGTAATTACAGTAGTATTGCAAACAATCTGTAAACAATACGTTCAAAAATATAATGGACTTCAGATTTAAAAAAAAAAAATTTTTTTGAAGGAGAAGCTCCGGTCACTACACTTAGCCGTATTAAAATAGCTCACGACCGCGCTATCCCACTTGTTCAAGCTAGTGTTTATATCATTTTTGTGTCACGCTTACTAAAATTATCTATATTAATAGAAATAATACATTTTTGCAAACTTTGTGATGACCGCGATCATTCAGGTAAAACAATCTGTAAACAATACGTTCAAAAATATAAAAGATTTCAGATTTCTTAAAAAAATTGTGGGGGAGGACCACCGGTCACTACTCCTAGCCGTATAAAAAGAGCTTACGACAGTTCTAATTAATAAATTTTGGGATGACCGCGATTTTCACTTCCGCGACGACCATTCAGGGTCAAGACTGTAATTACCATAGCATTGCAAACAATTTGTAAACAATATATAAAAACGTATCTTGAATTTCGCGGTTTTCTTAAAAAAAATGTGGGGAGGACCACCGGTCACTACACTCACTCTCAGACCTAAAAACTCCACATACAAAATTTCATAAGATTTCCCAATCGATTTTTCGGAATTTCTATATAGTGACATCTCAAGTCATCGGGATTTTACTGTATTCCAAAATATGGCGATGACCGCGTTATCCCACATATTGAAGCCAGTGTTATAGCGGTTTTGTAGTCACGCTTACTAAAATTAGGTATATTATCTGAAATAATACATTTTTGAATAATTTGGGATGACCGCGATATTTTAATTCCGCGACGACCATTCAAAAAAATATATAGCCTATTTTCACCACCGGTGTTCCCAGTACATTATCTGAAATTTTCAAGAAAATCTATTCAGCCGTTTTTGAGTCTATTCGGAACATACAAACATACAAAGATACTAACATACACACATTGCCTTTTATATATTAGATTAATACGATATATAGATAATTTTCAATATAAAGCGTAAATTTCTATATTGTCGTATTTTTTTATGACTAATTCAATTTACAACAGCTTGTTTTGAAAATTCATGTTCGATCAGCTGCGCATATGCATCTTTTATCTATCAAAATTTATTATTATGATGCCTCAACGATAAAATCATTTGATGGATAAAATCATTTGTTAGTATTATACACAATTAATACGATGTATAGATAATTTTCGATATAAAGCGTAAATTTCTATATTGTCGTTTTTTTTATGACTAATTCAATTTACAACAGCTTGTTTTGAAAATTCATGTTCGATAGGCTGCGCATATGCATCTACCTTGATTATTGTGATATGTTTGAAATCAACAAAAAAATAAGTGTAAACACCGCGATGTATTTCAGGATTTCACGAAATCCAGTGGATTTTGGAACGTAAACCTGAAAACACATACAACGTTTGAGTAAAGCTGAAAACAGATACAACGTTTGATTAAAGTTTTGCGTTGGGCGTCGAGAAAAAAACAACAACAACAGGGCGAAGACGATACCAAAGTCCAGCGTTTATCTGTTTGTCGGCATATATTTCAAATGAATTTGAATTTTTCGACATCATGCCCAACAGTGTAAAAACGGACAAAACGACACAAAACTTTAATCAAACGTTGTATCTGTTTTCAGCTTAAAGTTTTGTGTCGTTTTGGCCGTTTTTACACTGTTGGGCATGATGCCGAAAAATGCAAACTCATTTGAAATATATGCCGGCAAACACATAAACGCTGGACTTTGGTGTCGGCGTCGCCATGTTGTTGTTGTTTTTTTGTCAACGCCCAACGCAAAACATTACTCAAACGTTGTATGTGCTTTCAGCTTAAGTGTAAACTTGGAATAAGCTGAAAACACATCCAACGTTTGAGTGAAGTTTTTTGTTGGGGGTTGAGAAAAAACAACAACAACAGGGCGACGCCGACACCAAAGTCCAGCGTTGATCTGTTTGCCGGCATATATTTCAAATGTACATATTTGAATTTTTCGGCATCATGCCCAACAGTGTACAAACGGCCAAAACGACACAAAACTTTACCCAAACGTTGGATGTGTTTTCAGCTTTATTCCTTTACGTGCAAGAATCTTCAAGTTTTACAACTTTTTACCCGAAAAGCGTTCCTTTACTTCAGACACCATACAATTCATATGGGAGCACTTTACAACTTTTGCCGGTTTTACCATTTTCAAAAGTAAAGCTGAAAGCACATACAACGTTTGAGTAAAGTTTTATGTTGGGCGTTGAGAAAAAAACAACAACAGGGCGATACCGACACCAAAGTCCAGCGTTGATGTGTTTGCCGGCATATATTTCAAATGAATTTTAATTTTTCGGCATCGTGCCAAACAGTGTAAAAACGGCCAAAACTACACAAAACTTTACCCAAACGTTGGATGTGTTTTTAGCTTAAAGGAACATACCAATTAATGCTGTATATAACTTCATAACACATTCCAACTTCATTATATCACAAAATAGTCTTTAATTTGTAATTAGTATTTTGAAAGTGGTCTAGCTGATGGCCTTTGTAGCCAAAGCTACCCTCTTATTAACTTTGTATTTACTACTAGTTAATGTAATAAATAAATAAAAAATAGCAACTTGTTCTCCAACACTCTTATATTCTATTATCAGAAATGACGGCCAACTTTACTGAAACGTTGGATGTCTTTTCGGCTTGAGTTTTCTTTCAAAAAAATCTCGGCGCTGAGTGGGTTAACGTGTCGTGGACGTAACTACGCTATACGTCAGATTTGTTGCAAACTCTTATTTCGCACACGTTTCTGTTAAAGGACGTCTTGATAGGTTATATTCATCAATAAAATGACTGGCGAAGGAGATGTAAGTATGAATTATGTCTGGGGAATCAAATAATAATTAAATTTCTTTTAGAAACCAAGCACTATACGTGATTTAGCCAACCGAGCGTTGAATGCGCCGCAAGATGAAAGATCTCCACTTTTTGCTGAGTTGTCCGATACAATTTCTCATTGCGGTATGTATAAACAAATGTCATTTGGAGCAAGTTGAATGTTTTCATTAAGATCGGATCGGGACAATTTTTTTTTTCATAGGTAGGTCCCGTCACCCTTCACCATGATCACAAATATATATAACATTTATTGCCGAAGTCCATACTTCCCGAAATATGGGTCTCTGAAGTTCCGAAAATTCCTTTGTATGTTCATATTTACATTAGGCAATTTTCCTTGCGGCAATTGTCAGTTTGTTAGTGAGAGAGGGTGTTGTGTGGCAAAGGGTTAACATATGCCACCCCTCTCTCCATCAAACTGACAATTGCCGCAAGGAAAATTGCCTAATGTAAATATGGACTATTTTTGAACGGATTATGATAACATGAGTACCATTGTAAAGCTTACGGAATATACTTATACATCTTATCATAATGTGTGTTCGTTTACTCAAAATTTGTACAATTTGTTACGGGATGTTGTTCGTTTACTCTACAGTACAATACAAAAGACCTTAGTCGTTTACAAGAAGTTACTGGACTTGTACAAATTACTAAGTAAACGAACACACCTATAAATAGGCGGCCTTCGGCCGGGGATTTAAGACTTTCTCCTATGGACAGGTGCAAATCTCGGGAATGGGAACAACATTTTCTTTTAAATTACATATTTTTCTCTAAATAGCCGCCCTTCGGCCGGGATTTTAGACTTTCTCCTATGGACAGGTGCAAATCTCGGAAACGGCGGGTACAACTTTAACTTTAAATCATAAATTTTTCACTGAATTGCCGGCCTTCAACAAGGGAATTTTCACATCTTCATATGCCCATATCTCGAGAAGTATGGACTTCCGCAATAAATGTTATATATATTTGTGATCAGGGTGCCGAGACCAACCTGTGAAAACATTTTTGTCCCGATCCATGCTTAATGAAAACATGCTGACTTAAGCCTGTTAATTCAGCATGTCGTCATTAAATTTTCAATTTTTGCAGATGTTGAATGTTCCGACATACGGAATCTATGTAAAATGATAGTGATAACTTTAACGAAGTTTAAGGATGAAAAATCCCAGGAACTTGTTAAAAGTCTTTTAGTGGTGATGATAAAGTACCACCACGACGCTACTACCGAAGGCATGATGATGGTATTTAAAGTTCTTGCTTTGAAAGAGCTCGCAAACGCGCCGCCTTCTAAAGCATCAACAGCGGCTGTCACTGCTTTGAGCTGGACAATTCTATTAATTATACATTGTAATAAAGACTCGAACGTATTCAAAGACGAGTTGCCTCGTCTTCTTGACTATCAATCACATCTGTATCAAATTGTGTTACTGGCTTCTTGTGCGACGCTTAATCGTTTGGCCCGAGATATTATGTACCAAGTATTTTCCGATGAGAATACATATAACTACTATACCGATTTGTTATTAAAAAGGGAGCCCACGAGTCAGTCGTTAATTATGCTTTTATTACTACTCAACTACAAGAACGACTTGGCTAGATATCAAGAAGATTTGATTAACATTTTTATAAAGGCAATAATTACAGTCAAGAAGAAACCTTATTCGTCGATTATTCCTCACTGTGGTTTTCTCCTTAATGCAATTTCAAAACACGAATTCGAAACTAAATTGCTACCACCAATGCAGCGAGCCGTTCTGCGAAATCCTGAAATAGTAATGGAAGCTGTTGGTCTCATTATACAAGAATTGAACTTTGACTTTAGCCCGTACGCAATACAATTGACCAATGTAATAATACCCAACTTGTGCTCTAAAGATGAATCAACAAGGAAAGAAGCTGCAGAAACTGTCAATAAACTTGCATCAAAATGTGCGGACGTAAATGTAATTTGTGGAATACTTAAGGCATTATTTGAAACCTTAAATGGTTCAGGAAACAAAGTCACAGTGGCAGAGATACGGATTAATATTTTAGAGGTAAATGCTAAACTAATTAAATACATATATATTTTTTGCTTCTATAAGAATTTCTCGTGATTTTATGCTTCTCTCTTCTTGAAGGGTGACCCCCACCTGTAAATTTCAGAAGATCAAAAAAAAAATGTTAATGACTTATTTTAAAATATAAGTAAGTCCCTGTCCACGCTATAGTGAATTTTATTTAAAAATTTAATGAAATTAGGCGTTCTTAGTTCGAATTCCTTTCTACGCCAATTTCGCGATTAGTATTAGTAGTATGGAACTCGATCTAGAAACGCATAATTTCATGATTTTTTTTTTTAAGGAAATCACTCTAGTGTTGACCGGGACTATATACATATTTATTTATTTATTCCTTCAAATCCATTCTAGTAATACTAGGCCTACAAGACCATATAAACGTATTACTTAGCATATAAATCCGGAGTATTTAATACTACATTATAAAATATAAAAATTATTGACATCTATAATCCTTATTCTTGGCTCCCCAGCCATAAAAATATATCGATGCCTAACTTTCTCCACCTCGTATCTTAAAAAATACAACTTTACAGGAGAGACAAAAAACGATTTATCTCTTGATACATCGCTGTTTGGGTAAAAGTGTAAAAGGCAATAATGAGGGAATTGAGTTCATCTATGCATATTAGTTGTAAAAATCTAAAAATATAAAAAACTTTTCTAGTTTAGGCAAGAATCGCATTTATTTAGATACGAGTTTGCTGCATTTACAATCATTTTAAAACTTGATACTTTTTGAATAAGTTACGTGTTTGTTGCATTAACTGCAATTTAAACAAATTACCTCGTTTTGCCAAAATTATAACATGAAAATCTTATTTGGCGAATGTTTTATTTTCAAAAAAGTATAAGAAGAAAAAAGAATAAATACTACAAGTAGTTTTTAACAAGCTCGTTGGAAACTACTTTACAGTAATACAAATAAATATGGACATAATATCCATAAGAAACGAATATTAAAGAATATTAAATTAATAATATCATTGGTGTGGCAAATTATCATAAAATGAGTGAAAGTCGACTGGAATCATTCGTTTCAGATCTTGCAAGTCGTCATATTTTCTTTATGAAATAGGTAGTTGCTGCTTGTAGAGACTCGGTAGTAAATCATTATGATTGTGGTGCACTTGGACTCGCAATTTACGATGAGGAAGATCTTGCACTCGTCATCAAAACATAGTTTGTATTGAACTCCGCAATTAAATGTATATTTCAGAGCTCTTAAATTTATAGCGCATGGGTCCCCTATTTTTGTGCCTGGTCGAATTTTAAGTAATTGAGTGAAGAGAAATCTCGAAAAAAATGTATGATTTAAATAATGTACGTTGTACGGTTCCACCAATCTGGATTGTTTTATTACAGTATTGAAATCAACTGGCACATATAGTTCTCTACCTTTCTTCTTTCGTTCTATGGACGCATGCACAGAACCACACTCCATTTGAGTGTGACCAACTACCAGGTATTTTTGCTGAATTTCTGCATGGTAGATATTTGCATAATGTTGTAAGGCATTCGCAAGTGTCGTATTACGATTTTGAGCACATCACCCGTCGCTGTAAATTATAATAGGCTTTGATTTGTCTTTTAAATTCTGTAAATAGTCCAGCAAGCAAGAGTTAAATACATTTGAGTCCATACCGCCTTCAGCTTCATGCCATACGTAGCAAGACACGTTTTTATCAAATTCGTTATAAATTGTGATTGGTGCACACACAGTTTTGTTTTAAAGTAGTTTGTTCCGCTTGAAAGTAGAGGAATTTTTTGCACTGCTTGTAGGTCCTCAGTTAACATCTGAATATCACCCATTAAGCAACGTTTCTTGTCGTCGGTTTTTTTCTTTTCTGGCCCGATCCTTACTTGTTACATGAAGTTTATATTCATCTTCTGGTATGTTCTTGTTTTTATAGGCAAAGCATAAATCACATTGATCTTTCTTGGGTTTGTATATACTAAGATTGGCTTTGTGTACTGCGTCTAGGAAGCATTTGTATGTTGCCTTTTCAGTCTTATCAATGTTGCGATCCATCAAATATGTTTCGAAATCTGAGTACACTTCTGTCCAAGACTTGTACTGAACATCTATATATTCTTTACTGGTACTCTGTCGGCAATAATGTGATGGCATCTTAGGCAAATTTTGTAAAAACAAGTTTACGTGAGTTATTTTGGCGATTTTAGTTTTGCTTTGACGATTGACTGCGCCAGTTTTCTTTACCATGCCAACGTCGTTTCTCTGTAGATTGCTACTAACCCACTTAGACACGCTCCATTCACCCAGACAGAGTGTAGACAAAAACATTTTTTACAAACAACCTTGATCTGCCCAGAAACTTTCAAAGTGTAGACTAATGTATTTTCTCGCCGCGAAAAAGTATCAGTTGTTCTCAAGGTGACCGGTTTACGAGACACCATAGCAACGACATACGTTTTTTCTCTTCCCAAGACAATGACCAAAATAGTTTAAAAATATTCTTTCTATCTTCTTCTGTAATTTCGTAGCACTGCTTACCGAATTTTTGTTTACATACTTCCGAATTGCAACGAACCTTTAACTTTCTTCCTCTTCTGATTTCCATTATTCCATTCCATTGCCTGCTCCGACATACTCCTGGCCACACATTCGCTTGAGCTTTTTACGGTTTCTACTCCAATGTTGCTTATTTGCCTGACCTTTACGTGCTCTTTTATTTGTTATTACGCCAGAGGATTCATCCAGAAATACAAACGAAATTGAATTTTCAGATAAATCGGAATCAATGCTGGGATTGTACTCGCTTTCACTTGTTGAAAAATCGGATTCCGAGGAAAGACTAAAGTGATCAGAATCCATTGAGACAAAGTGTCGAGTTTCTTCATCCAAAATTGTGTTTCCAGTTTGTTGTGTTTTTTGCTCTCGACAAAGATTCGTAAAATCAAAACATCCTGTTCCAGCATCAAGAAGAGCGATTGTATCACTCGATTTTTTTAACTTTGTTACGATTTTTCTTTAAAAATTGACATTGTGCTCACACCAGGGCAATTCAGTTTCGCCAATTCTTGTTTTCATTATACTACAAATAAGTATGGTAATATACATTGCGACTAGCTGTGTATTTCTGCGACAGAAATTACTTAGTTTCAATGCGGTCTAACAGTTTAAAAACAACTGGTATTAAGATACGAGTTTGATGCAGTTATGAAAATATAAGTGAATTAGATACGAGAATATATTTTATTAATATTTCAGAACCGCGGCAATATATTGAGAAAATAATTTTTTGCATGATGTAAATCAAAAATAGCTATCGTTTGATATTAAAAACTCAAAATCGAAAATTTCTAAGATACGAGGTTGAGAAAGTAAAGCGACGATATATAAAAAAACAAACAAATGTAAAATGGCCAAGTGAACAATAACCCATACAAGTTACAATTATGTAACTGAATGATTGAAAACAACAATACGTAGTTGCGAAAAAAAGACAAAGTGATAAAATTGTATTTCAAACAGTTTGGCGTGAAATTAGATGAGCATGAAGTTTCTTTCTAAACACATTATTAGAGTGAGAAAATATCCTTAGTTCATGAGGCAGTGGATTCCAGGTACGTGCAACGCGAACTAAGAACGATCTTGCATAAGTATTTCTAATAAGTATAGGAATATTTATCTGCGGATTTCTTATAGAATGGAAAAACGTAAAGCTCGAATATAGGGACGTAGGTTTTCCAGACTTAATAATATTGTAAAAGGTTAAGAGGATACGAAGAGATACAAAGTCAGCAAAAGAACACCCCAGAAAACGTTTCACGTATTCGGAAATATGACTTCTGCGGGGAACGTTGAAAACGAATCTCACAACCGCATTCATAGCTCTCTGCAAACGAGCAAGTTGGATACCTACGCAGCCTGAGACAACTTCTAAACCATATAATATGTTAGACACTAGCATGGCATTGGCTAAACATTTCTTGACCCGAAGAGGCATGTATAGATTGGAAGCATATATCCTTCTTAGCAAAGACCAAATTCTTCCAGATAAAGCATCAATATGTTGTTTAAATGATAGTTCATTGTCAACTACAACACCTAAAATCTTGTGGTGCGTAACAACATCGATATAGTTATTGTGCAAACAGATGTTCATATCAGGATCTGCGTTCTTAGTCCTACCAAACATTAAAGCCTTAGTTTTTGAAGAATTTATAGTAAGATAGTTGGAGGTTGCCCAACACAAAAATTGCTGACGACATTCATTTATAGAGTTCTCGAACGATAACAAATTACTAACGTGACCTACAAAAATCAAGAAAATATCATCTGCAAATTGAAATGTCCTGCAAAACTCAAAATCTATGGCATCACGCAGGTCATTAACATAAAGAATGAACAACAATGGTCCCAAAACAGAACCTTGCGGTATACCACTATGAAGCGAAACTGTGTCGGACCGACAGCCGTTAGCAACAACAAACTGACATCTGTCTCTTATGTATGAGTAAATAAGCTTGCAGGCAGTGAAAGAAAAATTAAAATTGTCTCTTAGTTTTGTAATCATATGAAAAAAGTTTATAGAATTGAAAGCTTTCGATAGATCAAGAGATACTAAAACACTTGACTTTCCTTCATTTATATTCCTACGAATGAAATCAGTGGCTTTCAAGAGCAAATGTGTTGTGTTGTGTCCCTGACGGAACGCATACTGGGTATCTGAAATCAAATTAGATGTGTATTCCAAAATCTGATCTTTCAAAATGACTTCGACAACTTTTGAAATAGCTGGAAGGATAGATATAGGGCGTAGGTCGTCAGGACTACGAACATTTTTTGTTTTTGGAATAGGAACCACTCGGGCATTTTTCCAAGCTAACGGAAAAGTTGAAGATGTTAAAATATAGTTCACCAAATGCAAAATATATTCTGAAATATAGGGGTAGACAAGTTTTAGGAAGTGTATAGGAATTCCATCAACACCCACTGATTTAGATTTAATTTTGGTCATAGCATCAAAAATCTCCACTGCAGAAACACATCTAAATGAAAAAGAGGAAGTATTGTCACTGAATTGGGTAAGATCCAAATCATTATTTGATGTTAGATTGCCTTGCGCAAAAAAAGTATTTATGTCATTTACATCGATATCAAATTCAGGGCTGTCATGCTGAACACATCCCGAGTTTTTGAGTAGTCTCCACATTTCAACAGAACTCATGCTACCAAAAAGCTTTGAAAAATATCTACGTTTCGCCCTACGAATAACCGTCCTTGCTTTGTTACGATACCTACAGTACTTTAACCAATTGTCCTGAGTCCGAATAGACTGGAAAGCTGAATATGCCAGATCTCTTACTGACCTTGCAAACGTTACATCACTTGCTTCAAACCAATTACTTGAAGATTAATGTATTTTCTTTCTAATTACTGGCACACAAGTAAAGAGATTCGTTAGCATCACTTATATAAGAACACTTTATGTTTACATCTATTGCATTTAACATTGCATTACTGTCAAATGATTCAAGAAAAGAAAATAGGCGATCCCAATCTACATTGCTAAAATCACGAAATTCTATAAAGTCGGACGGACAATGAAGCTTGAAGCCGAGAGATCAAAAAACAAGGGCATGGTCAGACACAGATGGACATTGGACCTGATCAAAATTGCTTAGGCACGAAATATCACTCAAAATCATAAAATCAATAAGTGATGTAGTCCTTCTTCCTAGATCGAAATGCGTTGGTTTGGAATTATGTACTACAGACATACTATAACGTGTACAGAAAGCTCGAATAGCATTCGCTTTGGAGGCATTAAAAAGATTGGAGTTAAAATCTCCTAAAATTATAACATTGGAATATTTAGAGATAAAATCCTTATGATGGTGTTCAAAGCAAACTAGATTTCCAGAAGCCAAGTAGACAACGCCAAAAAGAATTTTAACATGATCAAAATGAGTTTCAATAAATAACGATTCACAACCTACGACAGAAATCTGAAATACAATTCTATACGAAAGGCCATTGCATATAAATATTCCGACAGCCCCACCCCTGCCAGGACCTTGTCGGTCATTACGACAAAGCCTGTACCCGGGTAAGGAAACAGCATTATTACTAATCTCATAGCCATGTTTCTGATACATATGAAATATGCTATCTTTTAAGATTTTTTTTTTTTTTTAAATATAAATGCATTATAACAATTCAAAATTAACACATTCATACAGCTGATCATTAATTTGTATAAAAATGAGATCATTATTCATTACACTAATAATACAGAAATATTGAAATGACTGGAAAAAATACTTATTTGAGGGAATAAGAAAATACTGCATACACATTACTAGGATGAAGCGCCCACTAAACCATTCAGAAGCGAGTTACACTTGTTGGCGTCATACATAGAAAATATAGTAAAGTTTTGCAGTCGGTCGGAACAATATGTCTGTTCCAGTGCTGTAAGAATCTACTAATTGTTACTATTTGTTCACATCAGCTTTGTTACAGAACCAAAAAGATTTTACAATTTTTACCACTTTTACACATTTTAACCCAAAAACCGTACACAAAAAGTTTTAAAATGTTCTCTTCTCTTTGGCTCTGAATGAAGCTCTCTTTAAAAACTTTATACACGACAAATTTGACCGTGTAGTAGTATATAATTGTGCCACAAACATCCCAGACGGGACAAGGGAGACTTCTCATATCAATGAGTGCTCCCCGATGACTATTAGCTCAGTGATATGGGACCTACTGTTTATCGCCGAGTCCGAATGGCGTGTCAAATGTAGAGAAGTTTTTTTTTATCGTACTAAAAAGTTGTAGATTCCTGCAGTTTCTAGAGCAGACATATTGTTCCGATCGACTTGAACATTTAACTACATTTTCTATTTTACTTATACATATTTTAAAATAAGTCTTTAATTTTTTCGATTTTCTGAAATTTGCATGTGCGGTCACCAATTAAGGAGAGAGGAGCATAAAATCAGAGTAATTCTTGTGTTTTGTATGCAACATAGAAATAAAAAAGGTATTTTTTCTCGAAATGACATTTTGAAATCGGTGCCACCTCTAGCTCGAAAACAAGGCAAATTGAACAGGTCGACAAATTTTGAATATGTCAAATCTTTCTTTATGTTGTTGGAGTGAAGGAGAGGAAACAGATAATGTTTAGAAGGTAGATTAACTAATATATTTAGGTTAACCCGCCCCATAGCCATTTAAGGCCTCTACAGTATGTTAGCAAGACTGTGGGGTCGGAAGAGGAGAAGTGAGACAGGGATTCCGTCGTGTGAACGCCAAAAAGCCTGTGTCTTTTGGCCCTCAGTCTGGGACACAGACAGAGAAGATGTTCAATTGTCTCCGTCTCCTCCACGTCATCACACAGCCTACAATAGTCACTGCTGCTGTTATCCCATTTGCAAGTCATAGATCTAATGTTGCAGTGACCGGTAATGATCCCGACAACAACTCTGATCTTCGACTTGCACAACGAGAGAAGGGAAACAGTTCTACGCGCCGAGATTACCTGCCAGATTGACTTAGCAACCCGACATCCAGGACCATCTAGCCAAATTCGTTTGGTTTTCTCAACGTAGAACCTGGTGAGTTTATCTATGAAGTAACAAAGCGGAGGTTTCAAACTAACCTCCACTTGCACGTTGGTAGATTGTGAGCCTCGCCTCGCCAGTTCATCCACAACCTCGTTACCCTCAAAACCACAGTGACCAGGTACCCAACAAAATCTTACTGACATACAGGTTTCCAAGATAGACCTACAATCTCGAACGATCCTAGACTTAATAGTGAAAGACCCTAATGCTTTTAGCGCTGCCTGGCTGTCTACGTAAATAGTGACTGCCCTGTTTGCTAAGTCCGTTCTTCCCACTAGTGCCTCTAAGGCCTTCAATATTGCGAAGACCTCTGCCTGGAAAACACTACAGTTGTCATTAAGTTTAAACGAGTACCTAATGTTCAGTTCATCAGAGTACACACCGGCGCCCGTGCCATCTTCCATCTTCGACCCATCAGTGAAGATAGATAGGATCAGGAATTGGTCTGCACTGAACCCATTCATCCCTATCGGGTATTAAAACGTCAGGTATAGTGAAGTCAAGAGTTGGTAAAATGTAATCGGTCTCACCCCCTCTATTTCCAAGCACTAGCTGACTACTCAACCGCTGTAGAACGTTTGCATGACCAAGTAGGGAGCAACGCCACATGTCAAGTTCCCTAAACCTCAAGGCACACCTGGAGGCCTGATACTGTACCAAAATATCCAGAGATTGGATATTCAGCATTCAGCGCCGCCTGGGGTGTGCTTTTAATAGCTCCAGTAATAAGAATTGACGCGGCACGTTGCACACTACTTAGCTTAGAAAAATTTGATTTATTGCTGAGTGCGTGCCACCAAACAAGACAACCATAGGTTAGGATAGGACAAACCACAGTCCTATGCAGCCAGTGTATCACATATGTGGTTTGAGACCCCAGCTCTTACCTATGGTATTCTTGCAAGAATATAATGCAATTAAGCCTCTCTTTGTTCGCTCCTCGGTATTCCTCTTCCAACAAAGCTTGTGGTCGAGGACCACACCAAGATACTTTGCTTTCTTGGAGAGGCTTAGTTGCACACCATCTAGAGTTGGTGGGACGAAAGCAGCAATCTTTCTCTTCCTGGTGAAAGTACCAGCTCTGTCTTCGCCGGATTCACACCAAGTCCATTATGGTGGGCCCAACGTAACGTGCATAAGTTCAGACAGCGTAGATAAAAATTTTCCGCTAATTGGAATGACTACGTCATCCGCATACGCGACCACCTTGGTTTTTAGCTTATCAAACTCCATAAGTATCCCGTTCAGTACCAGAAGCCACAACAGGGGTGATAAAACTCCTCCCTGTGGCGTTCCTCTGGTGACCGACTTCTTTGTAGAACTCTCTCCTAAGCTTGAATTGATTAACCTACTATCAAGCATTCTATCTATCCAATTTATTAGAATTGAGGGGACACCTAGTGTTTCTAGAGCAGAGTGAATTGATTCAAGTTTCACGTTATTAAACGCGCCTTCTATGTCTAAGAAGGCAGCTAAGGTGAAACTTGAATCATCCATATTCTTCTCTATACAGCCCACAACCTCGTGTAGCGAGGTGTCTGTTGATTTTCCTTTTACGTAAGCATGTTGAGAGTTACTTACAAGGTCATGATTTATATATGATCTGATTTCCAAATCTAGTAGCCTTTCTAAAGTCTTTAGAAGAAAGGAGGAAAGACTTATCGGCCTATAGTCTTTCGGCAGAGTGTGACTTGGGTTCCACCGTGGTGCAATGGTATGCACGCCCGCCTTGCACGCAGAAGGTCGGGGGTTCGATTCCCCGGCCAAGCAACATCAAACATTTTTCAACGGTGGCAAAATACGCCTCAGTAATTTTGGCGACATTTCCGGAGTATTTCAGCCTTGAAAAACTTCTCTACAAGTGGTGTCATAAGACACGCCGTTCGGACTCGGCGATAAACAGTAGGTCCCATATCATTGAGCTAAATATGAATCGGGGTGCACTCATTGATATGAGAGAAGTCTCCCTTGTCCCGTATGGGATGTTGTGGAACAATGTTTTTTTTTTTGTGACTTGGTTTCCCAGCTTTGGGAATGTAGATCACAATTACCTCCTTCCATAGGGACGGTATGTACGATAGCAGAATGCATGCCCTAAAAATCTTCCTTAGCGTTGATATCAAAACATGCGACGCGTGTTAAAGCATCGCTGGAATGATACCGTCAGGCCCGGGTGATTTGTACGGCTGAAAAGTGCTGATCGCCCATGAAGTTCTACGATTACTTGTTAAACCGTCGACAAGTTCACTCTCCGCTGTGGTGTAGCTTCTGCTCGCATCTCTCATGGATTGACACGAGCTAGCGTCCTTACAGCCTGGAAAGTGTGTGCTTGCCAGCAAAGACGTATAGCAATAAAGACCCGAACAAATGCATTTTCCAAAAACATATGCTAATAGTTCCACATTTTGGTTACAGATGGCTACACAACTCACTGGAATTGATAACAGCTATGCCAATCGTTTTTGATTCCCATTTCTCGCGGCAGAAAACATTAACGTCGTGTTTTGTGGCTGAAATTTATTTTTTTTCTTTTTTTATTGTTCATTCAATGAAAAACTCAAAAGCGAATGCCGTCAAACTTGAGTTTTAATGTTTTTCTTGTCAATATTCCAATGAGTAACAGTTTTCGTTTAACAGAATGTTGCTATGATATCGTAGCAACAGAGGTTAACTCCCTCTAGAGTTAATTTTTCACAATTGACTTTTCCTATCTTATAATATTGACATCTTTGTTGCCAGCAGGTTTAGAGTCTCCAGAGCTGAGTTAGACCAGGTGCCCTCAATCCTCTTGATGCTCCCAATGGTTTTCGGATCCTTTGAGATCACATTGCGGAATCTGGCAGCTGCGCTGACTCCCTCTATAGTCTCACTTATCCAAGAATTCCTCTTGGCCTTCCTAATCTCACTCTTATACTTATTGAAGGTATCCCTATAGATATTCCAATCAGTATCTAGTTTTGTCCTACTAATGAATAGGTGCTTAGTATTGTGCGGGCCCATGCCGCATACTGGGCAGATGTCTTGCACGGTGCGATCAATTCCCGCCCAATAGGAATTTAGGTGACTGCAATATCCCGAGCGTAATTGAGTCAAGACTACTCTGGTATGTCGTGGCAGCTGACGCTCTTCAGCTGCGATAGATGGGGGATGTACTCCGATGACTGCATTCACACAATAATTGCTTATGGCCTTGGCAACTGTGTCCGTGTGAATGCTGTTCAAACCTGCCTGATATGCCTGTTGATCTAGAGGTTCTCTCCTATATTGCCCAACCTCCGTCTCTAGAGCATCAATATCCTTCCTGATATGTCTGTGTTTATCGGTGGCCAGCAGATTGTGATTGGGATGGCTCTCTCGGTAACACCCGAGCAAGTACTGCAACGATAGCATCTCATTATGTTGCCGTACTGGAAGAATCTTTGCCTCTTCATGTAGATGGTCCACTGTAGATTTGAGGAGGCAAACTTTTCCTCTTTCTAATGCAATTGTGTTTTTATAAACATGGATATTTGTCCATTCATTGTATGGCTTCTAGGAATTTCGGCAGTTGTTCTTTTGTTAGTTTGGTTAGAATATTTCTGGAGCAATTTCCATCTTTTTCTGCTTGTTTTGTTAAGATTTTTGTCGCATTTGGCTCTTTACGGTGGTTTGCACTATCAGATCAGACAATGCCAGGCCAACAAGTTCAGGACTAAGATCCCACAGATGATTTATTATTTTGTTAGTCGTTTACAAGAAGTTAGGACTTGTACTAATTTGTACAAATTGTTGAGTAAACGAACACACCTATTACCTTGTTCATTATACTTTTTTTTTAAAATCAACAAACCAAACTCTCAATTATAACTTTCAGTTGTTGTCGTGTGGGATACCAAATAAACAAATAAAATAAAAAACGTTCTGGGGGCGTTAAACCAGACTCGAACGATTTAAACACAAGGTGCTTCTACGGCCTCTTGTTCTTGGGAAGTGAGCTGGGAAGTACTTTTAAAACATTCTCGCCTACATCGTGCTTGGATTTGTCAATCACTTGAATATGTTTTGTTGATGTCCGGATGTGCCTCCAAACTTGCAGTCAAAAATCCCTCTCAACAATAATTCTAATAAGTCTGTACGCTGGTACAGAAGCTCTCTACTTAGCATCTGCTCGAGCTGGTGAGACCCCATTCTTCTAGGCATTCGTACACTGCTAGGTCGTGTTTCTCCCCTGAGCTATTGTCAGTTATCTTATATTTCTTGGGATGCTCTCCGAGACTTCTACTGTAGCCAAACTGTTCCTATAGGACACCAGACAATGACAATTTCATGGTTAGGATTTTCATGAAGCCACGTTTGATTCTTTTCGGGACAGATGTTTCTTCAGATTCTATGGTGCGTTTAGCATCAGAACAAGAGCTAGACCTCATTAAAAATCTATTAAAACACGAAAACTACGGTCTACCTGGCGTAATTAAAAGTGGACTTTTTGTTGTTCTAAAGATTAAACATTAACTCCGAATTTTCAGGAGGCGCAAAGCATGGTAAGCAACTTGAAAGTTGCGAACGACATAGTAGAGCGAGGAGTTGAGCTCATCACAGATTATAACCAATTAATTACAAAGGACGAACAACTAAAACAATGCGTTCTCCAAGTAGTCAGCCCAGAAAGCTCCAAAACCACATGACGTCGACTCTTGAAAAAAATTAAAATTTGAATAAAATGTAAAAGACATTTGTTTTCATTCCAAAAATTGATAAGAAAGAACATTTTTTTTGCAATAGACTCCATTTTCGCCCTAAGGCGTACCTAGTCACGTTTTTCGGGACATTGGCTTTATTATCTCGAATTCAGTTGTACTTACGTATTTTGTTTTTGAACATTTAATTAACAAAATGGCCTTTAATTTCCCAGCAAAATGTTTGTAGCCAAAGAAGTAGTTGAATCATGAGTGCAAGTGATTTCGGACTACATCTTTTTACTTCAAAGAAGTTATGATTTTTACAAGGGCATGGTGCAGTGAGGATACTGTCTAATTTGCTTCTTAAGCACATATTTTGCATTAGTTCTTTGTAGTGAATAAATATATATTCCATGGAATGTATTTTGAATTGATTTGTCGATTAATTTAAAAATTGATTCGCAAGCATGCATTTTGAGGATATAGGAGAAGTTATTAACATATATTAAGCGAGGATTTTTTCACTAATTTGAGACATCAGGGCCATTTGGAAAAAGTATTTAAAAGAGTTGTGGTAACTTCTAATTAATATTTATGGCCTCTTTCTCTAGTTTCGTTCAAATTACAACCAAATTCATGTTTTTGTAGAACATTTTTGTTTGTAAAAACAGTAGTTTGATAACAGTTCGATAGTCTTAACCCAGATAAAGCCACTGGTCGTTTAAACGCCACAAAAAATGGTTGCAAAAATTGACGTAAAACTCTGGTTTTTTCGAATATTTTTGTGGGGTTTTTTGCATTTTGTTCAAGTATTGTCTGTTATCTGTCATTTCACGCTTAAAACGCTTCATTTGACCTACGCATTTCCACGCAATTCGCCTAAAACCCAAGCTATTCAAAAAAATCGACTTTTTTGTAATTTTCGACTTTTGATGAAAAATTTAAATATGCGATAAAATTTTAATCATAAATGTTAGAATCATATAAAGTCAGGGATTTGTTAGGAATATAGTAAGAGTATTTTCTCAATCAAATACCAAGGGATTGGCATGTAAGGATACACCAATATTACCATCCAAAATTTTTGGCACTTTTAAAAGAAGGCCCGATTGCAGGAAAACTATACCTTTTAGAGAAAAATGTTATTTTTTAAAAAATGCTTAAAAAGTCTCAAAAATATAATTTTCATAAACAATTTTAAGTTTTCTTGCAAAAAAATTCTCGGCGCTAAGTGTGTTAATGAAATTGAAATATAATGAATATAAAACTATGGAATATCTCAAATAAATCATTTTAAAAAGCGACTGAGTGCAAATAAAAAAAATTATTTAATTCTAGAAGGTTAGCTTTTATTACTCAAAAATACCCAAAAACACCTTAAAACGCTTCTTGCATAGAGTCATCTAAAATTGATTGCATTCTAGCTGCACCATGTCCCTGTAAAAATCAAGACTTCTTTCACGTAAAAAGACATAGTCACTTGCACTCATGATTCAACTACTTTTTGGGTACAAACAAATATTCAGTCTGATATTTCTTGCAACCATGATTATGTTTTTGGATACAAACATTTTGCTGAGTAATTAAAATACAATAAAATAAATTATTTCTTGTGTTCTTAAGAATTTTATCTGCAAAGAGTTATTCTAAATGTAAACATTGCTAAAATGTGAAAATTTTATGATATGGATTCAAATCAGACATTGTCAAAATGTGAAGAACGGAATGCATTTTTCATGACTATGCGTGGACTGCTTCTAAAAAAGCGATTCAATCACTACTTCACATAGAACAACTTCAAATAAATTTTGCTGGGTTAATGCATAATACGGGCAAATAGCTTTAACCGTTCAACAGGTATGGGTCGTCGATGTCGCCAAATAGCCAAAACGAGATTTTCATAATTTTGTGCTCAAACTTTGGCAATCTTAAAATCTATCAAACCTCACAGTTTTAGGCGGCACCAGCGGCTAAAAAAAATCGACATCAATTTGCACCCTTTGAGTTAAAACCAGCCTAATGATAAAAATTAAGACAAAGAAAATATTGAATTTTACATAAAATGTTTGATATTTTATCAAATTTTATATTTTTGCATAGTTTAATAATAAAAAAAACGATATTAGAATACCACATTTTCCCCACAGCACACTGTCGTAAGAGGTCTCAATAACATAATAATCTGCTAAAAATCGACGTTAAATGCCCAACATTCTTAATTTAGAACACTTTGAAGAATTTTGATGATTTTTCTACCTTTAATTGACAATTTTACGACTTTTATGACGATTTTCTGACAAAATCTGTTTGCATATTCTTCATATTTTTGGCACATTTCGCATGTTTTTTGCATGTTTTTGACAATAGCCCTATGACATCCCCATATTAAATTCTCCAGCCTATTGCATTGCGAGTAGATTGAGTGGTAACTAGTGGTGTTTACCAGTAGCCAGCAAAATTGCTAGTTATTCCCTAATTACCCGAACAACTGGGTATATTTTTAATGTTGAAAAATTGTCTTTTATTGGCAAGCCTGTACTCTTCCCAAAAATGTCTATATACTAAATGTGTGTTGTAAATTTTCATCTGATGAGCTTTCTAAATCTTTTCAAGTTTATAGACTCCCGAATTTCCAATGATACCGCCCGTTATAAGGTCAATAGATCAGTATTACTCACCCTGACAAGGGTCCAATCCCTACGCTCATTTGTTTTTCGATACCCAGACTTCTGACTTTTACTAATAATCGATATAACTGCACTCGGGACTCTGAATTTAAATTTATTAAATCTAAAACTGAAATATAAAAAATTTGCATTACTTCCGATGTTTCTGACTCATTGACCCATGTTCATGCTTCTCCCCTATGACCCGCCGTTCGTTACATTCTTTTAGCAGTTGTTAGAGGTCCCTACAAGAACATTAGTCAGTTTGTACATCCCTACAATTCCTCAAAAAAAAAAAAAAATAAAACATTTCCAAAAATTTGTTATAAAATAAAATAATTTGTGAACTTTCGCGGTAGGTTAGGTTTAGGATGCGTAGCTGCCATGCTGGCAGCCACTCCACTCGGAGACCTTGGGGTCCATTGTGATCATTAGACATCGGATTTTGCATATTTGCATATTTTTTATTAATAAAGATACGAAAATTCTGATTGGACGAATTTTGATTCGTTTTGAAGAAAACTGAATGCAATGACAGGCTCATATTTTTTATTTTTTTGCATATTTGCATATTTTGCATATGCACAAAATATGCAAAAAATATGCAAAAAATATGCAAAATATGCAAAAAATATGCAAAATATGCAAAAAATATGCAAAATATACAAGTAATTTTTTGGACGAAAATCATCAAATTAATTTTGGAAAGTCATCAAAAAGTATTCTAAATAATGTTTATTAACGTTAAACGTCGATTTCTTAGCAGATTATTATGTTATTACTTATTATTCCGCCATAGCAATTAATCTGGACTAAAAGACTTAGAAAATTTCCTATAACCCAGCCTTCTTATTACAACATAAGTTGCTTTCTAATACAAATTTGTTCAAAAACTCAATCAGAAATGTCAAAATGAACGTATCCAAAGATGTTGATAGTTTCTGCGCGGCTAAAATTGTCTGACAGAATAACAAATGAGCTAGAAATTAAGACTAAGAAAATAGTGAATACTACATAAAATCTTTCATATTTTACTAAAAACATATAACATATAAAAAACATATACAGCGCAATCATGAATATTTCCCTCTGAATTTTCCACACGGAAAATAATTTTAAAAAGTGAAATTCTTTTAAAATCGATGTTTGTTAAAATTTGAAAACTACTAGATTCGCTTCATTATGGCTTATTCTAGTCGAATCGACAAAAATATTCCCTTTTTTGGGCATAAATATGGAAATAAAAAATTGTAAATTAGGGAAAGGAAGCAAATTCCGCACGAAATTTTTATTCATTATTGCACTGATAACTATATTTTAATACTCTAAGGGTATTATGTCTTAGTGAATGAGTTTGCAACATGCAAAATGAAACGAAATAGACCCATAGTTCCTTTTGATGATCTGCATAGATTCGCACTTATCCATCTGGCCATGTCTTTTTGAAAACAAAGTACAGGTCACATTTATAGACCAATTCGCATTAAAAATTGGAGATTTTTTGGCCCTAGGCCGATCCCTATTTATTTTGGTAAGAATCGATTCAGATTTGGATATTGCTTCCGTATATACAGTATAATCAAATTGTCCGGATTAACGAATAGTAAAGAAAATAAATTATTTTCTATGATTAAATCACTTGTAGTTATATCATAATACTTTTTTAAATTGTAATTGCTGATACCGAACTTTTAAATAAAATAAAGAAGTAAAAAGTGCTCTACGTGTAAAAAATAGTGAGATTTTTCTACACGACAATCCGGACATTTTTATTGGCATTGCCTGTATTTGTTCCTTTCCTTACTTTTTACCAATTTACCATGCAACAAGTCTCAATTTTCATAAATTACAGAAAAAGCCAATCAGATTGTGAAAGTAGATCTAGAAATATGGCATTTTTAAAGTTTACATCAGGATGTAAGCAAAACACGGGACAGATGTGAAATTGCATCTTTTTGGAAATTAAGATTCCTTGAAATCTTTGCCTTTTAGGTGTATAGTGCCTTTGGCAACTTTAATGACAATATTGCGGCGACTATTTTTCTTAATATATTTATTTATATCCTATACAACAAGACGAATTTGTAATAAAGGTGTTATATCCTTGTACTCGAAAATCTTTACTAAATGTTGCTGAAAAAAATTTTACAGCAACTTCTCCATTAAACAACTGTCAAAATTCGAAGCATTTGTAATAATTAGTACAAATTATAGAGTACACGGCCATGTATAAGTTAATTGATTGTGCATACAAAAGGGTTATGACTTTCCGACTGTGTTATCTAAATTGTTTGCCTGCAGCAGGAATGAAAGAACTATATTTTTTTAGCATTCCAAATTCTTTTCTAGCAGAAATATGTGAGTGGTTTTGCCATGTTAAAGACAATTCCAAGGTTTTTGACTTATTTTACCACTACCATGCTATTGTGAGGCTTTTATAATTTTGCACTAATCATTGGGTGTTCTTCATTTCGCTTTTATTCATTATTTTTCGCCGAGGAGTGAACATTTACCAATTTTGCATTAAGCGGCTGTATGGGTACAATATAGATCAATATTATAAAATTATGTATTTTTAGTGCATTAAACTAAAACCACGTCATCAATATTAAAGCGGCAGTTAGAGCATTTTTCCAAAGAAGCTTTTTGACGACAAAGAACAACAATTTATTTATTTATTTATTTTTTTTTTCTCGTTCCTTCCCACGCCACTCACACCCGCCCCTGCCGACCGAGGGGGCCACCTCCCCTTACGTAGGGAGCACGTACACACCATGGACCGGTCAATGGCTGGTTAGTTGGGGATAAAACTACCGGCTACAAATTATATCAGCCGATATAAAAATTTAATTACAAACAAAATTACAACAACATAATTTAATTAGGGAAATTAATATGTATTTACATTAAAGGCTCTTTAGGCTGAATACTACTGGTTCCGCTGAGGGAGATGTAGTTTGCCGTTAAACAGAGCTCAATTTTTTAGAATGAACGACGGTGATAGATATAAATTAAAAATAGTTTCTGCTCATTAGCTGTGTTCTACTGTTCCGCAGAGGGAGTTGTAGATATACATATGCTGAGCTGAAGGGTTCCTAACAGGCACAAGTAGTTTACAGAGCAATAGATTCTAAACTAAGTTACTAAAAATGTTAATACTACATTAAAGAGGATTGGCAACCTGCTTGTTTATACATTATGAATGCAATATTAATTTTTTTAAAGTATGTAATGGTTTAGTTAAAGGTATCGTATTATAGATGTTATTGTATATATCACACAATGAACGTAATGGGTTATTATCTTCATAATTAGTTTTCACAGTAGGCAAATTAATTGGCAAGAAATTACGGGTTATACGTGAAGGAACATTAAATCTTATTTCTCCTATCAAGTACGGACAGTCAATTAAGCCGCGTAACAGTTTAATAAAAAAATAGCGCTCTTAGTGTAAATCTTCTTTTTTCAAGAGTAGGAAGATCAATTAACATTAAACGGCTTTCATAAGGTGGGAGTAGCGCGGTCGTGTCCCAGTGCAGACCACGCAAGGCAAACAGTAGGAATTGGATTTGAACCGACTCAATCTTATCAGAGTATGATTTGTAATAAGGGCTCCATAGAATGCAACCATATTCCAGAACTGGGCGGACGAGGCTAACAAACAAACGTTTCGTAACGTATGGGTCATCAAATTCTTTAGACCAACGTTTTATAAAACCCAATAACGATTTAGCTTTATTAACACAAGAATCAATGTGCAAATTGAAGCGCAATTTATGATCTAATAAAACACCTAGATCTAGGAAAGAGTCAACATTTTCCAATTGATGTGAACCAATATAATAATTGGAGAAAAACGGAAGTGATCTAGATAAGGAAAATTTTTTACACTTTTTGAGGTTCAAAGTCATCCCATTTGCGTAACACCAATTAGTAAGAGAGTGCAGATCATATTGTAGATATATTGAATTACTTAATGAATTCAGTTGAAAGAATAGCTTTACATCATCAGCATACATTAAAATTTTGCAGTAACGTATAGCTGAAGGAAGATCGTTAATATATAGTACAAATAAAAGCGGGCCCAGGTGGCTACCTTGCGGCACACCGGAAGAAACGAACAGGTCCTTGGAAAATGACTCGTTAAATAAAACTTTTTGGGTGCGTCCTCTTAAATAAGAGGAAATCCAATTCAATAAAGATTGTGGAAATCCCATGATATCAAGTTTATAAAGCAAATGTTTATGCACTACGGTATCAAAGGCTTTACTAAAATCGGTATAAATAACGTCTGTCTGTTGTTTATAAGAAAACCCTTTATAGACATGAGTTACAAACTCCATGAGATTAGTAATTGTAGATCTGCCTTTCATAAATCCATGCTGAAAAGGTGAAATTATAGATTTAACAAAGTGAGATAGTCTTCGAGAAACTAAAAGTTCAAAAAGTTTTGGGATAGCACTAAGTTTTGCTATACACCTATAATTTTCAACAAAGCATCTATTACCAGATTTGTGTAGTGGAATAATGAAGCTAGATCTCCAGAAAGTTGGAAAGTAACCATTATTTAAGGAATAATTAAAGATTTTTGTAAGAGGTTGATAAATTTCATTAGCGCAAGATTTAAGAATATAAGTAGGAACACCATCTGGACCAGGTATGTTTGAAGAACGAAGCGACTTTAAGCCAACAAGGACTTCATCTTCAGACAATACAATATGAGGTAGATGATTCAGCTTGTCAATACTATAGTTATATTGTTCATTTAGAATTTTAGAAGAGTAGGAAGACTGAAAGAAGTCGGCAAACATATTAGAGATTTCGGATTCATCCGAAGATTCTCTGCTACCAAATTTCATACAGCTTGGGAAATTATTAACCTTTCTTTTAGAATTAACAAATTTAAAGAAGCTTTTCGGGTTATTTTTAAAATTCCTACTCATTTTATCAAGATAATGCCGATAAAAATAAGAATTGGCAGAATTATATTTATTTCGGGCTACAATATAGCTAGAGTAATTCACTGCGGAGTTAATTTTTTTAAATTTTTTGAAGCATCTACTTTTTATGTTACGCAACCTCCTTAACGTTGATGTGAACCAAGGGGGGCCATGATCAGAAACTTTTGTCATATATGGAGTTGTTTTAGCGAAGGCAGAGTTAAGTTGATTATAGAAATTAGAAACGCTTAAATCAATCGTATCATTAATAACAAATCTTGTACTTAATAAAATTGATTTTAGCCGATTAATATCTGTTTTTCCAAAATTAAATTTACGATTAATATTTTTTTTAGACCTAGGGGTCGGTCTAGAAATTTGTAGTTGAAGGTTAACTGAAAGTGTAGGATGGTAAACATCTTCTGGCAATACGATAGGTAGACATCTATTCAATGCAACATTGAGTGTAGATTAAAAGACTAGATCTAAAGCCCGATCCTTTATGTTTAAAACATTGTTAACTTGGTAAAGACATTGACTAAAAATTAAATCCCAAAAATTGTCAATTCCATTGCTAGTTGCAGGTATAAAATCTATTCTATTGTCCCCAGGGACCCATGAGATATGAGGAAGATTAAAATCACCCATACAAATTAATTCGGAGGTAGTAGACATTAAAGAAGAAACCCTTTGAATTAAATTGGCATGTCTTAGATAAATGTCATTGCCCGAGTTTGGTGCAATATAAGAAACAGTTACAAAGATTATATTCCCAAGGTAATTCGGTTTAAACAAAGAAACTCATCATAAGTTGTCACTGGTATTACAACTAATTCAGATGAAATAGAATTGTGAACTGCAATTAAAACACCACCACCAACCTTGTTTAATCTATCTTTCCTATAAACTTGAAAATTTTCGCAAAAGATTTCAGTATCACTTATTTCAGGCTTTAACCATGTTTCAGTAAACACTACGACTTTATAATCACAATAAAAACTTTTTAAATATAAGCTACTGAGTTTAGTTTTCAAACCTCTAACATTTTGATATAAAAATGGCAATGACTCTAGTTTTTTGGAAGAACAATCGGATTTATCGGAGTAGGTCTTTCCTTGTAGATGAATTCTTTCACTGTAAGTCCCTCGGGCCAAAACTCACTATCAACTATGGTAAGGAATAAATCATTTGGAACCACGATCCTAAAAGATGAGATATCTCTTGGTTAGGCGGATTAAATTTAAATACCTTTAAATCATTATCATTTGAAATATTAATTCTAGATTTGACATAATTACGAATATGATCAGTTGAAGTATTAGGATGTAGTCGGGACAGTTTTCCGCGGCGCAACTACAATTAGTTGATCTAAGGGTAACGATGGAGGTTCTGGAGCTGAAGGCTCATGGATAACAACAGAAGGTATAGGTGGATTACTTTGCAGAACCGAAGGTGAAGGACTCTCAGCTGGAGTAGGTAAATTGGTTATAGGTTTATTGATGACCGGAATAATGGTATTTGTTTTATTGGTAGGAATAAGAGCCAAGGATGAAGAAGACTCAGGAAGAGTGCTAGCTACTGATGAGTTTTCAGATGACTGGGCAATTGGAGTGATAGGAGGAGCTGAAGTAGAAATCGGGGAATTTAAAGCAATCAGATTTTCAGAGGTGGAAATGGTATTACTGGCTGACGATTTTTTCCTTTTCGGAGAATCAACCGAGTAATCAAAACTATTTAACATTTTTTCTATTTTTTCCAAATTGTTAAAAAGGGGATTGAATTTCTTTTTTAATTTAGAGACTTCTAATTTAGTTTCTTTAAAAAGACGAACGAAATTTATTTCTTTATCTCTACAGTCAGGGCACGACCAACGTAATCCCATGGATCTGTATATACTGAATAAAGGACTAAATACTATAAAATATATTCAAATCTAATATGTGGATATTCAAAATGTATGCTTCAAATTATAGTTATATTCCAGAACCTGGAATCGTACTCTCTAGTACTTTTTCCCATTTTGTGCTAAAAAACTAACCCTTTTTCCAAAAACTAGAAGAAATGACGCTTTTATCTAAACAAAAATTGCGATGACTAACTCTAGCTCCTTTGTTTTTCTGCTTGACAATTTTGGCCGAGTAGAAACTATCACCATATTTGGACACGTTGATTTTGACATTTCTGATTGAGTTTTTGAAATTTTTCCATTACCTACATATCTATAGGAAGCAACTTATGTTGTAATAGAAATGCTGGGTTATTTGATATTTTCTCACCTTGTGAAAACTGATTTAAGTCTTATTAGTCCAGATTTATTGCTGCGGCGGAATATCTGGAGAGTCTCAATAACATAATAATCTGCAAAAAACAATGTTATACGGCAAAAAACTTAATATAGAAGGCTTTTTTGATGATTTCCCAAATTTATTTGACTATTTCCGTCAAAAAAACACTTGCATATTTAGCATATTTTGTGCATATATTTTACATATTTTTTGCATATATTTTGCATATTTTTTGCATGTTTTTGATATGACCCCAAATATCGAAAAATTGACCCTCAAAACGCCTAGATCCAAAATTTGAGTCCAATCGGATGAGAAATAAAAAACATGCTAAAATCCGATGTCTAGTGATCATCCAGACTATTGACTTATGTGGATTGTAGAGATGAAGCTGTTGTTGTGATGTGATGATGTGTAGATTGGGTTATTATTGTTGTAGATGATGAATGTGGCTATGAGTGTTGGTAAAAGGTCCCAGCAAAATTTGACGGAAGGGGTTCTTTTCGATGACGTGATTTCATGTCATCTTTTGCATTGGTTCAAAGGAAGTCGTGAAAGATCCGATCTTTTCATTAGGATTTGAACCAATGCAAAGGAAGTCGTGAAAGATCCGATCTTTTCATCAGCATTTGTACCCATTCCATCGATCCAATAGAGATGATGTTTGTGTTTTTATTTACACACCTGTTTATTTTCATATTGGTATGTTCCAGTACTGCAAAAATCTACTAATTTTTACTATTTTTTCCGATAATATAAAGGAAAATTGTTATCGTAGTAAAAATAAGTAGATTCTTGCCGTTTCTGGAACAGACCAAAGTTGTTAGAACTGTCGTCGTGATGTTGTCTTACATTTCCTGCATATCAAACAACTAAAACTTCTAAACAATTGGTATTATATGAAGTCCCAACCATCGAGCTAAAAATAGAATCGGACTGGACACATTGCTATTTTAAAAGTTCCCTTGTCTGTTCTAAATCTGACATAGAATGAAATCAATCAAATCTCGCTTCTTGGAATTTGAAAAAAAAGTCCGAAACGAAAAGGAACAAGAATCTGAAAATAAAGAAGAAACTACTTTTGGAAAGAAACAATTAAAAATAAAATAATAAGGCATAAATGGTATTTTCCATAAAAAGTCTCTCCACCCCGTTCGTTACATTTTGTTCTTAGAGATCCCTAAAGCAAGCCGGGTTGTAGATCCCTACATATTTCCGTCACTAAACAAAAGAGTATAAATTACCAAAATGTTGTTATAAAATAACAAAATTATAAAATAAAAGTAATTTACTAAAAAAAAAAATACTTAAAGGAGTGCATTTGGAGTCCATGTCGAAATCTGAACTGGTGATGGGAAGATAATTGAAAAAACCTTTTGTAAGATGAAAGAATATCAGTTGCGGAGAACGGAGGAAGTAATCTTTTGCGTTGCAGCGGTGGTGATTACATTGCAATTTTGGATGTAAACTTTCGAAAAACTAAACTGATAAATTAATTGTAGCTATTTCATGAATTCGTTTGAATTAATAAAGAGTTTTGTTTTTTCATGAAAACCATATTTCAATACAGCATTTCCATTTTCCAAACAAGACATGAAAATTTCATGCCAAGGGGTTGGTGAAAATGACATGCCAAAGCATTGGTTAAAACGACATGTCAAAGCATGGGTGAAAATGACGTGTCAAAGCATTGGTGAAAATGACATGTCAAATCATTAGTGGAAATGACATGCCAAAGCATTGGTGGAAATGACATGCTTAGGATCCAGAAAAGAACGTCATCTTTTGGGGTCCACGCTCATATAAAATTCATCGATGAAGATGCTAAAAAGATGACATGCTAGATCACTTGCACCCATGATTGAATGTCATCTTTGGCATCGAACATTTTGCTGGGATAGGTAAAGTAGTGGTAGTGTTCGGAATATATTGTAGATGGCGTGCTAAGTGCGTAATCCAATTTATTGTTCAATTATTCCCAGCAAAATGTTCGATGCCAAAGATGACATTCAATCATGGGTGCAAGTGATCTAGCATGTCATCTTTTTAGCATCTTCATCGATGAATTTTATATGAGCGTGGACCCCAAAAGATGACGTTCTTTTCTGGATCCTAAGCATGTCATTTTAACCAATGCGTTGACATGTCATTTCCACCAATGCTTTGGCATGTCATTTCCACCAATGACTTGACATGTCATTTTCACCAATGCTTTGACACGTCATTTTCACCCATGCTTTGACATGTCATTTTAACCAATGCTTTGGCATGTCATTTTCACCAACCCCTTGGCATGAGATTTTCATGTCTTGTTTGGAAAATGGAAATGCTGTATTGAAATATGGTTTTCATGAAAAACAAAACTCTTTATTAATTCAAACGAATTCATGAAATAGCTACAATTAATTTATCAGTTTAGTTTTTCAAAAGTTTACATCCAAAATTGCAATGTAATCACCACCGCTGCAACGCAAAAGATTACTTCCTCCGTTCTCCGCAACTGATATTCTTTCATCTTACAAAAGGTTTTTTCAATTATCTTCCCATCACCAGTTCAGATTTCAACATGGACTCCAAATGCACTCCTTTAAGTATTTTTATTTCGTAAATTACTTTTATTTTATAATTTTGTTATTTTATAACAACTTTTTGGTAATTTATACTCTTTTGTTTAGTGACGGAAATATGTAGGGATCTACAACCCGGCTTGCTTTAGGGATCTCTAAGAACAAAATGTAACGAACGGGGAGGAGAGACTTTTTATGGAAAATACCATTTATGCTTAATTAATTTATTTTTAATTGTTTCTTTCCAAAAGTAGTTTCTTCTTTATTTTCAGATTCTTGTTCCTTTTCGTTTCGGACTTTTTTTCAAATTCCAAGAAGCGAAATTTGATTGATTTCATTCTATGTCAGATTTAGAAAAGACAAGGGAACTTTTAAAATAGCAATGTGTGCAGTCCGATTCTATTTTTAGCTCGATGATTGGGACTTCATATAATACCAATTGTTTAGAAATTTTAGTTGTTTAATATGCATCACGACGACAGTTCTAACAACTTTGGTCTGTTCCAGAAACTGCAAGAATCTACTTATTTTTACTACGATAACAATTTTTCCTTTATGGTACCGGAAAAAATAGTAAAAATTAGTAGATTTTTGCAGTACTGGAACATACCAAAATGAAAATAAACAGGTGTGTAAATAAAAACACAAACATCATCTCTATTGGATCGATGGAATGGGTACAAATGCTGATGAAAAGATCGGATCTTTCACGACATCCTTGGCATTGGTTCAAATCCTAATGAAAAGATCGGATCTTTCACGACTTCCTTTGAACCAATGCAAAAGATGACATGAAATCACGTCACCGCAAAGAACCCCTTCCGTCAAATTTTGCTGGGTTTCAGTTATTTTAAAAATTAATAAAAATATGCTGTTATTTTCAAAAAAGGTACGGACACTCTTCAATAACAAAGACAGGATTGCAGAATTAATATTAAGTGAAAAATATGGTGGTAACATACATTTTTTGAGGTTTATGACGTTTACTACTTTTTATACGTTTTCTACGGGTAAATGACGTTTTCGACGTTTACAACTTTCTTACCGTCGAAAACCTAAAAAATCGTCATATAGACCATCTCTGTTGGTGAGCAGTAAATGTTATTTATTTTCAACATTTTAATTAAAAAGATTGTCACTCAAAAATTACCAAATTAAAAACCAACGAGTAAACTAAAACCGAGAAATCAAAACAAACATATCAGCTGACTCTATCTAACCAAGTTTAGTGGTGATAAAGTCCCGATAACCTAAACATTGTTATCGATAAATAACATCTGCGATCAAAAGCATTGCCATTTATGAAAACTTCCAGGGTTCGGAAACATGCAAAATAGTTTTCAAACACCCAAACGGAAACACACCGAATTGAAATCACCAGAAAACACAAATAATACAATTTCAAACATGGATTCCAATAATCTTGTAAAGATAATTAAAGAAACCATCAATACCAACCTTGATGAAAAGTTGAAAAACTTAGCAACAAAATCAGATTTGGAGGATTTAAAACTTCAAATGACTAATTTTAGTGCGGATATAAATACCTTAAAATCTGAAAATCAAGCATTAAGAGAAGAACTAAACAAAGTACAGAAAGAAAACACCCAACACAAAAGACATAAACTGGCTTCAAAACCAGTTAAAACCCAACAAATTATTCGTCAAAGGAATATCAAGCAACAGAAACCCAATGGAAGAAGTAGCTAAGCTCTTTAAGGAAAAATTAGCCATATCGGCACACATAAAGAGCGCACATAAATTGTTTGACCGTAACGGAAAAATGGCGGTAATAGTAGAGCTTGATAACGAACAGACAATAAAAGAAATTTTCCAAAATACCAAGAAATTAGCTGGGTCAAGTATTTCTATAGAGAGAGATATGATACCAAATAAACAACAACACAAAAAAGCCTTACTCTCACTAAAGAAAAAACTCATCTCAGTTAGCAAAAAACACAAAGTCATGGTGAGAGAAGATAAAATTAAAGTAAAAGACATTTGGTTTAGATGGAATACGGATAACAAACTTATGTCTGGCAATGCCGATGGAGAAATAGAACTAGAGAAATTGTATGGAGACGTTATAAAGTCAATCAATTTAAATTATGACTCTCTTATTAACGATTTGCACCCAAAAAACTAATAAATACCCATACTGTAAAAGAAACATTTAACATATCAATCTTATCCTATAACATAAATGGTTTGGAAAATAAATATATGTACCCAACATTCTTTCAATTTATAACACAATATGAAATATTTATATTACTGGAAACACATTTAGAAAGTAATAAAATGGAAAGAGCCAAGGCATTCTTTGTTGGATATAATTTGACCTTTGAGCCTGCAATACGGTTTCATAGGTTTGGAAGAGCAATAGGAGGAATGATAATAGGAATAAAAAATAAATTGCATGATATGGGTATCTTACACGAAGTATTCTACACAGAAGAGAAGTTGCTTATAAAATTACAAGACAAAGACAATATATATACACTTATACCCCAATACCTAAGGCCGGCAACTTGGGACAGCGAATTTAGAAAACTAGATCAAATATTTCACGTCGCAGACATCCCAAACCCTATAGTTATAGGAGATTTCAACGTCAGAATTGGAGAAGTGAATCAGAGCATCGGAGAAATATACAGGGGAAAGTTCTACGCAGGATATGATTTAAGGAAATCCAAAGACAAAACGATAAATCAAAAGGGTTTGAAATTCATTCAGCTATGTGATGATAACAATATGCTTATATTAAACGGAATAACAAGAGGTGATGAGATGTCAATGATGTTTGTGCAGTGTCTAAGGAAATCCTAGAAAGAATTATAGAATTTAAAGTGAAAGATAAAGTATGGTCTGATCATTTCCCGATTCTTGTAAGGTTGAAAATTAGATCAGATTCACAATCAGAAGAAAAGATGTCCTTACTTCCAAAACTTATCTGGAAAGAACACGAAAAGTGTAACTATCAACGTAGGCTGAACTTGAATCTAAATATAATGGAAGAAACAAACCCCTTTTGCCTGGAGCGAATATGCAAAGCCATAAGAGATTCATATCCACAACAATTACCTTATAAACAGACATTTCAACCAAAACAAAAATGGTATAATAATTCCTGCAACCAAGCTCGCATAAACAGTTTTAATTTACTCAAGGTATATAGAAGAACAAAAGATCTGGAAGACAAAAGAAGGTATTTGTCCGCACAAACCCAATACAAAAGCATATGCGACGCACGTAAATCTGAGTATTATAAAGCAGTCGGAAGTAATCTAAACACCATACGAAACTCTACAGAGTGGTGGAAAATGGCAAGAGAACTTCGAAATGAGAATATTTTTAGAGGAACTAATATAACGTCTGAGGTTTTCAAATGCTATTATTCCAGTTTGTTAAATTATTTCGGAGAAACTACACTAATTTACTATGCGCCTAGGTACTCGGAAGATGTGGAACTGGACAGGCCAATAAATATGCTCGAGTTGAAGAAAATACTTTCTTGCGTTAAAAGAAATAAAGCTCCTGGAGAAGACCGTATTCCATACGAATTTTATATAAATGGCACAGAAGAACTACACTGTCGATTGCTGAATATCTACAATAACATATTTTCGAGCACAAATATCAACCCCTCATTATCGAAAACGGTAATTTTTCCGATACACAAAAAGGGAGATTTAAACGAACCATCAAACTATAGAGGGATTTCGTTCATGAACTGTGCTGCAAAAATATTCATGGGCATACTAAATGAACGGCTGTACAATTGGGTGGAAAAGCATGCAATTTTGAATGAATATCAAGCCGGTTTTCGCAGAAACTACTCCACAGTTGATAACATTTACAATCTAGCCTCTATCGTCAACTTCAAATTATCAGAAAAGAAAAAAGTATACTCATTTTTCATTGATTTCAAGGCAGCATTTGATAACATATCAAGGCAAGCCCTGATTTATAAGTTATTTAATATGGGAGTTTCATATAAAATGGTGACATTAATAGAAAGAATATACAATAACACACAATCGGCTGTATGGAACGGCAGAGAGCTATCAGACTTTTTTCAAACTACAAAAGGCGTAAAACAAGGTTGTCTATTGTCACCGTTATTATTCGCCCTTTACATTAATGACATGCACGAATATATTGGAGGTGGACTTTTTGTGGACAATATTAACATTAGAATACTTATGTACGCAGATGACATCGTTCTCCTCGCTGATGATATCTCAATACTTCAAAAAATGATAGAAAAAGTTGAAACATACTGCAAAAGTTGGAGCCTTGAAGTAAACTTGGCTAAATCCGAAATTATGATATTCAGAAACGGAGGGAAAATAAGCAAACATGAAAAATGGACGTATGATGGCAAAGAAATCAAAATTTCAAATGAATTTAAATATTTAGGCGTAACCTTCACTCCAAAAATGAAATTTCTAAAGCACATACAATACCGGAACAACGAGGCAAAAAACGCAATTAACGCAACGTGGAAGAACTTTGTTGGTAGAGCAGATATACATATGAACGTAAAGTGGAAGTTGTTTTTAGCAGTTTGTAGATCCATACAGACATATGCTGCCCAAGTCTGGGGATTCACTTATTTTGAAGAAGTTAACACACTACTGAGATTCTTTTTAAAACGAATATTAAGAGTTCCTAGTTTTACACCAAATTATATTCTGATGCTGGAAACGGAAGTAGAAGACACGCATATATATACACTGGAGCTACATCTTAACTACATTGGAAAAACATTGTTTCAATATTCTCACAACAGACTTCCTCAAAAGCTCACCCAACTTATGTACCGCAAAAACATATTTTGGGCAAAGGAATTGCAGTCATTATCTGAAACCTTTAATTTAGAATGGTCACATGCAATGGTTTCTCAAAACAATTGGTTTACTTTCTGCCAGAATATAATAAAATGCATAAAACTACAAATTTATGACGAAAGGATACAAAAAAAAGAAAATAGCCTGAGTCAACGAATATATAAACACCTTAAGACAAATATAGGCCATCTTTACTTGAATGAAAAATACTCGCAAGAGAAAATCGTATGGATCTTTAAAGCGCGTAGCGGAATGATTCCTTTAGAATACAACAGATTTGATCCTGGAGACCAGAACAGAGAATGCAAGCTTTGTAATATGCAGGAAATATAAACAATGCAACACTTTTTAGGAACTTGCCCCATTCTTCGAGAATTCAGATTGAGATCATTCAGAAAGCCAACTCTTGATGATGAAGAAATAATCAAAATACTCAATGGTGAAGAAGAAAATGACTGGAATAACTTAACAAATTACATTGCAGTTAGTTATAACTACCGACAGTTCTTAATTAATGAATTTAACTAAATACTGAATATCATATCAAATCAAAATTTATTAAACCATGCGGCAGACGTATTTTAAACATTGTCGCAAATCTAATATCTACTTCTTAATATTTATATATGTGTAACTGTATTTGAAAATATTTATTCAATAAAGAAGTTTTACTACTACTACTACTATATTATATATTATATATTATATTATATTTCGATCGAACTATTATCAAACTACTGTTTTTTCAAACAAAAATGTTCTACAAAAACATGAGTTTGGTAGTAATTTGAACGAATTTTAATTCGAATCGTCCTGGAGAAACAGGCCATAAATATTAATTAAAAGTTACAACTGTTTTAAATATTTTTTCCAAATGGCCCTGAGGTCTCAAATCAGTGAAAAATCCTCGCTTAATAGATATTAACTTCTCCTATATCCTCGCTTGCGAATCAATTTTTAAATGAATCGAAAAATCAATTCAAAATACTTTCCATGGAATCTATATTTATCCACTACAAAGAAATAATGAAAAATGTGTGCTTAAGAAGCAAATTAGACAGTATCCTCACTGCACCATGGCCTTGTAAAAATCATAACTTCTTTGAAGTAAAAAGATGTAGTCCGAAATCACTTGCACTCATGATTCAACTACTTCTTTGGCTACAAACATTTTGTTGGGTAGTCACGCTCTTGTAAAAATCATGAGCGAAAATGCATAATTTGATGCACTTCCAAATCACTTGTACATATGATTTCACTGCATCTTTGGAGGCAAACTTTTTGCTGGGTATTTTTCCTTAAATAAACCAATTTAGCAATGTTATGTTTTTGAATTCCAGAGCTTATTCTGTTTTGTGATAAAAATGGTAATTACTTCAGTTGATTATCTGATTACATATTATATGGCCATATTGACTTTGTAATATAAATAGAAGTTGAAAAAAATTAAACGAATGAATTAAATGAATTAAATATGAAAAATAGAGCATAAAATTAATCATTAATGGTTTGCTTTTTTGACAGTATACTTTCTCTTTTAATTTCAGTGCGCAGGGAATCTACAAAATAATAATGTTTCGCCAGACGATATACCCAAAATATTTCCCATTGCAATCGAAATGTTCTCCAAAATATTATTTTCGGAGGTACACGAGAAAGTATTATGTAAATCATTGGAAGCTTTTGGCGCATGGTCTACTAATTTCACCAACGATTTTAACGATTCAATCTGCGAAATTGCCAGTAAAGGATTGCAGCTAAAGACCACTACTCAAACTGTTCGGTTATCATATTTGCAATGGCTTCTTACAACTATGAACGATAAATTATTTAATTTCGATGATAATTTTCTTACAAAGATGTTAAAACTTTTCGATCAAGGAGTACATAATTCCTCGCAAATTCCACTAGTATCTGAGGCTGCCTGTGTTGCATGTATTCTTCTTAAAACGGAGGGAGCCGAAAATCATCCCTCATTGCAAGGCTTTTGGAATTCAGTACTTGACCTGAACAAGTCACTATTTTTTACTGATCGGTTTCTAGCATCCTCATCACCGGATATCTTTTGCTGTATTACTCTGATTGCACAGCGGCTCTTGACAGAACACTACAAACATATTAAAGGGAACTGTGATGTTTTATTTAGAGTGTTGGTTAATTCATTTATATCCACATCAAAGAAAGTAAGGGAGTATTCATATAAGCTGTTGCATAAATTAATAGCTAACGAACAAAATATTACGTTTGCAAAACTAATTTTTGACGAATTAGAAAAGCAATTAACAACATATGAAAAAACTCTAGATGAGGGTGATACAAATTTGCTGGGAGAATCTTTAATAAATACTATTCGTTTAATATGTAACATTCCCAATATTACTAAACCCGAATCGGAATCTTTATGTCTGCAATTAATTTTAATATGTCACCATCCGTTAATAAATAACATGGAACCTATGTTGTGGGAAAATTTATTAACACACCAATTTCAACTAGATCCACAGGAATTTATAGCATCTAAACATGAAGAAATATTTGAATGTGTGGTATTAAACTTCAAAGCTACCCCCCTTTACGAAAATTCAATTGCAACATTAGCAAGACTCAGTTCAAACACCTTTCTTCCACTTTTAATAAGAAATGTTACATATTTGCTAAATGATCCAAGTATGATTAACGTTACAGATGATGAATACTTTACATTTTTAACACCTGATGGAGAATTGTATGATAAAAGTGTAATACCAAACACTGATGATCTGTATTCTACAACTGGACTAAAGAGAGAAAATAAAGCTTATAGTTATAAGGAACAAATAGAGGAAATGCAATTGAGAAGGGAAATAGAAGAAAAAAAGCGCCGAGACGGGAAAGGAAAGCCAATAAAACTTACACCAAAACAAGAAGAAGTTATACGTAATCAAACTGAAAAAGAGCTACAAATAAAAAAACGCCTGAGAGAACTTAATAGCAAACTGCTAAATTCCGTGAAAATGTTGGATGCTGCATTTATAGGGAATACAGATCATTTTACTTTGCATTTCCCAAGTTTATTAAATTCTATATTAGTTGCAATGAAATCGCCTTTGGCTGCAGAACGTTTGGTGCAACTTTATATAAATTTTCATAATGCTTGTTTTGAAAATGCTACTTTAGGCAAACAAGTTGCAGTAACTACAGTTCGTCTACAAAACCCCCATTGTGACTTGAATAATGACTGGCTCATTATTAATCTAGATGACGCTGTTGTAAGCACCCTCACAGAGCTTAAAAAGTATATCATAGATACAGGAAATAACCTAATGAGCCCAGCATTTACGTATGCATTTGAGTTTCTCCGAAGGAGTTTATTTTGTACTTGTATTTCGGCCAATGAAGAACTTTTATTATGGGGCATCCAAATTATTGAGTTGCATGCTCAAACAAGAGGAAAGACAATTAACGGAGATTTGTGCGATTTTTGCCATCCAAAATATTTGCCGTGCTTTGAAATGTTTCACCTGTTATTAACGATTGTTCGGACACATAGTGGGCGAGTCCAAAATCAAGCCATTGCAGCATTACTTGAGGTTGCAAAATGTAATTCAGGAGAAAGTTATTGCTCATTGGCTAATAAAAAAGAAATAACGCTATTTTCGGAGGCTTTAGAAGAGAGTATGGAAACTGTTAGAGATGCAGCACTACGGGTATTGTTAGTTTTAAAAAAAGCAATAGAAATGGTATGCATAAATGATGAAGAATTTTTGGTTAAATTTCAAAATATCATTTGGATAGCAACATTTGATGTTTGTCCCGAAAATCGCAGCCTTGCCAACAATTTATGGGAAATGTTGAATTTGAATGTTCCTGACTATGGTGAGATTTTACCTTACGTTATACATGATGATATATGTATTCAAAAGGCGGCAGCAGATTCGTTAATTCCCTTGTTGAAAACAGATCCATCAATAGCGAAAGGTGTTTTAAAGAAACTACTTAAAATATATAACGAAAAACTAGAAAAAATTCCTCCAAAATTGGACAAATTTGATCGTGAAATAGAACCAGCAATCGATCAATGGAAGTCAAGAAGAGGAGTTGCAATTGCCATTTCAAAAATTTCAAAATACTTTTCAATAGAAGATGTGAATCATGTGATGCAATTTTTGGTTTCCGCTGGACTTGGTGATCGAGATGAAATTGTTCATAAAGAAATGTTAGCGGCTGCTCTTACTATTGTAGATATTCATGGAAAAGACACAATAATAAATCTGCTTCCCGTTTTCGAAGACTTCTTAGATAAAGCACCAAAATCCGAAAGTTTTGACAACATAAGACAGGCTGTCGTTATTTTAATGGGATCACTGGCACGCCACCTTGAAAAAGATGATCCACGAATAGAACCGATAGTTAGGAGGCTATTAACAGCACTATCGACTCCTTCTCAACAAGTTCAGGAAGCTGTTTCGAATTGTTTACCGCATTTGATACCATCTGTGAAAGATGAAGCTTCATCAATGATAAAACGGCTACTGCATCAGCTTGTAAAATCTGAAAAATATGGAGAACGAAGAGGAGCGGCTTATGGAATAGCTGGGATCGTAAAAGGCTTAGGGATACTTTCACTAAAACAATTCGATATAATGGCTAAATTAACCACATATATTCAGGAGAAAAAAAACTACAAGTCACGCGAAGGAGCACTGTTTGCATTCGAGATACTCTGTACTACTCTCGGTCGTCTCTTTGAGCCTTATATAGTACATGTGCTCCCCCATTTATTGCAATGTTTTGGAGATTCTTCACAATATGTTAGACAAGCTGCCGACGACACCGCAAAAGTAGTAATGGCTAAATTATCAGCGCATGGTGTGAAGTTAGTGTTGCCATCATTACTGGAAGCTTTAGATGAAGATTCGTGGAGAACTAAAACAGCGTCGGTAGAACTTCTAGGAGCAATGGCTTTTTGCGCGCCGAAACAACTATCATCATGTCTTCCAGCCATAGTTCCCAAATTGATTGAAGTTTTAGGCGATTCCCACACGAAAGTACAGCAGGCAGGGGCTGACGCTCTTAAGGTAATAGGCTCAGTTATAAAAAATCCTGAGATACAGGCTATAGTTCCTGTTTTACTGAAAGCTCTAGAAGATCCTTCCAAAAATACTTCTATTTGTCTTCAGAATTTGCTTCAGACTAAGTTTGTGCATTTTATTGATGCACCTTCCTTAGCTTTGATAATGCCTGTGGTACAGAGGGCTTTCTTGGATCGGTCTACAGAAACTCGTAAAATGTCTGCTCAAATCATAGGCAATATGTATTCGCTTACAGATCAAAAAGATTTGACTCCATATTTACCTAATATTATACCCGGCTTAAAAATGTCATTATTGGATCCTGTTCCAGAAGTTAGAGCCGTTTCCGCGCGAGCTTTGGGGGCTATGGTAAGAGGAATGGGAGAGTCGTCTTTCGAGGATTTATTGCCCTGGTTAATGCAGACACTTACTTCTGAATCTAGCAGTGTTGATCGCAGTGGTGCTGCACAAGGGCTTTCAGAGGTTGTTGGGGGCCTTGGTGTCGAAAAATTGCATAAGCTTATGCCTGAAATAATTGCAACAGCGGAAAGGAACGATATCGCTCCCCACGTAAAAGATGGTTACATAATGATGTTTATTTATATGCCCAATACATTTCCACAAGATTTTACACCATATATTGGGCAAATAATAAATCCTATTTTAAAGGCACTTGCAGATGAAAATGAATATGTTCGAGATACAGCGTTAAGAGCAGGTCAACGAATCGTTAATCTATATGCTGAAACGGCTGTTACACTTTTATTACCGGAGCTCGAAAAAGGCTTGTTCGATGACAATTGGCGTATTAGATTTAGTTCAGTTCAGCTTCTAGGTGATCTTTTGTATCGAATATCCGGAGTTTCTGGCAAAATGACAACAGAAACAGCAAGTGAAGACGATAATTTTGGAACTGAACAATCACATGCAGCTATTATCCGATTTTTGGGTACCGAAAGGCGTAATAGAGTACTTTCAGGTTTATATATGGGTCGCAGTGATGTTTCTCTAATGGTTCGTCAAGCAGCACTTCACGTATGGAAGGTTGTTGTAACAAATACCCCACGAACGCTACGAGAAATCCTTCCAACATTATTCGGATTACTTTTGGGATGCTTGGCCAGCACAAGTTACGATAAACGCCAAGTAGCTGCACGGACATTAGGAGATCTTGTGAGAAAACTGGGAGAGCGTGTATTACCCGAAATAATACCCATACTTGAAAGTGGGTTGAACTCGGAACATGCGGATCAGCGTCAGGGTGTTTGTATTGGATTATCTGAAATAATGGAATCTACATCCAAGGAAATGGTTTTATCATTTGTTAATAGCTTAGTACCAACAGTAAGAAAGGCATTATCCGATCCACTTCCAGAAGTACGTCTAGCTGCAGCTAGAACGTTCGATTCCCTTCACTCTACAGTAGGATCTAAGGCTTTAGATGATATATTACCATCAATGATGGAAGGACTTTCTGACCCTGATCCAGAAATAGCTGAAAACACTTTGGACGGTCTGCGCCAGGTTATGGCAATTAAATCACGAGTCGTTCTACCATATTTGGTTCCACAGTTGACAACACCACCAGTAAATACAAAAGCTCTGTCCATACTTGTTTCTGTAGCCGGAGAAGCATTAACAAAGTATTTGCCAAAAATACTTCATGCTCTTTTGCAAGCCCTTTCCGAAGCTCAGGGCACTAGCAGAGAAATGCAGGAATTGGAATACTGTCAGGCTGTTGTGTTATCTGTAACAGACGATGTTGGAGTTCGGACAATCATGGACACTTTAATGGCTTCAGCGAAATCTGAAGTATCTTCAACACGCAAATCTTCAGTTAGTTTGTTGTCAGCTTTTTGTATACACTCGCCAGGCAATTACACCCAATATGTACCACAGCTGCTACGATGCCTTCTTCGACTTCTAGCGGAAAAAGATAGAGATATATTACAGTATGCATGGGAAGCATTGAACGCCGTAGTAAAGGGTTTGGATTCAACTCAGCAAATTGCTCATGTTTCCGACGTTAGACAAGCAGTCCGCTTTGCAGCCAGTGATTCCAAAGAGGCAGAATTACCTGGATTTTGTTTGCCAAAGGGTATTACACCATTGTTACCTGTTTTTAGAGAAGCGATTTTAAATGGTTTACCAGAAGAGAAGGAAAATGCAGCTCAAGGTCTCGGAGAAATTATTGTTCTAACCAGCGCACAATCTTTGCAGCCTTCTGTGGTACACATTACTGGCCCACTTATTAGAATCTTAGGAGACAGATTCAATGCGGGTGTGAAAGCTGCTGTTCTTGAAACTCTTGCAATATTGCTTCATAAAGTCGGAGTTATGTTAAAACAATTTTTACCACAACTTCAAACTACATTTTTGAAAGCATTGCACGATCAAAATCGACTAGTTCGTATGAAGGCTGGATATGCGTTATCGGAGTTAGTTGTAATTCATACAAGGGCTGACCCAATATTTAATGAAATTCATAGCAGTCTTAAATTAAGCGATGATTCTTCCACGCGAGAGACAATGTTACATGCTCTCCGTAATATTATTACTCCTGCAGGAAATAAAATGTCTGAACCTCTTAAAAAACAAGTCATTGCAACTTTAATTTGTTTGCTAGGCCACCAAGAGGACATAACACGCGGTGCCGCAGGTGGATGTTTGGGGGCTCTTCTAAAATATCTACCCAACAATGAAGTACATGACCTCATACGAAATTACATGCTATCGGATGACAGTAACGATTTTGCGTTTTACCACGGTTGTACAGTGTTTTTATTTGTAGGCCTCAAGGAATCCGCAGAAGTTGTATTAAAATCTGGTCATGAAGAACACATTCTATCGTCTGTAATTTCGCATATATCATCAGATAAAATTGCTATTGCCAGTAACGGTATACGAGCAGCCACTTATATAATTAAATATAAATTGCAACACCAACAACCTTTACCATCCCAGGTAGTTTGGACTTTTTCTAGAGCAATGAATCACACTAGTAATGAAATTAAACAATTAGTAGCAAAATGCTGCAATTACATTGCAAATTCTTCTCACGTTAACGAATTGCCAACGGAAATGATAAAATCATTAATACCAATGCTTGTGAATGGTACAAAAGAAAAAAATGGATATGTTAAATCGAACTCCGAAATTGCCTTGGTATCCATATTACATTTAAGGGAAGATGAGACTGTGTACAACCACGTCTGCCAAGTCCTTGATGTAGGTGCTAGAGACTCTTTGTCCGAGGTAGTAAGTAAAGTTCTACGGAAAGTTGCTATTCAACCAGCAGGAAAAGATGAAGAATTGGATGACACGATTTTAGTTTAAATGAACTTATAGTAGTTTTCGCTATTTTATAACTATACTATGTATTGTCACAAACTGTAACTATCCAGCTTACTATAGCTTAAAATTGTCACAAATAAAATTTCATTTTAATATTATAATCAGAAAATGTTTTAAATAAATTTGGGTAAGAGCTATTTTCCGTACACATAAACGTTAAAAAACATTTGTAATTGTCTGGATATTAAAGGGCACACAAAGTAAGAATAATAAAGCCTATGGAGTGTTAGGATTTATAAAAAGATGGGCCAAAGAGTTTTCTGATCCATATATAACTAAGCAATTATTCACTTCCCTTGTAAGACCTATATTAGAATATGGATCTGTCGTATGGGATCCGCAATATGGAATCTATTCCGATGAAATCGAATCAGTGCAAATACAATTTTTACTTTTTGCATTGAGAGGTTTACATTGGAGTAGTAATTTTGAATTGCCTTCATACTCTAGCAGGCTAAAGTTAATTCGATTGCCTACATTAAAAAGTAGACGTATTATGTTGAATACTATGTTTGTTTTAAAAGTATTGAATATCGTCTATTAGAATAAATGTTCCTTTTAGACCTAGTAGATATTATCAATTCTTATATATAGATTTTCACCGAACCAATTATTCGATGGGTGAACCACTTAGCAAAATGTGTACTGATTTTAATTCCATGTACTATAATGTGGACTTTTGCATGAGTTTGGAAGTCATAAAATCTAATATAATTTTATCTTTAAATAAGATTCTGTAGCTGGTTTTCGAATTTCCTTCGTATACGCCACCATGATGCGGATCATGGTGTGTACGCGATCCCCACGAAAGGGGAGGACGCCCCCTTGGTCTGCAGGGGTGGGAAAGTGAGGAGTGGGAACGTTCGATAAAAAAAAGATTTCGTCGATAAAAAGTAATGAAGACCGTTTCTATACGAACATTAAGAGAATTGGTGAGCATTTGTGGTTAGATCCGATACTATAGTCTTCTCTACCTTTTCCGAAAACCAATCATATTCACCCTTATTACGGTTGGCGTAGTCGTAGGCGTAGTTTACATTTTGTATATGATGAAAAATAATATACTACAGACATTTTTGTATTTTACAGCATCTTAGATCCATAAAATATAGAATAAACCCCTTTCATCATTCTTAGGATGAATTTTTTGGGTTAAAAACATTTATTTTTTGATACGACAAATCGGTTGAGGAACGATGAGATGTGGCCAATTTTGTTTACGACATAATAGTACGTTTATATATAACCGGATTTAACAAACCCACTGGGTTTTAAATGTCAATTCCATTACATACATATACGTCAAAAGGCTCTAATATAAACAGCATTTAATATAAAAAGAAAATCAAATCAATTTCAAAATAATTTTTAGGCAATAATTATTAAAATATGTATATTGGAAAACAACTAAAATAAATACATTTTACTACCTTTATTTATTTTCCTAAGAAAAAACTCGTGTTTTGTCAGATGACAAACTTTCTATAGCAAATCTGTCAGAGTCCTCATTTTACAATATAATCTACCATTTAAAAAATAAATATATATTTTTTAATTTTGTATAAGAAAAAATTGTCGCTGTCGTAAATGTTACGTGGTACCAAAAATAACACTACGACAACGACTGCACAAACGTCTGAGCCAAATGTTTATTTTGATTGTAAAAACTGTAGGGTTGGGTTTTGTTCTGGATGAAAAGTTTAAAAATGACCTACTAACAATTTTATACAAAATCTTTAAAAATGTATATTTTTGCTTTTATTACAAATATGTACTAATACCAAATAGTCGTTAGTCAACTTCCAATTTTTGATACGACAACGACAACCGTAATAAGGATGCCCAGCAAAATTAAATGGTTCCATGTGAAATCATGATTTCACTGGTTCTTTTGCATGAGTGCAAAGGGAGTCGTGAAAGATCCGATCTTTTTCATCGAATTTTCATGAGTGCAATGAAGTCGTGAAAGATCCGATCTTTGTCATAATATTGTCATGAGTTTTTTGGCTGGCAACCCTGTTCGCTGTAGTGTCAAATTTTTGTGTGCTCTGTGCATTTTTTAAAAAAATTAAATTTTTAATTAAATTAGCGTGTATACGTTATTAAAAGTTTATTAAAATTATTAAATAACTTATTGTCTAAATATTGTGCTAATTGGTGAAGTGTTATTAATTACATTTGTGCTAATAAGCTGCTTTTTTGTGTTGAATTTGTCTAATTGGCTATTTCGTTTTGTGCATATATTCTGTTACATTAGCTTATTGTGTTGTTGTAACAGCTTGGTTATCATATCAAAACAGAGTTGCCAAAGATTGCTTTTTTTTAATTAAAGGATTAAGAAATTCAGCTACAAAATCTCCAAAAAATTTTAACTTATTAGTAAACTGAAATATAGTTAACATGGTCTGTTCATACGAAATATGTAATATTCGTGATGATAGTGAAGTTTGTGTTACATGTTGCTTTTGTTTAGATCAATGGCATTGTAAGTGTGCTCGTATGAGAGTAATAGTTACTGACATAATTAAAGAAAATGATGGAATTCGTTGGTGCTGTCCCAATTGTAGAAAAATCTCTGCTGATTTTTACAATTTTGCAAAGAATCTACATTCCGAACTAGTTTCAATTAAAGGGGAACTTTCCATAATTTGTTCCCGTTTTGATAAAGTTTCAAATTTGTTTAGCAAATATCCGGATTTGGACGAATTTGCATCGTCACCATCGGTTATCGGGCAGAAACGCAAAAGGTCGACGAAAAGAGTACAGGTAAAACTGTTTCTAGTCGTAAACCTAGTGTTTCTCGGGATACTGTAGTACAATCGGATCCAGTTAATATTTCTGATACAACTGAATCTGGTCGTGCTCAGTTATACGCCAATGTTGTGATGGATAAGCCTTTGGAAGTAAGCAAGCAGTTAAAGGAGGTTGTAGCATCTCCTGAGTTAATGAGTACTGGTGGTGCTAGTCTTGAAAAGACCTCACAATCTGCTCAAGGTATTCAGGAGTTGGCAACATCCTTGCCTGTTGTCTCTTCAAGGGGCTCATCTGCCAATGTAGGCCATACCCAACAACCTGTGCAAAGATCATTATCTATGCCTCCAGCTATGAAAATGGTATTTGCGTCAAGGTTCCCTCCCGAAACGACGGCTGACGAAATTTATGATTATATAAGATCAAGTATTCAAGGAGATTACTTTCTTAAATGTTACAAGCTTCGTTCAGCATTTTCGGAAAGTAGATCTTCTTTCAGGATTGTTACTAATCAGTCAATATTTAATCAAATTATATCGAGAGAATTTTGGCCTGTAAATGCTTTTATAAAAGAATTTGTGGAAAGAAACGACAAGTTAGCACATTTGCCTCCGCGAACAGCTACAGTTTCAAAAAACTAAAAAATTCTATTTCTATATGCTATCAGAATGTAAGGGGTTTAAATACAAAATTAACTCGCTTATATACTGATAGCTTCGGTTTTAATTATGATGTAATTGTTTTATCTGAAACTTGGTTAAAAAAAGCTGTATTAAATAGTGAAGTTTTATGTCCGAAATATCAAATATTCAGAAATGATCGTGTTGCTAAAAAAGGTGGTGGAGTCCTTATTGCAGTTGACTCCTCTTATTCCACTAATTTAATTGAAATAAATAATATTCCTGATATTGAATTTTTAAGTATATCCATTGAACTAGGCAATTTTAAATTATTTATAACTTGTTCCTATATTCCTCCTTCTTCTCAACTTGACATATATAAAAAACATATATCCGCAATCAGTTCGTTCAATCGTTGGAAATATGAATGAAACCGATCGAATTTTGGTTCTGGGCGATTTTAATATGCCATCTGTTAAATGGCTCTTATTACCAGATTCTGAAGCTCTAACACCACTAACATCCCGGGCGAATGCTAATCAAGATACATTCGAAATTGTTAGTCGATTTTGTGACCTCAATCTTCATCAAATAAACGATATACTGAATAGTTACGATAGAATCCTTGATTTAGCATTTGTAAATGTTACTCAATATTTTGAAATAATTAGAATTCCACCAATTTCTATTCTTGAAGATATTCATCATCCCTCATTATGTATAACCATGACCCATAATCATTCCTTTGGGGAAAATCAGTCCAAAGTGTTAAAAACTGTCCTTAATTATAAAAAAAACAGATTTTCGGAAACTCAATTCTCTTATTTCTTCTGTTAACTGGACATCGGTATGTCTTTGCAGCAGTGATATTGATCTTGATATTAAAATTAACAAATTCTATGAGATCATAAATAAATTTATGCTTGAATGTATTCCAACTATTAAAGTCACAAATTCTTATAAATTTCCATGGATTACTCCTGAGTTATCAACTATAAAAAATTCCAAAAATAAACTTTTTCGTAAATATAAAAAGTCAGGTTCTTCAATTGACTACGCCAATTATTCTGTAGCTAGGTCTAAGTATACGCTAGAATCTCGTAGATCATATAATGAGTACCTTAACAAGATTAAAGAAAATTTTAAGTCCAATCCTAAGTCCTTCTATGACTTTGTTAATTTAAAAAGAAAAACACCTTCTAAGCCCTCTTTATTGAAATTCAATAATCAAGAATTTACTAAAAACACAGATATTGCTGAATGTTTTGCAGAATTTTTTGCTACAACTTATTCAAGTGCATCTTGCCAAATTAGAGATACATATCCTTATAAATTATCTCAGATTGATGAAATTTACATGCCTTTCTTACAATACCAAGACGTTTCCAAAAGTCTGCGATGTTTAAAACCCATTAAAAGTCCAGGTCCCGATGGAATACCTAGTTTAATTCTGAAGCATTATTCAGTTGCATTGTCAACCCCTTTAACTCTATTGTTTAACTATTCCCTTAAATTCGGTCATTTCCCCGCAATATGGAAAAAGTCTTATATTGTACCTTTACATAAGTCAGGCAGTCTGACTAATGTATCCAATTATAGAGGAATTGCAAAATTAAGTGCAATTCCTAAATTGTTCGAAAAATTAATTACTTCTGTAATTTCCCATAAAATTCAACCCATGCTAAGTCCATATCAGCATGGTTTTCGTAGTGGTCTTTCGACCATAACAAACCTTATAGAATTCACATCGAATGTAATAAAAGGATTTGTTCGGCATAATCAAACTGACACAATATATACAGATTTCAGCAAAGCATTTGATAGGGTTAACCATAGGCTTTTGTTGTATAAATTAGATTATATGGGCTTTAATACTAATTTAGTAAGATGGATATCTTCTTATTTACAAAATAGATCACAAACAGTTTTGTTTGATGGATGTGTCTCAAAATCGATTGACGTGCTATCGGGTGTTCCGCAAGGAAGTCACCTCGGACCGGTTCTCTTTCTTTTATTTATAAATGACTTGCCAAACTCAATAATGCATTCTAGATTGCTAATGTACGCTGATGATGTCAAGCTATTCATTACTCATAAATCGGAAAAGCAAGCTGATCTTCTCCAGAGTGATTTAAATATCCTTTTTCAATGGTGTAAAATCAACTGTATGGACTTAAACTTAAAAAAATGTAAACATATGTGTTTTTCCAGATCTTCTTCTTTAATAAGGCAATACAATATTAACGGTTCTCAATTATTAACTGTAGCATCATTTGTTGATCTTGGCCTTTTGATGGATCGAAAATTAAAATTTAATAATCATGTAATTTCTATTGTTAATAAAGCGCATGGAGTTTTAGGATTTATAAAAAGATGGGCCAAAGAATTTTCAGATCCCTATATAACAAAACAACTATTTACGTCACTTGTAAGACCTATATTAGAATATGGTTCTGTTGTATGGGACCCTCAATACGCAATGTATTCTGATAAAATTGAATCAGTGCAGAAACAATTTTTGCTTTTTGCACTGAGAGGTTTACATTGGAATAGCGATTTTGTCTTGCCTTCATATACAAGCAGGTTAAAATTAATTCGATTACCTACATTAAAAAGTAGACGCACAATGTTAAACACTATGATGGTGCATAAAATTTTAATGGGTAATATTCCCTCGGATTTCTTAATATCATCTATTAGAATAAATGTTCCTTGTAGAACAATTAGAAACTATCAACCCTTATTTAGAGATTTCCACCGCTCGAATTACTCTATGGGAGATCCTATTAACAAAATGTGTGTAGATTTTAATTCCATGTATTGGAATGTAGACTTTGGCATGAGCCTTGACCTTATAAAATCTAACATAATTTTATTTTTAAATGAATAGTATATAAAAATGTATTAGTAAGTAACTAACTAGCTGATGAAGTAAATTCTGTAGCTGGTTTTCAATTTCCCTCTCATACACCATCATGATGCGGATCATGGTGTGTACGCGATCCCTACGTAAAAGGGAGGTCGCCCCCTCGGTCGGCAGGGGTGGGAAAGTGAGGCGTGGGAACGTTCGAAAAAAAAAAAAATGATAAGTAACCGCACAATAAATTATCAAATACTCATATACCCAAATAATTGTTTTCTTGCAAAAGTAATTGTTAAAATGAAAATAAATGTCAGATGAAAGTGGTCGATAGTGGCAAAATTTATATATTTTAATAAAAAATACAATGTAAATTGATATAAAACAAAAGAAAAATATATTTTGAGTTTGGAAACCTGTTTCGTTTTGTGGATATTAAAAAGAAGTATGAAAAAGACCCGGTCTATAAACCATGAGCTTCCCACCGATATAGTAAAACATATCGAGCTGCAATTATTGGGTTGGTTGGGCCATGTTAACAGGATGGATAAAGATGCCACCGGCATATGAATACGAGCCATTTGACGTTATGCGACCCGAGGGAACAAAACTCCAATGGAAAGATCACGATATCACAAGCATGGCATGCAAAGTGAGAGAAGCAAAGTAGAAGATCGGTAAAATAAGTATAAAAGAGACCATAACATGGTAACTATTACAGGATAAGCTTTTTCTTTTGAAATAAAATAACAGAATTCAAATTTATACTAGATTTCCCAAACGATGAGCTTGGTTCAGAGATTGACACATAATTTACCGAATATTGGAAAAACGGAACCCCCAAGTTGAAAGAAGTATCTTGCAGCCATCGGAAGAGATAAATATGATATTGCAGATTAATCTATATATATAAATGAGCTTGGTGATAAGTGATTGACTGACTGACTGACTGACTCATCATCAACGCCCAGCCAAAACGGCTAAAGCTAGGAGCTTGAAATTTTACCAGTGGGTCACTGTTGATGCAAATGTGCGAGATAAGGCTGGGTTTTAGAAAATTCGTCCTGGAACCACAAAAAATAACAACAACAAAAATCCTTATTTTTCATTATTATTACGTACTTATGCACTTAGTTGGCCCTCTGCAAGACATGTGTCAAATTAACAATGCTATAACTTCATGATACCGTAAACGATCACACATAATTTCAAATTTTGTAGTTTACTTCTAGGCGCACTTATTTTACCGTAAACCACTAAATAATAGAAAGACAAGACATTTGTTATCTTCCATTGCAACAGATGTCGTGAATAACTAAATGTTTGCAAATCAATGAAAGTGCAATAAAATTGTGCATACTACCACTATTTATTTGCAATTAAGAATTTTATCGTATATGGAGATGTACAGTCATAACTATTCAATTTCAAAATCTGTAATTTGAAGAAATCGATAACTAATTAATGAAATCAATAATAGGCCCCAGGAATATAGGAATTTGGTATGGAAATCAAGGTTGGGAAGTGGTGCTTCTAAAAGGAAATGGTTTGGAAAATTACCAATCATGTGTACGAAAAGTATTAAATGGTACTAAATTTAGTACAATTTAGATTTGGGTGAACGTAAAGAGCTGGAAACCTGAAATTTGGAATTAAGGTTACTGTTGTAGTGTAGGATTGTGATATGAGGGTAGTTTTGGAAATTCGTGCTTATGTGTATGAAAAGTACTAAATGGTAATAAATTTGATACAATGGGGATTTGGGTGAACGGATAATAGCTGGAATCTCGATATTTGGAATTGAGATTACAGGTGGGGTGTAGGATTGAGGTAGTTTTGAAAATTCGTACTTATGGGTACGAAAAGTACTAAATGGTACTAAATTTAGTACAATTTGGATTTGAATGAACGGATAGAGCTGGAAACCTGAAATTTGGAATTAATATTACTGTTGAAGTGTAGGATTGAGATATGAGGGTAGTTTTGGAAATTAGTACTTATGTGTACGAAAAGTACTAAATAGTACTAAATTTGGTACAATAGGGATTTGGGTGAACGGATAGAGCTGGAATCCTGATATTTGGAATTGAGATTACTGTTGGAGTGTAGGATTGAAGAACTTTTGGAAATTCGTACTTATGTGTATGAAAAGTACTAAATGGTACTAAATTTGATACAATGGGGATTTGGGTGAACGGATAAAAGCTGGAATCTCGAAATTTGGAATTGAGATTACTGGTGGCGTGTAGGATTGAGGTAGTTTTGAAAATTCGTACTTATGGGTACGAAAAGTACTAAATGGTACTAAATTTAGTGCAATTTGGATTTGGGTGAACGTATGTATGTAGCTGGAAACCAGAAATTTGGAATTAAGATTACTGTGAAGTGTAGTACTGAGATATGAGGGTGGTTTTGGAAATTCGTACTTGTGTGTTCGAAAAGTACTAAATTTGGTACAATAGGGATTCGAGTGAACGGACAGAGCTGGAATCCTGAAATTTGAAATCAAGATTATTGTTGGAGCATAGGATTGGGGAAATTTTGGAAATTCGTATTTATGTGTACGAATAGTACTAAATGGTACTAAATTTAGTACAATTTAGATTTGGGTGAAAGGAAAGAGCTGGAAACCTGAAATTTGGAATTAATATTACTGTTGAAGTGTAGGATTGAGATATGAGGGTGGTTTTGGAAATTAGTACTTATGTGTACGGAAAGTACTAAATGGAACTAAATTTTGTATAATGGGTATTTGGGTGAACGGATAGCTCTGGAATCTCGAAATTTGGAACTGAGATTACTGGTGGAGTTTAGTATTGTGGAAGTTTTGGAAATTCGTACATAGGGTACGAAAAATACTAAATAGCACTAAATTTGGTACAGTTTCGATTTGGGTGAACGGATAGAGTTTGATTCCTCAAATTTGGACTGAGGATCACTGATGAAGAGTAAGAAATATGCACCAAACGGTTTTTGGAAACTTGAGTGTACGAAAAGTACTAAATGGTACTAAATTTAGTACAATTTGGAGTTGGGTGAACGTATAGAGCTGGATTCCTGAAATTTGGAATTGATATTACTGTTGGAGTGTAGGACTGGGGAAGTTTTGGAAATTCTTACTTATGTTAATGAGAAGTACTAAATTTGGGACAATGGGGATTTGGGTGAACGGATATAGTTGGAATCTCGAAATTTGGAATTGAGATTACTGGTGGGGTGTAGAATTGAGGTAGTTTTGAAAATTCGTACTTATGGGTACGAAAAGTACTAAATGATACTAAATTTAGTGCAATTTGGATTTGGGTGAACGTATGTATGTAGCTGGAAACCTGAAATTTGGAATTAAGATTACTGTGAAGTGTAGGACTGAGATATGAGGGTGGTTTTGGAAAGTCGTACTTATGTGTTCGAAAAGTACTAAATTTGGTACAATAGGGATTCGAGTGAACGGACAGAGCTGGAATCCTGAAATTTGAAATTGAGGTTATTGTTGGAGCATAGGATTGGGGAAATTTTGGAAATTCGTATTTATGTGTACGAATAGTACTAAATGGTACTAAATTTATTACAATTTGGATTTGGGTGAACGGATAGAACTGGAATCCTGAATTTTAAGTATTTTAATTTTATTTATTTTAATTTAAAGTATGAATTTTAGTAAACGGAAAGAGTTAGAATTTGAAACCCGTTCGCGGTAGGCTATAGAGTAGAATTTGGATTTGGGTGACGGATAGTGTTTGAGTCCTGAAATTTGAAATTAGGATAACTATTGGAGTGTAGGACTGAGGTAGTAAGGGTACGAAAATTACTAAGTGGTACTACCTGTGATACAATTTGGAATCCTGGAATTCGGTCAGACTGCTGTTGGAGTATAAGATTGAGATGGAAGTAGTTTTTGAAATTCGTACTTATGGGTACGAAATGTACCAAATGGTACAACTTGGATTTGAGTGCACGGATAGCGCTGGAATCCTGTTATTTGGAATTATGGTTACTGTTTAAGTGAATGATTAAGGTTGTTTTGGAAAATCGAATTGTACAGAATTTGGTTCAATTTGTTTTTTTGTAAAGGGGTTTTTGGAAATTCGTCGTAGAAAGGTACGAAAAGTGCTAAAGTGTACTAAATATGGAATCCATTGTATTAGGCAAACGCGAAGAGCTAGAATTCTGAAATTTTGAACGAGTGGTCATTGGTGGAGAGTTAGGAAGATGTACCAAAGGGTATTTAGAAACTCGTCCTATAAGTGTACGAAAAGTACTAAAAGTTTCTAAATTTGGTACCAATTGCATATTTTTAATGGATAAAGTTAGAATCTTCAAATTTGGTATGGGAATCAAGGTTGGGGAATGGCGTTGAAATAAGGATATGGTTTTGGAAGTTCGTTTTTATGATTACGAGCAGTAATAAATTTGGATTTGGGTGAACGGATAGAGATGGAATCCTAAAGTTTTGAATTAAGATTACTGTAGGGGTGTAGTATTGAGATAGTTTTGGAAATTCGTACCTTTGGGTACGAAAAGTACTAAATGGTACTAAATTTGGTACAATTTGGATTTGGATGAACGGAACTAAGATTACTGCCGGACAGTAGAATTGAGGTAGTTTGGAAATTCGTACTTATGGGTACGAAAACCACTAAATTTGGTACAATTTGAATTTTAGTAAACGGATAGTGTTGGAATTAAGATTACTGTAGGAGTGTAGTATTGAGGAAATTTTGAAAAGTCGTACGTATGGGTACGAGAAGTACTAAATATGGTACAATATAGATTTGGGTGAACGTGTAGACCTGGAATCCTGAAAATTTGGGAATGAAATGGTACTAAATTTGATACAATTTGGATTCTGGTGAATTAATAGAGCTGGAATCCTGAAATTTGGAATTACGATTACAGTCGAAGAGTAGGATTCAGGTTGTTTTGAAAAAGCAAACTTATGGTACTAAATTTAATACAATTTGTATGTAGGTGAACGGATAGCGGTGGAATCCTGCAATTTGAAAGTATGATTATTGTAGCCCTGTTGCGTTGAGGAAGTTTTGAAAATTGGTACGAAAATTCTAAATTGTTCTAAATTTTGTACAATTTTAATTTGGTTTAAGGGATAGAGTTTGAATCCTGAAATTTGGAAGTAAGATTACTACTAAAGTGAAGGATTGAGGTAGTTTTGGAAAATCTTACTTATGGATACGAAGAGTTTGACTTGATACTAAGTTTGGTACAATTTGGAATTGGACGAACGGATACAGCTGGAATCTTGAGATTTGGAAATACTGTAATTATTATGGAATTTACTGTAATTATTTTGTATTAATGTCAGTGTATGGATGAGATATATCGTCGAAATACGTACCATAAGTATACGAAAATTATTTAATTGTACTCAATTTGTTTTTGGGTGTAGGGACAGTGCTGGAATTTTTATTTTTTGGAGTTAGGGTGTGTATAGGTGTGCAACGTTGATCTCGCTGTTAATGTGTAAGGGTGAGATACGGCTGATCTTTTTGAAAATAGAACTTAAAGGGTACGTACAGTACTAAGATAAAAATAAATATTGATTAAAATTGGTATTAGTGCGACCAAATTTTCAGTGTTTGTCATTTCCATATTATATATTGTTTATTTGTTTTTTATATGCTTTCCGCATACGAAGTAGCGGGCATTTTGCTAGTATAATATATAATTTTGAAAATTACTGCGCATTGTATTCTTACCCAGCAAAATTAAATGGAAGTTATTCCATGTGAAATCATGATTTCACTGGTTCTTTTGCATGAATGCGAAAGGAGTCGTGAAAGATCCGATCTTTTTCATCGAATTTTCATGAGTCCAATTGAAGTCGTGAAAGATCCAATCTTTTTCATCGAATTTTCATGAGTGAAATTGAAGTGGTGAAAGATCCGATCTTTGTCATAATATTGTCATGAGTTTAAATAAATTGATAAGTACCCGCACAATAAATTATCAAATACTCATGTACCCGAATAATTGTGTACTTGCTGAAGTAATTGTTAAAATGAAAACAAAAGTCAGATGAAAGTGATCGATAGTGGCAAAATTTATATACTTTAATTAAAAATACAATGAAAATTGATTTAAAACAAAAGAAAAATATATTTTGTGTTCGGAAACCTGTTTCGTTTTGTGGATATTAAAAAGAAGTATGAAAAACCGACCAACACCGATATAGTAAAACATATCGAGCTGCAATTATTGGGTTGTCAACAGGATGGATAAAGATGCCACCGGTATATTAACACGAGTCATTTGACGTTACGCCACCCGAGGGAAGAATGATGATCTTGGTTCAGAGATTGACACATAATTTATCGAATATTGGGAAAAGGGAACCCCAAGCTGAAAGAAATATCCTGCAGCCATCGGAAGAGATAAATATGATATTGCAGATTAATATAATATATAATTTTGAAAATTACATACAAAATAAAGAAAAATAACATCAGGCGATACAAATCATCTGTGCATTCTATTGTCATTAATTTAACAAATTACATAATTGTATTGCACATTTTATTTCTGATTGGCGAAAATGCGTATCCAAAGCATTGGTGCAAGAAGCTATGACAATGAACCGGTGCAAGAAGCCATGACAATGAACTGGTGCATGAAGCCATGACAATAAACTGGTGCAAGAAGCCGTGACAATGAACTGGTGCAAGATGCTATGACAATGAACTGGTGGAAAATGCCTTGACAATGAACTGGTGCAAGATGCTATGATGATGAACTGGTGCAAGATGCTATGATGATGAACTGGTGCAAAATGCTATGACAATGAATTGGTGAAAGTGTGTGTCACTCCCTTGTAAATTTCATTGGTGATTCACCTAAATTTTCACCTATGACATGTCACTTGCACCCATGATTCAACTCATGATTTGTCATCCAACATTTTGCTGGGTATTAATTCAACAAATTACATAATTGTATTGCGAATTTTATTTCTGATTGGCGAAAATTCGGATCCAAAGCATTGGTGCAAGAAGCCATGACAATGAACTGGTGCAAGAAGCCACGACAATGATCTGCTGCAAGAAGCCATGACAATGAACTGGTGCAAGAAGCCAAGACAATGAACTGGTGCAAGATGCTATGACAATGAACTGGTGCAAGATGCTATGACAATGAACTGGTGCAAGATGCTATGACAATGAACTGGTGCAAGATTCTATGACGATGAACTGATGCAAGATGCTATGACAATGAACTGGTGCAAAATGCTATGACAATGAATTCGTGAAATCATGTGTCACTCCCTTGTAAATATCATCGGTGATTCACCTAAATTTTCACCTATGACATGTCACTTGCACCTATGATTCAACTCATGATTTGTCATCGAACATTTTCCTGGGTGATTACGGAATTCAAGAATCGTTGTAAAGTTGTATTGGAGACCCACTACATTTGTGAATATTGTAGACATACAAAGCTTTATAATACCACAACAAAAAAAAATGTATTATATCGCACCTGTTCAACAAAAGGGTAGTAACTCAAAATTTTGAAATTTTCACTTTTTAATGAAAAACGATAGATAATTATCAACTCCATCCACTGTAAAAATCTCCCATTGTTTTGTCTACTCTTTCGTCAAAAAATACAGTTATTCCACTCTTCGTGTCCTCAGAGTTACTAGTTATGTATGAACAGGTTTTTGTCTCTACTGAAAAGTAAGAAATTTTGAGTTGCTTCCCTTTTGTTGATCAGGTGCGATATGTTAATTTACCACAAGGTTGTTTATTTCCTTCAAAAAGAAACTGACTGACTTCATAAATGCAACATTTGCATTGCAAGTGATGATACTCTAACGTGAAGACAAAGTCAATATGTGTGGCAACACTGGCATTGTCAAAAAAGAGACATATCCAGCCCAATCATAAACATCATCTTACCGTGAGTTTTCTCACTCTCGCCTCCTCCCTTATTATAAACACCATAAGGGAGAACAAAACTCACGTTCGTGAGAAAAGTAGCTATCATTAAAGTTCAAAAAAGTGAGAGGCAATTTTCTCTCACTACAGAAATCAAGGTGAGTTGAACAAAAAATGTAAATGTGGACATTTCTTATAGAAAAAATCGACGAAAACGATTATTTTGCATTTGTAATGATAATTAGTTGCATTTATTTGTGTTTTACGTTGAAAGTAACAAATAAAAAACAATTGGAAATTCTTTTGGCAACTATACATGTTCATCCGTGTATCAAGTATTGCAAATACTTTTCACTTGCGAAGTTATCGTACAGACCTAATAAACTGTTATGGAGTATGTACAGTTAGTCAACTTAATTATTGCAAAACCAAAATTATTACAAAATTTAAAATAAAACATCATTTTATTAGTATAAATAAATATCATTTTTAATATTTTTGTTAACAGTATAGGTAATTCTTACAAATGTTTATTAATATAAGAAAATAAAAAAATAGCTAAATTTCACTAAACATTTTCTTAAAATTAACAAAAATGAAAATTCATTATTTGCACTGTCAACTAAAGCATTGTACAATTCACAACTTTTCAGTCTTTTACGGTATTTTTCGAAAAGTTGGTTCTAATATTCGTATGCCTACCTTTGGCAGCAAAAACAGCTTGTAAACGTATCTGAATTTAATAAATCAGTTTCGTATTGTCACATTCCAATGGTATTTTTTGTCATTCTTCTTTATTTCATTCTATTTAGTCCCCCAGGTTAGTGGGTGGCCTATTCCCGACTATTTCCTTCAGTTGTACCCATGAATTGTCGATGGGGTTAATATCTAGACATTGGAAGGGAGTGCAAATGAGTTTGGTACATTGTATAACAACCAAGTCCTACATAAATTAGATTTATGCTAAGGGGCGTTGTCTTGGTCGTACTTATATTGAAATTTTTTTGAATTTTCAGGGCCAACTGGCCTACATTTATTTACGCTTTTGGTTAAATCATGTTTTGAAACATCTAAATATACTTCCTCTCTCATTGTTTCCTCCAAAATCTGTCTGGATGTTACCAACGTCACTGCTTGGTATACAACTCCATACCATAAATGACAGTTTTCCGATCTTTACGGTATGTATTAATTTTTTTTCCATGGGGGTTTCGCAACACTTTTTGAAACCTATCATGATAGTACAGCATAATTTTAGTGTCATTAGAAAATATAACGACATGCCGATACTAAAGATGGCGTGAAAAGTTGTCTGTAACAAGTCCGAATTGTTTCTATATATTGTGCTGGGAGGGCAATGTTTCTTACCTAGTCACTCGTGATGAGTGCTTGTTATTATGAAACACTTTTCTGACTTTTCCATGTGACACGCTTACTCCAAAATCATTTTTAATTAAAAAATCAATTTTCTGGTGCTGCTTTGGGCTTTTTCGTTAATTTTTTTAATCGTTTTCCTGCCAATTCGTGTGGTTACTATTTTGGGTCTGCCATGTAACGCCTTCAGTTTGAGGTTGGCTTCTTTCTCCGCGTGGTAAATGATGTTGTATACACTTGTCTGCTTACGAAAGGTGACTTTAAGGATTTCTCTTTCGGATTTACCATTATTATAATTGGAATAGACCAAATTTAGCATATTTTCCGAAACCGTTTACCGGACTTTCTCTTTTCTGAGAAAGTTTATGTTACAGTTTATGTTTATGTTACACACACAAAAATTAATTTATGATCAAAAATTATGGATCTACATGTCCACATACCATAAAAGTCATAAAAACCCAAAATTCGAAAAAATTTTCATCCTTAAAAAATTATTATTCCTCGTAATTTCCGATATGTCTTGACATTAAATGATGTTCGAAACCGTATTCTAAAACTTCAATACATTTAATGTCAAATATAAAACTAAACGTGCGATTTTTACCAAGTAAAAACAAAAAATGTGTTTACTTTACCTAAGCCCGGATTACGTTTCTTTGCATTTCCAAACGCTGACAACATTTATTTTCATATTAGTCCTCGAATATTGGTACAGAAGGACTGCAATTAGCTATTCTAGTCCAAAATTCGGGAATAAATTGCAATTGTTAATCATATCTAGCTCATTTTACTTAATTATTTCAAATATTCGTCCGACTCTTTATTCATGCAAAATTTTTAATAAAATTACCGTTATTTGTACATATTTCTATAGCAGAGGCATTCCAAAAGAAGAAAAAAAAAACAAAAATCAGCGGTATTTTGCTTTGAAAATCCTTAAGAACTCCAAATATATAGTGCTTATAGGTGTACGAATACGAACTTTGCCACCAACACAGGCGCCATCTATACCTAAATAACGGAATAAATTAAAAATTTGTTTTGTTATTCTTAATTCTTTCTTTCTTATGGTAATTCCCATAAATTATTTCATATTTGCACATAAAATATGGAATTAATAACGATTTTATTCATTATTTAGACGTGTACGAATATGAACTTTGCATACTGTATATGGCAACACATATTATATTTTCAAGGCTTCACTTTTTTCGCTCCTCCCTTGTCATTTGTGATAGGTGAACTTTGCATACTGTATATGGCAACACATATTATATTTTCAAGGCTTCACTTTTTTCGCTCCTCCCTTGTCATTTGTGATAGGTCGAGAAGTGAGCTGCAACTCACTCGTGAGAAGCTCCCTATTTGAGTATTCATGATCGCTATGATCATTTTACTGCAGATTGCTTTTTCCTTGTTCTCTTTTTGTAAAATTCGGTTTTTATTGAAAATAAATGTATTACATTAGGCACATACGCGACGCGTCTTGTTGCATTTATGAAGTCGCGACGATGTCTATCAAAAGACGTACTGAATTTATGAAATCAAGCCCATATCACGACACGAACCATGTTGCATTTATGAAGTCAGGCAATGCGTGTAAAAAGAACTAAACGATTTAGCGACGGCGAAAGATAATTGAAAGATCGTGCAATCCTTACCATAAACGACCTTTCCAAGACGGGGATAATCCGTCAACACATAAAAACACATAGGTTTCGTACAGATCTCCCAAAGGAAAACAACTGTACAACGTGACGGGTCTTGACGCTGCTTGAACACCTTTGACGCTTACAAAATTTTTGAAACTAGTTCCAAGAAAATATTCAATATAATGCGTAATATGCCGATGCCAGCCTAGAGTAGACTTCAAGATCGTAAAGAAATATAGCAGGGTTTAAAAACCAGCATATAAAAACATTAGCATTAGCTGTACACTTCAACTGCTACACAATATTGACACACACGGCTAAATAAGCAACCGAACTCATATTTATTTTGTACATTTCTGCTTATTTCGTTTTTTACGCCTAATCTTTTTTTCATTAGGCATAATTGTAGTGGCGCCTGTGGATTGTTCGTTTGCATTATTTGCTTATTGTAATTGTGGCACCCCAGGAATGCAGGTTTGACACTTCTGGTTAACTACTACATCTTGTCCAATGTTAATTAACATTCTTTGGGTGCATAGTTCTTTTGCCTTATATTACAGCTCAGTTCTAATTCTAGCTTTAATTCCATTCTCTTCTACCTCTTGTTTTTAGTACTGATGTAACTAAATTCATCCTGTTTGCATTGTGTGGAAAGCTGGCAGAGCTGCTTTGTATGCTTGTTGGGTCGTTCAACAGTCCATGTTGTTCGTAGCCTGGCGGTTGGTTGCTCGGTTAGGAAACAGGAGTCTCGGGTTCAATTCTCACTACCAGCGGTTTCTTTTTCATATTATTTTTTTATTTCACCTATTTGGCAATTTCTTTTTGGCTTGCTTATTTTTTTTCCTATTTTGAAAATATTCTATGCTCACATTTGTGCGTAAATATTGATTTTAGTTTTTTTTTATCGAAGTTAGAATTTTAGTCACATTAGCGCATGGCTACCATCGTTTAGGCATTGTTGGCACAAACATGGCTCCATAAATTCCCCTGCGTAGAGTGGTGAAAGTCGTAACACTTTCCCCTTTTTTTCATGTTACGTTCTGTTGCACATATACTTTGAAAGATAAGTGTTGAAGTATAATAATTTATTGGTGTTTGAAGTAGCCATTTTTCTTTTTGGGAACGTTACTGGTATTTGTATTCAGCCGTGTTTCTAATCATGTTACCTGAAGTTAGAAAAGGAGGTAGCAAGTGACATCTCGATTCATTTGCAGTCAACTTTGTAACCGCAAACATTCTGAAGTTCTGGAAAATTCCCAAACTAATGTTGAAAGTATGAGTCCTTTTTATTAATTTTGGATCTCTGTTGTAAAGGACACTTGGAATACTGAAAGGAAAACAACTATCCTTTCCTTCCTAATTCCATATAACTCTCATTAGTTCGCCACGGTAACCGAAGTTTGGGGTTTATTGTTGCTTTTCTTTCAAATATTTGGAGCTGTTTTTTTTCTGGCATTAACCACTTCATTGGTCATTTGGTAAGCCGTTTCTTTATTGAAACCTTTAAACAATATAGAGTAAATGGTTTTTGGGTTTTCTTTTTTTGTTTGTCCGTAGGATTCCCTTCTCCCTGTATTACAACAGGAGTACCCCTGACGTCCACAAGCATTGATACCCATAGAAGATCACTGTACACTCTCAGTGGTCAGTGAGCACCGGCACCTCTAACTAAGCTCTTGTGAATTTGCCGTCGGAAACAGAGAGTCAGTGGTTCCATTTATCGGGAATAAAAACCATATTTTGTGTGATCAAGTGGATTAAACGACCAAAAACAGTGTCTGGCTCTTTAGAAACATATAAATAACGTGTTTTAAAGCTAATTCAAAGTTTTTGTTGAGCAAAAAAAAAATATTATTTCAAACGCCTTTGCAAAATTTGTTACTAGAAGATCGGTAAACAGAAAAGACATATCAGAGACGATTGGCAATGAAACAACAAATAATTTTAAATGAGAGTATAGTGTTGTTAATGTGTGTGTTTAATTACGAATAGTTTAATTCTCTTTTCAAATTATGATGTTTCATTTCTTCCGTTAGAACTTGACCATTTAGCAGAAGTGCAACTTTGTGTTTTCGCACAAAGTGAAAGATGTCAAATTCTAATGAGAATGTACTAAAATTGGCGCCACTTTGCAGTGTCCATCGTTTGTTTTTATTCTCTCTTTGGCTAAATAAAGAGTTGTCATTCGATTTTCGTCGATTGAAGTAATAACTTGGATTTTCGTCCACTATTGGATTTTCGTCCACACAACAACTTTGTAAACAAAAGGGACAGATATTGTTTATACGAACAATATTTCTTAAATAAAGGATTAATTATTTTTATTATAACGAAATTGATACTGCTGTTGTTTTGGTTTTCTTTTTGGTTTTTTTTTTCTTTTTATTGCTCCGCAAACATTGGTCCTAGTCGAGCCGGATAGATTTGGTTTTGTGAAGCAACAACAATTGGTTTTTTCGTTTTTTTTTACAAAGGCGCTCTGACTCCGTCAGCTACCAACAAATTCACAAAGAAGCATCATCACATATCATAATAAATAGACAAAAATTTCTTCATTATTTTAAGTAAGGTGAGTACCTTCAAATAAGTGAGCATTCGCGAGTGTAATTTCTGTTATCCAACAAATAGTAAAGTGCTAAATTAATTTGCTAAATTCGCCCTACAACGTCGTCGCGTCGTTATAGTTTTTGTTGTTGTTCTCTTCCAGAATAACTACTTTTCATATCACTTCGTACGAGTACTCCAAAATAATATTCAAAGTCAAAGAGTGCAGTGATCTGTATTGTTGGTATTATTTTCTATTCGAGAAAAATATTCATATCGTTGTTAGTGTTTTTTCAATGCATATTTAAATTGCCAAATAAAAGAAATAAAGAGAAGAAAAAACACTAACAACTCTACTGACCACTATCCGTTGAGTTGTAACAACAAATACCCATCACTGCAGTCATCTGTTCTGTTGATCGTTCGATCGATACACACACGTGTTATAAATATACGAGGTCCGCGCCAAAAGGTAAATATACGAGGGGTACGTGAAAAGTTCTATTATTCATTCTGAATATTTTAATGAAATTTCTATTCTATTATTTTTTACAAAATAATTGTTTCTTGTTATTGTTGGTAATTAGTGTGCATCTTACAGTCCGCGCACCCAACAATAGGTTAAACTTTATTCAAAATTTGCGGATTTTCATCCATTTATTTAAATTTTTGGAAAGTTTTGATTATTCGTTTGTGTTTCTCTTGAGAAATAATTTGTTTGTGTATTATTCGATACACATATCCGAAATTTAGTGCACTGAGAGAAATTTTTAAGGCTTTCAGTACACAGCGAAAAATAAAAATTTTATGTTTCTTGTCAATTTTGTTATTTTTATTGTATTTTTCGGTACAATAAATTAAAAATAGTGTATTTTCGATACATTTGTGTACTAAACAAAATTTAGTGACTTTTCGATACACTTGGAAAAGAATATTTTGCAGTTTTTTTGGATTTTGGTGTATTTTTCGATACATTAAAAATAAAGTTGGGTATTTTTCGATACCGATTTTCACAATTGTTGGTTTATTTCAAATTTGTTTGGAGTTTTTGAGAAGTTTCTACTATTTTTCGTTTTACATTGGTACGTTTTATTGTATTTTTCGGTACATTAAAATAAAAAAGAGTGTATTTTTCGATACAAATTTTACAAACACTTTGAATTTGGCAGATTTTAACGAAAATCAACCTAGATTTACGACGTTGGCTTGCTAAACTTTAGTTCACAAGTTAATATATTATAGCATTTTCGTGCATTGTGAACTACTTCTTTAAGTCAGGTTGTTGGAAAGGAAATTTTTCGATTTCATTCAGATTTTATTTCGATTTTCATCGTAATGTCGGTTACTCCTCTAGACTGTTTCATCAGAGCTACAGATGCTCTCATTACGTTTGATTCCAACTTCACTTCTCTCCGAGATGAAGATCTGGATATCTATATTCTTGAAGCTCAGGCCGCCGAAATTAAAGTAATGTGGAAAAAAGTAAAAGAGATGTTTGACGAATGTCTTAATTTCCTAAAAACTGCTGATAAACCCGATCCCAATGGCATTACATCAGCAGAGTGTAAATATCAGGTAGCTTTCAAGGCGTATATAAATACAATTGCAATGATCAATCGGAAAATTGATGAACATAGAGCTAGATCATTGAATTCTTCTCCCACTTCTGGCGAAAGATTTTCTGTTCCTGAAGGTTTGAATATAACTAGATCATCAGCTGAAGTATCCGCTTCATACAATGATAATGTTTTCCATAGTTTAAACCTTCCACCATGTGATGTTGATATTTTCAATGGCGATTTTCTTTCATGGCCTAAGTTTAGGGATCTTTTTTCTGCATTGTTTATTGACAACAAGCGCTTGAGTGACATAGAAAGGCTATGTCACTTATTGAAGAAAACTAGTGGCGAAGCGAAAGATATTGTTTCAAAATTCCCTTTGACGGATAGGAGTTTTAATTTGGCTTGGAATGCTTTGAAGGAGACGTACGACAATGTACGAATTCTGGTGAATAACCAATTAAAGTTATTGTTCGACCTTCCGGTCATTGATATAGAATCATGTTCAGGATTGAAACTATTACAGAGGGGTATAAATAGTTGCATTTCTGCTATGGAAATTTATGATGTTTCGACCAGAGATTGGGATCCGATTCTTGTTTTCAGTTGCATCCAAAGATTACCCACAAACACTGTTCAATTGTGGGAACAAAATGTTCAAAATAAATCGGTCCTATCTTCGTGGAAAGATTTAGATTCCTTTCTTACAGAAAGAATTCAGACACTTACGTGTCTTCGTGACATTAGGGGAATTGAATCCAATAATAAACATGAAAGCAAGTTTTCCAAACTGAGCCTTTCCAATTCCTCATCCACCTCTTCAGGTCGATTTTGTATTATGTGCCCTAAGTTAGTTCATCCCTTAAGATTTTGTCCCAAATTCTTAAAATGCTCGATCGATAGTCGCTTTTCGGCACTTCGACGTCATCATTGTTGTATGAATTGTCTAACTCCAGGTCATGAAGTACATAAATGTCTAAGTAACCATAACTGTTCAAGATGTAACAGGCGACATCACACGCTGTTACATCGTGAAAATTCCTTCCATATGGGTTCTCCTAAATCGACTTCGTCAAATTCTTATTCAAGTACCCCTAAAGTATCGCAAAATGTATCAGTTCAAAGCCCAGACCTCTCTTCTTCTTCGTCTGGTACCTTTTTAACAAATAGGCAAGTGTTCCACGTTGCAGAAAATAGGAAAGTCGTATTAGGAACGGCTATGGTGAATATCGTTCACCAGGGAGTTTCACACCCAGTTCGTGCCCTTATCGACCCAGCATCCGAAGCTTCCTTCATTACTGAGGAGTTACAACAAAAAATTGGTATTTCTACCACATCAACAGCGGTTACTATTTCAGGGGTTGATCAAACTATTTCCGCTAGATCCAACAAGTGCTGTTCATTCTGTATTGGTTCCTCAAAGGAGAATAAATTTTGCATAGAGCTTACGGCTTTGGTAGTCCCTAGAATTGCCAAAAATCTGCCTTCCACTTCCATCGGTACTGGATTATATTCGCGTCTTCCAAATATTCGTTTGGCGGACCCACAGTTATTCGACTGTAGGCCAGTAGATATTCTAATTGGTGCTGATCTATATCCGCAAATTCTTTTGCAAGGAATTAAGTTTAATATTTTGGGTTCTTTGGTTGCTCAAAATACAGTTTTCGGTTGGATCATTACTGGTCCACTTTCTCCAAGTATAAGAGTATATTCTACAGTAGTGAGATATGCAAATCATGAGGAAAGTAAAACTTCGAAAAGCAATTCTCACAGGAAAAGAAACATTTGAATTCTTTTTTTCACATTTTCATGTGAAACATTCGCATTTTTTTTAATTTAGTGTTATTGACAACGTCAAAGTACTTTGCTACAAATCTTCTTCAACATAATTTTGAATCTCCTTGTCTGTCGTTTACCAATTTCACAACTGAAAACATTCATGCTGTTATACCAATACTATCTCCTAGAGGTGGAATAGTATTTAAATGAAATATTCAAAAGGACATACAGTTGTTATCGGTACACGATATTCAAATGGACGATTTCGTGGTTCTTCTGATCGGACAATTCTCGCACTTCGTGTAAATGAGTCGTTTAATATAAAACGTTTTTTCGGGCGTTAACCGTGGTCTTCACTTCGTGCAAAAGTAACACGGTGTTGTAGGACGACGAAGAAATTAGTTAATCATTCTAATTAAAATGAATTGTTCGTGATGAACATAAATTGGTTTCTTTCTTTTTTCATATAGTAGAAAAATTGTATAAGACAAACTACTCTCAGCTATTACTAGTCTGACGAGTAAAAATGTACGAATATTTATAAACCACAAGTAGTTGGAAGCAGATTCTTAGTAGTGGCTCCTATTCGGGAGTTTAGAATTTGCTGGTCGATAGCGCCCTTCAGGCGAAATAAAACGAAGACTTTCCTATCCGGGATATTTAACAATTCTTCGTTTTTGATTTTAATTTAGGTGGTCGGTAGAGCCCTTCTGGCGAAATAGAATGAAGAGGCTCCTATCCGGGAGATTTAACAACCTTTCGTTTCTTTCAGTTACAAAAAAATGTTACTGTATCGAATCGCTCCTATCCGGGAGGTTGAACAACGCTTCGGTACTAAGTAGTAGTGGATGTAGCGCCAATGGAAATTGGCATGGGTCTTCCGGACCACATGGGCTTTCCGAGCCATTTATATTATAAGAAATGTACAAAAAGGAAAGAAATTGCTAAAATGCTCACTATTGACGGTTCCGCCGTTTAATGTAAAATATGTACTCATAACTAAAGAACTAGAAATTAAGTTGAAACATCGCTGGATATTTCAAGGTGGCCGGCAATGTTTAATTACGAATAGTTTAATTCTCTTTTCAAATTATGATGTTTCATTTCTTCCGTTAGAACTTGACCATTTAGCAGAAGTGTAACTTTGTGTTTTCGCACAAAGTGAAAGATGTCAAATTCTAATGAGAATGTACTAAAATTGGCGCCACTTTGCAGTGTCCATCGTTTGTTTTTATTCTCTCTTTGGCTAAATAAAGAGTTGTCATTCGATTTTCGTCGATTGAAGTAATAACTTGGATTTTCGTCCACTATTGGATTTTCGTCCACACAACAACTTTGTAAACAAAAGGTACAGATATTGTTTATACGAACAATATTTCTTAAATAAAGGATTAATTATTTTTATTATAACGAAATTGATACTGCTGTTGTTTTGGTTTTCTTTTTGGTTTTTTTTTTCTTTTTATTGCTCCGCAAACAGTGTGTTTGACTGGTTGTGTGTGCACGACGTTAAAGTTCTTGTCAATAATAATCCGAACCAAAGACAATAAGAAATCATATGGATATAAAACTCAGTGCTGTTAAACAAAAATACTGAAACAACCTCAACTAAATCTAAAAAAAACCCTTTGTTTGGCTGAAGTCTGTTTATTTGATGTCTTCCTCCCCCCACGAAAGGCCTTTCATCGGTGGAGCAACGCCAAAAACCAAGTAAGTGGAATGTGAGATTTTTTATATTGTTTGATCAAACAAACCAAGATCGTGGATTCTGAGAGGGAACGGTTCACCGTTATCTCTCTCTGAATTCGTTGACAAATTTATTATTTCACTTTTAGAAAAAACATAAAATATTAAAAATATTTATTCAATTTAAAACATTATTAGTATAAAGGATTCGTTTATGTGTGTTTGTTTGATCTAACATCCTGTTGTGTACGTGTGATGCTGATCTGTTGAATTTGAAATTGTTGATTAAGCTAGACTGTTAACAGAATATTTGCTGATAACAGCTGGCCACCTGTTAACTCGCTCTGTGGGATTTACAGTTTGGGAAGCATTGCTTCGACAGACAGAAAAATATTTCGAGTTTTTTTGTTATAAATTAATAAATTTTAATAGCTTTTTCCACAATCTATTCACACAAGATCACCAGTACACTAACATCACTTTTTGTTATTTATATGATTTCTATTGTGCATACTTATTATATTTCGAATTAAAATTAAAACCATACTGAAACATCACTCGGTATGTGTGTGTATGATTAACATAACCAAAGTTCGTTGCCCTCACAGCTGATTTTTTGCTGAAACTTTGAATTCCTCAAAAAGAAACAAACATACATATCAACACTTGCATAACTAAAAAAAACCATTTTTTGTAAAATGATTAAAATAGTATAAAATTTTAATTCGTTTCTCAGCCAAATATCTCTGCGTTGATCTTCTTGTGATTTTGAAATTAAAATTTTGTTAATTTTCATTTGGTTCAGATCTTGTAATTTGTCTATAAATCGTTTCATTTGAATTTGTAAACGTTTAAGGTAACTTTTTGGGGTCAGGGTAAATCACATTTTTGTGATGAATTCCTCTGTATTTCTAAAATAACTTACTTTTTTTTCTTTGAATTTTCCTTATAATTAACTGAATCTTGTACATAATGGATTTTATATGCTACAAACTCTTAAATATTAGTTTATATTATTATTATTCCGAATTTTCTCTAATATTGCACGATTTCAACTGAGTTACATTTGTTTATATATTATTTTGAACAGAAAGATTTTTTTTCAATAAAATAGCGGTATGTTAACCATGTTGTAATTTGATTTTACGAGTTTGATTCAAAGGGGGGTCGGAGTGGTAGTAGGGAGTAACTGAATGTGGGTTTACTGAAGAAAGAATTGAGAAAACCTCATGGAATTTTACTTGGTAAACTGGATGGGTGGGCTATACATGCGACAACATCATAGCATGGTAATAATGAAGTTGAACTGAATGTTGGGGAAACCTATATTTTCTGTGTTTTTCTTCGGGCTGTAGATTCTCCTACCTGTAGACCTTCCCTTTTCCTACTTTCTTCCAATTATTGCACGCATTTCAAATTAAACTGTTAGTAGCAGAATTGTCAGATAGATAGTGGCAAGAACCCACCCTAACGGCGAGTGATAAGGCTGAGGATAGATGCGTGCCAAGTCAAGATACTCTATCTGCAATCAATATTCTTGCATTTCTTATTCACCTAATCGATGCATACTACAGTTTTGGCGCCCAACGTGGGGCCCGAGTGGACTGAAAATAATTCAACTTATAATTAAGAAATCTTCTTGATATTTACATATCGTAGGATACATTCACTCAGGTCCTTTCATATGTTCTTCTATCACGTTTTTCACCCATAGTGTTCTTTACTTTCCATATTTCTTCTTTTCCTTAGCGGATATCATATTTTCGTTGGAATTTGTATGTGTTAAACGCAGTAGTGCTGGCTCATATTACCCTAAACTTTGTTATCCTGCTCTTGTCTTTACTAAGGTGAATCCTTTGGTGGTTAGGTCGAATGAGTTCAGGTCCTGGATATAGATCTGAGCCTGACTTCAATCTATATGACTTAGTGGACTCTCCTATTACTTCTTTTACGGTTGGAATTTTAAAACTTTATTGATGAAGCTTTAGACCAACGCAAAGTGCTATCCTTATCTATAGCCCACGTCTTTGTTCTTCCTATATGTTTTTACTTTTACTCTTCCTCTAATTCTCTAATTATTACTGTTCGATTCTGTTCATTTTACTGATCCGCTATTACTCACTGCGATCTCCCGTAGGAATCAAACTTAAATTTTTCTGGTTTTATATTTGTTGGAAATTTTCGATTTTGTGTACTACTGTGTTTTTCCTTTTTGAAAACAATTCAGTTTATATAATCTTATTAATGATGCCTGTTAATAGAAGCTCAGACAATTTGCCCTCAGATGTAGCGACAGGTATAGATCAGGCTTTGATATGCAAGATTTGTGAGTCTGAAATCCAGAATCCGTCAGTGTTATCGGAAACTGTTTGTAGACATCCGTTTCACAAAAGCTGCATAACAAACTATATTAAGACCCATTCTGATTGTCCAGTGTGTAATACAAGAATAATTAAAGACAATAAGCAATCAAGTCATTCTGCAGCCCAGAAACCGTCATCCTCCAGGCAAACTAGATCGTCATCGAAGGCAAGAAATTTTGACGCGAATAGAGCCGAAGAGTCAAATATGGATTCGAATCCTTCAGTGGGTACGGCCACGGTGCCACCAACCCTAACAGTAGATGGCATCAAAGATTTGGTAATATCAGTCGTCAATAACCAACATGCTCAAATTATGCAAACTGTTTCAAGCCAAATTGCTTCTCAGGTTGAAAGGAGTGTCGAGGCGAGCTTTGCTCGGTTAAATATTAATAGTATTCCCCATTATCAGAATGGTAATGCCTCTTCTCCGCTCTCTAGACAAAACAATCCGATTATTCACGATGTAGAGGACATTGAGCAGAGATCTCTAGAAGAATTGCTAGGGTTGCCACCTTCAAATAATAATCAGGCCAACAATGGTTCTGGCCGTGAACAACATATTGAGAATTCACTTAACCCACCGCGACCTAGTTTTCCAATGTCAATCTCTGACTTAGCATCCCGTCCTGACAAAGTCAGTCAAATTATTTCAAACTGGAGGATAAAGTTTAGTGGTGGTTCAGGAGGTTTACCGGTGGATGGCTTTATTTATCGCGTTGAGGCTCTCACGAAGCAAACCTTGAACGGTGACTTCGAAATTTTATGTCGCAGCTCTAGCGCACTGTTCGAAGGCAAAGCCAGCGATTGGTATTGGCGTTTCCACCGTACCGTCCGTGAAGTCCGCTGGGCTGACTTATGCAAAGCATTACGTGAACAATATCGGGATTCCAGGACCGATATTGACTACAGGGAACTGATTCGTGACCGAAAACAGAAGGTTAATGAGCCGTTCGATGTTTTTTATGAATCCGTGATTGATTTGGTAGACCGTTTGGATAGACCCCTCGATGACAAAACGCTTGTAGAAATTTTGCGCCGGAACCTGCAACCGGACATCCAGCACGAAATTTTAAACATGTCTATTACTTCGGTTAGCCAATTGAGGGAAATATGTCGTCGAAGGGAGTTCTTCCTTCAAGATGTCAATCGAAGGCATGGGGCTCCCAGTCACCGAATAAATTACCTTCCTCGACGTGCTGCGGAATTAGATTATAAAGAAGCCAATGATCCGGAATTGCTAGAGCTTGAAGAGGTCTCCGAGATTTCTGTTATCTGCTGGAATTGCCGGACACCCGGTCATAGATACCAGGACTGTGTGGCAGATCGCACGGTATTCTGCTACGGATGTGGAACTCCGCGGGTTTACAAGCCGAATTGCAAAACCTGTAACGATCCAAAAAACTACCGAGGTTCTGCACTGAAAAGTGCGCAGAAACCACCGATCTCTCAACAGTCCCCACCAACCCAATAAAATTACTGAAACGTTTTTCATCTTCTCCCGATTATCCTGTGAAAGACCATGACCCTTCAAATAAAATTACTTCACACCAAACCCCTTCGCCTATCCGCACAGGCCCTTGCGAAATTATACCATTTCACGTCAGGTTACAAAATTATTTGGAAACTAGAGACAGGATTTTTAATGACCGCCCCAAAATCACACGTTCGAGCAGAAGGATGAATGACTTCTGGAAAAGGGTTAAAGGAGTAAAAAAGGTTTTCAATATTTCCATTTTTGAAAGACACGAAGATATTCGTCCTTATGCCGAAGTGCAGCTGTTCGGCAAAGTTATGTTGGGATTATTAGATACTGGCGCTTCGGTAACGTGTCTCGGTTCCAAAGCTGCTCTAGAATTTCTTTCGTCAGAGCAACCGTACAAGAAGTTAAGAACTACAGTCAATACCGCTGATGGTAAACCGCAAAATATTGCAGGAGTTTTTACGACTGATGTCGTTTTCAGGGGAAAGGCTTTGCCAATAACAATTTATTTAGTACCCAGCTTGTCTCAAAACTTGATTCTGGGAATTGACTTCTGGAGAATGTTCGATTTGATTCATCCATCTCTTTTGAGCAATATCTGCAGTTTATCTATGAGTGACGACAATCATATTTCAGACCAAAAACAACTGACCACCGATCAGAAATATCAACTTCAGGGAGCCATAGATCAGTTTCCATCTTTCGCGAAGGAGGGCCTGGGGAAAACCAATCTTATTTCCCATGCCATAAATACCGGCAATGCAGCTCCTATAAAGCAGCGACATTTCCCAGTCTCTCCGGCGATTGAGAAACTAATCTATGAGGAGCTCGATCGTATGCTCTCTATGGGGGTGATAGAGGAATCGACAAGTCCTTGGTCTTCGCCTATAGTTTTACATAGGAAGCCAGGCAAAAATCGATTATGCCTAGACAGCAGAAAACTTAACGCTGTCACTGAGGGAGATGCTTACCCACTTCCCCATATAGAGGGTATTCTAAGCCGATTGCCTAAGGCAGAATATATTTCAAGCCTTGATCTTAAAGATGCATTCTGGCAGATACCACTAGATGATGCGTCGAAGGGTAAGACTGCCTTCACGGTACCTGGGAGACCGCTGTATCATTTTAGAGTCATGCCATTTGGGTTATGTAACGCCCCACAAACCATGTGCAGACTCATGGATAGAGTGATACCAGCGTCCCTCAGGACCGAGGTTTTGGTCTACCTGGACGATCTCCTAGTGGTATCTCCAACATTTGAAAGGCATATTCAAGTGCTTAAGGAAGTGGCTAAGTGTCTCCGCAGTGCGGGGTTAACTATAAACGTGGGGAAGAGTAAATTCTGCAGAACAGAGGTTCGATATCTTGGTCATGTTGTTGGCGAGGGAACAATCCGTACAGATCCGGATACAATTTCGGCAATCACAGAATTCCCAACACCAAGGTCAGTCAAGCAAGTCCGACGATTTTTAGGTATGTCAGGTTGGTACCGAAAGTTCATTAGGAACTACGCTGCAATTTCAAGCCCATTAACAGATCTCTTGAAGACCAATAGGAAATTTATCTGGTCCACCGAAGCACAGAAATCCTTTGAAGAATTAAAGTCCATTCTTAGCACAGCCCCTGTGTTGCATAGCCCTGACTTCTCACAGCCGTTCTTCATACACTGTGATGCAAGCAAGACAGGTATAGGAGGCGTTTTGGTGCAAAAGAATGCGGAGGGTGAAGAGTTTCCGATAGCATTTATGTCTAGGAAACTCAACCAAGCCCAACGCAACTATAGTGTCACCGAACAAGAATGTTTAGCAGCAATGCTGTGCATAAAGAAATTTAGAGCTTATGTCGAGGGACATGAGTTCACGGTGATCACCGATCATGCCTCTCTTAAGTGGCTCATGTCCCAATCCGACTTAAGCACCAGGCTGGCTAGATGGGCTTTAAAACTTCAGGGTTATCGGTTTAAAATTGAACATAGGAAAGGGTCGCAGAACGTGGTTCCTGATGCGCTTTCGCGTACCAACACGGACGATTTATCGGGGATATTCTCTCTTTCTGAGGTTGAAAATGATCGGGGAGTTTTTGTGGACTTAGAATCCCATCACTTTTCCTCAGAAGAGTATAAGGATTTGCTGAGAAGGGTTGAAAAGAATGAAGATGCCACCCCTGATCTGAGAATTATTGATGGCTATCTGTATAGGAGAACCGATCATGCAGTTGGTATTCCAGTGATGGACGATATGTCGTGGAAACTATGGATTCCTGCAAGCATGGTTCCTGAAGTCATAAAAACCCACCATGATGATCCTCTGTCTTCTCACAGTGGCATCAACAAGACCATAGAACGTATTCGACGATACTACTTCTGGCCTAATTTGGTTTCAGATGTGAAAAACTACATAAACGCATGTGAAATATGTAAGATCACAAAACACCCTAACGTAACGACGGGACCACCAATGGGTGATACTGGGGTTACCCACAGATTTTTCCAACGTCTATATATTGATTTTCTTGGGCCTTATCCGAGGTCAAAATTGGGGAACATCGGAATTTTTGTCGTACTTGACCATTTTTCGAAGTTTTCGTTCATTCGTCCCGTCAAGAAGTTTACGGCGGATATAATAATTAAATATATGGAGGAAGAACTCTTCCACACTTTTGGGGTTCCTGAAATAGTCGTTTCAGATAATGGTACCCAATTTAGGGGCAAGAAATTTAATGAACTATTGAACTCTTACAAAATCTCCCATGTCTACACTGCGGTGCATTCGCCTCAGGCGAATGCATCAGAAAGGGTCAATAGATCAGTTTTATCTGCTATCAAAGCGTATGTGAAACCTGACCAAAAGGATTGGGATTCAAAACTAAGTCATATTGCTTGCGCATTGAGATCGACTGTCCATACTGCCATAGGGACTTCCCCTTACTTCATGGCATTCGGTCAACATATGGTGACCAATGCATCCACGTATAAGTTGTTACGAATGCTGAATTCTCTGGAAGATAGGTCATTGAATTTTAACAGGACAGATACTTTCGATGCTGTAAGGTCTAAAGCCACAGAAGTAATGCGGAAACAGCAAGAACGAAACCAAAGGCAGTACAATTTGAGGTCACGACAGGTATCATATGATGTGGGTCAAGAGGTATACCGACGGAACTTCAGCCAGAGCTGTTTTGAGAAAGGCTTTAATTCAAAGTTAGCCCCAACATTCGTTAAATGTAGGGTGAGGCGAAAGATTGGTACATGTTATTACGAGCTGGAGGACTTACAAGGGAAATTACTTGGAACATTTCATGCAAAGGATATGCACCAATAAGTACAATCTACAGGCGGTATCATCCTTCACTGTTTTAAGATCCGTGAAGTCTGATTTCGGCGGGGGGTTTATGTAGTGGCGCCTGTGGATTGTTCGTTTGCATTATTTGCTTATTGTAATTGTGGCACCCCAGGAATGCAGGTTTGACACTTCTGGTTAACTACTACATCTTGTCCAATGTTAATTAACATTCTTTGGGTGCATAGTTCTTTTGCCTTATATTACATCTCAGTTCTAATTCTAGCTTTAATTCCATTCTCTTCTACCTCTTGTTTTTAGTACTGATGTAACTAAATTCATCCTGTTTGCATTGTGTGGAAAGCTGGCAGAGCTGCTTTGTATGCTTGTTGGGTCGTTCAACAGTCCATGTTGTTCGTAGCCTGGCGGTTGGTTGCTCGGTTAGGAAACAGGAGTCTCGGGTTCAATTCTCACTACCAGCGGTTTCTTTTTCATATTATTTTTTTATTTTTTTTTCACCTATTTGGCAATTTCTTTTTGGCTTGCTTATTTTTTTTCCTATTTTGAAAATATTCTATGCTCACATTTGTGCGTAAATATTGATTTTAGTTTTTTTTTATCGAAGTTAGAATTTTAGTCACATTAGCGCATGGCTACCATCGTTTAGGCATTGTTGGCACAAACATGGCTCCATAAATTCCCCTGCGTAGAGTGGTGAAAGTCGTAACACTTTCCCCTTTTTTTCATGTTACGTTCTGTTGCACATATACTTTGAAAGATAAGTGTTGAAGTATAATAATTTATTGGTGTTTGAAGTAGCCATTTTTCTTTTTGGGAACGTTACTGGTATTTGTATTCAGCCGTGTTTCTAATCATGTTACCTGAAGTTAGAAAAGGAGGTAGCAAGTGACATCTCGATTCATTTGCAGTCAACTTTGTAACCGCAAACATTCTGAAGTTCTGGAAAATTCCCAAACTAATGTTGAAAGTATGAGTCCTTTTTATTAATTTTGGATCTCTGTTGTAAAGGACACTTGGAATACTGAAAGGAAAACAACTATCCTTTCCTTCCTAATTCCATATAACTCTCATTAGTTCGCCACGGTAACCGAAGTTTGGGGTTTATTGTTGCTTTTCTTTCAAATATTTGGAGCTGTTTTTTTTCTGGCATTAACAACTTCATTGGTCATTTGGTAAGCCGTTTCTTTATTGAAACCTTTAAACAATATAGAGTAAATGGTTTTTGGGTTTTCTTTTTTTGTTTGTCCGTAGGATTCCCTTCTCCCTGTATTACAACAGGAGTACCCCTGACGTCCACAAGCATTGATACCCATAGAAGATCACTGTACACTCTCAGTGGTCAGTGAGCACCGGCACCTCTAACTAAGCTCTTGTGAATTTGCCGTCGGAAACAGAGAGTCAGTGGTTCCATTTATCGGGAATAAAAACCATATTTTGTGTGATCAAGTGGATTAAACGACCAAAAACAGTGTCTGGCTCTTTAGAAACATATAAATAACGTGTTTTAAAGCTAATTCAAAGTTTTTGTTGAGCAAAAAAAAAAAATATTATTTCAAACGCCTTTGCAAAATTTGTTACTAGAAGATCGGTAAACAGAAAAGACATATCAGAGACGATTGGCAATGAAACAACAAATAATTTTAAATGAGAGTATAGTGTTGTTAATGTGTGTTTGACTGGTTGTGTGTGCACGAAGTTAAAGTTCTTGTCAATAATAATCCGAACCAAAGACAATAAGAAATCATATGGATATAAAACTCAGTGCTGTTAAACAAAAATACTGAAACAACCTCAACTAAATCTAAAAAAACCCTTTGTTTGGCTGAAGTCTGTTTATTTGATGTCTTCCTCCCCCAACGAAAGGCCTTTCATCGGTGGAGCAACGCCAAAAACCAAGTAAGTGGAATGTGAGATTTTTTATATTGTTTGATCAAACAAACCAAGATCGTGGATTCTGAGAGGGAACGGTTCACCGTTATCTCTCTCTGAATTCGTTGACAAATTTATTATTTCACTTTTAGAAAAAACATAAAATATTAAAAATATTTATTCAATTTAAAACATTATTAGTATAAAGGATTCGTTTATGTGTGTTTGTTTGATCTAACATCCTGTTGTGTACGTGTGATGCTGATCTGTTGAATTTGAAATTGTTGATTAAGCTAGACTGTTAACAGAATATTTGCTGATAACAGCTGGCCACCTGTTAACTCGCTCTGTGGGATTTACAGTTTGGGAAGCATTGCTTCGACAGACAGAAAAATATTTCGAGTTTTTTTGTTATAAATTAATAAATTTTAATAGCTTTTTCCACAATCTATTCACACAAGATCACCAGTACACTAACATCACTTTTTGTTATTTATATGATTTCTATTGTGCATACTTATTATATTTCGAATTAAAATTAAAACCATACTGAAACATCACTCGGTATGTGTGTGTATGATTAACATAACCAAAGTTCGTTGCCCTCACAGCTGATTTTTTGCTGAAACTTTGAATTCCTCAAAAAGAAACAAACATACATATCAACACTTGCATAACTAAAAAAAAAAACATTTTTTGTAAAATGATTAAAATAGTATAAAATTTTAATTCGTTTCTCAGCCAAATATCTCTGCGTTGATCTTCTTGTGATTTTGAAATTAAAATTTTGTTAATTTTCATTTGGTTCAGATCTTGTAATTTGTCTATAAATCGTTTCATTTGAATTTGTAAACGTTTAAGGTAACTTTTTGGGGTCAGGGTAAATCACATTTTTGTGATGAATTCCTCTGTATTTCTAAAATAACTTACTTTTTTTTTCTTTGAATTTTCCTTATAATTAACTGAATCTTGTACATAATGGATTTTATATGCTACAAACTCTTAAATATTAGTTTATATTATTATTATTCCGAATTTTCTCTAATATTGCACGATTTCAACTGAGTTACATTTGTTTATATATTATTTTGAACAGAAAGATTTTTTTTTCAATAAAATAGCGGTATGTTAACCATGTTGTAATTTGATTTTACGAGTTTGATTCAAAGGGGGGTCGGAGTGGTAGTAGGGAGTAACTGAATGTGGGTTTACTGAAGAAAGAATTGAGAAAACCTCATGGAATTTTACTTGGTAAACTGGATGGGTGGGCTATACATGCGACAACATCATAGCATGGTAATAATGAAGTTGAACTGAATGTTGGGGAAACCTATATTTTCTGTGTTTTTCTTCGGGCTGTAGATTCTCCTACCTGTAGACCTTCCCTTTTCCTACTTTCTTCCAATTATTGCACGCATTTCAAATTAAACTGTTAGTAGCAGAATTGTCAGATAGTGGCAAGAACCCACCCTAACGGCGAGTGATAAGGCTGAGGATAGATGCGTGCCAAGTCAAGATACTCTATCTGCAATCAATATTCTTGCATTTCTTATTCACGTAATCGATGCATACTACATAATCGACAACCACGCTACAGATTTAGCAGTCGTCTGATCTTTCGTCGCATCGAATTAGCAACCGAGGTGGTTTTTAGTGATTAGAGTTGTCAACGCAGTAATAAACAAGTAAGAACGGCGTTAAGTTCGGCCGGGCCGAACTCGTTATATCCTCCACCACAAGTTGTATTGAAGTAAAATGGAATAATTAATTTCCTTTCGTGTATGAAGAAGACTTAATACTAAATTTCAGCAATTTCGGTAAAACAATGTGAGGCACCATTCTATGGGGGCTATTTCAAAACGTCGATCTATACCGACAAATTTCTGACGGAAAGTTTTTAGGCTCAAAGAAGACTAAATACCAAATTTCCTATATTTCGGTAAGAGAATGTGGCTAAAACTTAAAAAATACCGAAAATCAAGAAGTGCGCTTCTATGGGGATGTAGGAAGACGTGGACCTATACTGATAATACTCATCTGGAATATTTTATAACTCTTGGAAGACGAAATAACGAATTTCAGCCATTTCGGTTGGATATTGACGTCACAATCTTCAGTATTGCGAAAATCGGGAGGTACCGTTCTATGGGGGCATATTTCTGGCGAACAGTTTTATATCACATTGAAGACTAATGGGTACTTTACACGATATGTTTGTTTCACTTTTTAAATACAAAATGTATATGCAAAGTGACAACCCATATGTAAAAAACATATCGTGTAAAGTACCCATAAATATCAAATTTCAGCCATTTTGGTGGAATATTGAAGACACAGCCTTCAAAATACGAAAAATCGGGAGGTACCTTTCCATGGGGGCTATATGAAGGCGTGGACCAATACCGACAAATTTAAAGGGGAAGTTTGAGTACCCCCAACGAAGTCTAAATACCAAATTTCAGCCATTTCGGTGGAATATTGAGGCCACAACGTTCAAAATACCGAAAATCGGGAGGTTCCGTTCTATGGGGCCTATATGAAGTCATGGACCGATAACGACAAAGTTCTGGGGGAACGTTATATAGCCCTAAAGAAGACTACGTACCGAACTTCAGCCATTTTGGTAGGATAATGAAGCTAAAACCTACAAAATACCGTAAATCGGGAGGTACCGGTCTATAGTGGCTACATGAAGGTGTGGACCATCCTGCAAGTAATAACAACTTCTGTATCAAATTTTGACTCTCTATCTTTAAAATTGCGAGCTGTATCTTGATTTCAACAGACAGACGGACATTATATACTTTATAGGGTCTCCGACGAATATTTCGATGTGTTACAAACGGAATGACAAATTTAATTATACCCTCCATATGGTGGAGGGTATAAAAGGTGTTATTTAATGTCAAAATGCCTCCATCATATGGTAGAACCTAAAGAATACTAATTATTATTGTTTAAAAATAAAAAATATATATTTTGAACGGCTTCACCAAAAATTCACATGTCCGTTTGGTTTTGGTATCGTTTGCCTTATTAATGTTGATGTTTGTGGTATTGTTTGGCTATAGGCTTTTCATAAATAAAAATCGTAAAAATGTCCTTTGAACGAAAAAGTGGAATTAATTATATCGTGATTTTGCATGCATTATACTGGTAAACCTGATCTCAAAAACAATTGTTTGCTGAAAACATGGCTAAGCCGTTGAAACTTTGTTGCTTATTCTGATATGTGTTAATCATGTGTGCTGCAAAATATGAGTATGCGTGCCCGATGCTTTTTTATTATAGCAACAATATCAAATAGCATCAGCATCGCTAGCAATATTTTTGTGAAATTTGTTGCTACATGTTTCGAAGAAATTTTAGCAGGCAAAGCTGCAAATATTCGGAGCTTTTGCTACTATGACGTTAGCATTTTAAACCCTGAAATATAGGCATTATAAGTGCATGTACCACACGTATTTTTATATCACGGGGTAAAACAACGTCTAATGAGTACTTTCTTAAAGCAAAGTTCACCTTAGGCACAACATAACTTACATGCGCTTCAAACGTCAAATTATTATCAATTAAACAATTTAGCTTGCTTAAAATATCTATAACTTTATTGCATATGGAAACAGATATCGCATCACTAAGCGCTAACACACTTCAATTATCTGGTTAGCTCTTCACAAAAGATGGTCCAAGTGGTTATTTTATTTTTTGTGTAGTAATCTTTCCCAACTGAATCTTGCGGAAACACCGTACAGCGTAATTTTCTGTTTTAGTAAAACATTGAATACTGGCATCGGAATTTCTATAATTTCGGCTGAATTCCGTATTGTCAGTTGCTTTGATTTAGTGTATGAAACTAGGGGTTCTTAAATCGAGTTCCATACTAGATCAATCTTATGAAATTGCTGTGGTGGGGAAATCGATTTATGAACCCCTAGTTTCGTGCACGAATACAAAGCAACTGACAATACGGAAGTCGGCCTTAATTTTTATTTTAAATTGTTAATGAAATGTTTGATTGATTCAAGCTCGAGGTCAATTTTAGAAATATTTTATTTATTTATTATCAATATTTCGCAATTTCTTGAATTGCATCTTCAGGATGTGATCTACAATCGCGCATGTTCTGCAATTCACCGTGCATCCATTTCACATCACACATGTACTTCACCTGTGAAAGTAATTGCGTTTCTGTATTTCACGTGAAAAGAGCTTTCATAATTCACGAAACAACTTTAGAAAGCTTTATTAGAGCTTTCAAACTTTATCATTAACCATGAAAAAATATCAGTCTGTTGGCGCATCAACGAATACACATGCGTTTGTGGGTATGTACGCTTTGTTCATTTGATTGTTTACGAAAAAGAGTAAACAAAGAAACGAACTTCTACAAGAGCGCGTACATGTTGAATTTGGTACTTTAAGAAAAAATACATTTTGAATCATATTTTGTTAAGAAAATTAAGGGGTCGATTATCGGTAGCAATTATCGTTGAAAGGAGTTGTCAAAATTACTTTATGTATGGCAACCTTCAACTGAAGTTACGAATCTCAGTTGACAAAACGGCCATTTTTTAGCAACCACTTATTTTCAGTTGCAGTGTATATTTTCGATGAAACATGAAGTAAAATTGATAGGAAAAAACATTTTTCTAACAATTGTTGATTATTTGCATGATTAATTAATTTGTGTATCAAAAATATGGTGAAAATAACAACAAAACCACAGTTTGAAATATTAATTGATAAATTGAGTGCAAATCCAATGTGCACATGGGTTCCATCTATACAGCCTACTACACCAGGGAATTTCGTTTTTGAATAAAAATTATTTTTATTAATTATGGATTAATCGAGCTAACATGGCCTAAGGAGTTTTTGTATTGAAAAATGAATTCTAGCGTTATACCACAACACACATTCAACCAATTACCCTACGGACCGTTTCGCTTGGTGGTTGCCAAAGCTCGTCAGGGGTATTTTGAATGTTAATTGATGGCTAGAAGACAAAGGCTGATTTTGATACCTTCTATTTATACAAACATTTTTACAAATGTGTAGATATGAAGTATTTTTCTTTATCAAGTCACCCTAGTGTCTTTTCTAGAAATCAATTTCTCAATACATACACACGTACAATCAAAGGGGGTTTTCCTTTATGAATTGCAATGCCTACTTTTTCAGTAGTTATGATGATAGATTGGCTGTGGCCTAGAGCGCTAGGACCTCGACAACATTGTCTATTTGTTGGAGAGGACCCAGGTTCAAACCTCAGCCGGGGCAGCCGGGCTCTGCTGTGAATTTTTATTTTTATTATTGTCTTTTTAGGACGAAGGCCAATTATTTATGAAAGTTTATTAATTATGGATTAATCGAGCTAACATGGCCTAAGGAGTTTTTGTATTGAAAAATGAATTCTAGCGTTATACCACAACACACATTCAACCAATTACCCTACGGACCGTTTCGCTTGGTGGTTGCCAAAGCTCGTCAGGGGTATTTTGAATGTTAATTGATGGCTAGAAGACAAAGGCTGATTTTGATACCTTCTATTTATACAAACATTTTTACAAATGTGTAGATATGAAGTATTTTTCTTTATCAAGTCACCCTAGTGTCTTTTCTAGAAATCAATTTCTCAATACATACACACGTACAATCAAAGGGGGTTTTCCTTTATGAATTGCAATGCCTACTTTTTCAGTAGTTATGATGATAGATTGGCTGTGGCCTAGAGCGCTAGGACCTCGACAACATTGTCTATTTGTTGGAGAGGACCCAGGTTCAAACCTCAGCCGGGGCAGCCGGGCTCTGCTGTGAATTTTTATTTTTATTATTGTCTTTTTAGGACGAAGGCCAATTATTTATGAAAGTTTATTAATTATGGATTAATCGAGCTAACATGGCCTAAGGAGTTTTTGTATTGAAAAATGAATTCTAGCGTTATACCACAACACACATTCAACCAATTACCCTACGGACCGTTTCGCTTGGTGGTTGCCAAAGCTCGTCAGGGGTATTTTGAATGTTAATTGATGGCTAGAAGACAAAGGCTGATTTTGATACCTTCTATTTATACAAACATTTTTACAAATGTGTAGATATGAAGTATTTTTCTTTATCAAGTCACCCTAGTGTCTTTTCTAGAAATCAATTTCTCAATACATACACACGTACAATCAAAGGGGGTTTTCCTAGGCCACAGCCAATCTATCATCATAACTACTGAAAAAGTAGGCATTGCAATTCATAAAGGAAAACCCCCTTTGATTGTACGTGTGTATGTATTGAGAAATTGATTTCTAGAAAAGACACTAGGGTGACTTGATAAAGAAAAATACTTCATATCTACACATTTGTAAAAATGTTTGTATAAATAGAAGGTATCAAAATCAGCCTTTGTCTTCTAGCCATCAATTAACATTCAAAATACCCCTGACGAGCTTTGGCAACCACCAAGCGAAACGGTCCGTAGGGTAATTGGTTGAATGTGTGTTGTGGTATAACGCTAGAATTCATTTTTCAATACAAAAACTCCTTAGGCCATGTTAGCTCGATTAATCCATAATTAATAAACTTTCATAAATAATTGGCCTTCGTCCTAAAAAGACAATAATAAAAATAAAAATTCACAGCAGAGCCCGGCTGCCCCGGCTGAGGTTTGAACCTGGGTCCTCTCCAACAAATAGACAATGTTGTCGAGGTCCTAGCGCTCTAGGCCACAGCCAATCTATCATCATAACTACTGAAAAAGTAGGCATTGCAATTCATAAAGGAAAACCCCCTTTGATTGTACGTGTGTATGTATTGAGAAATTGATTTCTAGAAAAGACACTAGGGTGACTTGATAAAGAAAAATACTTCATATCTACACATTTGTAAAAATGTTTGTATAAATAGAAGGTATCAAAATCAGCCTTTGTCTTCTAGCCATCAATTAACATTCAAAATACCCCTGACGAGCTTTGGCAACCACCAAGCGAAACGGTCCGTAGGGTAATTGGTTGAATGTGTGTTGTGGTATAACGCTAGAATCCATTTTTCAATACAAAAACTCCTTAGGCCATGTTAGCTCGATTAATCCATAATTAATAAACTTTCATAAATAATTGGCCTTCGTCCTAAAAAGACAATAATAAAAATAAAAATTCACAGCAGAGCCCGGCTGCCCCGGCTGAGGTTTGAACCTGGGTCCTCTCCAACAAATAGACAATGTTGTCGAGGTCCTAGCGCTCTAGGCCACAGCCAATCTATCATCATAACTACTGAAAAAGTAGGCATTGCAATTCATAAAGGAAAACCCCCTTTGATTGTACGTGTGTATGTATTGAGAAATTGATTTCTAGAAAAGACACTAGGGTGACTTGATAAAGAAAAATACTTCATATCTACACATTTGTAAAAATGTTTGTATAAATAGAAGGTATCAAAATCAGCCTTTGTCTTCTAGCCATCAATTAACATTCAAAATACCCCTGACGAGCTTTGGCAACCACCAAGCGAAACGGTCCGTAGGGTAATTGGTTGAATGTGTGTTGTGGTATAACGCTAGAATTCATTTTTCAATACAAAAACTCCTTAGGCCATGTTAGCTCGATTAATCCATAATTAATAAACTTTCATAAATAATTGGCCTTCGTCCTAAAAAGACAATAATAAAAATAAAAATTATTTTTGTTTTGTCTTTTTTCTTCTCCGTCAACTTCGAAGCGATCCAATTTGTCCTCTATCAAGTGGACAACTTCCTTCAATGTAGATTGAGCCATGGAATTGTTGTAATCATTGCCATGGGACTTTTGGAAACTTCCCTCCGCAAAATATCTCAACGCAGCGCACAATTTTGAAAGTGGGGGTATTGCTGTTGATCTGTAACTTACTTTGAAGTCATCTTTTAACGTTTCCACAATGTAAAGTACGGCATCCTTTGGCAATCGAAAATAGCCTTAAACCTAAAATAATTTACTGATTATACAGATCTTTCCAACATGAGCTTCAACTTACAGCACAGATGGCAATTCCAATGTCCTCAAATTTCTTCTAATAGATGTCATGTTCTGTACATTTATTAATCATCAAAAAATAATTCCAATGAACTTTTTTTTTTAAATTTAAGAATTAATGGCTCACGTATTTCCGTCCGGAATCTCGTAAAGCGCTCTTTCAAGGCAACTAAATTGGAAACTGCCTTCAGGTCATAAGTATGTAGAATTGGTCTACGTATTTTCCAAAAAAAAAACGATATTTCAAAAATTTCGCGATTACTGCGTTTAGTAAATTTATAAAAACTTTAATTAAAAGGTCGGCTTTATAGCACTTGGGAGCTACGAAGTCTTGTTCTGCGAAGAAATCGTATATTTATGAATAAATCCTTGATAATTAAAACACGTGGGATGCCAAGCGAAAACTTAACACCGCCATTTTTGTCAATTTGTTTTAAGCCCGTCGGCGTGAATTCTATAGAATTTTATGTCTGTGCTTTGAGCCGTCCGAAGACAAACTGTTCCACTAAACTTATCATTCGTTTTTTTTTTTGGCGAATTGTGCCTTTTGGATTTAATAGAGTTCACGAGTTTGAAAAAACACACTGATCGATAACACGTTTATCGACTACCCAGTTGGGTTGACACCAATAATACACGATGGTGCAGAGGTGAATGCCAGAACATGCCCGAATAATTTTAAAGAAGAACCATAATAAAATAACATTATTAAAAACACAGAAGTTTTCATATAAATCTAACAACAATAAGTATCATACCATAAATTCGCTAAAACACGTAAAAACAAATTGTCAATTTACTTAAACCTAGGGTAGCATCACTACCATCGTCTTCTGTTGTAAATATTGCACTGATTGTTTTCGGTTATTGCGATCTATGTTTGTTCTTTGCTTTGCTAATCAGATTTCTGTAATTGAGAGCGCTGTTGTCTACATCTGTTTTGAAGTTCATTCTTGTTGTTGGCACATTTAAAATATGTAGAATCTCTATGGTGTATCGTTTGTGGTTGTGATGTTCGCTCTCCAACACTTTTACCTTATCGAAATCTGGGTGGTGTGTATTTTCTTCACAGTGACTCACAAGTGCTGTTTTTGGTTTTTCATATTGTTGTCGCAATTTGAAGTCCGATTTGTGAGCCGAAAGTCTTGTTTTTAATTTATTTTTTTGTAGTTCCTACATACAATTTTTGGCACGATTCTCTTTCATTACCACCACATGGTATTTGATAAATAACATCAGTTCTCTCAGTGTTTTCAATTTGGATTTTGTATTTGAAAACAGAGTTCGGAGTGTATTGTTGCATTTATGCTGTTGTCACTTTTTCTTTGTTGTAAATATTTGATTTTTCCATTCTCTCCGATATGTTTGGGACATACATATATCATTGACTTGTAGACTTTCTCTGTTATGCTTTTGTTCTTCTTTTCTTGTTGAGAGCCATGTGTATAATTTTTGATGAATGAATTTGTTAAATCCTGTGGGAATCCATTGTTATGTTTTTATCCTTGCTATATTTTCGTGGTGGAATTCTGAATCACTAATATTTAATACTCTGTGTATAAGATTCTTTACATTGCTCAGATATGTTCCAAGCTTAACTTGATATTGAAAAAGTTGTATAGTCTAAATGTTATTCTGCCAACGCAGATTAAATACACACTAGCTCATTCTTTGCTATTACCTCATATACATTATGCTATTGATGTATATTCGGGTACAAGCAAACGTAATATACATAAAGTCCAATTTACATATGCACATTAAATGATTTCGTTTTACGAAATCCTAGATCAAATGAAGTGTATTTACATCTGTTTTTTTGCGTCATTTGCTTACACACACAATCGCACATACACACTTATACAATAACACAAACACACGCACACAATATATTTATTCTGAAAAATAGGAATTTCACAAAACAAATGTGTATCAAATAACTTAAATTAATTCCAAAAACAAAAAAACATAATTTTTGCAAGTTTTTTAACCATTTATTTTCACTTTTGTCATCGTTTGAGTATTTTTGTTTTTCTACAACATACACAAACAAACAAAGACATCATAAAACAGTTGCATTTTTTGGTAGTTTATGACGAAAAAGCAGGGTTGCGCATAATAGTATGGTGTTTTCGTGCGTTGTTTAGAATAAATGACGCAGCTATCGTCATTTATTTTTGTATGGCAAATGACGCAAAATGTTGCCTGTTTTAGCAAATAAATGACGAATCAGCTCTAAATGACGAAAAAGTTGCTAATGTAAATTGGACATAAACTATGTTTAAGTTTCCATGCTATTCTCAGATACGTTTATGGATGTCACTGCAGGTACAATTATCAGTACTTAACTGTTTAGTTGCTTGGCTGCTCCTTTGAACAATTCATAGAAACAAAAACATATGCTTTCTATTTAACATAGTAAAAAATCAGGAACCCCTATACTTATCAAATCTTTTTAAATTTTTGCATTCCACAAGGAATTCTCAATTACTATTGGATCACTATAATCACAATATTTTCGAGCAATCGTTTAAAATGCGTGTAACGCGATTATGGAATACTCTTCCACCATTTAAAAAAAAAACTTTGCAATATCGTCTCATACGTTTAAGTGTAAACTGCTTTCGTACTTCTTGCATCAACCCCAATAAATAGTAAATCCTTCGATCACTGACAATATCTATAAATAAATAACCTTTTGAGTTTACCTATAACAACAATTAAAAAACGTGCGTTAGTTTCGATTTAATATATTGCTTTCCAATAAGTTGGTATTTTTTATTATTTTATATATTAAAAGAATGTAATCTTGATTTTTTTTGTATTAATTTCTATCATTTGTAGCCCGAGGTTGGACATTTTTTTTTTGATTAAATAAATGATTATGAAAACACTAAAAAGTACAAATTGCGTATTACATTATTTTTATCTTTATAAAGGGCTAAACCCAAGATAAGCACAAATTTAGTAAATAAAACCAATGTTTTCAAGGCTGGCTAACATTTAATACAAAAATCGTTTTCATTGTCAGAAATATCATATCAGAAAAGCTTTCATAAGAATTGGTGTGATTTATCTGCTTAAAATATTTCTTATTCTGCTGCACTTAACGGTTTATCAGGCGATTCGCTGAATATTGATATAAAATCTAGGAAATGAAAAGAATAAACATGTATAAATAAGAATAAATAAACAAAATGTCCTTAAATTTGCTTAGATATTACAGCTGCATAAACATTGGAAAAAATCTCGCAATCGATTTTCCCAAATAATCCTTCAACATTCTAACTCAATATAATGCCGTGTCCAATGAGCAGATGTAAGTTGCGTTCATCATTTCCAGCGAGACTGGACAATATTTTCGTCAGGCTCCACAATCTTCTCTAAAGATTCCATAAAATGTCTAATTGTCATAAAATGTCAATCGTTGTCAGCCGCCTCAGAATTTGTATTTTGATATAGAATTGTCTATTTTTTTCACTTGTCTGTTATTTTCCTTTCCTAATTTTCTCTGCTCATACTTGTTGTTATTAAAATTATTTATTTTATTGATTTTTCACAAAAACACTTTTTTTAACGAACCGCCAAAATTATTTTGCGCCAAACAATTAAGAAAATGAAGAAAAAATAAGAAGATGCTTCATTGGGCTATCAGTTTTCAATATAAACAATGCTTCTTCTTATTAAGGTAAAAGTATCAATTGTTGACAACCTGTTGACAAAAGGTCTGTACGATAACTCAAAAGTTTGTACAAACTTCTACAAAATGCTGTTCGATAACAAACTTGTTCAGTGAAAGAGAACTGGGAGGTGTTGCAATTACATGCAAGAACTTACAAATACTTTTTACTTGCAAAGTTATCGAACAGGCCTAAAGTGTTGACTTTGTCACCATAATAGTGATAAAGTGGTGACATGTCGACACACGTCCCCATGCTTTCCAGAGGGTTCTTACTTACATACATGTAAGCCACAATGAATTCGATGCCGGCGCTAGCACCGTCAACTGTTGTTTAAGTTTGTGTGCATACGCACAACTAAGTCAATCGAGCACATTCTTTAAATTTCGCGTGGCTCATTTCATTCTATAACACACACATACCTGCTTGCCGTTACTCGGACGTGACATTGTATGTTCAGTAAGTCGATGGACTAGCGAGGTTTCTTGAAACCAATTTCGTTAAAGTTTCTTTTCAAGTTTCGTTAGTGTCCACACACGTTAACATGAAATTTAAGACTTTTGCGTGTCCTCTTTATATTACAATTCGCGTTTGTTGTGTTTCTCATACCAATAAAAACAAAACAAACATAAATAAACTAAAAAACAAAACAAAATAATTAACATTAATAATTAAATTAATATTAATAGTAAAATTTTCACTATTTCATTAATTAAATGTTTTTATTAAATTCTTTATGCTTGTTCTGTTGTTAACGTTTTCTTGAGAAAATAAAAATGAAAGAAAATGGAAAAAAATCTTTCAACGAATAACAAGAAGAGGCAACACAACAAACACAGAAAACCATGTACATGGGTTTCACTACTTCATACCCCTCGCCTATAAACTTGACGTCGCCATGTTGAAATCGTGCTAGTCTGACCATCGACTAATGCAACACGCCATTATTGAATGGGCTACCTTCAATTGTGAATGCCATTTCTATTTTACTTGAGGTTATGGTGAGTATTTTTATAAGTCTTCTGAAATGGTATTTCTAACAGAGATTAAGGGTTATATTACAGAATTGTTGGTTGTTATGAAAACTCTACAAACTTCTCACACATAAAGATTTGTAGTGGAATTCTGTAACTCATTTTTCGAGTTACCGACAAATATCGGTAAAATTAACGAAAAATTTCGGTAAGTTAACATCCAAAAAAAAGCTGTTGCTAAATCCTGCCGACAGCAACAGGGCTGTCAACATTTATTGAGCTTTTCATTCATAATTTTTCGTTCTATTGTTACCGATTTTTGTCGGTAACTCAAAAAATGAGTTACAGAATTCCACTACTGATCTGCCGCAACAGAATAAAACAAAGCGACACTCGATCTATCGTCTCGCTGGAGAAAAGAAAACACAACAGTTCTACTTATGGGGTTTCTACACGGTATATTTTTTACATGACGACTGTCACTTTTTACAAATCTGAATTTTGTACACATGGTGTGAACCATACAGAAATTTCAATGCATGAAAGGGTTATGTGCATACATATGTATATTTTTCGAATAGAACGCGCTCTATTCTCGTCTGTACAACCAATGGTAACCAATGGTAAACAGCTGTTTTGTTTGTACGCGATATAAATAAAGAAAACAACAGAAAACGAAAGAAAAATAATATTTTGCCGTGCAGAAGGAATTACATATGGGCGAAAAAAATGAAAGTTGCTATGCATGAATATGTAAAATACAGACCGTGTAAAAACCGCATTAGCGTCTTCATGACATGTTTTTTTTTCAGACTAATCGACATATGTCCATCCAACCAAATGGAATTATGACGTTCCCTTATGTGAAGAATTCTTTTCAATTGCTACGCCTACAGGTATTTGTTTTCTCCACTTATTTGCTTATTTATGATTTCTAATACCATTTCTTGTTTTCCTTTTTAGGTATGAATTCCATAAGTCGAACAGGTACTTTTGTTGTACTTTCGAGTAATTCCGCGGAATTAATATCTGTAAGTGTTTGCAGTGTTGCTCCCTTTGTTTGAAAGAAATCTTTCCTTTTATTTGCCTATTTTTTGCACCACCAAAAACTGTCTAGCGTAAAAGGTAATTGTACATATTATGATACTGTGGGAACATTGTACCTGACATGGGATATGGTGTTTGCTGTAGCAACATCTACATTCCAACAGAATCTAGAGTGATTTTATTAGCCAATAAAAACTTCCATAATAATATAACTCTGTACCAATTCTCTTGTTCTCATTTCAGGAATTCTCAGTATCTTTATGAACAATGCACCATGATGAAAATATTTGCTGAAATCAAATCATAAAATGGGTGAATTGTTTATATTCCCACATCTGTGGGCAGTTGTATGTGCTCTCAACGCACCCACGCTGTTCAATGGAAGAATTAACATATCGAGCCCTTCCCGCGAAAAAGGTGTAAGCGACAAAAAGCGAATTTTACAGGAGACGGTTTTTACTGAATAACTTTTGATATAACCAAAATTGTTTATTTAAATTTGGTATACTTCTGTTATTAAATCCTATTTACTGAAAAAATAAAAAAAATTGTGGAATATCTTCAATATAACGGTAGTTTGTGTCGCTTACATCTTTTTCGCTGTCACGCAATCAGGCTTTTACTTTGAGAAGTGGCGGTTACATCAAAAAAAAAATATTTGAAACAAATCATTTTTAGAGTAATTCTTATCTACAATTTAAAAACAAAGCACACTAATTTTATAGCAAGTATTTATTCGAAGAATTATAAGATTAAAACGTATTTCTTGTAATATAGTTGAATAACGACATGGTATGTAAATGTGCAATTTGATGTAAGCGACAATTCGCTGTCACAAACAAATGTACACAAAAAGCAAAAATGGCGCTTACATCAAAATTGTTTTTGCTCTAATTTCGTAACGGTACATGGCTGAGTTCTAAAAATTTGGGAGATGGTGTGTTGGAATATTCTTCATAGATTTCCGTAAAAAAACAAAAATCGAAAAAAGGTCGCTTACATCTTTTTCGCGGGAAGGGCTCGATATGACACCAGCCCAGGTGTGTTTGTTTACAATTTGTTTATAAGATAATTATGAGGTTGAGTGTGGAAGTGTGTTTACAAATCATTATGATTATAATCATTATGAAGTTGTGCGTGGAGATGTGCATGTGCTATGAATTTTAACGTGTGCTCACAGAAAGCCTTTGTTAGTCTGCTTTTGGAAAGTGGGTAATTGTATGTAGTAGTAATAGTAGAACTTCTTCTTTATTGATTAAATATTTCTTTCAAAGTTTACAATTCATTTTAAAAATACAGTTAACATCAATTTTTTAAGAAGTTTAATAAAAACTTCCTATATTTGTAACTAATTTCCAAGTAATTTGTTAACTTTTCCCAGTCCTCATCATCTTCACCATCCAGTATCTTAATTACTTCCTCTTCATTTAATATTGGCTTTTGGAATGTCATAATTCTGAATTCACACAGAACGGGGCAAATTCCTAAGAAATGTTGCATTGTTTCAATTGCGAGCAAATTACATAGTCTGCATTCTTTTGATGACGCATTAGACTCAAATGTGTTATAACCAAGAGGGATCATTCCGCTGCGAGCTTTGAATATCCAAACTATCTGTTCGTATGTGTACTTCTCATTTAAGTAGAGGTTAGCTCTATCTGGATTCAGATACTTATATATACGGAGACTTTGGGTATTCTGTTTTCGGCTTAGTCTTTCCTCATTTAATCGTGATTGGAGAGTATTTATTAAGTTTGCACAGAAAATATTCCAGTTATCTTGGGACGATATCATATGTGGCCATGGTATGTTTAACTTATGAGACATTTCTTTCAACTCTTTTGCCCAAAACATATTTTTTCGAAGCAAAATCTGTGATAACTGATTTGGAAGTCTGTTATGCGAGTATCGGAACATTGTTTTGGCTAAATAATTAAGATGAAGTCCCAAAGTGTATAAGTGAGTACCTTCCACGCTCGTTTCCAACATCAGTACATAATTTGGCGTAAAGTTTTGTACACGTAACATTCGTTTTAAGAAGTACTTCTGCAATGTGTTTATCTCTTCGAAGTATGAAAACCCCCAAATTTGCGCAGCGTAAGTTTGTATGGATCTGCATACAGCTAGAAAAAGTTTCCATTTTGCATTCATTGATATATCTTTTCTCCCAATAAACTGGTTCCAGGTTGCATTTATTGCATTTTTTGCTTCATTGCATCTGTTTTGCACGTGCTTATGAAACTTCATCTTAGGCGTGAAAGTCACTCCTAAATATTTGAATTCATTGGAGATTTTGATAATGTTGCCTTTATACGTCCAATTTTCATTATTACTTGGTCTTCCTCCATTCCTAAAAATCATGATCTCGGATTTTATTAGATTAACCTCTAAGCTCCATAATTCACAATACGATTCCAGTTTATATATCATAGTCTGTAATACATTTATATCGTCCGCTAAAATGACAATATCATCTGGGTATAGGAGTATTCGAATGTTAATGTTGTCCACAAAGAGCCCACCTTCAATATAATCGTGCAGGTCATTTCCCCCTTAGTTGTATCAAAGTACTCCGAAAGTTCCCTTCCGTTCCAAACTGCAGAGTGTGTATTGATGTATATGTTTTCAATTAATGTAACCAATTTATCATGGTACAAATACACAGGTAGCCGCATCGGCAATTGTTGGCAACATAAGATGTCAAAATTTGACATCAATTCAATGCAATTGACACATTATGTTACCATCAGCTGGCATGATAATGCTACCTGTATTATTGTACCATGCAATTTATTCGATACACCTATCTGGTAGAGTTTGAATATAAGGGCCTGTCTTGATATATTATCGAAGGCTGCTCTGAAGTCAACGAAAAATGAGTACACCTTCTTCTTTTCATTCAATTTGAGGGTAACAATTGATGCTAAATTGTAGATATTGTCAGCAGTCGAGTAATTTCTCCGAAAACCAGCTTGAAATTCGGATAGAATTTCATGTTTTTCGACCCAATTATATAACCTCTCATTTATTAGGCCCATGAATATCTTAGCTGCACAATTCATGAAAGAAATTCCTCGATAATTCGATGGTTGGTTAAGATCTCCTTTTTTATGTATCGGGAAGATTATGGTTTTGGAAAACAAAGGATCAATTTGTCCATTTGTAAAGATATTATTGTATACTTTTAAAAGTTGTGTGTGAAGTTCGTGTGTACCGTTTATGAAGTATTCATATGGTATTCTGCCCTCTCCAGGTGCTTTATTATTTTTAACATTTGACAGCATTTTGTGCAACTCCTGCATACTGAAAGAGCTATCCAAATCTAAATCCTCTTTCAGAGATGGTGCATAATATATGAGAGTGGTTTCTTCCCTTGAGTTTAGTAGATCTTCATGATAGCTTCTAAAATCTGCTGACGTAATATTCGATCCTACGAGGTTATTCTGGTTACGAATTTCTCGAGCCAATTTCCACCATTCTTTAGAGTTTCTTACATAGTTGAGTTTATTTGCGATAACGTTGTAATACATAGATTTGTTGTCGCTGCAGACGAGTTTGTAGTGTTTTTGTGCATTTTTGTAACGTGTTTTCTCTTCTATATTATTTGTTCTCCTGTAAGTTTTTAACAGTTTGAAACAATCTATTCTTGCTTTGTTGCAATTGGCATTATACCACTTTTGCTTTGGCTCAAATTACTTTTTCCACGTAGATCTTTTTGATGATGATTTATATATAATCTCGCAAATATTTGTAAGGCTGAATTGATTTTCGCTGGTGCAATTTCGTATATTTTCATTAATCTTTCTTTGATAAATGTAGTTCTCCTCTTCAATCCACATTAGTTTTGGTAGCAATGACATACAACTACTAGTTTCAACTGTTTCTGCAATGTTCATTCTTAGCTAGATTGGTAAATGGTCTGGCCACACCTTATTTTCTACTTTAAATTCTTCTATTTTTCCTAGAACTTCCTTAGACGCAGCACATATATCATTTACTGACTCGCCTAATGTTGACAAGTATGTGAAATTCCCTTCTTGATCTCCTTTGGTAATCCCATTCAAAATAAGCATATTGTAATCGTCGCATGAATTGAGTTCCTTTTTGATTAACAGTTTTATCCTTGGATTTTCTGACATCATATCCTGAATAAAAACTTTCTTTGTATATTATGCCGATATGTTGGTTAAGTTCTCCAATTCTAACATTTAAGTCGCCGATAATTATGGGATTTGGCTTATCTTCAGCATGGAGGAATTCCTTTAATTTGCTAAAATCATTATCCCAAGTTGAAGGTCGTAGATATTGGGGTATTATGCAGTACACAGTTTCTTTATTAGACAATTTGACATACAAATGTTCCTCTGAGTTTATAACTATACAAGTAATACCACGATTTTTTAAAGTTTTGTTTATTCCTATTATTAGACCACCAATTGCTCTTCCAAATCTGTGGATACGTACAGCTGGCTCAAAAAACAGATCAAATCCGATAAAATATGCTCTTGCTCTTTCTGATTTTCCAATTTCCAAATGAGTTTCAAGTAATATAAATATTTCAAATTGTTGAATATATTTAAAAAATGTTGGGTACAGATATTTATTTTCCAGGCCATTAATATTGTAAGATAAAATTGAAACATTGGATGATTTAATTTCTTGGTTAGTATTCATTAGTTTTTTGAATTTGTATTTTTGTTTAATTGTTCATAATTAATACATATTGACTTTATTTCCTCTCCATATAATTCGATTAGTGCGCTCTCACCATCAATATTACCACAACCAAGTTTATTCTCAAAGCTCCATTTAAACCAACGGTCATTTATTTTCAATTTATCTTCCCTTACTGTAACCTTGTGCTTTTTACTGAAAGATAAGATGTGTTTTTTGAGCAACACAAACGCTTTTTTGTGTTCTTGCTTGTTGGGTAAGATATCTCGTTCAAAGTAAATGTTGGAACCAGCTAATTTATTTGTGTTTCGGAATACGTCTCGAACGGCTTCTTCATTTTCTAGTTGCGCTATGACTGCCATTTTGCCATTGCGTTCAAACACTTTGTGGACATTTTTTACTGTTGCTGTTGTTTTTAAAATTTCTCTAAAAAGTTTTTTAACTTCATCCATCGCGTTTCTGGCGCTTGGGAGCCCTTTAATAAAAAGTTTATTTGGCTTGATTTGATTCTGTAGCCAGATAATATCTTTTTTGTACTTATTATTCTCCATTTGAACTTTGTTTAGCTCTTCTTTGAGCATGAGATTCTCCGATTTCAGCATATTTATGTCACCACTGATAGAAGTTATTTCCACCTTAAGTTCTTCTATGTCTGATTTTGTAGCGAGATTTTTTAGCTTCTCGTCCAAATTTGAATTAATTGTATCTTTAATAATGTTAATTAAGTTTGTGGAGTCCATATTTGCCGTTACGTCTTTGTTGTCTGGTGACAACAGTTCCGTATGTTTACGTTTTGGTGTTTGTGTATTATTTGGTGTTTGTGTATTTGTTTGTTTAAATTGTTTACTCGTTGCTTCAATGTTTTGAGTGGTTTTATTTCAGGTGAAATGTGACAAAATTAATATAAATTTGCTTCTCACCGTGACCTCAATATGTGCATCCTTTATGTGATTGCGGGAAAAGATCAAAAACCCGACAGCTTGGACAACAGGATGATGGGTAATGTTTGTTTATTTTGGAATTATTGCCGAAAATTTGGAGCAGTTTTTATGTACGACCGTGTTTAACTCGTCGTGGGTAATTAATCGGGCATGTTCTGAAATTCACCGTGTATCCATTTAACATCACACATACACTTCACCTGTGAAAGCAATTGATGTTCTGTATTTCACGTGAAAAGAGCTTTCATATTTCACGAAAGAACTTTGGAAAGCTTTCTTACAGATTTCAAACTTAATCATTACCAATTAAAAAATACCAGTCTGTGTTGGCGCATCAACGAATACATATGCGTGTGTGGGTAGGTGCGCTTTGTTCTTTTGATTGTTTACGAAACAGACGTAAACAAAGAAACTAACTTCTACAAGAGCGCGTACATGTTGAATTTGGTACTTTAAGAAAAAATACATTTTTAAATCATATTTTGTTAAGAAAATTAAATATTTCTTTAAATGCTAATAGAAACACATTAAATTTTAGTCCTATGCAGTTTTTTTGTAGAAAATTTCAATTAGTTTCTTTAAAAAATAAGGATTCACTCAGCTTTCGCCATCAAAATTACAGTGTGAGGAATACACCCCAACTATGTGTAAAGAGTGTTGCAGAACAGCTTTAGGTGTGTTTGATACACGTGAGGTGCAGAGGTGAATGCCAGAACATGCCCGAATGTGTATTGCCGTGCGGCCGACAGTGAGGTTGGCATTTTATCGCATGCTATAAACATATTGTGATATCTTCAACTGTTGCAATATAAACAACTTTAGTAATTGTACGTGATATTAAACATGAATATTGTTGGAATACGAGCATTGGATATGTGGCCGAAAGGCAAACGGTGATTTGATGATGAACAAAATAGTGTACCACACTGGTTTTAAATAAATATAGTATATTATTACTTGCATATTAAATGCTTGCTGACCCTGTGGATACTTACATATGCAGTTGTATATGATGAATAAAAAAACTTACTGGGTCGTAATCATCGCTCAATTTTCTCGCATGCTATAATAATGCACTCATTGACGTAATGAGTTCATTGAAGTGAAACTTATTTGGATAAAATAATATTTTGTTTTATTTTGTTGAATTGGTAGTTTTCCTGAAACGAACGCAGGAAAAAAATATTTTCTTCAATTATTCATGTATTTTATTTAGAATTGCTGTCATTTTATGAGATCCTGCCACACATATACCTGCACACTTCTCAATATCATATAGTAATTTAATATTAGTATTTAAATTTTTATATTTTATTTGTATAAATTTTAATCGTCTCTTTATATATTATTTTAACATTTATTATTATATTTTTTATTATTTATACTGTTATTATATTATTTTAATATTTTTAAATAAATTTATTTTTATTATTTATACTTTATTATTAATTATATTTTATGTTATTTATATTTTTTATTAGTTATATTTTATATTATTTATATTTTTTCCCATCATGGGGCGTGATAAGAAATATGATTAGTACTATTAAAAGTTTTTACGAATTCTACATAGCACAATACGCACAAATTAGTGCAAGGTTAAATAAAAATCATTATGGAAAGATTTAGTGATATTTAACCTCATCAGTCCGTTGATTAAATTTTAGGGCGTTTCTTCTAGTAAAATATTTGCTATTTTGAATTCATCCTATTCTAGAAATCGATCGGGTGGAAAGTTTATGAATGCTTCTAACACCTATTGAAAACGTTTTGATGTTGTATTATCTCTATTAAAACATTGATTCAATAAAATCTTAAAAAAATTATTTTGTAATGTTTTACGGCCCGCCACTGGTCTTTCCTATTATCACGTGGGGAACTCCCACGCCCTGAAGTATCAATAGCCGGTTACTCAGATAGGTCTACTATTGTAGCCGAACAGGGCGAAGAAGGGGTTGATACCTGTCGCGGAGGGTACCGATGTTCTGAGTGCTTGTTCAATTTCAGCAAGGTACATATACCAGTCGCTGTGGTCTTTTTCGACGAAGATCCTTATCGCTGCCAGTACTGACTGGTTTACACGCTCTGACAAGTTCGATTGCGCAGAGTAGTAAGGGGTTTTGTGGTGGATTATTTTATATGCCTTTATCATTTCCTCGAACATTTGTGCTACTTCGAATATACAAAATACCTGATTTTCTAAAAAACTTACGACATTTTTGGCAGTTGCCTCCTTCATAACGTGAAGGAATGTAAATTTGGTAAAATGGTCTACCACTATAACAATGTATGCGTTCCTTTGCTTGGACCTTGGATATTTGCCTTTTCGTACATCTGGCAACCCTTCTGATTTAATTATTCTGGAGGTAATATTTATTTTAGTTGATGACAATGCATCCTAGTGAACTAAAGAAACTCATAAAACGTCTTAGTTTTCAAATATTCCCGGTTTAAAACCTACAGGACCCTGTTCACATGTAATATGACCTGGTACTCCCTTGGTCCATATGGTAACCCTCCTAGTACGGATATTCGATGACTAATATTGTTGATACTTGTTAGTAGTTACTCCCTGTTAAAAATAAAATTCAAAAATTGTCCTGATTTTCAAGTATTTACCGAAAATATGGGGTATATTGGAACCTCCATTACATTTCGAAAACATTTATTTGACAACTTGCATTATATGTAGTTATTGCTTTTCGTTAGTTTTTGTTGAACTACGTGGGTTAATTTTTTATTTATACATCCAATCTTGTCTTAAATAAGTCGTCCAACTAGTTTTTGCAAAAAACCCGACATTTTTATTCCAATTATCAGTAATTTTTTCATTAATTAATACAGAAAAATTTTAGTTTTCTTGGTTCGAAAACAATTAGTTGACAAACTGTATATAGTTTCTCAAACGGCCTTTCATTAATTACTTCGTTTCCGATTCTAGGGCGCATAATTTGATTCGATGGTTTCGTCTCCTTGCAAATTGCTTATGTACTGTCGAACTTTTTAGGCCAATAATAAAATGTCTCAATGAGGGCGTAAGTGATTTCTTGTGGTATCCATATTTTCCACTCGAATTCTGTAGTATCTGGGTCAAAATGTTTGACCCTTATAAATATTTTCTCACCGTCCACCTTCAAATCTGGGAGCTGCTGTTGGTTTTCAACTATACTATTTCGCAATTCAACGTATTCCTCGTTTTCAAATGCGGTGGTTTCGAAATCGAGAAGGTCGTTGTCTGTTATCTGTTCCACTAGTACTTCCGAGTAAATTTCTGCCCCCTTTTTAAAGTGTCTGTCAGTGCCGCGGATTTGGTAGCGAAGTCCCCTATGAACCGTCGGTACCAACCGGCAGTTCCCAGGAAACTTCTAACTTCCCTCGGTGACTTCGGTATGGATATTTTGAAAATGGCGTTAACCTTTTCCGGGTCGGTTTTTAAGCAACCGTTCCCAATTATAAACCCGAGATATTTTAATTTCTGGAAGCAAAATAATGATTTTTTAAACCGATCGTTAAGTTGGCCTTTCTAAGACAGTCTGCTACCTCATTAAGCAACCGCAGTGGGTGTCGAAATCGTCGGATATGATAAGGAGGTTGTCTAGATAAATGAAAACATTAGCTTTGAGCCTTCCTGGAATTACACGGTCCATCAAAGCCTTTGGGAGGCGTTACATAGACCAAACAGCATTACGCGGAACTGGTGGAGCGGTCGACCTGGCACCGTGAACCGTATGGTTTAGCCTCTTCTTTCAGTTCAATTTGCCAAAACGCATACTTCAGGTCAACACTGCTGATGTAATGCGTTTGGTCTATCCTACTCAATATCCCGTCAATATTTTGTAAGGGATATGCATCCTTGACAGTAACCGCGTTGAGTTTTTGCGAATCTAAACAGAACCTGTTTTCCCCGGTTTTCTGACCACAGTTGCTCAACGGGGAGTCGCTTTCCTCGATCACGTTTAGAGCGAGAATGTTGTCTATTTCATGGTAAACTATCTCCTGTACGGCAGTCGACAAGGGGTAGTGCTTGTACTTGACTGGGTTTGTGCCTTCTAAAAATTTTATGGCATGTTTTTCATATGTCGTGCATTTCAATTCATTCTTCTCAAAAGTAATAAACTTCCCCACTACTTTCGACAGTTTCTTTTGTTGGTCTTCACTCAACACGTGCACATAAATATTTTCGTTTCTAGAATCACCTCGGATTTTCCTCCTCTTTTTGGATAGAGTCGACGTGCATAGGTCGATTATTATTATTGTTTGTGGGTAGTATTGATTTAGGATCTTTGCGGAGGAATGTCCTTTCCACCTCCAGACATTCTACTATCAACTGCTCTAGTGATGACACATTCATTGCATACACAATGCTTGAAAGATTCTTGCGTAGGTTTTTCTTCACTAGTGTAATCAATTCGTACTCCGGTACCGATTTTTCCAATCTCGATCTCATCAAATTTAAATACTGGAAAAACGCATCTATCGACTCTCCTGGCATTTGCTTCCGTTCTAATATATCCCTCATTGCCTAGAAACATGTTCTCCTGATTTTAAACCTTTCCAATAGAGAGTGTTTCAAAGCATCTAATGAGGAAACATTACCATTTCTGACTTGAAGCCAGTACCATTCGTGAGCGGTTCCCGACACTATTACATGGAAATCGCTCAAAATGTCTTCCCATTCCAATCCATATTGTCTTTGAAAATGTTCTAGTCTATACATATATGAAGTCTTCTATGGTCAAAGTACCTGGCCTACCAGAGAAATTTATTGCCAATCGCTCGAGTTTTATACCTTGGTTACTCATCACGGCCGGTGTAACGTTGCTACTTTGGCTACTATTTAATTTATGGATTACAGTGTAAATTTTTTGTAGTTCTTTTGAAATAGTAGCCTCTACCACAGATTGTAATTTAGCTTGAGCATGATTTAAACTATCTTGCACTAGGCTTCTTACTAGTTGGTCAACTTCCGGCGGGTTAGTGGGTGGAAAAGTTGGTGGGGTGTTATTTTGTAGTACACCTGCCGCAGCACTAGTGCTGGGTTTGGGGTTGTTTATGGTCTGAGACATATCTCGAAAAGTAGGATCGTTATTGGCATTTGAGTTTTGCATTTTTGGATTAGGTCCCTTTTTGTTAGCCTTTTTCTTTTTTGGCGTTTGGATCTGGGTCCTATTTAAATCAAACGATATATATCGATTTATTTTACTACGTGTGTTGCTTGCCACACTTCTGCCCATTCGACCGTAATACAAAAAGTTTAAAATTTTCTTTTCAGATCAGGGTATTTTTATGCGTCAAAAATAAAGTTTAAATTCTACACTTACTACCAACGTTTAAAGTAACGCCGGATGCTATTAGTATGTTTCTATAATCAAATACGTATAACGAAATAAATCAAATATTTTTAAATAAAAAATGAAATATATTAATCTACAGGCAATGTTAAATGATAAAAAATAAAAAAAAAACAGTTATGTTTTCTAGACGACACAAATACATAAAAAGGGAGGTCCTCAGTAGGGATAGGCAATCGAAAGCAATAATCGATTTTTCTAATTTTCGATTTTGGTCTAAAACAAAAAATTCGATTTTTCGGTCTTGCGATTATTTCGGTTGTCTTAAAACTCGACTTTTTCATAACCGCAGAAAATCGATTACAATAGACTATTCGTCGATTTTCGAGTTTTCTTTTGAAACTGTAACCGCCAAAAGTGTAAAACTGCCAAGTCCACAATCTATGGGTAAACTCGAAAATCGACACAAGATAATCGATTATGCGATTTTTCCTCTAGACAAAAGTCGAGAACGATTTTTATATTTTTGACTGCAAAAAGTCGATTAATCGAAAGTCGACTTACCTATCCCTAGTACTCAGAGGCGCTTTCAACTATTAGCGGTTAAAATGTGTGGCTTTCAAGAAAAAAACAACACATTTTAAAATACAGTTTCCTAATCTGCTTGTCATAGGGTATTGCTTAGACTGGACTTACAGCCTGTTTTTGTAAAAGGGCTTGACTGTCACACGAACCGTTCGTAATAAAACGTATACGTTCAAAATTTGGTTCTTGTAAAATTTTACGAACCATTCGGTTTTATCTAAAAACTTTCGTCTATTTCAGAAAAACTTTTATATTTCAGGGTTTCCATAATACTTATTTTGCGAATTTTGCATAGCATCTGTACGTAATATGTGTTATTTGATGGCAACCCCGATAAACAGATGACAAACAAAAAATAAGAAAAAAATTTAAACAAATGTGTCCCAAAAATAATTGTGATAATATGAAGAAACGGATGTACATATACGCGTGTGCTTCTATGGAAATAAATAAAATTGCATTCCCCTGCAGTTTTCGTGTGTTTTGTGCCATTTATTACTCAAATTATTTAATTTTCATTCAAAACGATGGGTCTTTTTCCATTCGTTTATTTTTGACGTATTCGTTCGTCTAATTTTGTTACGAAAACAAAAACAAAATATGAAAATAAAAAGCTTACAAAAGAATTATACAAAAAACGGATACCTACAAACAAAAGTCAAACAAGCAATACATTCATTCAACAAAAATACATTAATTTTTCAGATGCATTATTGATCATAAAGGTCGATTTCCAACGATCAATTAATTAAAAAAAAATTAATACTAAAAATGATCTTCGCCTAGAAAGGCAAAATTCTCAAATAAACAATACATTCATTGTTTCATATTACGAACAAGAGTTATTGACATTGACACTATCAGTTGGAACGAATTATCCTAATTTCATATCTTTCTATACTAAATATTGCACAATATATCACAGTTTTAATAATCAGGCATGTTCTGGCATTCACCTCTGCACCTCACGTGTATAGAACACACCTAAAGCTGTTCCTCAACACACTTTACACCTAGTTGGGGTGTATTCCTCACACTGTAATTTTGATGGCGAGAGCTGAGTGAATCCTTATTTTTTAAAGAAACTAATTGAAATTTTCTACAAAAAACTGCATAGGACTAAAATCTAATGTGTTTTCTATTAGCATTTAAAAAAATATTTAATTTTCTTAACAAAATATGATTTAAAAATGTATTTTTTCCTAAAGTACCAAATTCAACATATACGCGCTCTTGTAGAAGTTGGTTTCTTTGTTTACGTCTGTTTCGTAAACAATCAAAAGAACAAAGCGTACATACCCACACACGCATCAACGAAGCCCCAACGACTGATATTTTTCATGGTTAATGATAAAGTTTGAAAGCTGTAATAAAGCTTTCCAAAGTTCTTTCGTGAAATATAAAAGCTCTTTTCACGTGAAACACAGAACATCAATTGCTTTCACAGGTGAAGTGCATGTGTGATGTGAAATGGATACACGGTGAATTCCAGAACATGCCCGAATAAAAAAGTGGAAGCAATATTTGCTAGCTTTTATAGGAAATCCGATAATCGTTTGAATCTATTTTTCCCTATTGGCTATTATGCTTCGCTGTTATACACTGATTTAATGTTATTATCGCCAAATTGGCACGACACTTTATTTTCTTGGCACCTTGTTGTATGCGCTCAAAAGTTGGCTGATGGATAATTGCACTTAGGGTTCTTATTGGCGATAAGGTATTTCCATTGGGCGCCATATTGTTATGTTCCGACTACAGTGGTGGCCCTCTTCAGGGGGTTCTTAACCCTACCACCACTAGCACAAGACGGGATAACAATTAAAAATGATGGATGAATCGATCAAACACAAAACAAAACGTTTACCAGCACAACATACACCTATGACACTGGAGCTTGATGGATGACATAGAGATTTGTTTCAAAAGGCCCCCGTTTCCCGCACACACTTACCACCCTACAACATTCCCCTAATTCCTTTTCTCACAAATAAGTTTAGCACGATATATTAAATTTTTCTTACAAGTTCAAACATAGAAATATTTTATTGACAAAGTCATTTCCTTAATCATATTGAGCAAATAAACATCAAAAATTAAGAATGGGGGAATCACTAACACCGATTGTAAAAAAATCTGCGAGCCACTGCCTCAGATTATCTCACACAAAGCGAACGCAATAAAGCCAATATGGCCATATATTATAGGGAATAAAAAAAGAGCTCTCTTAAGGGTTAATTGGACCTCTCCAAATTACGCTTTCATATGCACTTAAAAAGTTCACTCGTAACAGGGTGATCCTACTCTCTCGAAAATAAAAGGCTTATACGGCGTTAATAACCTCATAATAGGGAATTATATACTAATTTTTACACATTAACTCAATAGGACAACACAACTTATACTAGGTTTAATATATTAGATCAAGAATAAATTTAAGTTATTTTGGTTTAGGTAATTTTAGTATTAGAAAAATCAATATTTAAATCATTGTAGTTTATATTTAAATTATTATAGTTTATATCTAAATTATTGTAGGTCCAAAAATTAAAATGTAGCAATCATCTTTATCATAATTTTTGATTCTTCATTATTTCTATTTCAGATTGGTGGCAATTAATCCAATTTAATGTTTCACAACTGGGAGCTTTTTATCCGGTTAGTATATTAATAATAAAATCGTTACCTGGTCTTCACAATACTTATTGACTCTTTCTATTCTCGTTTCAGGAAAATTCTCCAGAATTTTCCCACAATTTTCTTGCTTATTTATTTTTCTTTTGGCTCATTCCCTTGCTGAATTCACTATATGGTAGAGTTGTATTTCACCACTAACCAATAACTATCAGCTGACCGATCTATCAATGGTAACACCCACAGTCTATACAGTCGGACACTAAGCCCACCTGATTGTTATGCCTGTTGTCAAAAACATTATTGTGATTTAAAATACAAAGAAACTTAAATCACAATAATGTAAAATGTATTATGTTTGTTGTCAAATGTTGTGAACAGAACTCTGAATGGCCGACCTTCTGTAGGCCTTGGCAACACTCCTATCAACGATGTCAACCGGTCACTCATCATTTCCGCTTTCCTTCTTGGTCGTGCTTGCAGCTGAAGTTTTGCATAGCAAGTTTGATGCAATTTTTAATTAAAAAAAATTTGACATGCACCAAAGCACCCGGCTTTGCTCAGCCAACTGTCCGTGACTGCTCCTAGACAGGGTACTTTACGTCCGTCCCCTCCCGACACTACCGTCCCGCCAACCGTTGGCTGGGTTACTCCAGACGTGGTACAAAAATAATCTTTAACCTTGGGCGTTGCTGTGTTGTCATCAGTTGGATTTGGGTTTAATGTGTTTTTTTGTGTACAATTTGTTGTTATCCATGCGTCATAGATTTAGTGGGGGAAAGGAGTTCCAACATGGCATAGTCCTCCAACACCATCGCAAGGACCTGATAAGTAACAACCAGTTTCTGTATGTCGAAAGAAGAATGTGTGCAAATGAAACACGCCGGAACTTTAGTTTTCAAAATAATTTTACCTTTGCTTTTGTTTCAAAACAAAAAACAAATTTGAAAAACACACGAGAGTTTGGACGTGTGTCTTTCGCACACATTCTTCTTTCGACATACAGAAACAGGCTGTAAGTCTGTACTGCATTGAGATGCCCAGGTATCAACGAGGCTCCGTTCTAATACAGTTGGCACCCTAACTGTAAAGCTTAGTACACCGATGGGCACGAGTTTGCCTATTGATATATAATACATAGGAGATCGCTACGTGGATAACCTTTGGTCGGTAACAGTTCCCCAACTCAACTCTTCCAGAATGTTGAGCGTGGGAGTTGTGACCTTAAGCCCCCGCATTTTTTTCTTATTATGGCCTATTCTGTCAAAAGCAGGGTTGACATATTTTATTGTTTTTGACATTATGCAATAATAAAAGTAGATGCATCGGTGAATTGTTCCAACAAAAAACTTCTGCTGCAACACTATATCTTAAAATTAAAAACAAGGGCAAACGATTTTTACTTGCACGGCAAAATTAATTTGTTAATTTTTAATAGTAATAAATACTTGCGATAGAACAAATATTGATATTAATTGAAATTTGTTACAAAAGTACTGGAATTGAAAAATTACAAATATTGTAACAATTCTAGCTGAAATTTATCTGCAAATCGGATGCCATCAATCACGATGTTAGATCAGCAAAATTTGTCAAGTATAAAATAAGAGAATGACATTTTTTTACTGTCATAATTCTGGGTACAACTTTTGTTATTTTTGGAACACTTTTCTAGCAACAATATTCTGGAGCCTAGCTAAAGTAATTATTATTTTACTCTATTTGGTCATTTTAACACATAAACTGTGAAGATCTAGATTCCATATTTTTTGTAAACTGACTAACTATGCAGATACATCTACCTTTATTATTGCACCATGCCATTTGACGTTTTAAGCCATGTATTTTTCAGCGATTTTCATACCTGGCCTACCTCTACTTTATTGTACCATGGGTATGACATTACATCCAGTTTACATTATTGCCTTATAAAATTTGTTGCCTTTTTGTGTATTTAAACGTGATCCCCGGAAGGAATTTTTAGTGTTAAAATCTCGTCCCATTAAGAACCTTGAAGGTTGCCTTTTAACTAGATTTGTATAGTGATGTGATTCGATTGAATATAGTGGCGGACTATATTCAGACGATATCAGTAGTGGTTTGGAATTCTTCTGTGCTCATTTTATCTTCTTCATGATCTTTTATACACTTTTTTATGATTTCCGCACATCCACCTCTAACAGTATTTTGTGGATGTATTGTGTGGTATACTTCATAATTTCTAAATTTTATAAATCATTCTATCGTAAAATGGGTTTCCGAGATCAGACAAACAATTTATGTTTGGTTTTGTTAAATATTTTGTTCTTAAAGTGTCAGTCTATACTCAATAGTTCTAAAGAACTCTTCTTGTTTGCTAAGTCTTCCTAAGATTTGTGTCAGAATTGGCATAATTTTTATTATTTTGTAAAACAAAGGCATACGAAGTAGTCCGGCACTGGTCCGCATTCAATTGTTGTGCCGGCATGTGTAATGTTTTCAATTTGTTTGGTTCATTTACGACTTTAGTTTTTGGGTTTGAGTAGTGCTTTGCAGCAGATTCACTATTCCCGGTGTTTCGGGATTTAATTGTGCTATTTTTCAGACTTTGAAGACTTTTACACACAATAAATCCTCTATAATTTGCAGGGTGTTAACCATCACAGTTTGAGCATTTGCATTTTATTATCTCTTTAGTATATTCTGCATTTCTGTGCTTTCCAAATCTGCAACGATTGCATCTGCAGGAATGGAATAATTTAATTTTTTATCATAACTTTGGGATAGTTTGTTTATTTTCATAACTATACCAATCAAATTTGTTTGAATTAAAGGACTTTGTGATGCTTATATTATCCTCTGCTAGTTTGTTAATTTTCATAACTATACCAATCAAATTTGTTTGAATTATAGGACTTTGTGATGCTCCTATAATACTCTGCGTCAGACGCGATTAATTTTATATACGTCTTTGCTCAGTAATTTTATAAGAAATTTATTATTTGCTACCTCTTTGAGGTGCTTATGCAGGTCGGGAAAATTCTTCACATTTGAAACGATAATAGGATGCGGTCTTGGCTCATACCTTTTGTAACATTAGGCCTGTTCGCAAGTAAAAAGTATTTGCAAGTTCTTGCAACTACTTGCAAGTACTTCTCACTTTACTTTTATTGAACAAGATTATTATCGAACAGCACTTTGTAAAATTTTGTACAAACTTTTGAGTTATCGTACAGACCTATTTTCATTCACATTTTCTTGCCCTATTTGTGAACCAGGACATGTAATATTAGAAATATTAGTACTTTTTTGTTCGGTTTGCTCTCTATTGCCAACCTTATTATCAGTTCGCTTGGAGTTTAAGTCAGAATTTTCAGGTGAAGGTTCCGCTTTTCTTGGATTGCTTATTTTTCCTCTTGCTTTTTTTGAGAATCCAATCCGTTTCTCGGCTAACTTCTTCCGCATCAGTTTCATAGATGACATTAACTTCAAGTTGGGTTTCTGGGTTATAACCCGAGTTTCTTGCTCCAAGGTTGTTTTGTCCCGGTCCACACTACAGTGAGTGTTTGCGGAGGCAATAAAAGAAAAAAACCAAAAAGAAAAACAAAACAACAGCAGTATCAATTTCGTTATAATAAAATAATTAATCCTTTATTTAAGAAATATTGTTCGTATAAACAATATCTGTACCTTTTGTTTACAAAGTTGTTGTGGACGAATATCCAATAGTAAGTGGACGAAAATCCAAGTTATTACTTCAATCGACGGAAATCGAATAACACTCTTTATTTAACCAAAGAGAGAAAAAAAAAACAAACGATGGACACTGCAAAGTGGCGCCAATTTTTAGTACATTCTCATTAGAATTTGACATCTTTCACTTTGTGCGAAAACACAAAGTTGCACTTCTGCTAAATGGTCAAGTTCTAACGGAAGAAATGAAACATCATAATTTGAAAAGAGAATGAAACTATTCGTAATTAAACATTGCCGGCCACCTTGAAATATCCAGCGATGTTTCAACTTAATTTCTAGTTCTTTAGTTATGAGTACATATTTTACATTAAACGGCGGAACCGTCAATAGTGAGCATTTTAGCAATTTCTTTCTTTTTTGTACATTTCTTATAATATAAATGGCTCGGAAAGCCCATGTGGTCCGGAGGACCCATGCCAATTTCCATTGGCGCTACATCCACTACTACTTAGTACCGAAGCGTTGTTCAACCTCCCGGATAGGAGCGATTCGATACAATAACATTTTTTGGAACTGAAAGAAACGAAAAGTTGTTAAATCTCCCGGATAGGAGCCTCTTCGTTCTATTTCGCCAGAAGGGCTCTACCGACCAGCTAAATTAAAATCAAAAAACGAAGAATTGTTAAATATCCCGGATAGGAAAGTCTTCGTTTTATTTCGCCTGAAGGGCGCTATCGACCAGCAAATTCTAAACTCCCGAATAGGAGCCACTACTTAGAATCTGCTTCCAACTACATGTGGTTTATAAATATTTGTACATTTTTACTCTTCAGACTAGTAATAGCTGAGAGTAGGTTGTATACAATTTTTCTACTATATGAAAAAAGAAAGAAACCAATTTATGTTCATCACGAACAATTCATTTTAATTAGAATGATTAACTAATTTCTTCGTCGTCCTACAACACCGTGTTACATTTGTACGAATTGAAGACCACGGTTAACGCCCGAAAAAACGTTTTATATTAAACGACTCATTTACACGAAGTGCGAGAATTGTCCGATCAGAAGAACCACGAAATCGTCCATTTGAATATCGTGTACCGATAACAACTGTATGTCCTTTTAAATATTTCATTCAAATACTATTCCACCTCTAGGAGATAGTATTGGTATAACAGCATGAATGTTTTCAGTTGTGAAATTGGTAAACGACAGACAAGGAGATTCAAGATTATGTTGAAGAAGATTTGTAGCAAAGTACTTTGACGTAGTCAATAACACTAAATTCAAAAAAGGGCGAATGTTTCACATGAACATGTGAAGAAATGAATTCAATTGTTTCTTTTCCTGTGAGAATTGCTTTTCGAAGTTTTATTTTCCTCATGATTTGCATATCTTACTACTGTAGAATGTACTCTTATACTTGGAGAAAGTGGACCAGTAATGATCCAACCGAAAACTGTATTTTGAGCAACCAAAGAACCCAAAATATTAAACTTAATTCCTTGCAAAAGAATTTGCGGATATAGATCAGCACCTATCAAAATGTCTACTGGCCTACAGTAGAATAACTGAGAGTCAGCCAAACGAATATTTGGAAGACACGAATATAATCCCTTACCAATGGGAGTCGAAGGCAAATTTCCTGAAATGCTAGGAACTACCAATGCATTAAGCTTTATGCGAAACATTTCATCGCTTGTGGAACCAATATCAAATGAACAGCACTTGTTGGATCTAGCGGAAATAGTTTGATCAACCCCTGAAATAGTAACCGCTGTTGATGTGGTAGAAATACCAATTTTTTGTTGTAACTCCTCAGTAATGAAGGAGGCTTCTGATGCAGGGTCAATAAGGGCACGAACTGGGTGTGAAACTCCCTGGTGAACGATATTCACCATAGCCGTTCCTAACACGACATTCCTATTTTCTGCAACATGAAACACTTGTCTATTTGTCGAAGACGTACCAGACGAAGAAGTGGAAGTATCTTGGTTCCGAACTGAAGAATACCGCGAGGATACAGGTGTGCTCGAACTAGATTGTGACGAAGTCGTAGATTTTGAAGAACCTATTTGTGAAGACATTTCACGATGTAACAGCGTGTGATGTCGCCTGTTACATTTGGAACAGTTATGTTTACTGTGGCATTTATATGCTTCATGACCTGTAGCTAGACAATTCATACAAAAATGATGACGTCGAAGTGCCGAAAAGCGACTATCGATCGAGCATTTTAAGAATTTGGGACAGAATCTTAAGGGATGAACTAACTTAGGGCACATAATACAAAATCGACCTGAAGAGGTGGATGAGGAAATGGAAAGACTCCGTTTGGAAAACTTGCTTTCATGTTTATTATTGGATTCAATTCCCCTAATGTCACGAAGACACGTAAGTGTCTGAATTCTTTCTGTAAGAAAGGAATCTAAATCTTTCCATGAAGATAGGACCGATTTTTTTTGAACATTTTGTTCCCACAATTGAACAGTGTTTGTGGGTAATCTTTGTATGCAACTGAAAACAAGAATCGGGTCCCAATCGTTGGTCGAAACATCATAAATTTCCATAGCAGAAATGCAACTATTTATACCCCGCTGTAATTGTTTCAATCCTGAACATGATTCTATATCAAGGACAGGAAGGTCGAACAATAACTTTAATTGGTTATTCACCAGAATCCGTACATTGTCATACGTCTCCTTCAAAGCATTCCAAGCCAAATTTAAACTCCTATTCGTCAAAGGGAATTTCGAAACAATATCTTTCGCTTCGCCACTAGTTTTCTTTAATAAGTGACATAACCTTTCTATGTCACTCAAGCGCTTGTTGTCAATAAACAATGCAGAAAAAAGATCCCTAAACTTAGGCCATGAAAGGAAGTCGCCATTGAAAATGTCAATATCGCATGGTGGAAGGTTTAAACTATGGAAAACATTATCATTGTATGAAGCGGATACTTCAGCTGATGATCTAGTTATATTCAAACCTTCAGGAACAAAAAATCTTTCGCCAGAAGTGGGAGAAGAATTCATCGGCCTAGCTCTATGTTCATCAATTTTCCGATTGATCATTGCAATTGTATTTATATACGCCTTGAAAGCTACCTGATATTTACACTCTGCTGATGTAATGCCATTGGGATCGGGTTTATCAGCAGTTTTTAGGAAATTAAGACATTCGTCAAACATCTCTTTTACTTTTTTCCACATTACTTTAAATTCGGCGGCCTGAGCTTCAAGAATATAGATATCCAGATCTTCATCTCGGAGAGAAGTGAAGTTGGAATCAAACGTAATGAGAGAATCTGTAGCTCTGATGAAACAGTCTAGAGGAGTAACCGACATTACGATGAAAATCGAAATAAAATTTGAATGAAATCGAAAAATGTCCTTTCTAAAATGGACCAAAACAACCTGACTTGAAGAAGTAGTTCACAATGCACGAAAATGCTATAATATATTAACTTGTCAACTAAAGTTTATCAAGCCAACGTCGGAAATCAGTGTTGATTTTTCTTAAAATCTGCCAAATTCTAAGTGGTTGTAAAATTTGTATCGAAAAATACACTCTTTTTTATTTTAATGTACCGAAAAATACAATAAAACGTAATAAATTACCAATGTAAAAAATTTGAAACAATTGTGAAAATCGGTATCGAAAAATACCCAACTTTATTTTTAATGTATCGAAAAATACACCAAAATCCTAAAAAACTGCAAAATATTCTTTTCCAAGTGTATCGAAAAGTCACTAAATTTTGTTTAGTACATCAAATGTATCGAAAATACACTTTTTGTATTTTATTGTACCGAAAAATACAATAAAAAGAACAAAATTGGCAAGAAACGTAAAATTTTTATTTTTCGCTGTGTACTGAAGACCTTCAAAAATTTCTCTCAGTGCAATAAATTTCGGCTGTGCGTATCGAATAATACACAAACAAATTATTTCTGAATTGAAAACCAAATGAAAAACCACAAACTTTCCAAAAATTTCAAAAATGGACGAAAATCCTAAAATGTTCAATAATGTTGACCTATTGTAGGGTGCACGGACTGTAAGATGCACACTAATTACCAACAATAATAAGAAAAACAATTATTTTGTAAAAAATAATAGAAAAGAAATTTCATTAAAATATTCAGAATGGACAATAAAACTTTTCACGCACCCCTCGTATATTTACCTTTTGGCGCGGACCTCGTATATTAATAACACGTGTGTGCGTATATCGATCGAACGATCAACAGAACAGATGACTGCAGTGATGGGTATTTGTTGTTACAACTCAACGGATAGTGGCTAGTAGAGTTGTTAGTGTTTTTTCTTCTTTCTTTATTTCTTTTATTTGACAATTTGAATATGCATTGAAGAAACACTAACAACGATATGAATGTGTTTTCTCGAATAGAAAATAATGCCAACAAATACGAATCACTGCACTCTTTAATTAGTTTGAGTACCCGAAAAAGAAATGTAGATATTCTTGGAGAGAACAACAACAACTATAACGTCGCGACGGCGTTGTAGGGCGAATGTTAGCAATAAATTAAACACCTTATTATATTTATTGGAGAACAAAAATTACACTCGCGAATGCTCACTTATTTGACGGTACTCACCTTACTTAAAATAATGAAGTTGTTGATGACAATTAATATGAGGAATGATGATGGTTATTTATGACTTTGTTGGTAGCTGACGGAGTCAGAGCGCCTTTGTAAAACAACAAAAAAACCAATTGCTGTTGCTTCCCAAGCGAAGAGAATCCGAATTTCCTTTTGCTGAAAGCAATGTATTCGGCTCGATTGGACCAATGTTTGCGGAGGCAATAAAAGAAAAAAACCAAAAAGAAAAACAAAACAACAGCAGTATCAATTTCGTTATAATAAAATAATTAATCCTTTATTTAAGAAATATTGTTCGTATAAACAATATCTGTACCTTTTGTTTACAAAGTTGTTGTGGACGAATATCCAATAGTAGGTGGACGAAAATCCAAGTTATTACTTCAATCGACGGAAATCGAATAACACTCTTTATTTAACCAAAGAGAGAAAAAAAACAAACGATGGACACTGCAAAGTGGCGCCAATTTTTAGTACATTCTCATTAGAATTTGACATCTTTCACTTTGTGCGAAAACACAAAGTTGCACTTCTGCTAAATGGTCAAGTTCTAACGGAAGAAATGAAACATCATAATTTGAAAAGAGAATGAAACTATTCGTTATTAAACAGTGAGTTCAATGAAATAATTTTATGAAATTAAGGTAGAAACACAATGAAATACACCGCTTTATCCAGCTCAGTTTCATGTAAAAGACTAAAGGCCAAGTACTACCTAATTCGAATGAATTAGGCATCATTTGAATTAGGTAGTACTTGGCCTTTAATCTTTGACATGAAACTGAGCGTGAAAAAAACGGCGTATTTCATTCTTTTCACACCTTTAAGTGTTCTTAGATCGAGTACCCCACTACACCAAATTCTTAAAATTTCTTGAGTATGGAACTCGATCTAAGAACGCATAATTTCATGAAATTATTTCATTAACAGAAAACAGTTTCTTGTTTGGATTAAACTACGTTTCTTTTTCGTATATGTATGTAATGTAAATGTATGCTTATACAATGCCATCTATAACAGTTGAAATCCACTTGATTTTGTATATGTAAACGTATTCTATGTTTATGTTTACTTATTAAACAAGATAAACAAAAAAGTTATATGAACGAAAGGAACGACATGAACAAAAGGGACTAGATGAACGAAAGAGTTGGATATCGTCCAGGATGTCATTTTAACGCAATCAATTTATTGAACTAGTTCATTCCGGAACTACTACTTTGGGCATCCACATAAAAAAGAATAAAAATATTTCATAATTTTTACACAATACTGTTTATCAATTAGTCCAATCTTTTATCCGTATGTGCTTTATTTTCATTATTGGACGTAGTGTGTTTTCTATTTGACAAAAAAAAAAAACTATACATATATTATTGTTAAGTAAAGTAATTTCACTAAGATTTTGACATGCATTTTACGTTTTTCGGGAAAACACACACGCTTTCACGTGTTCGTAATTTTTGATTTGTTGCATGTTATTCGTATTAAACAAACATATCTTTTTATTTTACATTTTCTTTAAATTCACGTTAAAATCGTAGAGAAATCACTTTAGCCAATGAAAAATTCAAAACAGTGACTTGGAAAATGAAGAATATATTAGTAACACACAGGTGTATTTTTGGTATCATCGTCAAAAATTGTAGCTTCTAAACTCTAGGTTAGGTATACGTGTAAGCATATAAGCTACTGCAGATATCCAGTGATCTAAACTTTTTCCCCGCTCACGCTTGGAATGTTATAATAATTGTGATCAGGAAATCGTTCTAACTCAATATATTCCATTTCCGCTTGTAGTAATCTATCCAGCATTTGAACAAGTTCTTGAAAAACGGGACGGTCATTCGGATCTTTAGACCAGCAATAATACATTATATTATATAGTTCACGACGACAATGTTCAGGTTTTTCCAGTCTATATCCATCTCGAACCTGTATTAAAAATATATATATAATTCTGGTTTTGAACACTTGCTTATACTATACCTTGCGCATGACTTCTGCTGCTGATAAACCAGGATATGGGGTGGATCCCAGGGTTACTATTTCCCACATAAGGATACCAAAGCTCCATATGTCGGATTTAGCGGAGAATATGTTATCATAGAGTGATTCAATAGCCATCCACCTAAAATTAGAAAATATGCCATAGTTTAAATTATTTCACTAGGTAGTAGAAGGAATAATAAAAACTACAACAAATACTACTTAACCACAACCACGCAGACATTTGTTATTGTTTGTAACGACAAATGTATACAAAAAATAGAAAGTGTCAGTAAGTCAAGTTGGGCAACACTGAAAATGCAAACTTCTAGTAGGCATTTTCAGATAAACTACGAAAAGCTGAATCTAGCGCATTCAAATCCTTAAAGTAGAGAACATTTAAAATAATTTCTGGAATTTAACAGCTAAACTACTGCGATTTGAACCAACTAACCTTTTAGAAAACTCTTAAAAAAATGTGCTCAGCAATTCTATGAAATATTCTGAAACTCTGAAATTTTTACTTATTTTTTAACAGTATTTTTGGATTCAAAGAATCTATTGATGACATGTGTAGACTCTAACAACATGTGTAGACTCTAACTGGTGGTGAGCGTAAGAAAATTTACGCTCACTGGAGAACCATTGCCTTACCCTGTTTTAAGCATAGATGGAGTAGTATATGTTGCAAAAAATACCGAGCCGGTTTTGTTTGTGCGTAGAAGCGCAGGTTATTTGTATGATACCTGCTCTGTTTTATTTTACATGGGAATCGTTAACCTCTAAAAGTGCTCAGTAAGAGCAAAACCCACTACTTACCTATGAATGAAAAAACTTCAAACGCATTTTCGAAAGCGGTGCCCACTGTAGCTCGACAATCCCACGGTAGCGGTTTTTTCGTACTGGATTGACCTGGAACCACACAACATCAGCGTTCCGGTCAGCGGCTGCCACCTCAGCATACATTAGTTTGTACTTGTTTCGTTTTTATGTGTTGGGTGCAGCATATACCGGAATGCCTGCTCCGAATTCTTTTGGCCCAGGACCAATATATTTGTGCTCGGTTTGCCACATCCGCATCTTCACCCATATCCAACCTTCGGTGATATGCAATAGATGTCAGGAGTGGAAGCATCTAAGGGGTTGCTCTGGACTTTTCACCTGACGGACTACGACAGGGATAATGTTGTTTCATGCTGCGTGAATACAGTCCCCAGCGAGTCTTTGTCAGATTACGAAACTCCCCCGCGGTTCCCTCGAAAGCAACCGCACGCGCAACATTTAACACCAGCCGTTGTTGTCCCAATCCCAGAAAATGCATCCTATTTGCAATTTAATTGCAATGGACTCCGATGTAAGGTCGAGGAAATAATAGATTTCATGAGTCGAAAGAACTTCAAGGCCTCGGCGGTGCAAAAAACCAAGCTCAACAACAACTGTGGCTTACAACGTTGTGATGGTTACAACGTCTTAAGGAAAGATCGCACCAGAAGTGGTGGTAAGAGATTAGCTTTCCTTTTGCACCAGCCTGTACAATACAGACTTATCTCGCTTGAGCCTGTCTCTAATGACCCGTACATGGAATGTATGGGGGCAGCAGTCAGGGTTGGAACTGCCGAGATAGAGTTGCTGAACGTATACATCCCGCCGAGAAATAGCTGTATCTCAGATTACGGTAGCTCTACGTTTTGCACGGTCAATGAGGACGCCCCTACCAAAATTAGAGTGGACTGTCACAGTTCGCCAGACATAATCATCGTGTCACCTGGTCTGACAAATGACGTTACTCGGCAACCCGTAATTTCTTTCGGATCAGACCATCTCCCCATAATTGTCTCCATTAGCAGACCACCCGATTTCATCACCTCAGAACGCCGCACGATCGTCAACCATAGGAAAGCTGATTGGCCGAGTTTTAGAGAGTTCAATAATCACCGCTTCGGTGAACTGCCCAATCCTTCTGATGTTCGGGTAGCGGAAAGGATGTTCCGAGACATCATCACTGCTGCAGCCGCTCGTCATATCCCTGCTGGTCGAATACCCAAAGTAAGACCAAACTTCCCAGCAGAGGCGACGGGATTAGCAAATGAGCGTGATGAGCTTCGTCGAGCCAACCCCAATGACTCCAGAATCAGGGAGCTGACACTGGAAGATAACAGGCTGGTCGGCGAGCATAAGTGGAACAAGTTGTTAAATCATCTGAAGAGTTGCAACATTGGAGCCGGTATAAATGAATTGTGGGCAATGGTTAAATCACTCTCGAACCCTGGAAGGATGGAACATATGACCTCAGCCACGTTTGGTGACGTTTCGTTGACTGACCAGAAGAGGTGCGCAAGTTATTTCAATCGACAGTTTGACGAGCCCGCCGAGAGTGACAGGGCGAAGGGAAGAGTATTACGTCGCATCAGATCTCTTCCTGTCGAGGATGAACGACCACAGGGTAGAATGGATGATGTTGCGAATGCCATCAGGAACGCTAAATTATCCAAAGCGTTGTGCCCTTATGGAATCTCTATGGTAGTGCTGAAGCAGCTGGATGAGACGGGGGTGGAGTATCTCACTAAAGTTCTCAACTTGTCGCTAGCCACCCTCATTGTTCCCGAAGTCTGGAAAATGGGCAGGGTGGTCCCACTACGGAAGCCAGACAAGGATGCCAGCAAAAGTGAATCGTACAGGCCGATTTCGCTTTTGTCACTCGTAGCAAGGACCCTTGAGGCCTTAGTCCTCGCCAGTATCAGGAATAGCTATCAAGTTCCCGATCATCAGCATGGATTGCGTAAGCAGCACAGCACGACAACAGCGCTGTACGCCATCTCCACATATATTTGTCAAGGACTCAACCAGAGACCGCCGTGTGATAGAACAGTGATGGTGGCGCTTGACTTATCAAAAGCCTTTGATACAGTTAGGCACTCACGCTGTTTGAGGACGTTGAGAAGACAACCCTCCGGCAAAGATTGAAACGTTGGATAGTCAACTATATCGTCCACACATATAGTTGACTATGACCAGTCGTACGTGGAATTCAGGAACAAGAAGTCCAAACCCCGTATAGTGAAACAGGGAGTTCCCCAAGGTGGGGTGATATCTCCGGAACTGTTTAGCTTCTACCTCCCCTGTATTCCGCCCCCTTCAGACGGCATCGAGATCGTAACCTATGACGATAATAGCACGATCAGGTACCTTCCCTGATGACATCTGTGAGCGACTGAACTCCTATTTAACCGATCTTAACACCTTTTTCTACTGGAGGAATATGCAGATTTCCGACACAAAATCTACAGCCAATCTGTTCACCACATGGACAGCGCAGTTTGGAAGAGAGTTGAATGTAGTGGTCGACGTTAGGAGAATTTCGACACAAACTGCTCCAAAATGTTCGACATTACTTTCAAGTCGTGCGCGCACTCCACAGCTATCTGTGACAAACTGAAAAGTAGGAACAAGGTCCTCAAGTCCCTAGCCGGCAGCACTTGGGGTGCAGGTAAAGAAACCTTGTTGACCACAGGTCGGTCTGTGGTAAGCTATGCGGCTCCAGTTTGGTCCCCGCGATTATGTGATACGAATTGGAAATACATAGATTCAAACCTGTACCAGTACTTGCTTGGGCGTTGCCGTGAGAGCGATCCCAATAACCATCTGCTGGCCAGGCCTGACACATTCAGGCATATCAGGAAGGATATTCATGCTTTAGAGAGGGAGGTCCAACGATACAGGAGAGAACCTCTAGATCAGGGGTGCTCAGAATAGTTCGTGTATTAGTAGTGGTAAGACACTCTCCCCATTACTAAGCAATGCCAATTGAGAAATAAAGAGAAAATACGTGTGATTTGTTTTTACGCTACCGTAAGGAAGTGATCACCAACGCTCTAGATCAACAGGCATATCAAGCAGGTTTAAATAGCATTCACAAGGACGCAGTTGCTAAGGCCATAAGTAAATACAGTGTGAATAAAGTCCCCCATCTATCGCAGCTGAGGTGCGTCTGCTGCCACGACAAACCAGAGTAGTTTTGGCTCAACTACGCTAGGGATATTGCAGTCGCCTAAATTCTTATTGGGCGGAAATCGACCGCGCCGTGCAAGACATTTGCACAGTATGCGGCATGGGCCCGCCCGCTAATCGAAGCATACACTTTCCTGGAACTGGAAATAGAGCCAGATTGAACACAAGAAGAAAGCACATACAGACATAAAAATAAATACTGTTACAACAACAATAAATGTAACTCGAAAACGGATGATCCAACCTTCATGTGTTTTTGTGGGAATATTATAAATATACAAATCTTTAGAGGATTTTTTAATTTTTAACGGATTTATAGCGAAAAGCTATGAAATTATGACTTTGACTGTTCACAATTTTTTACATGAATATTTTTTAATACCGTTTTGTTTAAGGACAAGATTATTAGGTTCTTAATGATCCGACAAAAATATATGGTAAAAACCAAAAATGTTTTACAATCGATGAATCTGAGTTTCACCCATTCAGAATTCGCGAACTGTTAACATAATCTATATAGTATGACTGAAATTATTTAAAACGAAATGTTTTAGGAGGGATCACATAATGTCGACCATTAAAATGAATTTACGTGGAAGCGTACAGAAATAAGGCCCCATGAAATAACACCCCAAATTGAAAATGAAAATAGGCCCCAAACTGGTATACGGGAAACAACAACAAAGCTTTTGGGGTATATTTTCGTCTTTCTGGGGCCTTTTTCATTCAGCTGTTGGGGCCAATTTGTCTTCACAACAAGTAAATCGAAAATTTGAAAATCAAATTGGGGTCTAAATAATATTGGGGTCTAATTAAATTTTTCATTGGGGCCTTTTTGCACATGTTTAGGGCCCAAATGCAATCCAGTGTTTAACAGAAACAACAAATTGGGGTGAATTTCCGAAAGTTATTATTAAGAAAACGAAGAAAAATTAGGGTGTAATTTCACAAATTTTATTAGGAACGAACAATAAAAAACGGTGCCCGGTCGTTACACTCACACGGACATAACTCCCAAAATTCGTTGAGGGTTTTTGTCCGTGAAGCAAAGCGGACATAACTACAAAAAAACGCGGACATAACTCCCAACGGTTTTGTTCTTAATTTCAAAGTTTTTTGTTTGCTTTTCGAAATTTTTCATTATTTTTTATTGATCAAAGAACTGTTATAAATTTTAGAGAAGAGGTTAGAATATAACCGGAATTGTACATGTGGGGAGGCGTAAGTGCCAAACAATAGCGAAGTCTCCACAAAATCTTCTAGATTTCATAATATTATTTAAAAATGAAATTATATCTGAATTTGTCAGTAGCAGTTCGGAGAAACTTTACCAGTCTACGGTATTCGATGAAGACACAGTCGTATATACGACTATATTAATTATTTAATTTGTAAAAAAATTTAAATCGGGAATTTTTCTTAAGTATTTGCATTTCTTTTGAAAAAAAATCGCGCGAGTTTTTATAAAAGTATTTTCGCCTGCGGCGCTTTTCGGTTTTATAAGAGCATATGCAATTTTATAGAAAAACTTTGTAATTCAAAAAATATGAAAATATTTTATAAAAAATCGCGCGATTTTTTACAAATATATTTTCACTATTTTAGAAAATACAAAGTTTTTCTAACAAATTGCAAATACTTTTATAAAAACGAAAAGCGCCGCAACCAAATATTTTTGTAAAAAATCGCGCAATTACAAAGTCTTTCTAAAAAATTGCAAATACTCTTATAAAATCGAAAAGCGCCAAAGGCGAAAATATTTTTGACTTTTTCAAAAATATTTTGGTTGCGGCTCTTTTTGTTTTTATAAAAGTATTTGCAATTTGTTAGAAAAACTTTGTATTTTCTAAAATATTGAAAATATGTTTGTAAAATATCGCGCGATTTTTCAAAAATAATTTCGCCTGCGGCGCTTTTCGGTTTTATAAAAGTATTTGAAATTATTTAGAAAAACTTTGTATTTTCTAAAACTGTAAAAATATTTTTGTGAAAAATCGCGGGATTTTTTTTCAAAAATATTTTCGCCTGCTGGGCTTTTCGTCTTTAAGAACTATTTTCATATGTTTACAAAAACTTTGTACTTCCTTAAATTGTGAAAATATTTTTGAAAAAATCAATTCAAACAGAAATAGAAAAAATGGAATGGAATTTTAAAAAAGTATAACCATCAATTAGTTACATATTTCGGAAGTTCGGGGTTTTTTGCATAATATTCAAAACTCATAATAGTATTATAGAGCGCGTGATTTTACGTCGTTTAATGTATATCTCATGAGTGTGCTCCTTACAGTATCCTAGTTATTGGAGTCTAAAGGTCCAAATTTGATGCGTGAATTTTATTAAAAAACCTATTTTTGCGTGTAAAATTTACGACTGTCATTCAATTTCCTTTAAACCCCGCGTGAATTTAGTTTTTTTACGCGACGGATCTTGAAAATAGGAAAATCAGCAAAAATATATTTTGACAAATCCGCATACTAAACCGTGATTTTCTTTAAACATTTTTATATAAATGGAATCCTTTATACGCGATTATAATGCATATTTGCGAAAACGCGTGTCATAAATTACAGAGATACACGAGTAATATGGGTTTTTTACGCAAAATAGAATGTGGAGGCACATCCGCGGTTCTTAAATAATCTATTTGAAATAGGTGTATATTGACGTATTTTTGATGAGCGCTAATGAAACCGGATGCGCATCAAAATCGTATGCACATTGCGCGACATTTACCCACTTTAAGATTTTTGCCATTGTGAGATGCAACTGACGGCACACAATGGCCGCTGAGTGAAACATCGAAATATGCATAAATATTGAACGAGACTGATTCGCTGTATCCAAAAACGGATGATTTTAACTAATTCGCGAATAACAGGCTTTTTAATTTTCATATGTTTTGAATGATTGTAATTTCACTCTTAATTTCCTATCCTTATAAGTTATCACAGTAAGCAACTGAGCTTTTGCGATGGTAAACCACATTTCTTGATCAAGTTTTAGTAGAGTACATTAATTATCGTATGGGATTTTAGCGAAATAGTTGGAGAACTCTCAAATATTTTTTTCTAGTTTTTCGAATCAAACCAAAAAAATATATTTGCAACAATAAGCTTTTCTCTTTTGTTCTGGCTGTAATATGAATTTATGTATCCAATCTCTATAAATTTGGTTTCATATGTTTCTACGCATTGTCTAGATTCCGCAGATATTTTTTCATTTATTTTCTGGGGGTTTGTACGGACTCTGGGACAGGATGTTGTTGTTTTTCCGCGAAAATAATAATAAATTTAGTAAATATTTAAACTCTACGAATAGATATGGAATGCTGTTAACGATTTATGCATAAATTTTCTCATAACAACAAATAAGCCATTTTTAGATATTTTTTCTTTATATGAGAATAAAAACCGCTGTAACTTTTGCGCGCATCGGCCAATTTTGTGAACGCGAACAGATTTGAAACCAGAATTTTTTCCTTAAGCTCTGTACCAAAAGTTGTAGATGTGCTCGCAAAAATTGTTTTTAAATTTTTTCAAATGGATTTGCAAAGGAAATTTGATTTTTGCCATATGCTGATAAGTTTTTGAGCTACAGGGGGCGCCGCAAATTGTTTCAGTAAAAACAGTGTTTCTTCAGAAAACTATGCAATAATTTTTAACAAAAAAAAAAAAAAAAAAAAAAAAAAAAATCAAAATTTGCTAAGGTTGTGACCTTTTAAATGAAAATAAAAATCTTTTAAAAAGTTTGTTAGAATTCTTGTATAAAAACTGCGTGTTTCTTTTAAACTGTGCAACACTTTTGAGGTAATTGTGTGCAAACAAACAACTTCTACCCAGTATTTTATGAAATTAGAGGCCCGATAGAAAACCCCCTATTAGGTTTTTGTTTTGTTAGATCGAGTTCGGATTTTATGGCCAACATGGTTAAATATTGACTTTTCAAAGCAAATCTATAGCTATATCTCTGAAATTAAAGACCAAAACACATCCAACGTTAGAGTAAAGTTGAACATCATTTCTGATAAAAGAATAAAGAAAAATTCAAACTATGTTGCCCTTGTTATTTTATTCTTTTTTTGGGTTTGCCTATTAGATCGAGTTCGGATTTTATGGTCTCATCTGAACTAAAGCCGCGCACAGTTACAACCGAATGCAACAATTAGTGAGTACTAGGCTGTTTTTAACTCAAAGGGAAAATCGATGTCGGTTTTTTTAGGCGGTGCCCCTAATGTGTTTTAGTTTTGTTAGATTAGTTATTGTCCAATCGATGGGAAAATTTTACCACATCATTTCAGTGGCAAAAAAGTAATCCTACAAATATTATTGGGTCCAAATTACCTAAAATTGGCCAAATATGCTATTGGAGTAATATCAAAGACTTAGCCGATGTTCATAAATTCTTGTAGGATTTGTTTTTTTGCCACAGCAATGAACTGGTAAAATACACTCATCGATTGGACAATAAATGTTGTCTGTAGAGCAATTCCGTGAAAATTGTTATGGAAACTTTGGGGCGGCCTCCTAAAAAAATCCGACATCGATTTTTTAAAAGAACCCTAGTGAATACAGATGAGTGTTTTGTAGTTTCTGTTACTGATTCTTATTCTCGCTAGCAATGAAAATTGTCGCAAATGAATTACTGTTGGCGTTTTTTATTGTTGGACTGCAGAATTTTACATCTTTGTGTTTATTTCAGCTTGAGTCCATATTTTGTTGTATTCAAGTATTTGAATAACAACAAAATGTTTTACAGTGGATATGAAATTGATTAGTTGCGGGCGGAGGCGGAATGAATTACTACAGAACTAGTTCTAAACCGTACTAACACAAAATCAAACCCCAAGCAGCGACATAGTCATGAGTGTGCTCTGTACAGCTTCCTAGTAATAGTCCAAAGACGAAAATTTAGTGCGTTAATTTTCTTAAAAACCAACTTTTTGGTTTTAAAATTTACAACTGTCATACAGTTAGTCTTGATACCCGCGTGAATTTAGTTTTTTTTACGCGCCGGATCTAATGAGTACTTCTGTGTTCGAATCCATCCACTAAAACGGCGGATATAGATACCTTGAATATAGGAAAATCTGCAAAAAAAAAAAAAAATATTTTGACAATTCCGCGCATTAAACCGCTATTTTCTTTGAATTTTTTACACACATGGAATCCTTTAGACGAGATTATAATATTTACCAAAAGGGCTTGTCATAAATTACAGAGGTTCGGGAGTAATATTCGCATTTAACCCAAAATAAAATGTGGTGGCACATCCGCGTTTCTTGACGAAACTGTTTAACATTTGTTATATTGACGCATTTTTAATAGGCGGTCACTGAAATCGGATGCGCCTTACAAGAATATGTAAATCGCGAATAAATGCATAGATATTGATATAGTTGCACTCGCTGTATCCGAAAAGCGCATGCGCCTTAACTGATTTTAAAGGATTCGCGAATTACACATTTTTTAACTTTTGCGTTTTTTCTCTGGTTGTAATTTCAATATTTCTCTTTACTTCTTAAATCTATTGTTTATCATAGAAAGCAAATACACTTTAACGGCGACAAACTATTTTCCTTGTAGAATAACTCCCAAAATGTTTTCTCTCATTTTTCGTATTAAAGCAATGGTAGGCAACATATTTTCTATTGCATACTTTAGGGGGTGTCATTGTGTGAGTCAGGGCTTCGGAGTCTGGAGTCGGAGTCTAGCAAATTTTGCTGGAGTCGGAGTCGGAGCCGTAAAAAAAAGCTCGACTCCGACTCCGGGCAACAATCTCTTCTACATTTATCAAATTTTGTCAAATCAATTTAAATAATTTAATGATCATAATTTAGAAAAACTCTTAATATCTATTTTGACTACAAAATGCATATCGGAAACATTTTTGGGTCATTTGATTGGAATAATGTTTGCATGTTCCAAATATACCTAGGAAAGATCTTTTAGAAGATTTACAGGCCATTTTATAGAAGACTCACTGGTCTTCTCTTGTTGTTTTTTATTAGAAGTCATTTATGTCTGCTGCGAAAGAGCCTGTTGGACTTCTATGAAAGACCTTGTAGTACTTTAAGGGAAATCATACGAAAGACCTACTAGACTTCTTGCTGAATTTGTATGAGAAAAGTTAGAATCTTCTTAAAGTCGATGTTCCTGCTATTTTCTAAACGACATATTCTGTCTTTTAAAGAACCATGCGTCTTTTATAAAGAAGTCTGCTTTTTATAATAGAATAGTGTATGGTTATCTATAGGTAAACCTACTTAACCATTTCTCTTTCTATTTAAGGGGATATTCCTATGCTATCCTGTTGTTCTTCGATGAGAAGAGATCAAATGATTTTTCGATTAAGTCATGCATCTGGGATAAATTTGTCAATATATTTATGCTGAGGAATGAAAAATATTTAACAAATTGACGTTAAATTATGAGCATTACCTCTATAGGAAAGTGTATATGTACATTTCTAGAACTATTTAATCATTTCCGATTGTCAGTTCGGCTTAGCCGTACTAAACGTTGGTTTTACTTGTATTCTTTTTGTGGTGATAGACAAAAGACACTTTCCACCGTAAGATACTAACTTGTCATTCCGTTTGAAACACATCGAAATATTCGTCGGGAACTTTATAAAGTATAAAGATGTAAAATTGCCGGTATAGGTTTACGATTTAGTATAACGGCACGATTTAGTATGTATTTCGAAGGTTTTCTTTTGTCACATTACGTAGTGCAATATGTAAAAAATAACTATGGACGGATAAGAATCCGAGATATTGTCTTTGAAGATGAAGAGTTATGTAGGCAAAGGCCTACAAGTGTAAATCAAAGTTCTTAACGGTTTGAAGAAGATGATCCCTTTTGACATAAAGGTTTCAAGTAACCTTAACCACGCAAGTGTATGTTAAGGGGCAATACGCTATTTTGGTCTGCTATCACGTTGCTGTGTTAAAATATCGTTAATTTTCCATAACTCAATAAATTACAAAGAGTGTTACCGGTCAGTAATTATGCAAGATACCGTCCGATTGCAGTTGCTTTGAAGGGCTTTGCTACATGTTCTTAAGTGTGAAGTATGCTGAAGTGCTTGTTACTTTGTATTCCGTTTTGTCAAGGAGAAAAAAACAAACAATATAGGTCTATGTTTTGGTATCCTCCCAATGTAATGTATCTTGAAAGCTCAGACTGAGATGACTGTAATTTAAGTTGTGAATTTTATTTTATCTATTTTCGGAGTCGATTCCGGAGTTGGAGTCGGAGTCGAGAAAAAAATTGGACTGGAGTCGGAGTCTGACAAAAAATGGCTCGACTCCGAAGCCCTGGTGTGAGTGCTATGTGCTATAGCAAAATTAAGGTAATAAAACCCCCCATAACTTTTGAGCGCAGCATCCAATTTTGTGAACGCGAACAGATTTGAAATCACGATTTTTGTATGTACCAAAAATCGCGGATGTGCTCGCAAAATTTTTTTTATTTTTTTCAATGGAATTGCAAAGGAAATTTGAAATTTACCATATACACATTGATGAAGAGTAACAGCCCGAAAAGAGGACGGGTATTTTTTAATACCTTCCATGAGCGTAAATTTATTCTCGCTCACAACATGTATAGACTCTAACTGGCGGTGAGCGTAAGTAAATTGTAAATGAGTTCAAACTGTCCCGCTTAACTACTTTTCTATAGGTACCCAATTCGGATATTTGCCTGCCAAATATTTCCCCAAAAAGAACAGTTAATAATGTTTTTCTCGGTTTATTAACCGCACTGGTGTATTTATGAGAAAATGAATTTCGACGACTACGTGAATTGTGACTAAGATGTCCAGTGCTATGTTATAGTGTTATTGCTCACTGATGATTACATTTCTTATTGATTAAATAATATAACTTATATATTTTTAGACTTTTTTACTATAGACCGTTTTGTTTTTGGCGATTATGTTCTAATTGTTGTCATTTTTTGTAAGGCTGAGATGAGATTTTTGTAACTACCCACATGAGGTAGTTATGCGGGATTTTCGTAACTGCCTTCCCGCAGAACTGCCTCAATTTTTTTGAATTTTATGAAAGGTAGTTAAACGGGGTGCAGTGTATATGTGCGAAAAATTCCGAGCCTGTGTTTGTGGGTAGAAGCGCAGGTTATTTGTATTATACCTGTTCTGTTTTATTATACATGGGAATGGTTACCTGTTGTGAAATTACTTGAATTTTTTTCGGTATTTTTAGGTGCCTTGTATTCATTCAAAATACGTTACCCTCTAAAAGGGCCCAGTAACAGCATAACACACTACTTGCCTATGAATGAAAAAACTTCAAAAGTATTTTCGAAAGCGGTACCCATTGTACCTCGACAATCCCACGACAGCGAGTTCTTGCGTACCGGACTGACCTGGAACCACACAACATCAGCGTTCCGGCCAGTGGCTGCCACCTCAGTGTACACATTTTCGTACTTGTTTCTTTTTCTATGTTGGGAGCAGCATATCCCGGAATACCTGCTCCGAATTCTTTTGGTCCGTGCCGGGACGGAGGAAAACCCAGGACCAATATATTTGTGTTCGGTTTGTCACATCCGCATCTTCATGGGTATCCAACCTTTAGTGAGATGCAATAGATGTCAGGAGTGGGTGGATCTAAGGAATCAACTAACCACAATTTTAACGCAGATAGGTGATCTTATTGTAGTTGTTGCACTAACCAATATGAATGTTGTTACCAGCTAGCAATGAAAATTCCTATTGTCGCAATTTAATTAGTCTAGAACTACCCGCTAGCAATGAAAATGACGATTGTCGCAGTTTAATTAGTCCAGAACTAGTTCTAGGAGGTACTAGTACACAATTGATCCCTAAGTAATGCGAAGGGAACCAATTGACTCCTTTATATCCCCAAGTAAACGAAGAGTTGTATAAATAATTCACAGTTGCATTTAATAACTTACTTATAAATGCAGAAGCTAGTCTTGATGGACTGAATATATTGGTACATATTACTCATATTGTTCTGGAATTAAAAGGAATAAAAAGAAAATATACAAATTGCCCTCTTCTTCTCTAATCAGTCCAGAACTATAGTTCTTAGCGGTACTAGTACACAATTGACCCCTAAGTGACGCGAAGGGAATCAATTGACACCTTTATATCCCCAAGTAAACGACGAGACGTCAGTTGCGACTATTTACTCTTAAATTAAATCCAATACTTTTTTAAATGAACTGGTATATGACTGTAAACTTGGAACTAGTACAGTACTATCTACGGGTAATGCATAGAGAGTCGATTGGTTACGTGTTAGGGGTCTAAAGTGGAACTAGTTACTGTAACCCAGAGAATCGACGAGTTTCCAATACCGAACTAGTTCATCTTGCTTGTGGGAACCGACGCCTCCTCGTTTATAACAGGTCTAAATACATATTTATTTAATTTTTTTTAAATATTTATGTGCATGTTATTTTCGATTTTAAACATTTTATTTGTAGCGTGCATCTTACAGTCCGTGTACCATGCAATGAATTTTGCCATTTTTTTGGAGATATATATTATCTTTTGATAATTTCTTTTCAAAAGTAATTATTTGGTGTATGATTCTATAGTATAGAATCTATACATCGAAATAAACGTCGTTTAATATTCGATACACTGTGAAAGTATTCTTTGATTTTTCTACATTGAGAAAAATTATAAACAGTTTTTATAATTTTTTGATAAAACTATTATAAGAAGCTTCTTAACTTTGTTTGGTGTTGAATTTGTTAGTACTCCCTAGCAAATAAAATTAATTTCCTGCACGGTTTAAGTTTGAAGTTACTGTAACCAGAGGATCGACGATTGATGCTATTGTTCAATTTGAAACCTTCTTCAATTCTCTCAGAGATGAAGTTTTATATATTTATATTCTCGAAATTCAGTCTTCTGAGGCTAAGTCGTGGGATAAAGTGAAAAAGAGATATGGCCTTACTTCTTACTTGCTTCTATTACAATTTCAGGCGAGACCCAAGAAAATCTAGAATAAATCCAAAGCAATTACAATGTTGCATTTAAGGCATATGTCAACGTCTTTGCTACAGCAAATAGAAAATTGGATCAGCTTCGTTCTTCGTAGAAGGTCTCCAATTCTTCTTTACAACAAAATCTCAACGTTCGAATTCGGATCATATATCCAAAGTTAATCCGCGAACTTTAATTCTAAATGTACTAGTAATCCTTGAAGATATGCCATTTCTCACGAAGACGCTTTGCCATATGATATTGCACACTAGAGTGGGGCGATTTGAACACCATCACGGGCGCCTAGAGATTCTGATTTTTGGGATTGTACTGAGCAAAAAAGTCAACTAGACCATATGTCTACGGTGAAAATCGAGCCCCCGGATTTTGACTTGAAGTTTTTTTTTCAAGGATTTTTGGATATTTTGGCATATAACAACCAAACCACTGAGATTTTCGATCCAACACAAAGACAACAATTGTAGCCAAGACAATAATTAAGAACTCTCTAGTACATCGCAAAAGCATTGGAACGCTCCTTCAGGTAGTTATGGCCTCGAGAAGGTGCACATTTTTCGGAAAATATCGATAAACGACACTGTGCTACAAAATGGAACTCAAAGTTAGTGGGTGGAAAATTTCTTTTGGAGATGAAAGCCCTTGGTGAGTGTACTGAGAACCCAAAAGGAAATTTTCACCATAGGTCAAGTTTCCGAGATATTGTGTGATTAATGGTTTAATTTTGGCTCCTTAATTTGTGATCAAATAGCTTTATATCTCTCTAAAGCGTTATTGTAGCTTTATTTTGACATTACATGTCTTCAGTCAAATCGAATGGTGAATTTTTGTAGAATATTTCATCCCTCTAACTCAATTCCTTTCATGTCCTTTTCGTCCTTTATTTTTGAACCGTAGTAAAAGTACCACAAGGCGAGATTTTACAGCTTCCAAATATTCTACAAAAATGTTGTTCAGAAGATTTTAGGTACGGTTCTCATTGATGACCAATCGATATTTCCCCGTTTTCATGGTCCTTTTTGACATTTTACCGGTTTTTGTTCAGAAAACTATGTTTTGTTTTTATGTATATTCGTTATTGGTCTATGGTGCTTCTGAAATACTTACCATAAATAGCTCTTGTAATGACGAACACGTTAATAACAAATTTTATTGGAGGACAGATCCGGTTATCTAAATTTTTGAACCGGATATTCTGATATTAAAACCGATTTTGGAACCGGTTTTAAGTAACCGATTAACCGAATATGTATATCATTAGAAAGCTAATAAAATTGTCAATCAAATGACAGCAAGTAGCTGATTACAACTTTGTCGGTTACGAAGCTTTTCAAAATAAATATTGAACAAAACAAAAAACATTATAGTTTTGGATAAAATGTAGGAAAAATAAGAAATAGAACATTTTATAATACAAAGGCACAAAAAGCACAATCCTAATTCTCCCAAGCTAATTATTTTTTCCGATATCTGAATATTTTTTAGAAATTTGCATTTCTCTAATATTTTCCTAGAAATTGTACCGATTTTCTAAAAGAATGCGTTGATATTGGTAAGCCAGCATTGGCATTGTTAAACAACTGCAGATAAAGATAAAGAAACGAGAAATGTGGTTTGTTTGTACTTTTTCGTATGTCCCGAACATCGTTGATCAAATGTAATGACATTTATGTCCACTCGAGTACACTGCCGTAACAACACACGGAATGTGTTCTCTCTTTGCCTAACACCGCCATTGCATAACAAAAGAACACATCTCTCCCATAAATTCTTTATATTTATTAGACAGCTATGTTCTTACTTTTGCGTTGTTGTTGTTTTCTGTTCTCTCATACTCTATCCAATTTAGCGGTACTACTCTCTATTCATTCGGTGGTTGTTTTTTTACATTCACCCACCACTCATTAGTAGTTTTTAATGCATACCTATTTGTGAACGATCAAAACGATTGTTTGAGCAAAACAAAGGTAATCATTGGCGATTATGCTAACGGAATTTTATGTGGTAAGGGGTATTATGTCTTTGTGCATTTGTATGTAACGCGAAAAAGGAAGCGAGATAGACATATAGTTCCTTTGAGGGATATACATAGAATCACTTTCTGAGTCGATTTATGCATGTCCGTCCGTCTGTCCGTCTGTCTGTCCATGTATTTTTGTTCGCAGCCTACAGGTCGCATTTTTTGTCCGATTCAGCTGAAAATTGGGGACTAAAATTTTTTTAGCAATAGGAAGAACGCTATTGCATTTGGTAAAAATCAGTTCAGATTTGGATATAGCTCCCATATATATTTTCGCCCGATTTCACGTATTTGCTGCACCAAACACGCTATATACGTCCGATTTGATGAAATTTGGAATGTTTGACTGAATTCGGTCTAGAAATAAGTGTCCCAAATAATATCGAAATCGGTTCAGATTTGGATATATATTTTCGGCCGATTTCACGTATTTTCTGTACCAAACACGCTATATATGTAGTTCCGATTTCGATGAAATTTGGAATGTATGACTGAATTCGGTCTGGAAATAAATGTGCCAAATTATATCGAAATCTTTTAAGATCTGGATATACCTCCGATTTATATTTTACATATTCACAGTGGTGTAGGGTATCATGTAGTCGGCCCCGCCCGACTTTGATCCTTTCCTTACTGGTTTACTCTGTAAAATGAATGATTTGTTTATGAAATGATTTTATAAATGATTTTTGTTCACGAGCAGTGTACGTGAGGGAGATAAGCAAATGCAAAAACAACTCGGTGGGATCGCTCAATATACTGTATTTGCAATGAAGAGTGTCCCTGATATAGACCCACATTGTGGTACAGCCCCCATGTAATCCAGAAAAAATTCGGGTCCGTTAGTCATCATGTAACCCATTACAAACTAATGTAAACAAAAATTACTACTTATGTATATTACTACTTACTAACCCAGCAAAATTTTATGGAAGTGGTTCCATGAGATGCCATGATTTCACTGGATCTTTTGCATTGGTTCAAATGAAGTCGTAAAAGATCCGATCTTTTCATCAGCATTTGAACCCATTCAAAGGAAGTCGTGATAGATCCGATCTTTTATCAGCATTTGAACCCATTCCATAGATCTAATAGAGATGAATTTTGTATTTTTATTTATACACATGTATATATTTTTTCTTTTACTTATCTAAAATTTATTAAAGCTATATAAGATTTATTACGCTAGGAAGTCCCAAAGTCCCAATCATTGAGCAAAAAATAGAGTCGGACTGCAATTTTTGGTATTATAACAATTTCATTGTCTGCTCTAGAGAGCCCTGCTCTACAAGTCGATTTGTAGATCCCTACATTTCCAAAATGTTAGTAAAATAAAATTCACGAAATAGTAATTTGCAGTTAGAGTCCATGTCGAAATCTGTACTGGTGACGGGAACTGAAAAACCTTTTGTAAGATGAATCAATCAATCAGTTGCGGAGGAATTAAACTATGTTGCGAGTAGCGGCGGTGCTTACACTGCAACAGGTGGACGGCCGAATGTCAAGTATCTCAATAAAGTTCTCAACCTGTCGCTAGCCACACACATAGTTCCCGAAGTCTGGAAAATATACCAGCTACTGAAGCCTCGCAAGGATGCCAGCAAAGGTGAATCGTGCAGACCAATTTCGCTTTAGTCGCCCGTAACAAAGACCCCAGCATCAGAAATAACTGTCTAGTTGCCGATCAATAACATGAGATCCGCAAGCAGCACAACAACTGCGCTACACGCTATCTCTACACATATTAGTCGAAGACTCAATCAAAGTAAGCTGTGCGATAGAAGAGTGATAGTAGTGATAGTAACCCTTTGAGACTGTCAAGCACTCCACGCTGTTTGAGTTCATCGAGCAGACTACGCTCCGGCCAAGTTTGAAACGTTGGATAATAAATTATATGTTTGGACGCCTGTCGTGCCTAGAATTTAGGATCAAGATGTCCGAGGAGATATTGCAGGAACTGTCTAACCTATAACGTATGCGGATGATTGTACGATATTGGTGTCAGGTGCCTTCCCTGATGAAATTTGTGAATGGCTGAACTCATTTTTGTCTGATCTTATCACCCTTTTCCACGCGAGGAATATACAATTATCAGCCAATAAATCTACGGCCACTTTGTTCACCACCTAGGCGGCAGAGTTGAGTTGTCATGGTCGATGGGAGCAGAACCAGGATCAACAAGCCTATCAAGCAGGTTTAAGAAGTATTCACATGAATGCAGTCGCAGATTCAATAAACAACTATCTATTGTCTGCATGCGGACCTCGGAGAATATTGACCATTTATCTCAGCTGAGGAGCGTCCGCTGTCAGGACAAAGCAGAGTATTTTTGGCTCAATAGCACCATCCCGAGTGCTGCCGTCTAAATTTCTATAGGGCAAGGTTTCATGACACAAAAGATCATCTCAGCATCAAATCTACTAACAAACTTCAATATGTAGCCACATTCATTAAGCAGAAAAATGAACATATAAGCTACTGTTACAACAAACTGCAATTATAATTAAATTATAGTTATTTCATAAATTGCTTTGAATAAATAAAAAGCCATGAAAATCATATTTCAATACAGCATTTTCCGAACAAGACGTGAAAAATTCATGCCAAAGGGTTGGTGAAAATGACATGACAAAGACTAGCAAAAATGCTATTCTAGGGAATTAATTAAGATGACATGCCAAAGAATTGGTATAGATGCCATGCCAAAGAATTGTTGAAGATGCCATTCCACCGGTTTAGAGAAGATGACATGCTTAGGATCTAAAAATTGCATCTTTTGGGGGTCACGCTCTTGTAAAAAGAATGAGTGAAGATGCTAAAAAAAATGACATTCCATTTCACTTGCACCCATTCTTGAATAACATCTTTGGCATCGAACATTTTGCTGGGAAGTTATGAGCACGGTGGCACAGAGCGTGTGTGTCCGACAACAAATGCGAGGGTTGTGTTTTCAACGCTTACCGTCGGCCGAGTACTTTTTGTTAAAAAAAGAACAGTTGGTGGTGCACATGTATGCACATGTAAGCGTTTAAACAACCCTCAATGTTCTTTCGCGTGGCCAAGTGTGTAGTGTGTTCGGCAACAAATCCCAGCAAAATTTTATGGAAGTGGTTCCATGAGATGCCATGATTTCACTGGATCTTTTGCATTGGTTCAAATGAAGTCGTGAGAGATCCGATCTTTTCATCAGCATTTGAACCCATTCGAAGGAAGTCGTGAAAGATCCGATCGTTTCATCAGCATTTGAACCAATTCAAAGGAAGTCGTGATAGATCCGATCTTTTCCTTAGCATTTGAACCCATTCCAACGATCCAATAGAGATGATTTTTTATTTTATTTTTACACACGTATATATTCTTTTATTTATCTAAATATGTACGTTTAAAGCAATGTAAGGTTTATTATACTAGGAAGTCCCAATCATTGAGCTAAAAGTAGAGTCGGACTGCGCTCTTTGGTATTAGTCGTGTTCCTTTACGTGCCTGAGGTTACCAGTTTTTACCCGCAAAGTGTTTCCTTACTTTTAAAAACATACAATTTATATGAGAGCTGTTCACCACTTTTATCATTTTTGCAACAATTACCATTTTTAAAAGTGAAAGAACAGACCATTTATAAAAGTTTCCTTGCCTGCACTAGAGAACAAGTCGATTTGTAGATCCCTACAAAACAACAAACATTTCCAAAACGTTGTAAAATAAAATTCACGAAATAGTAATCTGCAGTTGGAGTCAATGTCGAAATCTGCACTGATTGGAAGTAAAATCTTTTTGTAAGATGAATCAAAACCTGTTGCGGAGGAAGTAAACTCTGTTGCGTGCAGCGGCGGTGTTTAGACTGCAACAGCTGGGACGGCCGGAAGTCAAGTTTCTCACTTAAATTTACAACCTGTCGCTTGCCAAACACATCGTTCCCGAAGTCTGGAAAATAGGCCAGCTACTGAAGCCCGAAAAGGATGCCAGCAAAGGTGAATCTTACAAACCGATTTCGCTTTTGTCGCCCGTAGCAAGGACCCTTGTGGCTATAGTTCTTCCATCCAGTTGCCGATCAATAGCATAGGATCCGTAAGCAGCACAACAACTGCGCTGAAGGCCATCTCCATATTAGCAGAGGACTCACTCAGAGCAAGCCGTGCTCATAATCTAGAAAGAGAAGTCTAACGTTACAAGAGAGAACCTCTAGATCAACAAGCCTTTCAACCAGGTTTAAGTAGCATTCACACGAATGCAGTCGCAGATGCAGTAAACAGTTATCGTGTGAATGCGGTCCTTGGAGAACATCTACCATCTATCACAGCTGAGAAGCGCCAGCTGTCAGGACAAACCAGAGTAGTTTTGGGTCAATACGCTCGGGATGGTGCAGCCGTCAAAATTCCTAAAGGGCAAGTACTGATGACACCGTGGAAAACATCTGCCCAGCATACAGCACAGGCCCCCACGACACACTGCTCCTTTTCAATTGCCCTACCAATCCTGCTAAGAAACTTAAGTTTGCAGCTTTGTGGTTACAAAAAATATAAATAGCGAAATAGCCACATTCTTACGACTTATAGCCCAGAGTCAGATTAATCAGAAAAATGAGAATACAAACATATTAACTACTGTTACAACAACGAGAACAAACTGCAATTATAGATGTAAACTTTATTATGATAAATAAATTATAGTTATTTCATTAATTCCTTTGAATTAATAAAATAAAAAAAAATGAAAATCATTTTTCAATACAGCATTTTCCATTTTCCGAACAAGACGTGAAAATTACATGCCAAAGGGTTGGTGAAAATGACATGCCAAAGATTAGTGAAAATTCTATTCTTGGGAATTGGTTAAGATGGCATGCCAAAGGATTGGTATAGATGCCATGCCAAAGAATTGTTGAAGATGTCATTCCATCGAGTTAGTAAAGATGGCATGCTTAGGATCTGAAAATGAATTGCATCTTTTGGGGGTCACGCTCTTGTAAATTTCATTTCACTTGCAGCCATTCTTGAATAGCATCTTTGGCATCGAACATTTTGCTGGGTAACTAGTTATTCTAGTGGTCGTAGAACAACATGTTATTTAGTGCGACATGTCCTTGTTTAAATAATGGGTTAATAGAAGGTTTTGTAAGTTTTTGCGACTATAAATAAGCAATATAAAAACTATTATTTTTATTAAAGACTAGAATCATCATACAGTATTGCTATCACGTTTCAGATTATGTTGTTTGAAATATTTAGACATTTAGAACTTTTACATTAGATTTACATTAGGCAATTTTACTTGGGGAAATAGTCAGTTCACCAGAGAAAGAGAGAGAGATAGAGAGATATAGAGTGCATTGAGAGGCAAATTATTTCAATTTTGCTATACTCTCTCTTATAATCAGGCTTAAGATATATTTTTTGATTATTTTTTAAATTTTACGATGTTAATTAAAATATTCGTTTGCATAGTTGAATCGATGTAAAATCATCACACACTTATTATTTATTTGGAAGCTTTTGTATAATCGAAAGAAAGACATAAAATACCGTGATTCTAGTGTTTCATTACTAATGGGTACTTTGCACGATATGTATTTTACATATGGGTTGTCACTTTGCGTATACATTTTGTATATAAAAAGTGACAACCCATATGTAAAATACATATCGTGTAAAGTACCCATAAGTAAGGAATGCGAAACTTTTGGCGGAAAAGTTAAGGGTATGTCCAGTGAACTTAAACGTGTGGTAATTATTGCATATAACCGCGAATAATCCAATTTAGGTAGAAAGATCCGATCATTTTAAAGTGACCACCTCATTATTCGACCGCTTTCCTTCATGTCTAATCAAAAATACCACCCAGTACCATATGGGGAATATTGTCCTGAATATGAAAAAGAAGAAAGTTGTCGCACAGATGATGATTTCTAAATGTTTTCTTGCATATAGCATTTTTAAAGAAATAGGGTATAAAGGAAGTAGCCTATTTAAACCGGGAGGCATCCCTGTACATTCCCTGACAATTTCAGGAAAATCGGTTCAGTAGTTTTTGTAGAAAAGATAAAAATTGAAAATATAAAAAAGTGGATGTGGTCAAATTGTCTTTGCATAAAAACCTAAGTCGGGCGAACATTTCACAAAAAGAATTATCCAAATCGGTCCAGCCGTTCTCAACTGCTGTCATTACCAACGAACGACATTGGATTTTTATTTATAAAGATATAGCATTTTTAAAGAAATATGGTATAGGGAAAGTACCCCGCCCCCTCCGAATATCAACTAAATTTGTAGTTCATTTTTACCGGGGGCTATCACTGTACATTCCCCGATAATTCCAGGAAAATCGGTTCAGTAGCTTTTGTAGAAAATATATAAATTGAAAAAAGTAGGCGTGGTCAAATTCTCTTTGCATAAAAACCTAAGAAATTTGTGCGAATTTTCAAAATCAGTTCAGCGGCTCTTGAGTTATTAGCGTAGTAACTAACACCCTGGCTCAACAGGGGCGTCAGAATGGCACACACGCACACTGGTCGAAACCACTGATCTAGCGGCGCGAAAGCCTAAAAATCAATCTATAAAATTGCGAAATATTTTCCATTGTATCGATTACAGATACTTTGCTGACAAAAATTTTGTTTTTTCATTTTTGTTGTTGTAAATATTCACTCAGTTATTTACTATCAAATATAAGAAATTTTGCTGCTTCAGGTTTTAAAAAATTTGTTGCTAAAATTGTCTTCATATTTGTTAAATGTTAAATAAATTCGTAATAAAACTGAACATAATTTATTTTTAATTGATAGCGGAGGGTGTGACTTAAATTATACAAAACAGTTTTGTGTCAGGAGGTACAAAGTTATGTAGTAATAAATTTTAAAAAAATAAACTTTTAGGGCTGCAAATATTTGCAAATCTTCTGATAACTGCACTTTTAAAATATGGGATAAATTTAAAAAAAAAAAATAATTTTTATAGGGTTTTTTTGGTTCTACGCGCTTTTTCCATAGAGTGCATCTTGTAAACTTGGCCGAACTTGGGATCGATTATTTTTTGGGGAATTAAATTGGACTCTTTGGATACCGAATAACCACATTAGGGCTGCAAATATTTGCAAATCTTCTGATAACTGCACTTTTAAAATATGGGATTTTGCTTGAAATTAATACTAATTTAGCTGGGCGTTTGTATGTGAGCTAGATCAAACTATGGACTTATCATGAGATATTTTTGCAAGGAGGAGTTCTACCCCCGGAGACCCTAAAATACCATATTATAGCTAAATCCGGTAATAAATATGGGATAACAAGTAAAAATTCAGTGAATCGGGGGTACCATAAAAGGGGGCAACATCAAAACATAAATCCATCCATAAATCCATGTTTTGTAAGAAGATTTTACACGCAGTGATAACACGGAATGCAAAATAACAGCCAAGTCTGTTGAAAAATGTGGTCATGATATTCAAAATACCTTAAATCGGGAGGTACGGTTACATGGGGACAATATCAAAACGTGCACCTATGTCCATAATTTTTGGTGGAAATATTTTGTAACCACTAGGAACCCTAAGTACAAAATTACAACTAATTTGAAACGAAAATGTGGCTTTAATCCTCCAAATAGGAAGGTACCGTTATATGGGGGCTATACCAAAACATAAGCCAATATTATTCATATTTGGCACATTATTACCCACAGACACAGGCTGTGTTTGTGCAAAATTTCAGTAACATATCTCAATTAGTTTTTGAGTTATTAATTTCGCGCCGCTAGATCAGTGGTTTCGACCACCGTGACACGGTTGGATCACATACGACAAAAACTAACCAAAAATGTTCCATAATGTACCGAAAAAATATAAAAGCTTCAAAGAAATGTATGGAAAAATTTACTTACTTCAAAATATTTTTTGAAAAATTTTCGCAGATTTTCACGATTTTTTAGGTTTTATCCTTTTATTCCGTGAGACCACTCGGAATTGTCAAAATCAGTTCAGCGGTTCCTGAGTTATAAGCGTAGTAACTAACACCATTTGCTTTTATATATATAGCACAGCTGCCCCTCCCTAGCTATTCCTGGCTACGCCCATGAAGAAGCCTATTGATTTTGGTGATGGTCGGATAATATTCAGGGTTCGGAATGGGCTGAAAACTTATTTGGAGAAAAAGTGAAAATTTTATTTCAAAGCGAATATCTCCGGTTCTATATGGAGTATATCAAAAGCAAAAGCTGCTAATGAAAGTAGAAAATACCACCTTTGCAACGATGTAACGTAAGTTGTCAAACAAGGAAGATATCACAATAGCCGCTAATAGAACCCAACTTTTCATTTTTGCGATTTTAATAATAATGACGAATATCACAGCTTTGGTTGGGGACCTTCCAAAACCAAAGTCTGACTATGAAAGTAGAAAATCTCATCTTTACAATGATGCAAAGTAGGTTGGCGTAGGTGGCCAAATAACGGAGATATCGCAATAGTCGGTAATACATCCCATTTTTCAATTTGTTTTTTAATCACGCTACAGGTCGCTATTTTGATCGGATCGTCACGAAACTTCAGAGGAAGAATCCTATTGACTTTGGTGATGGTCGGATAATATTCAGGGATCGGAATACGCAAAAAACTTATTTGGAGAAAAATTCAACGTTTTTCAAAGCGAATATCTCCGCTTCTATAAGGGTAAATCAAAAGCAAAACCTGCTAATGAAAGTAGAAAATACCACCTTTGCCACGATGTAAAGTAGATTGCCGTGGGTGGTCAAACAACGAAGATATCGAAGATATAAATATCCGCTAATAGAAACCAACTTTTCATTTTTACAATTTTAATAATAATGACGAATAGCACAGCTTTGGTTGGGGACCTTCCAAAAGCAAAGTCTGACTATGAACGTAGAAATTTTCATCTTTACAATGATGCAAAGTAGGTTGGCGTAGGTGGCCCAATAACGGAGATATCGCAATAGTCGGTAATACATCCCATTTTTTAATATTTTTGTAATCACGCAACATGTCGCAATTTTGATTGGATCATCACGAAATTTTGGGTGTTAATGGGAATCTCACAGAGGAAAACACCTATTGATTTTGGTAATGGTCGGATATTATTCAGGGGTCGGAATGTGAAAAAACTTATTTGGAGAAATGCCAACGTTTCATTTCAAAGCGAATATCTCTCTTCTGTAAGAGGTATATCGAAAGCAAAACCTGGCAAGGAAAGTAGAAAAAAAAACAAAATCAAAGTTAAAAAAGGAGGATAAGTGTAATGTTGTTTAAAGAATCAAGTGCAATGGAGACGGAACCAACACATGCCCTAAGTTATATGTTGGTACAACTAAAACAAAACTAAAACCAGACTTTCCGGACATAAGTCGGATCAAAATACTGACTAACCCTTAGAACAAAAGACGGCATTAGCAGCACATTGCACATTAACTGGACATACGCCAAATTTCAAAGATGTGGATATATTAACACAAGAAAGCAATTACAAAAGACGATATACTTTAGAAATGTTGTACATAATAAATACCCCTACAAACATTAGAATGAACTATAAAACTGATACTGACCACTGTGCACACATATACAGGAACTTAGTCAACAAGCACTCACGACAACAAGAAAGAAAAACTTAGCTCAAACGGCGTAAGAAAGCAGAGGCTTTACTCTTTAAATGTAATCTTTGTGTTATAATTGTTATTATCAAATTGTAAATGAATGTTCTGTTTGTAGTTGATCCCTGGAGATGGTTGACGAAGTCAACCGAAATATTGGAACAAAAATTAAAATTTAAAACTAAAACTAAACAAAAACAACGTGTTTGCACTGACCTTTAGCCGAAATTTACATCAAATATAAAGAAAATATAACCTTTACAACGATGTGATGTAGGTTGTCATAGGGGGTCAAACAACAGAGATATCAAGGTAGTCGGTAATGCATCCATTTTTTCCATTTTTTGTGCAATCACACTACAGGTCGGAATTTTAATCGGATCCTTACCAAATTTTGAGGGTTGATGGGGGTCTCACAGAGAAAGAAGGCTATTGAAGGTTGGCGAACATCCCACTTTTCCTTTTTTATTTGAGTTGTACTTAGGGTGTCCAAAACCGAAACCGGTTAACCGGTTACCCGGTTTTGAGTTACAAAACCGAAACCGGTTTTCGCCAAAAACGTCATTTTCGGTTAACCGAAAAAACCGGTTAATTGTGTCGGTTAACCGGTTTCTCAAAAATAGTAATATTTTTAATATTAAATTGAAAGTAAACTAAACTTAACTATCACAAGGTATTGGCAATGTTGTAAATATCAGATACCTTTAAATTGGAAAAATGTTTTGTGTAAAATGTATAGTTTGCCAATCTAGTTCAATTGAACGATCTATGAAAAAACTGCGTACATAATATCACAAGGTAGTTTGAATAAAGTTACTCATATGTTTTTAAATTAGTACAGTAAACTAAGAACTTGTCGAATTTAAGGATGTAAAGGTAACGATAACAAAATACATGTTTGATTCCGGCACGATAATTTGAGGTTCTCAACACATGAGGGAGAATCCAGACTTAATAAAATGCAAACTTAATTCTTTTGGTACACAATTTTATATATGTAAGGGTTTTTACAATTTTTAGAGCACAACTTCAGTCTTAATTTTACTGTTCTCACTTCGAGGTTGAATGTCAAATAACAGGGATATTTTGTACCTATTTTGCAAAACCGGTTTAAACCGGTTAACCGGTTTTGAAAATTTGTGGAAACCGAAAACCGGTTTTAGAAAAAATTGAAAATTTCGGTTAACCGAAAACCGTTTTGTTTGGAAAAACCGGTTTTTTGGACACCCTAGTTGTACTGAAGATGCACATAAATGCGCTTCAAAAAAATTTACCTGTATTAATGAATATCCCAGTTTTAATATTTTAAATTTTACAAGTCAAAAGCTTATGCACAAGGGGTAGTGGTGTGGGTATCCCATAGTCGTCCCCGACCCGACTATAGCCTTGGCTCACTTGCTTTACTTGTGTTGTTATTTAAATCTAATATATAAAAGGCAATGTGTGTATGTTAGTATGTTTGTATGTTTGTATGTTCCGAATAGACTCAAAAACGGCTGAATAGATTTTCTTGAAAATTTCAGATAATGTACTGGGAACACCGGTGGTGAAAATAGGCTATATATTTTTTTGAATGGTCGTCGCGGAATTAAAATATCGCGGTCATCCCAAATTATTCAAAAATGTATTATTTCAGATAATATACCTAATTTTAGTAAGCGTGACTACAAAACCGCTATAACACTGGCTTCAATATGTGGGATAACGCGGTCATCGCCATATTTTGGAATACAGTAAAATCCCGATGACTTGAGATGTCACTATATAGAAATTCCGAAAAATCGATTGGGAAATCTTATGAAATTTTGTATGTGGAGTTTTTAGGTCTGAGAGTGAGTGTAGTGACCGGTGGTCCTCCCCACAATTTTTTTAAGAAAACCGCGAAATTCAAGATACGTTTTTATATATTGTTTACAAATTGTTTGCAATGCTATGGTAATTTCAGTCTTGACCCTGAATGGTCGTCGCGGAAGTGAAAATCGCGGTCATCCCAAAATTTTCAAAAATTTATTAATTAGAACTGTCGTAAGCTCTTTTTATACGGCTAGGAGTAGTGACCGGTGGTCCTCCCCCACAATTTTTTTAAGAAATCTGAAATCTTTTATATTTTTGAACGTATTGTTTACAGATTGTTTTACCTGAATGATCGCGGTCATCACAAAGTTTGCAAAAATGTATTATTTCTATTAATATAGATAATTTTAGTAAGCGTGACACAAAAATGATATAAACACTAGCTTGAACAAGTGGGATAGCGCGGTCGTGAGCTATTTTAATACGGCTAAGTGTAGTGACCGGAGCTTCTCCTTCAAAAAAATTTTTTTTTTAAAATCTGAAGTCCATTATATTTTTGAACGTATTGTTTACAGATTGTTTGCAATACTACTGTAATTACTGTCTTGACCCTGAATGGTCTTCGCGGAAGTGAAATATCGCGAAAAGTGAAATATCGCGGTCATCACAAAATTTGCAAACATTTATTATTTCAGATAATATACATAATTTTGCAAGCGTGCCTTAAAAACGCTATAAACGCTGAACACTAAACAATAAGTGGGACAGCGCGATCAACTCCACATTTTGGAATACAGTAAAATCCGTATAACTTGAGATGTCACAAGATCGAAATTCCAGAAAGATCCATTGGAAATCAGACAAAGTTATTGATATACAATACAATATCATCATTGGAATCAGAATACCGCGATCGTGTTCGATTTTTGAAAATATTATAATTACGGATAAAATCTCAAAATGTGGGAAGTGAAACTTTATGAGCATTGATTTCAGTCCTTGGAATAGCTAGGTAAAGATACATTTTTTAAAGACAGCAAAATCTCGATAATAACAACTACAATTTATAGAAGTAATTTTTTTTATGAATTATATAAATGTTGCCATACATATCCCGAAGGAACATACATTTCGCTGAGAGGTATTTTACCACTATTGCATATAGAGCGCGAAGAAAAAAGGCGTTACGTTCGATCGGGCTGAATGAGGTTAAATCCACCAAAAATAGCGAAAATCAGGCGCCACCGTTCTATGGGAGCTATTTCAAAACGAGGACGTATACTGAACAGTGGCTATATCTATGAACTATCGAAAATCGGGAGGTACAGTTTTATGGGAGCTATATCAAAACGTGAACCTATTACTGTTACATACCGAGCGCAAATAAAAAGGCGTGTCTTTCGGTCAATACGAATATTTATGCTCTCCTCTTTAAAATATATTAAAACCAGATTTCAGCTATTTCGGTGTGATAATGATGTTAAAGCCTCAATCGAAAATCAGCCGGTAGAGTTCTATGGGAGCTATATCAAAACGTGGACCTATACCAAAAATTCTTTGCAGTAATAATTACGACCCCAACCGAGACCAACAATCCAATATATAGCAATGTTAATTGACGTGCACCGACAATTATATGTGGGTCACAAAGTGCTTTAAACTGTCGATTTATGGTGAAGGGTATAATAAAAGAGATTTTATATCTTAAATTTGGGGGATACCATTATATGGAATTTATGTCAAAACATTGATTTATATTATGAAGTTTCTAGAGGGATGCCTAATTATGGGTGTATCAATACTGGATAGATAACTAAAGTTTACACGGAGAACCCAAACAACGGGCCAGCAACGCGGACCGGGTCAGCTAGTCTAATATATAAAAGGCAATGTGTGTATGTTAGTATGTTTGTATGTTTGTATGTTTGTATGTTCCGAATAGACTCAAAAACGGCTGAATAGATTTTCTTGAAAATTTCAGATAATGTACTGGGAACACCGGTGGTGAAAATAGGCTATATATTTTTTTGAATGGTCGTCGCGGAATTAAAATATCGCGGTCATCCCAAATTATTCAAAAATGTATTATTTCAGATAATATACCTAATTTTAGTAAGCGTGACTACAAAACCGCTATAACACTGGCTTCAATATGTGGGATAACGCGGTCATCGCCATATTTTGGAATACAGTAAAATCCCGATGACTTGAGATGTCACTATATAGAAATTCCGAAAAATCGATTGGGAAATCTTATGAAATTTTGTATGTGGAGTTTTTAGGTCTGAGAGTGAGTGTAGTGACCGGTGGTCCTCCCCACAATTTTTTTAAGAAAACCGCGAAATTCAAGATACGTTTTTATATATTGTTTACAAATTGTTTGCAATGCTATGGTAATTTCAGTCTTGACCCTGAATGGTCGTCGCGGAAGTGAAAATCGCGGTCATCCCAAAATTTTCAAAAATTTATTAATTAGAACTGTCGTAAGCTCTTTTTATACGGCTAGGAGTAGTGACCGGTGGTCCTCCCCCACAATTTTTTTAAGAAATCTGAAATCTTTTATATTTTTGAACGTATTGTTTACAGATTGTTTTACCTGAATGATCGCGGTCATCACAAAGTTTGCAAAAATGTATTATTTCTATTAATATAGATAATTTTAGTAAGCGTGACACAAAAATGATATAAACACTAGCTTGAACAAGTGGGATAGCGCGGTCGTGAGCTATTTTAATACGGCTAAGTGTAGTGACCGGAGCTTCTCCTTCAAAAAAATTTTTTTTTTAAAATCTGAAGTCCATTATATTTTTGAACGTATTGTTTACAGATTGTTTGCAATACTACTGTAATTACTGTCTTGACCCTGAATGGTCTTCGCGGAAGTGAAATATCGCGAAAAGTGAAATATCGCGGTCATCACAAAATTTGCAAACATTTATTATTTCAGATAATATACATAATTTTGCAAGCGTGCCTTAAAAACGCTATAAACGCTGAACACTAAACAATAAGTGGGACAGCGCGATCAACTCCACATTTTGGAATACAGTAAAATCCGTATAACTTGAGATGTCACAAGATCGAAATTCCAGAAAGATCCATTGGAAATCAGACAAAGTTATTGATATACAATACAATATCATCATTGGAATCAGAATACCGCGATCGTGTTCGATTTTTGAAAATATTATAATTACGGATAAAATCTCAAAATGTGGGAAGTGAAACTTTATGAGCATTGATTTCAGTCCTTGGAATAGCTAGGTAAAGATACATTTTTTAAAGACAGCAAAATCTCGATAATAACAACTACAATTTATAGAAGTAATTTTTTTTATGAATTATATAAATGTTGCCATACATATCCCGAAGGAACATACATTTCGCTGAGAGGTATTTTACCACTATTGCATATAGAGCGCGAAGAAAAAAGGCGTTACGTTCGATCGGGCTGAATGAGGTTAAATCCACCAAAAATAGCGAAAATCAGGCGCCACCGTTCTATGGGAGCTATTTCAAAACGAGGACGTATACTGAACAGTGGCTATATCTATGAACTATCGAAAATCGGGAGGTACAGTTTTATGGGAGCTATATCAAAACGTGAACCTATTACTGTTACATACCGAGCGCAAATAAAAAGGCGTGTCTTTCGGTCAATACGAATATTTATGCTCTCCTCTTTAAAATATATTAAAACCAGATTTCAGCTATTTCGGTGTGATAATGATGTTAAAGCCTCAATCGAAAATCAGCCGGTAGAGTTCTATGGGAGCTATATCAAAACGTGGACCTATACCAAAAATTCTTTGCAGTAATAATTACGACCCCAACCGAGACCAACAATCCAATATATAGCAATGTTAATTGACGTGCACCGACAATTATATGTGGGTCACAAAGTGCTTTAAACTGTCGATTTATGGTGAAGGGTATAATAAAAGAGATTTTATATCTTAAATTTGGGGGATACCATTATATGGAATTTATGTCAAAACATTGATTTATATTATGAAGTTTCTAGAGGGATGCCTAATTATGGGTGTATCAATACTGGATAGATAACTAAAGTTTACACGGAGAACCCAAACAACGGGCCAGCAACGCGGACCGGGTCAGCTAGTATATATTATAAAAAGGAATTATTTATTAGGCATTGTCCTCCAAGGTGTTAGATAGGGAAGACTATAGTTTCGAACCTCGGTTTTCATTAGTTCCCTTGTTTTTGTTTGCAATTTGTTTGTATTCTCAGTCGAAGTTATCTCTCAATAACTTTTTCAAAAAAAAAACAAAAAAAAAAAAAAACTTTTTATAACCAAACATCAATTGTCAGTTCGATATACTATAACATTGGTGGCTTTTTTTAAATTGAGAAACAATGGCACGGTTGTTTGTTTAGTTCATTGCTGTAATAAGAAAACCAAAAATTTTTTATGAACGCAAAAGCGACACATGGCCGTGGAGAGGTTGTCTTGTTTGCAAACACAGTTGTTCGTTGTTGTTTGGGGGTGCCAAGAAACCTCTCAATAAGGTTGTTTCTTTGGTCACGCTTATATCGATAATCATGTGTTATTTTGGGAATATTTTTAGCTTTCTACAAATAATTATTATACCAGATATATACGTATACAATTGGGGCATAATGTTTTGAGGGGCTACAACTGTGAATCCATTTTTACTAATATGACTTATACCTTAGAAGGAATAAAGAGGTTTAAAAAGCAGGTCAGTACTACTTAATGAAATATAGATACATACCTTATGGGTAACTTTCCTTCGCTTTTGCGTTCATAAATTTTGGAGGTTATAACATCTCGCGCAAATCCGAAGTCTGCAACTTTGCAAATATGGTCATCTGTTATGAGTATGTTTCTCGCTGCTAAATCTCGGTGTATAATCTGAAACGTTTATTATTAAATATAAAAAATAAATATGTCTTTCTTGCAACAAAAAATAAATAAATAAAATAGAAAGGAAAATTGCAAATTTTCCTGCCGACATAAAAATGTTCGCCGATTTAAAGCAGTAGGCGTTCAACAAAAGGGTATCAAAATTAAAAAAATTTTGTGTTACTGCAATTTTGTTGAACAGGTGCAATAATTTTTGGTTCAGTTATTCTTTAGTCAGGAGGTATTAAAATAATTTTAGTATCGTCCTTAACTAAATGTTGATTAGTGAAAAGGTTATGCACAGAGGTAGTGGTGTACTTCTTACATTAATAGGTTAGGTTGTTTTATTAATGTAGTATCGGTATATTGAAAATTAGGGTTATGACTTTTTTACAACCTCGTATCCATGTATCACATTTTGATGAATTTTTACTTAAGCTTAGATAAAATCTTAATTACAAGGTGATTGGGTAAAAAATCTCACGCAAAAAATCATTTGAACATTTTTCTGTATGAGCATTTTTGACAAACTTTTAAAGTCACTATAAGCAGATATATAACTGAAAATAAGCAAAATGGCATAACCTTTTATTTCTCACTAAATGTATCGTCATATTATGACATATACATACATATATCATTTTATATCATATTATTTTTTGGAACAAAATTTTTCATCTCATAGTAATCTTTTAAAAAAAATTTAAAGTAGTTTGTGCGTGTCCTTTTTTAATATTTGAATAGAATAAACTTTATTTTAGTCATTAATAAGTACATTCATTTTGCTACAGGAAATCATTTTTGAGAAAAAAGGTTGAAATGTCATAATCTTGTTGAACATACACTAGACCATTTGTTTATTCAAAATAGTCTGGCTTATAGCATGTTCCCACGAGCGTTTGAATTACGTTGTTCAACTGTCGAACAACGTACACGAATTAACCCGTTTCCACGGCACCATTCGTCATTCATAGTAACATGTTTCATTCTTTCTCACTACTTGTTTCCTGTTTTTAAGGAAATTTGAACAAAAGCACACATAATATACACTCAATTGTTAATTCTAAAAATTTTGGTATTTTCAATACATGTCAATACAATGTTTGTGTATACAGACTTTCAGTTATTGGTTTCGTTTTTGTTTCTAATATTTTACGAGATTTTGAACTAATGGACAAGACATTTGTGCAGGATTATGAATGAAACACCACCTTCTTCCTTCTGCATCTGTATCTGTATAAAAGGTTTAGTTCATTGCCTTTCATTCATCTTTTTAATTTTTTCTGAAAAAATTTTGTGTTTTCAATAAATTTTTAATTTTTGAATTCAGAAATGTCATAATTTATTTTTTCGATAAATTTTCTCATTTGTTAGGGATTGGACATACCCTGTAGGAAATGTCTATAGTGAATCTATACTGACTTACTACTGACATTGTCAACAGTACTACTGACAAACTGTAGACAACTAATGTAATTTCCTATAGACATTTTGTATGAACGTGTCATTCGAAAGTCAGTACTGACAATGGAACTAGTATGTCAATAGTAAGTCAGTAGTTCCTGAGGAACCATGTGTTGACATTGGAGGTAGTGAGTCAGTATAGACATTGGAGGTAGTAAGTCAGTATAGACATTGGAGGTAGTAAGTCAGTATAGACATTGCAGGTAGTGAGTCAGTATAGACAATGGAGGTAGTGAGTCAATAGTACTAGATATTGGAGGTAGTGCGTCAATAGTACTAGATTTTCAATACAACATTTTTTAGCTTATTTGGAACTTTTCATAGATAAAACAGTAATAAGAAGATGAAGCTACACATTTGTTTAAATACTATACTTCATTAAAGAATAAAACAAATAATATTGAAAATGGTAAAAATGTACAAATTGCGTATTACAGTATTTTTATATTTTTAAATGGCTAAGCCAAAGATTCCACATAAGTAAAAATTAGTAAATAAAGACAATGTTTTCAGGCTGCTTAAACATTTTAACATATAAATAATAAAAAAGTTTTCGTTTTATTTTCTTGGCCAAGTCGCACCAATGACTTGTCTGCTTAAAATAGTTCTTCTTCTGTTGCACTTAACGTTTTATCAGGCGATTCGATGAATGTTGATATAACACCTAGGAATTGAAAAGAATAAACATGTATAAATAAACATAAATAAAAAATATGTCCTTAAATTTGCTTGCCTATTACAGTTGTATAACATTGGAAAAATCTCACAATCGATTTTTGCCAAAGATTTATCCAACATTGAAATTCATTATTATGTTTAGTTGCATTCAGCATTTCCAGCGAGAAGGGACAATATATACATCAGGCTCCACAATCTTCTCTAAAGGTTCCACATAATATCTAATTGTCGAAATTTCACCACAAATGTTGCTAGTCGCCTCAGAATTCGTACTTTGCTATAGAATTGTTTATTTTTCACATGTCTTTTATATTTTCTTTTGCTCATACTTGTTATTGAAATTATATGCTTTAAGTTTTTACGATATTTTATTGATTTTTACAAAAACACTTTTTTCACCAACCACAAAAATTATTTTACGCCAAACAATTAAGAAAATTAAAAAAGGATGCTTCGTTGGGCTATCATCTGTCAATATACACAATGCTTCTTCTTATTAAGGTAAAGGTATCAATAGTTGACAACCTGGTGACAAAGTGTTGACTTTGTCACCATATTAGTAGACAAAGTGGCGACATGTCAACACATGACCCCACACTTCCTACAGGGATATTTATTCGTAGTTCGGAGAGTATTTCTACTCGAACAACGTAGAAAAATTGTCGTTCGTTCACAGTATTTTTTTGTATGGGGAAATAAATAATTTATTCGTAGTTATGGGTTGAACAACGAATAGAGAACGAAAGACGTACCGCGGAAACGGCACATTAATCCCCTTGTTGTTGTTTTAATACTTTGCTTTTTAATATCTTAATAATTTTTGGATATTTTGGTATAAAACAGACAAACAATTTATATTTTCGATCCAACAATAACATACAAATTGTAGTCAACCCAATAATTAAGAACTCTCTAGTACATCGCAAAAGCATCGTATTTGTTTCAGGCAGTTTTGGCCTTTAGACAGGCAAAATTTTCGGAAAACATCGATCAATGACACTATGCTATAAAAGTTGACCAGAAAAATATTCAAGCGTTCTGATGCAAAAATTCTGTCGTGTTGGGGTCCATGGACAACGAAAATACTCTTGGTTCATTTGGGTCACTTCGTTTTATTGTTAACGGCAAAAGTATTGAAAAACGGTGCTCGTTAGATTTTCAAATTTAAGCGGGCATAAATTCTTTTTTACAGCGTATTTCTATTGATCCTTTTTCCTTTCGAACAAGCTATTATTTTTATGAAATTTTGGAAATATGGGTCTTTTGTTTGGGGACATGTCAAGTTCAGTCCACTTTTTGGTAGAATGAGATATAATTTGATGTTTAGGGTTCCCAGTGATCAAGAAAAATCTCCACCAAAAATTATGGACATAGGTCTACGTTTCGTTATAGCCCCCATATAACAAGACCTCCAGATTTCAGATATTTTGAGTTTTTAAAACAAAACGTGGATATACGACAATTATTTTTCGAGCCTTTTCTTGATCACGGAGAACCCCAAGTGCCAAATTATAGTTAATACGGTCTGAAAACGTAGCTAAAAACGCCAAACTACCTGCAATCGGGAAGCACTATTATATGGGGGCTATGACAAGAAGTTTCTTGATCAGTGGGAACTCTAAATTTCAAATTATAGCTCATTCAGCCAAAAATGTAGCTAAAAACGTCAAAATATCTCAAATCGGGCGGTACCGTTATAGGGAGGCTATACCAAAACGTGGACCGTCCTGGCTACAATTTTTGTCTTAGTGTTGCATCTCAATGGTTTGGCTGTTATATGCCAAAATATCCATAAAACGTGGATAAAAGACTTTAAGTCAAAATCGGGAGGCTCGATTTTCACTGTAGACATTTATTCTTGTGGACATTTTTGCTCAGTACAATCCCAGGAATCAGAAACGTGAAGAGACCCGATGTTCAAATTGTCCCACCCTAATGTATATATTTTGAATTTTCAGATATAACATATTTAAAAAGTGGTCGTGGTCGGGACTTCGTGCCCCAACAAAGAATATTGGATTAGGGGCGCAACCACCGTTGTCTTGCAAATTAGTTTGTTAGCCGATATTTTAATAAGTTTAGCAATTATAGAGATTTTTAGACAATATGCCATCCATCAATAAGTATATAGCCTTTTTTCACCACAGGACATTCCTGAACATTTTCTGAAAGTTTCATGAAAATAGGTTCAGAAGTTTAGGAAGTAATGTATTGAAAAGAGTGGCCGTGGTCATCAGTTTTCAAGATATAACATATTTAAAAATGTGGGCGTGTTTGGGTAATTTGTGTCCAAATATGTACCTAGGGCCAGAGACCCGACTACATTGCACTATAGGTAATTTGCCCTGTTTTTATACCCTCAGCATTTATGCTAACGAGGGTATATACACTTTCATACGGGCAAAATGTGCCTCATCGAAATAATGGTTTTAGACCCCCAAGTATGTTTGGACGAAATGTGTTTCAGAATATTTGGAGTCAATTGAGCAATGTCCGTCCGTCTGTCTGGCTGGTTGGAGCGCACGATAACTCTCGAACGGATGAACCGATTTGGTTAAAATTTTGGCTTTCGTAATATTTTGCCCAAACTTAGTTCAAGTTCGAAGATGGGCTATATCGGTCCACTCCTTCCGGTACCTCCCACACAAAAGTTCGAAAATGTTCGGAAAATTTGTGCGCACGATAACTCTTGAAGGGAGTAACCGATTTGGTCCATACTTAGCACATCGTGAAATTTGTACCAGACATAGATAAGGTTTCAATATAGACTCAATCGGTCCACTCCGTCGGGTACCTCCCACACTAAATTTCGGAAAAGTTCAGTTTAGGACCTGCTCTCGGATCGTTTTGATTTTTGTTGCAGCAACTTGTATTCACTGCCCTCCATACGAAGGTACAAGTTTCATTAGGGGCAAGTCCATACTTCCTGAGAAAATAGCATGAAAGTTGCAAAAAACCCCTATGACACCGTGTGAGGTGGTTGGAGCGCAAGATGACTCTAGAACGGATCTGCCGATTTGGTCAAAAATTTGGCCTTAGTAATATTTTGTCCAAACATAGTTCAAGTTGGAAGATAAGCTATATCGGTCCACTCCTTCAGGTACCTCACCCACAAAAGTTCACAAATGTTCGGAAAAATTGTTCGTACGGTAACTCTTGAATTGGTCCATACTTTGCACATCCTAATATATCTACCAGATATAGATCAGGTTAAAATATGGACTATATTTGTCCACTCCATCCGGTACCCCCACACAAAATTTCGGATAAGTTCACTTTAAGACCTGATATCGAATCACTTTGATTTTTGTTGAAGCAACTTGCATTCGCTACCTCAATTACGATGGTAAAGGTTTTTTTCAGGGGCAAGTCCATACTGCTTGAGCAAACAGCCCGAAGGGTGTAAAAACCCCCTATGGTACCATATGTAGTGGCTGGAGATCCACTTCCATAATGGTCAATGTAGATCCATTCCTTTTAGTATCTCCTCCGCAAAACATTTGATCTTTAAGCCTAATCAACATTTTTGACGATTCAAACGCCCAAAATTTTTAAAACCCCCCTAAATACGTACGTTTTTTTGGGAAAATTTGTTTCAATATACCCAGGCTGAGGCAGGGACGTACGCAGGATTTCATTTCGGGGGGGCCCAACTTGACCAAAAATCATGAAAAATTCAAATGTTGTGTAGCGTTACGTAAAGCTATTTTAAGGGGTTATGGCCACTTATAAGCATCAGAAAAGCCATTTTCATGAATTTTTGTAAGAAATCTATTAAACCTTGAGTTACCTTCTATTTTTTTGTCTTGTTTTTTCTTTTACAGCTTTCTGATAAATGCCCGCCTATAAAGCACTGTTTTTACTAAAGCAAGAATAAACCGATCAGCATATATTTTTGTGGGATCATTACGAACCTAAAAATCTTGTCCGTTATCGAAACCGAATTAAAAAAAATCAATTTTTAAAAATTTTTAACAGTTTTTGATTTGATTAAAATTTCGATTTAAAAAAAAAATGATATTTTTCGGATTCCGTCAGCAGTTTTTTAAAAACTCTCTCGGTTATCACATGATTTATGTGTATAATAGTCCCACAAAAACAAGCTACAATGGGCACCGCTATCAAAAGTGACACTTCGAGGAAAAGACGTTTTTTAGTCAGGTCAAAATAGACACGCGTATAAGGGGGAAATAGCAAAAATTCCCACAAAGCTGAATTTTGGTGGAGAGCTAGGGTTAGCCATTAGAAGCAACGTCCTAAAAGTTCCCATCGATCCCATGTGTGCAAAACAAGTTATTCGGGGTCAAAGGTCATTTTTGGAGGCATTATTCAGTTTTTTTTTTGTAATTTTTCTCAAAAACGGCAAAAGTAAAAGTTGTAGATTCAATAATTGTCTACAAGAGTGGTCTTTATGATTCTTAAAAAAGACTTACCATTTTCGAGATATCGCGATCTAAAGGTCAAATAAAGAATTAGCCGCGTAAGTACATTATGAGGCGAACCGGATAAAGTAACGACACTATGTGTCAGATACTTCCGTAAGCTTTCAAACGATATCCACTTTGCAGTAATCGGTTTGGTAGAACCGGGTCTAACCCGGTTTTTAAATTTGGCCTTTCGGGTCGAATAACCGGCGAACCGGATCCGCAACCGTTGAAAATTATATATTTCCGTAATCAGCGCAACAAACTCTACCTTCGGATAAAACTTGAAAAAAATCGGAGAGTTTTCGTTAGGGTCGTTCCCGTTGGGCTTTCGATTATACATGTGGGTTAAATGGGCTATTTTCGCATAAAATGACTCTAACATTGAATAACTCTACTAAACACGCTCCGATTTTGTTGGATTATTTTTTAGAAGATAGCTATAATTTCGCTCTTCAAGAAAATATATATTTTTTGGGGTACAGACCCGATTACTTCGCTTATTTTAGCCGGTTCGTCTGAATATGTGCATATTTCCCTTATAAGTGCATACAAATCATGTGTTTTTTAGAACAGCTATATCTCAAGAATGGTTCCTCCCAGGAAAAAAATTATAAAAGTCAAACTTGTAGATAAATTTCCATATTCGTCTGAATATGTGCATATTTCCCTTATAAGTGCATAAAAATCATGTGTTTTTAGAACAGCTATATCTCAAGAATGGTTCCTCCCAGGAAAAAAATTATAAAAGTCAAACTTGTAGATAAATTTCCTGTCTACAATATTTACTTTAGTCACTTTTTGATTAGATCAACCGTTTTCAAAAAATAATTCCGAAAACCTAAAAAACCCTTAAAATTTGACCTTTGACCCCGAATAATTTTTTTTGCACACATGGGATCGATGGGGACTTTTAGGACGTTGCTTCTAATGGCAAACCCTAGCTCTCCACCAAAATTCAGCTCTGTGGGAATTTTTGCTATTTCAATGTCTATTTTGACCGGACTATTTACTTTCTATGCTACATGCAAAACACAATAAATGTTTCCCTTCGAAAGCTAATATCTCGGTAAATTTTTGTCCGATGGACTGGAAATTTTGGTACATATTCTACATTTACTTTAAAATGAGCCAAAAAATCGATTTTTCGAATTTTATATGAACTATTGGTACAAAGTATATCAATTCAATAGAAAGAATTCATAATATTTAGGATACAACTTTTAATATTTACAGAGTAGGATATTTAGAAATAAAAATAGACAATATCGGGCCACGTTCGGTTAAGTCGCCATGTAAAATTTACGCCCCGTTTTCAGTACATTGAAGTTTTTAATCATACAGAATTTTACAACCACAAAGGATTGCCGTTGTCTTTGCTATAGCAGGATTTTTACTATTTCGATGATCTTAGCCTAATTTTTAAGAATATCGGCTGCCGTTGTCGTTGATTTGTTTCCAAATGAAAACATTAAGAAAAATTTAACAGTTTTGGAGATATGGTGCGAAATCTATAAAAATTATGGAATTTTTAGATATATTATAAAATATTATATTGAGGCAATAAATGTAGTTTTTCCAGTTCATTATTTGTCCAATTATTTTATTCTGACCCTTATCTACAAATTTGCTTCAGAGGTCAGAAGAAGATTTGCATTGGTTTCATAGATATAGCCCCGAGTTGCTTTAAAAAGTAGATATTTAAGAATGTCTAGATGGGGCCATAAAATCCAAGCTGGATTTGACTCAAGAAAACGCAACTAGGCCTTTGTACTTTGGGTCTGTACTTTCAAAATATCCTCACTTCAAATTGTTTGCACAAGATTACCTTAAAAATGCGGCACAGTGTTATTTACCGGAAGAGATAGTGTCTGATTCCATGATTATTTTTACTTTTAATATAATGCTAAAAAGAAGCGTTATAATTTTTTTTCTTAATTGTACGATTAGAAGTTTTTGGACGCAATGACAAATACTTTGAAGGACTTAGTTCTATATAGTTTTGACAAATAACAATCGATCCTTATTGAACCACACTTAATTATTCGCTAATAATAAGCTAATTAATTTTAGAAATGGAAATGGAGACACTCCCCTCGATAGTTACCGCGCCCATAAGCTATTCTAGTTTGTAATGTATTTCTTTTTCAGAATTTTATATATAATTTCTTCATAATAGCATATTATTTGCTAACATTTCCTTCTTCAATACATGAATTATTAAGATCATTATTACTAGATTCTCCGGAATTAACTGCTACATTTGCCACGTATAGAGCAGGGTCGATCACCTTAGGTATTGGTTTAATTTCAGTTCCAAGCTCCTTTTCAATCCGGTGTAAATCAAACCTATCCTCATATGTTATTAAATTAATGGCAATACCTAAATGTCCAAAGCGTCCAGAGCGACCGATTCTGTGCAAATATGTTTCAGCCATTCGTGGAAAATCAAAGTTAATAACAACGTTAACAGCTTGAACATCTATACCAAGGGTAAATAAATCTGAGCATACGAGATTGCGACAAAGTCCTTGTCGAAAATCGTGAAAAACGCGATTTCTGTGGGCTTGCGCCATTTTTGCGTGTATATAATAACAACAATATCCGAGTTCAGTTATTTTCTTCGCTAAAAGTTCCACGCGTTGTGTAGAATTGCAGAATATTATTGATTGGTTGATTTGGAGCTTAGAGAAAAGCGTATTTAGACAGTGCAATTTTTGACGTTCTTGTTCTTGTCACCGTAGTATTTAGAGCTTTGTCAGGAAGAATGAACTTGTCCACGAAAAATAGTATTTCGCTGTAAACAGGACTACAAAATGTCTAAAGGATCCTCGAACAGTCTTTAAACTGTAGTTATGTTAGACTTGTATGAGGGACCTGAAGATGTTGTCCAATCATATTCTCTTGGAACTTGATGTACTTTTGGAAGTAATTTTGCGAGCGGACCGAGATAGTCCATATTAGTTTCGATTTTAGACCGAATCGGTTTGTCCCTTCGACCATTTTAGTGAAAATGTTTGAACTTTTATGGCGGAGGTAATGAGGTCCATAACTTGGACCAAATCGGTTGATCCGTTCGAGAGTTATCATGAGTTTCAACCTGCCAGACAAACAGAGATACAGACGGACGGACGGTGGTAAGTACTTCCATCTTGTCTGGAAAGAATATCGTCCAAACATATGTATGTGGAGTCTAAAATCATTATTTTGATGAGACCTATTTGTATCGTGTCCTAGTGTATATAATCTCGTAACCTTAAAGTCTGAGGCTACGATTATACTTCGGTGATGATAAGGAAAAAATCAAGTGACGCACAAACATTCATTTGTCTTCATTATTTGCTCATACTGTTTAGCAGCAAATTTGTCTAAAAAAGAATAACAAAATTTTGGCGATGGCATACATTTTATCCAATAGACATTTTTTCATATACATACTTCCATTCCCACAATATTGCACTCGTTTTTTTGTTGTTATACGATGAGTTTTAAGCCTCGAGATCTCTATATAGTTCAAATGTGACACAAACTTGGAGTATATTCTTTAAGGAATTTGCATTTTATAGTGGAATGATATGACATGAAGAAGTAATTCAGATTTCATTGGAAGTTTCTCTCAAAAAAGCATACAAACAAAAATTTTTAAAATATTTTCTTACAAAACTTGTTAATGATGTACATTTTCTGTTCAGAAACTTAAGAAAATATAAGTTTTAATATGAAATCTGCAAACATACAAACATTTTTTGAGAAAAAAATATAATAACTAGTGACAGTAGCTTAACAAATTTTTTTCGGCCAAACCATTTCGGGGGGGGGCCCGGACCCCCTGTGCCCCCCCCTGCGTACGTCCCTGGGCTGAGTGTATATCTCTGTCGGCAAAGCCGACTAATACTTTTTTACTTGTTGAGACAACAATTAACAACAGCGGAATTAAAGGATTTTTTAACTTTTTAAATTATTTATGTGTAAAAGTGAGATAAAACAAAGATTTTTACAGATAAATTCGGATATAAGGAACAACGGTTATAAGCAACTACGTATATAACGAACAAAGCTATTTTTTCCAATGTCATTTGGATTATTTTTCTTATACACAACAAACTGATGAAAACGATCACGGTAGTAAGCAACACAAATTTTGTCCCCGCGAGTAGATTTTCCAACGAATTGCTACTACAGTTTTGTATATTTTTTGAATATCTATATATATAAATGAGCTTGGTGATAAGTGATTGACTGACTGACTGACTGACTGACTCATCATCAACGCCCAGCCAAAACGGCTAAAGCTAGGAGCTTGAAATTTTACCAGTGGGTCACTGTTGATGCAAATGTGCGAGATAAGTCCGGGTTTAAGAAAATTCGTCCTGGAACCACAAAAAATAACAACAACAAAAATCCTTATTTTTCATTACTATTACGTACTTATTCACTTAGTTGGCCCTCTGCAAGACATGTGTAAAATTAACAATGCCATAACTTCTTGATATCGTAAGAGATCACACATAATTTCAAATTTTGTAGTTTACTTCTAGGCGCACTTATTTTATCGTAAACCACTAAATAATAGAAAGACAAGACATTTGTTATCTTCCATTGCAACAGATGTCGCAGTTGGTGATAATGGTGTATAAACATCAATTACGCAAATGAACAAATGAGTTGCTGTTGAAGACAACATTAGGGGAATAAATTCAGAAATCGGCCAGAAATAACAACAACAACTAAACTGACTTTTTGGTAATAACTAAATGTTTGCAAATCAATGAAAGTGCAATAGAATTGTGCATATTACCACGATTTATTTGCAATTAAGAATTTTATCGTATATGGAGATGTACAGTCATAACTATTAAATTTTCAATTTCAAAATCTCTAAGGTTGGGAAGTGGTGCTTCTAAAAGGAAATGGTTTGGAAAATTACCAATCATGTGTACGAAAAGTACTAAATTTAGTACAATTTAGATTTGGGTGAACGTAAAGAGCTGGAAACCTGAAATTTGGAATTAAGGTTACTGTTGTAGTGTAGGATTGAGATATGAGGGTAGTTTTGGAAATTCGTGCTTATGTGTACGAAAAGTACTAAATAGTACTAAATTTGGTACAATAGGGATTTGGGTGAACGGATAGAGCTGGAATCCTGATATTTGGAATTGAGATTACTGTTGGAGTGTAGGATTGAAGAACTTTTGGAAATTCGTACTTATATGTATGAGAAGTACTAAATGGTACTAAATTTGATACAATGGGGATTTGGGTGAACGGATAATAGCTGGAATCTCGAAATTTGGAATTGAGATTACTGGTGGGGTGTAGGATTGAGGTAGTTTTGAAAATTCGTACTTATGGGTACGAAAAGTACTAAATGGTGCTAAATTTAGTACAATTTGGATTTGAATGAACGGATAGAGCTGGAAACCTGAAATTTGGAATTAATATTACTGTTGAAGTGTAGGATTGAGATATGAAGGTGGTTTTGGAAATTAGTACTTATGTGTACGGAAAGTACTAAATGGAACTAAATTTTGTATAATGGGGATTTGGGTGAACGGATAGCGCTGGAATCTCTAAATTTGGAACTGAGATTACTGGTGGAGTTTAATATTGTGGAAGTTTTGGAAATTCGTACATAGGGTACGAAAAATACTAAATAGCACTAAATTTGGTACAGTTTCGATTTGGGTTAACGGATAGGGCTTGATTCCTCAAATTTGGACTGAGGATCACTGATGAAGAGTAAGAAAGATGCACCAAAGGGTTTTTGGAAACTTGAGTCTACGAAAAGTAATAATTGGTACTAAATTTAGTACAATTTGGATTTGAGTGAACGGATAGAGCTGGATTCCTGAAATTTGGAATTTATATTACTGTTGGAGTGTAGGACTGGGGAAGTTTTGGAAATTCTTACTTATGTGAATGAAAAGTACTAAATGGTACTAAATTTGGGACAATGGGGATTTGGGTAAACGGATATAGTTGGAATCTCGAAATTTGGAATTGAGATTACTGGTGGGGTGTAGAATTGAGGTAGTTTTGAAAAGTCGTACTTATGGGTACGAAAAGTACTAAATTTAGTACAATTTGGATTTGGGTGAACGTATGTATGTAGCTGGAAACCTGAAATTTGGAATTAAGATTACTGTGAAGTGTAGGACTGAGATATGAGGGTGGTTTTGGAAATTCGTACTTATGTGTTCGAAAAGTACTAAATTTGGTACAATAGGGATTCGAGTGAACGGACAGAGCTGGAATCCTGAAATTTGAAATTGAGATTACTGTTGGATCATAGGATTGGGGAAATTTTGGAAATTCGTATTTATGTGTACGAAAAGTACTAAATGGTACTAAATTTATTACAATTTGGATTTGGGTGAACGGATAGAACTGCAATCCTGAATTTTAAGTATCAAGGTTGGGAAATGGCGTTGAAATAAGGAAATGGTTTTGGAAGTTCGTATTTATGATTACGAGCAGTACTAAATTTGGATTTGGGTGAACGGATAGAGCTGGAATCCTAAAGTTTTGAATTAAGATTACTGTAGGGGTGTAGGATTGAGATAGTTTTAGAAATTCGTACCTTTGGGTACGAAAAGTACTAAATGGTACTAAATTTGGTACAATTTGGATTTGGATGAACGGATAAAGCTGGAATTCTGAAATTTGGAACTAAGATTACTGTCGGACAGTAGAATTTAGGTAGTTTTGGAAATTCGTACTTATGGGTACAGAAAGCACTAAATTCGGTACAATTTGAATTTTAGTAAACGGATAGTGTTGGAATTAGGAATTAAGATTACTGTAGGAGTGTAGTATTGAGGAAATTTTGAAAAGTCGTACGTGTGCGTACGAGAAGTACTAAATGGTACTAAATATGGTACAATGTGGAATTGGGTGAACGGGTAGAGCTGGAATCCTGAAATTTTTGTTTGGGAAAGAAATGGTACTAAATTTGATACAATTTGGATTCGGGTGAATTAATAGAGCTGGAATCCTGAAATTTGGAATTACGATTACAGTCGAAGAGTAGGATTCAGGTTGTTTTGAAAAAGCAAACTTATGGTTACGAAAAGCACTAAATGGTACTAAATTTAGTACAATTTGTATATAGGTGAACGGATAGCGGTGGAATCCTGCAATTTGAAAGTATGATTATTGTAGCCCTGTTGCGTTGAGGAAGTTTTGAAAATTGGTACGAAAATTCTAAATTGTTCTAAATTTAGTACAATTTTAATTTGGTTTAACGGATAGAGTTTGAATCCTGAAATTTGGAAGTAAGATTACTACTAAAGTGAAGGATTGAGGTAGTTTTGGAAAATCTTTCTTATGGGTACGAAGAGTTCGACTTGATACTAAGTTTGGTACAATTTGGAATTGGACGAACGGATACAGCTGGAATCTTGAGATTTGGAATTACTGTAATTATTATGGAATTTACTGTAATTATTTTGTATTAATGTCCGTGTATGGCTGAGATATGTCGTCGAAATACGTACCATAAGTATACGAAAATTACTTAATGGTACTCAATTTGTTTTTGGGTGTAGGGACAGTGCTGGAATTTTTATTTTTTGGAGTTAGGGTGTGTATTGGTGTGCAACGTTGATCTCGCTGTTAATGTGTAAGGGTGAGATACGGCTGATCTTTTTTAAAAACGAACTTAAGGGGTACGTACAGTACTAAGATAAAAATAAATATTGATTAAAATTGGTATTAGTGCGACCAAATTTTCAGTGTTTGTCATTTCCATATTATATATTGTTTATTTGTTTTTTTTTTATATCCTTTCCGCATACGAAGTAGCGGGCATTTTGCTAGTACGTTAATAAAGACGAGTTTAGTACTCCTTTAAACCATATCAATGATTAATATGTAATAGAGAGATAAAATAAAGCTTACTACTGCCGCACCGTTTATAGAAAACCACGGATATACCGAACAATTTGTCGTGATTACTTATTTTACTTGCAATGAAATTGTAAACAACAATATTTGTTTATATGTATTATTTATTTCCTCAAACCAAACTTCCACAATTTTAAGACTTTTTATTGAGAAGTAACCTAATAAAATCGCATAAATATCAAAAAACGGGCAAAATCGGGTTTTGAAACCTAGAAGACTTACAGTAATGTGTTCTAGGTGGCAAAATTACGGCCAATTTAGTATAAGTCTATATGAAGTGAGTTTACGAAAAATAAAATATTTATTTCTGACTTTTTGTGTTTTTGGTTTATTATATATTAAAAAAATTCCTCTCGCAATTGCCAATATATAAATATATTTATATTTGGTTTATTTTTCCGCGGTTTTAAATACATTGAAATATGCCTTACAATATATATTTTTTTTTAGTTCTTCTTCGAAATTCTCACTTCCAAATTCTCACTTTGACCGCAATTTAAAAAGCGATAATGACGCTATTTTGAAAAATATCATTCATATTAATAAAGAATGGTCATCAGTTTTCAAGATATAACATATCAAAAAAAAGTGGTCGTGGTTGGGTATTTTTTGTCCAAATATGTACCAAGGGTCAGAGACCCGACTCCACTGTCTCCTATAATTAATGCTAATGTATGTACCTACGGTCAGAGACCCGACCCCCTTGTCTCACAAAATTAATGCTCAAACTGATATAGTTATATGTTATGTATATATGGCGTTTAAACATTTCATCAAAATATCTGCGCAAATCGACTATTGATTCTATGTATACTAATACTTCGATTTGCGTTGTCTTTAATTGTGTTAACAAAAAATTGTAGATTTTGTTTCGATTTGCGGTAATGATTCAATTTGCGTTATAAAAAACATATCGATTTGTCCAAAACGAGTGAATTGTATTTAGATGTGATGGAAACCGCGTCGAATTTCAACTCCCGGTCGTTTCATTAAATTCCCACAAAAAATCGGACTTGTGATCCCTAATCTTCAGCTGAAAGCGTCATAAAAGATTTTCAGTTGTGGCGAAGGAAAATGCCGATATAAAATTTAATGGAAAATAAAATAATTGTGAGTTCTTATTTAAATTGGCCTATATGAGAGCTTAGTAAGGAAATTCTTGTGCTATTACGTGATGAGAACTACAAAAAATGCATAACAACATCTTAATCGACTGTCTTCACCTATTTTGGAAAAAGCAGATGTTTACAATTAGATTTTTGTTGGTTCTGTGTCTTTTTTTATCAAAATATCAAATATTTTGTTAACAAAATATGCCAAAAAATAAGGAAAATAAATATTAATTTATCTTTTCAAACTTTTCTTCAATTTTTTTTCTGCTAAAAAAATCTCTCAAAATTCTTTACACTAATACCTCGATTTGCGTTGTTTTGGTATTTAAGCAAAAAACATGGAACAACTCTAGTTTAGTAAAAACTCTCCGTTTTTTTTTTTTTTTTTTTTTGAGGTAGATATTGTTTCCAGAGGTAGATATTGTTGCGCTAATCATGTTAATGTTAGCCCATTTTCGACTTTTTGAGGGTTTTATGGAAAAATCCGGGTCCGAAAATCAGTTTTTGGGTTATATCACCTGACTACCTGAAAATAACCCCATCATATGACCACTTTTTGGATAGGTATTTCCATAAGCTTTCCATTTTGTATCGGTTCAGTAGAGCCGGGTACAACCCGGGTTTTGTACCCGGACTTTCGGGTCCGCCCCCAAGAAAAATATACATTTCCGTGATCAGCGCAACAATATCTACCTCTGAAAAAAAAATGCAGAAAAATCAGAGAGTTTTTACTAAACTAGAGTTAAGCCCAAAAAATAATAGATTTTTTACGTTATTAAAAACTAATATTTGTGGTTTGAATTTTGTGAAGAGATTGTTCAAAGCATGTCGAAATATTTGTTTTGAGAAAAATAAACGATTATCGGATTGCATCACATGTTTTTTATCTCATAGAACAAAATGGAATATGATATCGATAACAATTCGGTTAACAAAATATGCCAATAAATAAGGAAATAAATGTTAATTTATCTTGTTGTATGATTTTTATTTGACCTTTGATCTTTAAATTTCTTCTTAAGTTTTTTGTTTGGCTCTAGGTCATTTTGTGATTTTGTTTTATATCTTTATTTGCATCACACCTACAGTCGTTTTTGACTCGTTTTGCGCTCGAAATCGATACACAAAAACATGATCAAACAATATTTATAAAAATAGCTCTGAAAATTTTTTAGGTAAGTCCTGACAAAATAGTTTAAGTCGAAAAAACTCCATCTGATACCTCAATGGTTGTTGTTCCAGCTTATTTCTATGTTAACTATACGAGTAGATGTTTATGGACTCGATGACATTAAAAACTTTCCAAGAACTATGTAGTCCGGTCAAAATAGACATTGAAATAGCAAAAATTCCCACAGAGCTGAATTTTGGTGGAGAGCTAGGGTTTGCCATTAGAAGCAACGTCCTAAAAGTCCCCATCGATCCCATGTGTGCAAAAAAAATTATTCGGGGTCAAAGGTCAAATTTTAAGGGTTTTTAGGTTTTCGGATTTATTTTTTGAAAACGGTTGATCTAATCAAAAAGTGACTAAAGTAAATATTGTAGACAAGAAAATTATCTACAAGTTTGACTTTTATAATTTTTTTCCTAGGAGGAACCATTCTTGAGATATAGCTGTTCTAAAAAACACATGATTTTTATGCACTTATAAGGGAAATATGAACATATTCAGACGAACCGGCTAAAATAAGGGAAGTAATCGGGTCTGTCCCCCAAAAAATATATATTTTCTTGAAGAGCGAAATTATAGCTATCTTCTAAAAAAATCCAATAAAATCGGAGCGAAAATAGCCCATTTAACCCACATGTATAATCGAAAGCCCAACGGGAACGACCCCAACGAAAACTCTCCGATTTTTTTCAAGTTTTGTCCGAAGGTAGGGTTTGTTGCGCTGATTACGGAAATGTATAATTTTCAACGGTTGCGGATCCGGTTCGCCGGTTATTCGCCCCGAAAGGCCAAATTTAAAAACCGGATTAGATCCGGTTCTACTGAACCGATTACTGCAAAGGGGATATCGTTTGAAAGCTTACGGAAGTATCTAACACGTAGTGTCGTTAGTTTAACCGGTTCTCCTCATAATGTACTTACGCGGCTAATTCTTTATTTGACCTTTAGATCGCGATATCTCGAAAATGGTAAGTCTTTTTTAAGAATCATAAAGACCACTCTTGTAGACAATTATTGAATCTACAACTTTTACTTTAGCCGGCTTTTGCTAAGTCTTACCGTTTTTGAGAAAAATTAAAAAAACTGAATAATGCCTCCAAAAATGACCTTTGACCCCGAATAACTTGTTTTGCACACATTGGATCGATGGGGACTTTTAGGACGTTGCTTCTAATGGCTAACCCTAGCTCTCCACCAAAATTCAGTTTTGTCGGAATTTTTGCTATTTCCCCCTTATACGCATGTCTATTTTGACCGGACTAATGCCCAAAGGCCAGGGTTTAAAAGCCAGAATCTAAAAACATTAGCATTAACTGGACACTTCAACTGCTACACAATATTAACACACGGCTAAATAAGCAACCGAACGCATATTTATTTTTGTACATTTTTGCGTATTTCGTTTTTCCGCCTAATCTTTTTTGCGTTAGGCATAATCGACAACCACGCTACATATTTAGCAGTCGGCTGACCATTCGTAATTACGAATTAGCATCGGAGGGTGCAATTTTGTTTCTTCAAAATAGTCTGGCTTAATACCATCGTTGTTGTTTTATTATTTTAAAACAACTAATTTATTAGTGCTACTCACTTGATGAGACCGACTCCTAATCTCATCACTAAATTTAACCTAAGGAAACCGAAGAAAGGAAAACGCGCGCGAACGATGTTGTTCGCTTCGCTGCTTTAGAGAGACTCTTCTTTATTTACATTCTACCTTAAAACTAAATCTTATAATCTAACAATAACACACATACACATACATTCCGTTTGGACGCACATTAGAAATGCACGCTGCATCTATAAATACATTATGACGCCGTGCACACACACGTTGCGCCGATAATGGAAAATACATATTTTATTATCGACCCTTCGCTATCTTTACTATTTTGGGTACGACATTTGTTCCATTATTTATGGCCGACAGTTGATTATTTTTAGACATAGATTCTTAGACGACATGCTTACAAAGAAATCTACCTGACTCTATTTACACAGAAAAGAGTCTTCTACAAAATTCACCATCACTACTCACTCACTCACTCACAGCGAAGTCAAACTTATGAAAATGCATAACTTTTGTTTTCTGGAAAACAAGTAAAAAGGTATCAGTCGAATTCAGTCTGTGTGAGTTGAGACATTTATCTACAGACAGATCGAATACGGGCTACGAGGGCGGTTCGGAAACTTCTTAGCCTATCAATGAAAGAGAATAGTTAGTTTTTCAAAAATATTTTAATTTTTCAATATAATCTCCTGAAACTTCAATACACTTAGTCCAACGCTTTTCTAGCAATTCTATCCCTTGATTAAAATAGTTTTCCTCATGGTCTTCAAAATAGTGGTTTACAACTGTAATTGCATCTTTACTTGAGGTAAAACGCTTGCCAGCAAGGAATTTTTTTAGATTTGGGAAGAAGTAAAAGTCACTGGGAGCTAAATCAGGAGAATAAGGTGGGTGGTCAAGCAACTCGTACTTTAATTCGTTGATTTTAGCCATTGTTAAAACACTCTTGTGCGCTGGTGCGTTGTCTTGATGAAAAATTATTTTTTTTTTTTTGTTGTAAGCCAGGACGTTTTTCTCGAATTTGTACATTTAATTAATCCAAAAGATTGCAATAGTACTCTGAATTTATTGTTTTACCCTTTTGCAGATAGTCGATCAATAAAATACCTTTGAAGTCCCAAAAAACCGTTGCCATAACCTTACCAGCCGATTGAATTGTTTTTGCCTTCTTTGGGGCACTTTCTCCAGCTTCAGTCCATTGTTTGGATTGTTCTTTTGTCTCTAGAGTATAGTGGTGGATCCATGTCTCATCAACAGTTATAAAACGACGCTTAAAATCCATTTTATTTCGCTTAAAACGATCCAAACAAGCTTGAGAAATGTTTATTCTTATGCGTTTTTGATCGACTGTTAACAAATGCGGCACCCATCTTGCAGAAAGCTTTTTCATCTGTAGTTCTTCATGCAAAATTAAATGGACTCGATCATTTGAGATGCCCATGATATTAGCAATTTCACGCACTTTTATTCGTCGATCATTTAATACCATATCATGCACTTTGGCTATAATTTCTGTTGTTGTTGCTGTTTTTGGACGTCCACTACGTGGTTCATCTTCAATGCTTGTACGACCACGTATAAATTCAGCAACCCAATTTTTTACTGTTGCATATGAAGGAGCACTTTCACCTAACACATTCACCATATCATTATGAATTTCTTGTCCCGATAAACCATTTTTATGTAAATATTTAATGACAGCACGCATTTCTAATTTTTTCATTGTAAAAAAATTGCGGATGCGTCTTTTTTGAACACCTGTTTCTATATGAAGGAGTTGCCAGATCGAAACAAAATTTAACATGTGTTCATAACAGAGATGAAAGTTTCCAAAACACTTAACTTTTTTCTGTTTATATCGCGCTTTTTGTGCTAGGCTAAGACGTTTCCAAACTGCCCTCGTACATAACCAAAATATTTTTCGATTCATTTATGATATTCATACTTATCCTAACTGAATTTAGTTCATTTTTGATTAAAAATACTTTATATTACTTATTTTATGCACGCGCATATGAATTGTTTGGTAAGTATGTAAGTATATCTATTAATGTTTATAGAGATCGTGTTGCTCTTTTTGGAGTTCTAATAGTTTTTGTTCAAAAAGTTTTTTCATGAAAGTGTTTTTGTACTGTCCTATTATGTATAAGTTGCTCAGCTCCTTGCCTTTTAAACTCCATAGTTTGTTATTTTATATTATCGTTTATCTTATCAAAGGCCCTATACATAGGTTTAGTATTTCACTCTAAATTTTTCCCCTCCTTGGTCTCCTCTATTGTGGTTTGCAATTCTTCTTACAATGTATTCAGCGTTTCTTCAGACATGAATGTTTTCACCGATTTTTGCATGTCATTTGGTTTACTTTTTCTTTTTCTGGAGCCAGTAGAAGTTGATGGAAGTTTTTTTTTTACTGTGTTCTCGGTATCACTCATATCTGAAGATGTGACCGCACGTTCTTTTTCTGCTTCTACACTTTGAAATACAAAGGTCCCACTATTTTCTATTCCATCCACCACAATCCACAAAGCCTGACCAAGCAATCGTCTTTGCTGGATATGTACGTTTGGCTATATGGACCACCTCCTGTTGTACGTAGCCAATTTCCGTTTAATTGTTGATTTTTTGTCAATCCAAACCGCATCTGTTCATTTAATAGGCGACCCAACGCTATTAAGATTGTCAGCAAGAGTTTGCGACAGATTCTCGTTCTCCGTTCTGTCTCCTTTAGCAAACTCTTTGGCGAAATAGGGATGCTTTTCCATATAATCTATTAAGATATCCTCTTCTTGCTGGTTTATATGCTTTCCCCTAAACAAATAAAGGTTTTTTTGAAATTTTGCCTGTTGGGCGAAGATCATTTTTAATTATTTTTATAAAAAACACATTTGCATTTGAAAAACCAAAAGTTCTAGGACAGATAGGCCATTCCACAGTCGATATGTCTGAAGAGCTGCTCAACTAACAGCGAAACCAGGTCACATAATGTGGTGACTGTGTGTTCGAGTCCTTGGCTTTCCTTTTTCACTTGCAAAAACATTTCGATCATCAAGCTTAACTCTAAACGAGAAAATTTATAAAAATAATTAAAAATGATGAAAAACAGGCTGAGCCCGGCTGGGATTTGAACCGACGTCCGTGAAAACATAAGAAAAAAATGTTGTCACGGCGTGTTAGCGTTCAAAGCCAAAACTCATAACTTCAAAGGCAGGGCAAAAAAGCGTTTGTCATGGAGAAACATACAATTCAACGGTCAAATATCCGTTATTGTATAAAAACACATTTGCATTTGAAAAAACCAAAAGTTCTAGGACAGAGAAGCCATTCCACAGTCGATATGTCTGAAGAGCTGCTCAACTAACAGCGAAACCAGGTCACATAATTTGGTGATTGTGTGGGTTCGAGTCCTTTTAACGTTTTTTAATATGGAAAATACGTGGAAGGGCATGCTAATTAAGATTGTGATAAAGAATTAAAAAAAGTTAGATGTGACAAGAAATTGTAGGTGTAGACATGTAATGTATTTTTTGTGTAGTTTGTATAGTAGTTTTGGAATAGAACTCTCGGTATCGCGACGTATCCGCGGAACTATATATATGTGGTAGCAGGTATTAGTGAGTACTATGTATATGTGTAAAAAATGTATCTGCGTATGACCGCGAAAACTGATAGAAACCCATTAATAGATATCGTGACACTTAAAAATTTGGATTTTTTTTAAATATTGGGCTGGGAGTGGGACTTGTCAATATGACACAAATTGGCAAATTTGATAGTAGACAGGCCTGAAGAATTTTCTTTATATATACAGATATATTTATCTGATCGATCAGAATCAAATTTTCTGTATGTGATTCTTTAAGAACAGGACTTACCGTATCAAATTTTAGAGCGATCCGATGTAAAATGTGACCTTTTTGCGGCTTAAATATAAAATCGGATCCAATCATATGAAACATATATATCTATATCTGAACCGATTCCTACCAAATTTTGCAGATTTATTTTTTGCTCCTTATAAACATAAAAACGAAATTTGAAAGGTTCAGCTGCTTCCAGTGACTTGTTGCCTCAAAAACCTGTCACTGGGCCCAAGTGTATTGTTAGAACGCAACAAAAGCTATTTTCATGTTGGAACGTTTGTTGAGCAGCCTATGCCAATGTCTGATATCCCTGTATAAATATAAAGTTCATAATTTGAATATAATTTGCCGATTTCAGTTAGAAACACAAAAAATTCGGATGAAACAAAGTCGTGTTGACCAGTGTAATCCACCACAAGTGTATACAACAATTATGGTAATCCTATACACCCACAATTCAAGCGAATGTGGTTTTAAATATTTGTTGATACAAATGCTATGTAAATGATATTATTAGCATATAACAAGTAAGAACGGGACACGTGGACAAAAATCGAAAAATGTATTGCGATTCTCTAATGCCCGTAATTTCTAGCCCTAGGTAACTAGGTAGGTAGCTACCTATTAGTTATCTTTACCTACGCGTTTGGTAATTTCTACGTGCCATTTACCGAGGCGTGTAAATTTTGAAAACATGTGGTAACATTGGTGATTTTCATTCGTGATTTCGTAAAAATATTGCCACATATAAGTGTTTTACAATTTTTAACACATTGGCAAGGATCAACCAGGCAAAATCCTTGGTGTAAGTAACACGGCCGTTTTCGACCCGATAACGTTACCTATGGATTGAAATTATGAAATTGTGCTTACAAGGGGGATACCTATGAACTCATAGATAACTACGCGTAGAAATTAGGGCATAATATGAAAGAATTTTGTCGATATGTGCATCCGTAATGAAGTTATAGCTCTTTAAATATAAAAAAAATTCCCCGGTAATCTAAAGAGATAATCATATGAAAATTAGGCGACGTTTTAAATAACAATTTCCGAAAATTTTGTTGATAATATTAAAAGTTTCGGATGGGGATTTGATGGGTGGGCGATAATATTGTATTAATAATTTTAATACAATAAGTTTACTTCAACTAGACATGGGCAAAGTACCGATATCAAGAATTAAAAATTTAAATTTTATAAACAATATATAAATTCTTAATATTTCATAGAGTAGATCTTTGGATTGCCACCTTGGATCTTAGTTTCCGTTAATTGGACATCTCTACCGAAGCGAAATGTCTACAACCGTTCTGCCCATCCCTGCATCTGAGATATATCAATATTTTAATGAATATTTTAAACTATACCTTTTATCTTCCTTTTAAAATAGAAGGAGTTGGCCTGGGTTGATGCATTTTTGTACCAGTACTTATGATGGCATAGGAATGAAAAATTCCAAGTTAGTTAGTTTATAATTATAAATATTTTTTGTAAAAGTTTATCACATCTGACGAAGGATTTGTGTAAATTGTTATGGTGGTTCTATCCTTTAAAACATGCTAATATTTTGACGGTATTTGTAGGCAAATAATGGTTGGTTCCATTCAGATGAACCAGAGTGTATATTAAATTTGAAGGCAGATATATATGAGGGCTATATCCAATCTTTACCGGTTTTTGTGAAAATCTGTAGCCTAAGAAAATATAACGTATTAAGGTTGAAGGCTACTCGATCAAAATTGACCGAGTTATGGAAAAATCGGGAAAGATATACGTATATGAGGGCTATATCCAAATCTGGACCGATTTTTGTGAAAATCAGTCAACATACTCAGGGGCCTGAGAGAATATCACAATTAAAATTGACCGTGTTAAAAATATATATGGGGGCTATATCCAAATCTGAAATTTTTCATTCTTATGCCATCATAAGTACTTGTGAAAAAATCCATCAACCTATGTCAACTCCTACTATTTATGTCCACTTTTGTATGGAAACGGCAACACGGAGCAGCGTTAAGTTCGGCCGGGTCGAAATTTTTATACCCTACACCACCACTGTATTGATGTAAATATTGTAGTATCATAGTACACATTGACTAGTATCATCGCATCATTTCTCTTTATATCCCGTTTGCACTTAACCGGATTTAATAAACCGACTGGGTTTCAAATGCCAATTCTATAGCGCAAGCGTCAAAAATATCCTCATAAAGAAGATTAACCCGGCAAGAAGCTCTAATGCAAACGCCGTTTAAGTCTATAGTGTAAACATACCTCGTTTATATAATATTGTGTAAACATACCTTAGTCTATAAGATAATGTTAACGTACCTAAACGTACGATAACACTTGCCCCCTACCCAATCTTTATTTCCTTAATACCTTGTTAGGGGCCAGAGGCGAATTTTCAGGAAATCGCTCTAGAGGCCAAAATTATTTTCATTGTTGTGTCTAAAAAACGAATCCTACAAAAATTTTTGAAAATTCGCCTTTGGCCCCTATACAAGGTATTATGGAAATAAAGATTGGCCAGGGGGCAAGGGTTATCGTGAACCGATCATCATACATTTTTTTTAGCCACAATAATGAACTGGTACAGTTACAAAGAAAATTGACCTTTGGTCCCATACAAATTACTATGGAAACAAAGATCCCTCTGTGGGCATGGGTTAGCGTTAACCGATCGCCATAAAATTTCACATATAAGGTTTTTGGATCAAATGGGAAAATTTAGGAGGTATGCGTTTCAAAAAAAATTTTGTAATTTTTTGGGCCGCCCTAGTGGCCACTCAAGAATTGGTTATTAATTGTTGACTCTCGCGGGTGTGTTGTGTGGAAATTTACGGTTCACCAATGACCACGAAAAATGGGGGGGGGGAAACATTTTTGAACGAACCACGCATCAATCGCAACTGTGATACACGCTAAGAATAATAAATATAAATCAACGGCATAACCAATAAAAAGAATACTAAATCAAACAACTAGAGTGTTTTACTAAACTCACCGGCTAACTAATACGTTAATGCCCGTAATTTCAACGTCTGGGTAAACGGGTAGTTAGTTACCTATTAGTTATATTTACCTACGCGTTTGGTAATTTCTACATGCCATTTACCGAGGCGTGTACATTTTGAAATCATGTGGTAATATTGGTGATTTTCATTCATGACTTCGCAAAATCATTGCCACATAGAAGTGTTTTACAACTTTTAACACCTTGGCAACAATTAACCAGGTAAAATCCTTGGTGTAAGTAACACGGCCGTTTTTAACTCGGTAACGTTACCTATGCGTTGAAATTATAAAATGTTGCTTACACGGGAGATATCTGTGAACTCATAGATAGCTACGTGTTGAAATTACGGGCATAAGTATAATCCCTTGGAGGAGAACAATATCTTAACTGATGATAATCACTTTATACTGATAAATTTCTGTGTGGAGGTTTTCGAACCATTGAGATTCCAAAATACTAAGTTACATCCAATTCAGAAGGAAAATTTAGCAACACTCTTTAAAAGAGCTCATCCTTGTTCTTTCTATCCTCCGACTGAAACCCAATACCAAATTACGGCAATCTCGGTTCGAAAAGTTAGCAAAATCCTCTCGAAATACATCAAACTGCGCAATACCGGTCCACGGGGGTTATGATAAAACCTACATATATACGTTTTTTATATTTTGGGAACGCAAAATTCCAATTACCAACAAATTCGGTAGGAAAATGTGACTAACCCCATGTTTTTGTAACTACAGTCGGACCTCGATTATCCGTGATGGTCGGGACCGAAGGCATTACGGATAATCGATTTTCCCGGATAATGAAGGCAATGCTTTTAAGCAGTTTTTGAACATTATATGTGTGTCTTTTTACTTACTAAATGTTGCTGAAACATTTTTTTCAGCAACTTTTCCTTTATACAACTGTCAAAATTTGAAACATTTGTAATAATTATTACTAATTATCACGTAAAAAGACACAGCTATTCTTAATTAAAAATGACCTAATATTGTACAATAATATGAAAATCTGCAATTTTTATTAAATTTTTTACGGTAATCCACCAAATTTTAGAAGGATAAATAAATATCATCATCATCATATTCATCTGAATTGACTTTGTCCCATGGTTTTTGTGATACCATAAATACACAAATTGTGTAATACGGGAGAATTTCCAGTTTTCGTTTATTTACCTTTTGTTTGCTTAATCAGATTAATTGGAAAGTGTGTTTTTACTCCCGGGTAATGAAGTTTAAACGAAAAATAGAAGAAATGGAAAAAAGTCCAACATTTCTTTTCTATCACGGATAATGGAGGTTCCCGTATAATCGATTCACGTTTTTATTATAGCCTTTTGTAGGGTTAGGCGATGTTTATATTATGGCCTTTTGCAGGGTTAACCTTCCTAATGAGGATTTATTTGAAGTATACGCAAAGGAATTGACATTTGAAACCCAGTGGGTTTGTTAAATCCAAAAGTACTATACAATCTTCAAATGCTGTCCGATTTTTTGCAAGGATTGTTTTGTACCTGTTATTATGTTTTGTAACTATGTAACAAAATATCGAAAATACGTGAGTGTCGTCCTATGGGTGCCTATACCGACATATTTCTGGTGGAATGTTTATACCCCCAAAGAAGACTAAATACTAAATGTCAGCCATTTCGGTGGGATGTTGAGGCCACAACCTTCAAAGTACCGAAAATCGGGCTATACTAGGTGGAAAGTTTTATACCCCAATGAAGGCTAAATCCAAATGTTCGGGATATATATTGAGGCTAAAACCTTAAAAAACCGAAAATCGGGAAGTACCGTTTCATGGAGGATATATGAAGACGTGGACCTATACGGACAAATGTTGGTTGGAAAGTTTTGTACTCCCAACGAAGTCTTATTACCAAATTTCAGCCATTTTAGTGAGATAATGAGGCTAATACCTCCAAAACACCGATAATTGGGAGGTACCGTTCTATGGTGGCAATGTCAAAACGTGGAGGGTATAAAAAAATTGACCATTTACGAAAAACTTAACTAAAAATATTATAAATTCATTCCTATATTTTTTTTCTTGACTCTGTCGTCTCATTATGCGAATGATTCATAGAATTTTATTTCTCTATTTTTTGGTAAATAAATTTCATAATCTTCCATGCCTTCATTGTCTACAAATATAACAATAGCTTCCATTTGATCCAAAAACCTTATATATGCAATTTTATGGCGATCGGTTTCGGTTGGCCCGTGCCAACCTAGCAAATTTTGTTTCCATAGTAATTTGTACGGGGCCAAAGACAGATTTTCACAAAAATTCTCTAAATTATGGTCCGATCGATGAAAAAACATTACCAGTTCATTTATTATTGTGGCTCAAAAACGATTTCTACAAAAATTTTTGAAACCCGGCTGCCATAAAATGTCATATATAAGGCTTTTGGATCAAATGGAAAAATTTGGGAGTAGGAAGTAAAAAAAGAAATTTTGTTTTTTTGGGTCTCCTTGAAGCTTATTATTTTTTCACTTACACCTCGAGATGTCAGAAAATGCATTCCATTTGCTACTTGATACATGAATGACGTCAAATCTCCTGACGTTAATGTATTTGATTTTCCGTGAGTGTTTCCATAGTTTCTGAAAAGAAAAACAAATATAAAAACTAAGGGCAACCACAAGATATAATAAACATAAATAAATAATATAAATTAAAATTAACAAATAAGTATTATGGCCGGAAGGGGCGACCATCCAACATTTCACACTCTTACACACGTCGTTATTTGCATAAAACACACATTCAAAAACCAACAAATATTTTCAAAATGTGCTAATATATTCCTATATTCCAACATCTTCTGAAGTAATGGAAGTTAAAGTCTTCCAACGAAGACCTTATGAGCACCGTCACCAAGTGCGAAGTTCCATACGCCATTTTTTACTTTTTGAGATACATGTGCTTTCTAGGGTTTTACGGTATGCTCTTTCGGAATTTTCGGCTTTCTACTATCTGCTCTAGTTTCCGAGATATCTATGCTTCGACGCAAAAGCCCAACCTTTTTCAGCTATAAAATTTAAAATTTTTGATTTAGAAGTTTTTAATTTATTGAGGAAAAGATGGAAATTTGTTGTCAATTTGATCCATATTGTTACGAATCTAACTGATTGATTTAAGTTAATTTAGACGAATTTCTATTAATCTATGAACATTTACTTTATTTGAATCAAATTTACAACAACAATTCCTCTATTACAGGGTCGAGCTTCTTTGCTTAGACCGTATAGTGAGGGCGCCCACTGAGTTGTTTTTGCATTTGCTTCTCTCTCTCACGTATAGTGTAAATGAATGAAAACAAACAAAAACATAATGTGGTTGTTGTTTTTTTTCACTCATACGTTCATACATGTCTTCGCTTTGGTTGTATTTCTGTGGTCGTCGCTGCTCTATAACATCGATGCTCAAAATAAAAAAGAGAGTAAAGTAGTGAGAGAATCACAAGAAAATGTGTATCAACATTTAGTGGTTGCTAGACCTGTGACCAGTAAACATGTGACGGGTGTGTGCGGTTTTGTTCAGTGTCCCCACTAAAATTATGCGTATATCCATGCACATGTTTACTTGTCGGCTGCTCAACGACGACTGATTGTTATTCTCACATACGTTAACGTATATGGATGATCTTGGCTGCTCTATAAGAATTCCAATCACTACTTTTCAATATTTGCTTTGATATTGTTATTGTTGTACGCTTTCAGTTCTCTCTCTCTTATTTTGGTTTTGATTATTCAGTTATTTTACAATTATGACGTCATTGTAAACCCTCGTGCTCCCTCGTATTTGTTTACCGCTGCCGCATTGATGCGTTGTTTACATTAATTCGTCTGTTTGTATACGAGTATGTGTATCTGGTTTTCGTTTGAACATTAGAGAACCTCCCAGATGAGGGGTGCTGGAACAGTCTATGCCAGGCACGCGCTTCTTTGCATGACGATATGTATAGTGAGGGCGCCCACAGAGTTGTTTTTGCATTTGCTTCTCTCTCTCATGTGCAGTATACGTGTACACAAACAAACGATGAACATCATGTGCTTGTTGTTTTTTTTTTCACATGCATACACACATGCTTTAGTATTGATGGAAATATTATGGGCGACACTGGTCTATGCATACGCAAGCGGGTATAAACACGGGTGTGCAGCGGGTGAGAGTTTAGTTTTGAATTTTATCGCGACTAGTAAAGAAGTAACTGAATAGAGTAAAGCTGTGTGCTTATTATTTACTAGAGTTAGTTGTGTGTCAGTAGAGAAATAAAGTCTTGTGTGAATAAGTGAATAACGTCAATAAAGCGCTGTGGAATCGTAATGCAAAACGAACCCTATTTTATTTCGTAACTTTTATATTCCAATAGGTGCCCGGACATAACTCCCACGGACATAACTCCCAAAATGATTTTGGGCGTTATGTCCGCTGCGCTTTGCGGACATAACTCCCGAAATTCGTTGGGAGTTATGTCCGTGAAACGAAGCGGACATAACACCCAAAAAAATTGCGGACATAACTCCCAACGTTTTTTTCTTAATTTATAAATTATTTCTTTGCTTAATTTTGAAATTTATAGTTATACATTTTTTTTAAATTTTAAAGTAAAAGTTAGAATGTAAGCGAGAGATACTTGTGAGAGTGAGAGAGATACTTTGCACTGAGCGGACGTGTTTTTATTAAGCTCCGTCTAAAAAATATATTTCGCGGTCATTACGAACATTAAAGTTTAGTGAAAGTGATCAATACACAATTTAAACAACGCTTTTTTGAATTATTCAATTAGAACTTCAATTCGATGTTGAAAAGCATAAACATTTTAAGAAAAAAGATTGTTATTGTGATCGTTTGTTTAGTGGATGCATGAAAAATAAATAAAAATACCAAAGGAAACAATGCAATTGAGAGAGTGAGAGTGTTATTGAAAATAAACGTCAAATTAATTGGATAATGTTCTAAAATGAGATTAAATCTAAAAATGTTAAATTAATGTTAAAAATAAAAAAAAGCTTTTTTTTTATTACCCCAAATCCCTAAAAATATTGCTTGAAATACGCTTTGAAAATTATAAACTGTGGTGAATTTAATCAGCCTAAAAGTATACTCTAAAATCTTCTTAAATTTGAAAGCTAATACACACATATCAATATTTAAACCGGAAATTGCACACTGAAATAATATAAACATGCCATCCACTACGGGACGAAGAAGTGTAAAACACAAAAAGATTTTATGTGGCCAGTGTAAGCTGGAAGTGGTTGAAAATAAAGACGATTTTATAGAATGCGATAATAGTTCGAAAATATATCATGCGAGATGTGAAAAAATTGATAAGAAACGATTCGAGCATTTACTGAAAAATAAAGATGAGGAGTTTTTATGCCAGTTTTGTAGTGGAGTTAATAAATCCAACATTGAAAAACAATTACATCGCATGGAAGAAAAGCTTAATAACATAGATCGTCTGATGGAATCGGTTGAGTTCATGTCTTCTAAATTTGAAAATTTGATGAAGAATACATTCGAAAATAGTAAAAGAATTGAGAATGTTGAAAAAGAAAATATAAAGCTTAAAGGTGAAGTAAAAACACTCCAGGAAACGGTGAAAATGTTGAACGACCATCGTGTGAAAAAAGACTGTATAATTAATGGAATATCAGTTCAAGAAAACAAGAATGCAGTAGAAACTGTAATTGAAATATCAGAAACAGTTGGTGTTGAAATCAGTGAAAGCAATATTGATGAAGCTTATTTTTTAAAGAAAAACAATTCAAATAATAAAAAGCAATCCTTAATAGTGAAATTCAACACAAAGTCAACGAAAGATAAACTTATGGAAGCTAAAAATAAATTAAAAAATAATTATAATACTAAGCAAGTGTATATAAATGATTTACTGAGCAAAGAATCACTAGAACTGTTTAATTACGCTAAATCCCTAAAAACCGTTGGATACAATTATATTTTCACGAAGGGAAGCAGGATATTTGTAAAGAAAAGTGCCATAAATAAGCCGAAGATTATACACACGAAAGAGGATGTTGATGAAATTTTACTTGAAGCTACTACAACCAACCTACGAAGTAGAAGATCCATGAGACTTTTGCATGCCTCTGATGATGATACAGATGACAACGATGGACAAGCCGCATTTGTATCGCCAGATCAAAGAAACTAATTCAAATTATTATCCCGTATATGTATTATTATGTTTTTAATAATTTCAATCAATAATAATGATTAACCAAAACTATTTTGAAAATTCTGATTCATTTTCTGAAAGTTTAATACTAAATGGTGAATATAATTTCAATATTTTATCTGTAAACATCAGAAGTATTTCGTCGATTAGTAAATTTAACAAATTCAAATTACTAATATCAGAGTTTCCTGTTTTACCAAATGTGATAGCCATTCAGGAAACATGGTTTCACAGTAACCAAATTCAGTTGTATAATCTTCCTGGATATAACTCAATTCACTGTTGTCGAAAAGACGGATATGGTGGAGTGTCATTTTATGTACGCAGTAATATATCATATGTTGTAGATCTTTGTGAGAGTAAAGCATACGTCGAAGCCATACGAATATCGTTAGATAATTTTGTAATAAATGGAGTTCCTCTAAAAATTACTACGTTCTATCGCTCGCCGAAATGTAATACGACTTCATTCCTAACATATCTTGAAAACGAATTGTGTGGTTGCTGTCGTACAGCATCAATAGTTATTGGGGATGCTAATATTGATTTGCTTGAAGCTAGTGGGTTTTCAGACATATTCTCGACTTTATCTTCAGTAGACTATGAGTCATGCCACACATTGGTAACACGTCCAGTAAGCAGAAAGTCAATAGATCATGTCTACAGTAACGAATCAAGAATATTGAATGTCAGCTCAATAGAATGCGAGTTATCAGATCATAATATTGTATGGTGCAGTTTAAGAAGTAATATTCGAAGTAGCGAAGTGACCACTAAATCCATCAAACAGTATAATTATAATAACATAGCCGCAAGTATTCAAAATTATGCTGCAAATTTCACTTGTCTAGGAAATCCTTCTTCTGATATGGAACGTTTTGTAACTACAATTACTGAAATTGTTAATGAAAACACTACAGATAAAGAACTTAAGGTACTATCAAAAACCCTGTTAACGCCTTGGGAAAATAAGAACCTACAAGCACTAAGAGCTTTTAAAGCAAAACTTTTGGCAAAGAGGAAACGAATTGGAAGAGATGCGAACAATGAATATACGTTGAGGAACGTTAGCCGAATAATAAAAATTGCTAGTCGCATGAGTATGAATTCATATTTAAGCAATAATGTTGAAAATTTTAACCAAAATCCACGCAAATGCTGGCAATTTTTGAACGAATGCTTGGGAAGGAAGCTCAATAAGGAGATACTATTAAGAAATGATATGGGAGAAGTTGTTGATGACAATGCTGTTAAAACGAACACTTTCAATGACTATTTTCTGGATATTCCAAGAATGTTAAGAAGTAAAATACCATACAACGTTGGAGACCACTTTAACGATTTGCATAGCATAACACAATGTCCATCAAGTTTTTGTTTATATTATGTCAATAGATCGGAGATTGATAGTTTAATAGCAAATATAGATCCTAGTAAAAGTCCTGGTCATGACAGAATTTCCGGCAAAGTGTTGATTGCTTCGAAGGACTATATTAGTGAGCACTTAACATCAATATTCAATAGTATGATAGACACATCAATTTAACCGGAGATTCTTAAAATATCTAAGATAACTCCTATTCCTAAGTCTGGGAATGCAAGCAAAGTTTGTGATTTCCGTCCAATAGCGTTACTATCATTATTTGATAAAATATATGAAAAAATAATATATCAACAGTTGTCGAACTTTTTGGAGGAGACGGGACAGATGTATGCAAGACAATATGGATTTAAAAAAAGAAGCGGCACTCAAGAAGCAATAGTAAATGTGGTAAACTTAATATGTGAGGGACTGGATTCGAATTTTGGTGGTGTCGGTGCAGTGTTTTACGATCTATCAAGAGCGTTTGATTTGGTCGATCATCAGATTCTGCTATCCAAGCTAGCACTTTATGGAATTCAAGGGAACGCGCTAAAACTAATAGCGAGTTATATTGCGAATTGAAAACAATATGTAGAAATCAACGGCATTAAAAGTGATATTGGTATTGTGGAGCATGGAGTACCGCAGGGCAGCGTATTGGGTCCCTTGTTATTCACAATTTATATAAATGACATATCTAATTTAGATCTATATGGAAAACTAATTATGTACGCAGACGATATTGCACTTCTGTATCCATATAATCACGAACTAGTGCTAAAATGTCAAATGGAGCATGATGCTAATCTTATCATGGAGTACTGTCGATTGAACAAACTTATAGTTAACTCTAATAAGACGAAAATTATAAGGTTTCGACCCCGCTGTTCACAACATGACGCAACATTTAATATAACAATTGCCGATACGATTATTTATGAGAGTCTATCTCTTAAGTATTTGGGAATATATATGCAACATAATCTAACATGGAATCTGCATATTGATGAGTTAAAAAATAAGATTGCTCCTGCTGTAGGAATTCTACATAAATTCAGACAAAAATTTGATACCAGAACCAAACTTTTATTATACAATGCATTAATACAAAGTCATCTAAACTACATGGCACTGGTCTATGCTCATAGGAAAACTGCGCAATTGAAATCGCTCCAAAGAGTACAGAACAAAGCTCTTAAAATTGTTTACAATTTGCCAAGGCTTTACCCAAGTTTGCAGTTATATAGCAATGTAACCAAAAACATATTGCCATTGTATGGTACTTATAAATTACAACTGATAACATATATATATATAAAGCAATTAATAATATTGGCCCACGTTCCATTCATTTTGACGTCAATCAAACTATGATCAACACCAGGAATAGAGCAAATCTAAGAGTAAAAAGATGCAGACTGGAAACATCGAAACAAAGAATAGAGCACAGTGGGTGCATAGAATTTAACCATATACCCGACAACATTAAAAATCTTTCAAGAATTTCTTCATTTAAACGAGAAATAAAGTTATACTTGTTAAGAAATATCGAAATACTTCTGATGTAAATTTTTCTTATTTCCTTAAATTTTCATACCAGTTTCATGTGAATTGTTTCCATATTCAAAATTTTAAATGAGATAATACAGAATCCGTTCTTTATGAATTTTTGTACTTTTAGTAAGCCCCTATAAAGCTTCAAGGCGCTGGGGCAACAAATAACTTTTGTAATGAATTAAAACAGAAATAAATGAATTCAAAAAAAAAAAAAAAAAAAGCGGAATTATACATTTGAGAAGTCCTAAGTGCTAACCAATACCGAAGTATCCACAAAATCCTCTTGATTTCATAAAATTATTTAAAAACGAAATTATGCCCAAAAGAAGAAATTTTAAATTGTAAAAATATTAGTTAAGAAAATCGCGCAATTTTTTCAAAAATATTTTCGTTTTTCAGAAAGTATTTGAATATTTGTACAAACACTTTTTATATTCCTTAATTGTGAACATATTTTTGTAAAAAAATACGCAATTTTTTTTCAAAAATTTGTTGGCATTTTTTATTTTTCTTTTCTAATTGTGATAAATATTTCTGTAAAAAATCGCGAATATTTTTACAAAAATTTTTATCATCTTAAATTGTGAAAATAGTTTTTTAAAAAATAGCGCGATTTTAATTTTTTAAAATATTTTAGCCTGCGGCGCTTTTCGTTTTTCAGAAAGTATTTGAATAAGGAACATATTTTTTGTAAAAAATCGCGCGATTTTTTCAAAACTATTTTCGCCTGCGGCGCTTTTCGTTTTTCAGAAAGTATATGAATATTTTTACAAAAATATTTTATTTTCTTAAATTGTGAAAATATTTTTGTAAAAAATCGCACGATTTTTTTTTCAAAAATATTTTCGCCTGCGGCTCTTACCGTTTTTCAGAAAGTATTTGAATATTTTTACAAAAACTTTTAGTTTTTCTTAAATGTGAAAATATTTTTGTAAAAAATCGCGCGATTTTTTTTTTCAAAAATATTTTCGCCTGCGTCGCTTTTCGTTTTTCAAAAAGTATTTGATTGAATATTTTTACAAAAACATTTTATTTTCTTAAATTGTGAAAATATTTTTGTAAAAAATCGCGCGTTTTTTTTAATATTTTCGCCTGCGGCGCTTATCTTTTTTCAAAAAGTATTTGCGAATTTTAAGAGAAACTTTTTATTTTCCTGCAGGCAGCATTTTTCGTTTAAAATAGGTTTCAAGGCAAATTTTGAATATAGTTCGACTTGAGTTGGCTATTACTTATTTTGTAATTATTTTTTTTAAAAAATTTAAATCAATTATAAATTATTTTATGAAATGAAAAATGCATATGAACTTAAAGTTAATTTTTAAGATTTTTCTTATGTATTTGAAATAGAAATTGCATTTAAATAAAAATCACTTAAATTTTAAAAACGGACAAAACGATTTTGGGAGTTATGTCTGTCGGGAGATATGTCACGGCACCATTCCAATACATAATCCTCTATATTTTTGAAAATATGTTCTATGTACTATTATTAATAATTCAAGTCAAAAGTATAAATAGTTTCTTTAGTCAGCTCCACGCAGTTGTGACGCAAAACATTAAAATGTGATTATCTCAAAACGGACAAATGACGTAAGAAACATTTAAGCATAACATCGCTCAAAAAAATCGTTGTATCGAATGGCAATTTCGTTATTCACGAAAAAATTATGTGGCAACAGATTGTTAATAAATGGTTTCGTTAATTGAGAAATAATTAAAATTTATGATTTTTTTAAATAAAAACAACAGTTTTATTATGTTTAAGTGTTTTTAGAGAGTTTTAAAGTGTCTAGTTTAGTCAGTAGCCACACGCGCAAAATTTGGTGTAGAAAAAATTAAGTTTTTGGGTGAGAGCGGGGACGTGCGAGTACAGAAGGACTCTTTTCTCTCCGCTCTCCCCAAAAACTCAATTTTCTTTACCGTACATTTTGCGCGTGTGATTACTGACTTACATAAAAGTACAATTCCACATGCAAAATCATTTCATTCCAAAAAATTATTTCGTTTTCTGAAGAAGCTAAAAACGGAATTAATTTCCATTTGTTTATTTTTACATTTTTAATAATTTCTTTGATATAGCAATTAGCGCAAAAGACAACTGAAATAATATTTATTTACATATTTCAATTCTCTTATGCCCAGTTCGGGCCTAACAGCCTGTTTAAACAGGAAATATTTTTTACAAAAACGGACTGTTTTAAAATGAAAGTGTCCTGTATAGCGCGTCTGTAAATCATTTCCACATCATATGCATATGTTTTCAGCGGAATTTGGCAACGAACATCAAATTTCGGCTCAAAACGTTGGATCTCTTTCCATCGTTTTTTTTCAGACTTTTTCGTTCGTTTATTTTTGTTATGAAAACCAAAAATGTGAGGAAAATATGTGGAACATCAAAAGTTTCGTTTGTTTGTCACACATACACAAACAACATTTAATACAAAAACCAAAATGTGTTTTCGTTTGTCAAATAACGAACGAATCGGAATTTCTTCCTTACAAAAAAGGGCTGTAAGTCTGTATACTACAGTGTAATGTTAAAATAACAAATAAATTTAAAATGATAATAAAGTACCTAAGTTGCAATAAGGGAGAGATGTTTGAACTACTCGAAAACAGTAAGTACTATGTATAAAATTTGACAGTAACTGTAAAAAACTATATAAATAGAAAACATTTTGGTTGATTGAATTAGTTAATTGAATTCCATTCAGGAATGGAGAGCATATTAAACTACTGCAAAAGGAATGCAATGCTCTTCATTATAAAAGTAACTAGCAGAACCGGGTCCGCGTTGCTGGCTCGTCGTTTTCTTTTTTAATGTCAACTTTTTATGGGCTTTATACAGTACAATTCAAAGATAGGTGTTTTCTACGTCATTCCTTCAGGTCCATTGTCAAACCGAGTTATTCATTAAGGATTTTAAATTTATCAACATATTTTATCTGTAATCTTTCCTTTCTCCAACGGACTTTGTCGGATTTTTCCGTCCCATGATGCTGTTTAGGAACGTCCCTGTTCCCTATCTTTATCCTAATAAATATAAATTGGTGGCGTTTTTTTATTGGGATAGCTGATGCATTTTTTTTCAAAATAGTCTGGCTTAACCCTACTGTTGTTGTTTTAAAAATTTAAAACAACTAATTTATTAGTGGATAAAGTTGGGCATTTTTCACCAAGTAAGGGAAGACTAGTTTCGAATCTCGCCACAGAATCTTATCAGTTCCCTTGTTTTTTCTTTGTGGGTATTTTCCACCGAAGTTATTTTTTAATAACTTCTTCAACAAAAAACTTTTATACCCAAATATCGATCATCGGCTCGAAAAATAAGAGTGACCAAAAAAAGCTCCAAAGAGAGGTCTTTCCTTGGCAACCCCATATAACCCCAACGAAAGTGTTTGCAAAAGAAGGCAATCCCGGAAAATAAACGGAATATATTTATAAAAGTATAAAGAAAAATTGATTAAGTCGATCGTTGCTGATGAACAGATCTACGCACTTTCTACAGTTGAACCTCAGCAATTAAGGTAATTTCTAAATATATCGCTATTCTTAATAGGGAAAGTACCGAGCCTCCTCCTAAATTTATGCCTACGCGTACCACACATTGCAAAAACTTTCGTGAAAATAGGTTAGTTACTTTTCGAGATATAACATATTTAAAAAAGAGGCCGTTGTCGGGGCTTCGGGCTCAACTAATAACATTTGAAGGGGGACACAACCTTGTTGTCTTGTTAATTAATATGGCGATGACTTCATAAGTTTACAAATCTACCTATTTTTAAAACAATAGGGCCCTCCGAAATTCATTAACAACTATATTGCCTATTTTCCACACGAGTCATTCCTGAACATTTTCTAAAAAGTTCATGAAATTAGGTTTTCAAGATATAACATATATATTTAAAAGAGTGGGCGTGGCCGGATATTTTGGCTTCAAATATCTACTCATTGTCTCTCAAAATCAACGTTCAAACCAATATGGTCAAATATAGCATATATAGCGATTAAAAAAGGACGTGGGATGGTACCGCATCCCTCTCGAAATTCATAAAAATATTACTATTTGCTACAAATTTCATGAAAAGGGACCAGAACAATAGCAAAACAAACGTAGAAAAGTAGTGATTGGAATTCTAAATAGTAATTGTTGTTGTAGGTTTTATTAAATAAAGTGTGTACATATATGCAAAGAAATACTCATAGCTTCTATAATATTGACATTTTTGTTGTTTTATCAGCTATTTTATAAATAAAAATAACAAAATGCACAGTGGGGTTGGATGCAATTTTCGTGATTTAATATTGTTACGAATGTTAATTTAATGTTATTTAAAAATTTGAATTGTAAAGTTATATTACGCAGTCACTTTATTTTAATAACAACAACTACCATGTAGAATTTTCTAAATAAATCCAGTTCTTACTTTACATGTTATTGATGGATTGATTGTTTGTATTGTTTTCATTTGTTTTGCCATAATCATGCAACTATCTGCTGTATTTCTTAGCATTTGTTGTACTTTCCTTTATGCTTGTTTTGATAATTATGACGTCATTTCGCTTCTCTTGTAATTTTTGCTCTCGCCCGTGTATGCAAGTGCTGTAGTTTGCTTAGTGCAAGTGTGCTTCTATGTGTTTGTTGCACAGATTGCTTCGCGGTGTTACCAGGTCTGCTTTCTGGAGAAGAAGGGATGGGCTTTAAATACAAGGGAATTTTTTGCAGTTGAGTTAGTTGTCTTTTAGACGTCAAACTGAACACTCGGTTAAAGAAGAAGTAAAGGAATGCTGTGTGCTTAGTAATTACAGTCGGTTGTGAATAAGAGCAATTGTTCCACAAACATCTCAGAAGGGACAAGGAAGACTTCTCTAATATCAATGAGTGCACCCCGATTAATATTAGCTCAATGATATGGGACCTACTGTTTATCGTCGAGTCAGAACGGTGTCCAAGTTGGAGTTGCCTTCTACCGGCAGCAAGGCTGAACTACAAAAACGGCTGTTGGAAGAGTTCGAGCGCCGTGGCCTGGACATCGACACATATCAATTCTACGGTAAGGATGAAGTAGAATTTTCGGAAAGGGGCGACTAAAGGCTTGAGGAAGTTCCGTCGGTAGCTGCCAGGGGTGAGGATTTAAAATCGATGCTGGCTATGATGATACTTGAAATTAGGAAAATAGAAGGAAGCTCCAAGGAAATGAAAACTGACAGCATTAAAATGTTGAAAGAAATATCCAGAAAGAACGAAGAAAACTCCAGAAAATCAGAGGAAACATTTGCCAAATTCGACGACAAATTAGAGGAAAAATTGGATGAGAATTCTAAAAAATTAGCAAAAAACTCGAGGACATCACATTAGTGATCGAAAAGAGGATAGAAAACGTCCGTTTAATGATAAATTTCTGGCTCAAGGTGAGAAGATTCTGGACATAGAATAGAAAATTTCGGAACTGGAAATCAAAGGCGGTCTAGTGAGAGCTATTCATAACACGCAAAAAATCAATCGACGTCGCGTCAATGTGTTCAAATTACAGTTCGAGACAGTGGCTTCAAGAGATTCTTGGAACGACAAGGCTGTAGCACTCCTTATGGCATTGAAGGGCAGTGCTGCTGATTTAATACAGACTATTCCTGCCGTTTCTAGAAACAGCTATGGAGATATAATGGCTGCTCTCGAACGTAAGTAGTGGTGAATATAAGCAAGAGATCTACCGAATGGAACTGAGGGGAAGGGTCCAGAAGCCAAATGAGACATTACAAGACTTTGCGGCTAAAGTAGAGCGGTTGGCGCAGTTGGCATATCCAGGACAGACACATCCATTGGTGGATCGCATAAAGATTAAGACTTTTACTAGTGGCATTCGTGATCCAGAGATAAAGTTTGCCGTGTCATTTGAGCTGGCCCAAGAAACCAAGAGGTTATTGGTGAAACATCAAGAATCCCCAGAACATTGTCGACCTGATGAAGGATGCACTAATGCGGTTAATAAATAAATTGCAACGAGGGGCTAGCAGAACGAAGAAGACTTGGTATAACTGTCGAAAAGTTGGACACATTGCACGGAAATGCAGATTACGACGACCAAGGCTCAAATCCGCCTCACCGCCTTCAAAAGCGATGACCAACTGGTGGCCAAAAATCTGGAAAGAGAAACGTCAGGTGAAGTATATTCCGCCAATTATGATCTCTATAGCCGTAGTCCAGCAGAAGAATCACAACTTAACGGTTAAAGGCTTCATCTATGGTGAATTGCGTACCTTGACATTGGACTTTGGTGCAACAAAGTCCATTAATACACCGGATTTGGTAAAAGTGAAGGTATGGCCGTTAAATGGAATAAAATTGCGGACGGCCATTTTATTTTAAAAACAACAACTACCATGTAGAATTTTCTTAATCATTCCAGTTCTTACTTTACTTACTTTATATGTTATTGGTGTGCTTTTGTTTTCACTTATTTTGTCATAATCATGCAATTATAACTTAGTTTGCTATTTTTTTCATTTGTTGTACTTCCTTTATGTTTGTTTGGCAATTGTGACGTCATTGCGCTTCATTTGTAATTATTGCTCTCTCGCCCGTGTATGTAAGTGTTGTTGTTCGCTTAGTACAAGCGTGCGTCTGTGTGTTTGTGGCACAGTTTGCTTTGAGGTGTTACCAGATTTGCTTTCTGGAGAATTCCGGAACAAAAAGTGATGGGCATTAAATACAAGGGAATTTTTGGGAGTTGAGCTAGTTGTGTTTAAGACGTCAAACTGAACAGTCGGAAGTAGTAAAGAAAAGCTGTGTGCTTAGTAATTATAGTCGGTTGTGAATAAGAGTAATAAAGTAAATAAAGCATTGTAGAACCGTAATCTAAAACGAACACTGTTTTATGTATCGGGAAATAAAACAACGTCTACCCGAAGATTAGTTAAACCTAATTCCGTAACAATGTTTAAAGTCATTTTTTAACAATGATTGGATTTTGTTGTATTAAACACTATCAATTACAAAAACATTAAGTCCTATTTGGTAGTGGAAATCGAATATTGTCTGAATAATGACTATTTTTCTTAATTTTTACAAATGTGTCAATACAAGGTTTTTGATTTCCTTTGTGTTTTGCTGTGGTGATGCTGCTCAGCAAAATATTTCAGTATATTTTCAATTTTTTTTTGACCAACGCTTCAAGGATGTCATGTCGGAATTCATTAACATGAGAATACTCGATGCTTAAAGAGTTCAGGTTTTCACTGGAAAAATCATATATATATATATATATATATATATATATATATATATATATATATATATACATATATATATATATGTTCAAAAGACATATAAGAGAAAACCCCTAAAAAATCTTTAGTAGCAAAAATGTAATTGCCACTTTGCAGCATTTTGGTTGAAATTTATATAATTAATATTTTTCTTACAACACCGATGATCGTCCCACACGTTTGAGATATCAGAAAATAGAGTAATAAAACTAAATTTTCATTGTTTTATTACATGAAACTCCTGAAGAATTATTATATCAAAAATCAACAAACACTAAAAAATGATTAAAGTTTAAATCTAAAGTTTTCAGTGTACCATAAAATTATTTTACAAGGAAAGTATATGTTTGGAAAACTTGACTTTATATTTATACCCAGCTAGCATTTGGAAGTGAGTTACTCACTTCCTCTACCAAAAGTTATCGCATTCTGAACTTCTTTTCTATAAAAGAGCGATACTTTATCATTTTACAATAACAAATGTATTACTGTTCAAATTAGATCGATCTGCAAGAACTACCTAGTGTCACAGAAGAATATGAAAATTCTGCATTTGATTGTTTACACAAACAATTTATATTGTTTTACTATTTCTTCTCGTGAGAGAGATACGGTGAGAGTTTTACAGCTATTCCAAGTATTTGAAAAGACCAACAACAAGAAAAATATCATTCAGTTTAATATTTCAAGTGCGAAAGGTACGGGAAAGTGAAATTTCAAATAAATATAATTAATAATTCAATATTTAATCATTAATAAATTGAAAAGTATAAAAGTGCAGTGATTAAATGATTGTGACTGACAATAAGCAGACAAATAATAATATGTATTGTGTATAATGTGAGTGATATTTAGAAAAGAAAAAATAAATTTCATTTTCTTTATCATAGAGTGAATTTGAATATAAGAAAAAAAAAACAAAAAATCCAAAAAAATCCAAAAAGTCAAAAGTGCCAACAGTACTTATTACACTCATTCGACAGAGAAAATTAAAACAAATAAGTTTGCAGAAATAATGATAATATAATAGTGGTTTATGAATACTAAAATTACTAAAATTTAATTTGACTTTTAAAATGTACACATTTTCGATTTTAATTTTTGTTTTATTTATTTATTTTTTTTTCTTTTTTATTTATTTATTTATTTATTTATTTATTTATTTATTTATTTATTTATTTATTTATTTATTTATTTATTTATTTATTTATTTATTTATTTATTTATTTATTTATTTATTTATTTATTTATTTATTTATTTATTTATTTATTTATTTATTTATTTATTTATTTATTTATTTATTTATTTATTTATTTATTTATTTATTTATTTATTTATTGGTCATTGCCACTATTTTATGGTAAAATATGCAATATCTTTCAAACAATGTACTTATTTGTCGCCTAAAGGTACTATATCCAACAAGCATTTTCTATCGCCCATTTCCCGAAGCAGTCACTCCCGGGCGATAGAAACACACATCCGCGATATCGCATTCTAATTGATGTAGGCACACCGTTCGGGAAGAAATGAACCACGCACTCGTTTCCTCATAAATGTGTCTCATGCGTTGTCTTTGAAAGAATCGCTTTAGTCCAGAGTCGAGAGTCACGATGGCGATATTTTTATGAGGAAACGAATGCGTGGTTCATTTCTTCCCGTACGGTGTGCCTACATCAATTAGAATGCGATATCGCGGATGTGTGTTTCTATCGCCCGGGAGTGACTGCTTCGGGTAATGGGCGATAGAAAATGCTTGCTGGGTATATGTATATGAAGAACCGAAGGTATGTAATAATTATTTTTAACAAGTATACCGAAACTACCAAAATTAGTGTTTCGAGAACTTACTTCACAGATTATTTTAATATGTAACAAATTCAACCACAAACTTTATAAAAATCTTACCGTTCTGCTCGAGATGATCTTAAATAAGTTTGCAGCTTTCCCTTGTTGACATATTCTATTATAACAAAGATTGGATCTTTATCTGTACAGCAGCCTAAGAATCCAACTACGTTCACATGTGGCTCAAGTGACTTCATTACCTGAAATAAAATACGTAATGCATATGACATAAGTTATGGTTAAAACATGACATTGTTGAGGGATATAAGTTCTGTTACAACAACTAATCTAAATTTTACAATTTGTCCAGAGTACAATTATAATTGTCTTTTTTTAAGTTTTATAGTGAAGTAACACTATATTTAAAATCTCATTAGCTTTTATAACAATGAATTAAATAATTTCATATCATATACTGTATCCTATTTTTTTCGAGATTCTACACATGACAGAGGGAAATAACAAAATGCAAAATAGATCAGAAAATAAAATGTGAATGAAGCACCAGGACCTGACCTTATTCCAGCTGAAATATTGCACATCAACACAAACAAATGTGAAGAGTATAGTCTGATTAGTATTAGAGCCATGCATTGGAACCTTTTCTGATTCGAATTTAAGCAAGAAATGGGGACTTGAGATTCACTGTTAACTTACATGTACTATTTCAGAAATTCTTATATATATATATATATATATATATATATATATATATGCGGAAAGGATATAAAAAACAAATAAACAATATATAATATGGAAATGACAAACACTGAAAATTTGGTCGCACTAATACCAATTTTAATCAATATTTATTTTTATCTTAGTACTGTACGTACTGTACGTAACCCTTACACATTAACAGCGAGATCAACGTTGCACACCAATACACACCCTAACTCCAAAAAATAAAAATTCCAGCACTGTCCCTACACCCAAAAACAAATTGAGTACCATTAAGTAATTTTCGTATACTTATGGTACGTATTTCGACTACATATCTCAGCCATACACGGACATTAATACAAAATAATTACAGTAAATTCCATAATAATTACAGTAATTCCAAATCTCAAGATTCCAGCTGTATCCGTTCGTCCAATTCCAAATTGTACCAAACTTAGTATCAAGTCGAACTCTTCGTACCCATAAGTAAGATTTTCCAAAACTACCTCAATCCTTCACTTTAGTAGTAATCTTACTTCCAAATTTCAGGATTCAAACTCTATCCGTTAAACCAAATTAAAATTGTACTATATTTAGAACAATTTAGAATTTTCGTACCAATTTTCAAAACTTCCTCAACGCAACAGGGCTACAATAATCATACTTTCAAATTGCAGGATTCCACCGCTATCCGTTCACCTACATACAAATTGTATTAAATTTAGTACCATAAGTTTGCTTTTTCAAAACAACCTGAATCCTACTCTTCGACTGTAATCGTAATTCCAAATTTCAGGATTCCAGCTCTATTAATTCACCCGAATCCAAATTGTATCAAATTTAGTACCATTTCTTTCCCAAACAAAAATTTCAGGATTCCAGCTCTACCCGTTCACCCAAATCCATATTGTACCATATTTAGTACCATTTAGTACTTCTCGTACCCATACTCCTACAGTAATCTTAATTCCTAATTCCAACACTATCCGTTTACTAAAATTCAAATTGTACCAAATTTAGTGCTTTCTGTACCCATAAGTACGAATTTCCAAAACTACCTCAATTCTACTGTCCGGCAGTAATCTTAGTTCCGTTCATCCAAATCCAAATTGTACCAAATTTAGTACCATTTAGTACTTTTCGTACCCAAAGGTACGAATTTCCAAAACTATCTCAATCCTACACCCCTACAGTAATCTTAATTCAAAACTTTAGGATTCCACCTCTATCCGTTCACCCAAATCCAAATTTATTACTGCTCGTAATCATAAATACGAACTTCCAAAACCATATCCTTATTTCAACGCCATTTCCCAACCTTGATTCCCATACCAAATTTGAAGATTCTAGCTTTATCCATTAAAAATATGCAATTGGTACCAAATTTAGAAACTTTTAGTACTTATAGGTCGAGTTTCTAAATACCCTTTGGTACATCTTCCTAACTCTCCATCAATGACCACTCGTTCAAAATTTCAGAATTCTAGCTCTTCGCGTTTGCCTAATACAATGGATTCCATATTTAGTACACTTTAGCACTTTTCGTACCTTTCTACGACGAATTTTCAAAAACCCCTTTACACAAAAACAAATTGTACCAAATTCTGTACAATTCGATTTTCCAAAACAACCTTAATCCTTCACTTCAACAGTAACCATAATTCCAAATAACAGGATTCCAGCGCTATCCGTGCACTCAAATCCAAGTTGTACCATTTGGTACATTTCGTACCCATAAGTACGAATTTCAAAAACTACTTCCATCTCAATCTTATACTCCAACAGCAGTCTGACCGAATTCCAGGATTCCAGCTCTATCCGTTCCCCCAAATCCAAATTGTACCACAGGTAGTACCACTTAGTAATTTTCGTACCCTTACTACCTCAGTCCTACACTCCAATAGTTATCCTAATTTCAAATTTCAGGACTCAAACACTATCCGTCACCCAAATCCAAATTCTACCTCTATAGCATACCGCGAACGGGTTGCAAATTCTAACTCTTTTCGTTTACTAAAATTCATACTTTAAATTAAAATAAATAAAATTAAAATACTTAAATTCAGGATTCCAGTTCTATCCGTTCACCCAAATCCAAATTGTAATAAATTTAGTACCATTTAGTACTTTTCGTACACATAAATACGAATCTCCAAAATTTCCCCAATCCTATGCTCCAACAATAATCTCAATTTCAAATTTCAGGATTCCAGCTCTGTCCGTTCACTCGAATCCCTATTGTACCAAATTTAGTACTTTTCGAACTCATAAGTACCCAGCAAAATAAATTGGAAGTAGTGCAATGTAGACTAGTTCTTTCACGGCATGATTTTATGCAGTTCAAACGGAGTCGTGAAAAAGGCACTCCATTCCTCACATTTTAACCGCATTTGGATGCAATCCAAAGAATCACATCCATTTGTCACATTTTAACAACATCCGGAGGCAGTTCAACGGAGTCGTGAAAAAGGCACTCCAATTCCTCACAATTTAACAGCATCCGGAAGCAGTGCAAACGGAGTTGTGAAAAATGCACTCCGTTCACTACATTTTATTAGCAGTTGTTAGAGATCCCTACATGTACATAAATCAGTTTGTACATCTCTACAGGCATTTAATTTGTGAACATTTTTCCGAGAGAAAATTTCCCAATGGAGTGCTGTTGGAGTACATGTCGAAATCTCAACTGGTGATGGGAAGACAATATCAAACCCATTTAGCAGATGAAGCAAAAGCACTTAAACTTGGATTAAATGAAGAGCGGAGGAAACACACATGTTTGCGATTGAATTCAATAGAGAATTTTCATAATTTTTGTTAATTTAATAAAGTTATTAATATTTTTGTTTTACACAAATAATGCATTTTATTTGTTCTGGCATATTTTGTAATGGCTTGCACAATTTCCGCAGAATGCCTGTATCTAAACACGTGCTTTGGACTGCCTCCTATTCTACCCCAAAGGGTTAGTTAAAATGCAGTGCCAAAGGGTCAGTTAAAATGCAGTGCCAGAGGGTCAGTTAAAATGCAGTGCCAAAGGGTCAGTTAAAATGCAGTGCAATGGAGTGCCTCTTTCCGTAGTCACGCTCTTGTAAAAATCATGAGTGAAAATGCATAATTTGATGCACTTCCAGATCACTTGTACATATCATTTAACTGCCTCTTTGGAGGCAAACTTTTTGCTGGGTACGAATTTCCAAAACCACCCTCATATCTCAGTCCTACACTTCACAGTTATCTTAATTCCAAATTTAAGGTTTCCAGCTACATACATACGTTCACCCAAATCCAAATTGTACTAAATTTAGTACCATTTAGTACTTTTCGTACCCATAAGTACGAGTTTTCAAAACTACCTCAATTCTACACCCCACCAGTAATCTCAATTCAAAATTTCGAGATTCCAACTATATACGTTCACCCAAATCCCCATTGTCCCAAATTTGGTACTTTTCATTCACATAAGTAAGAATTTCCAAAACTTCCCCAGTCCTACACTGCAACAGTAATATCAATTCCAAATTTCAGGAATTTAGCTCTATCCGTTCACCCAAATCCAAATTGTTCTAAATTTAGTACCATTTAGTACTTTTCGTACACTCAAGTTTCCATTTATTTCTTTTATTCAGCTCCTTAAGGTACTCTGATTTCCACCGGCGGCAAAATTCTTGTTGTATTACTTTCAGCCACCACCGATTTAGAAGAGTGGTTTTAGAGGGAATTTGCTCCAGTTCGGCTTTGGACAGTAAAGAGGACCCAATTAGAAAGTGTCCGGGCGTAAGATCTGTCAAGTCGTCGATGTTATCCGATTGTGGGGCCAGAGGACGTGAGTTTAGACAGTATTCAATGTCTGCTAGGATTGTGCTGAACTCTTCATACGTGTAGTGAATTTGGCCAGCAATTTTCTAGAGATGCATCTTACAGCTCTTGACACCCGCCTCCCATAGTCCTCCCATATGTGGAGAAGAAGAGGGAATGAAATGCCAGTCGAGTTGCTGCTGGCCGTATCGTAATATGACCGCTTCCTTAACTTCCAAGACAACCTTTTTGAAATTTTCTTTGATTTCTCGGGCAGCACCCACAAAATTTCGACCATTGTCGGAAAATGTCTTACTGGGGCAGCCACGGCGCGAAACGAACCTTGTCAATGCTGCCATGAATGCCGGGGTAGTTAGGTCGCTCACTGCTTCCAAACGGATGGCTTTGGTAGCAAAGCACACAAATAGACAAAAGTAGCCTTTAATTATGCGGCACCCGCGTCCGGAAAAGGTCTTCAGATCAAATGGCCCGGCATAGTCGACTCCCGTGTTGGCAAAAGGGCGACTTAGAGTTGTCCTTTCTGGGGGAAGGGCTGCCATTAATTGGCCTTGTAGCTTCTTTCGGGCCAGAACGCATTTGACACAATTATTGATATGTGCCTTTATCAGATTCTTTCCCCGGATTATCCAACATTCTAGACGTATAGTAGCCATCATCAGTTGGGGTCCACCATGTCTAGTCATCTCATGGATAAACGAAGCATAGAGTTTTGTAAACTTGCTCTTCGGGGACAGAATGAAGGGATGTTTTTCGCTATAAGACATCGACATAGTGGATCCTAGACTATCGTTAGCACGAATAATTCCATGCTGATCCATAAAGGGGGTCAGAGTTAAAAGAGGACTACTGTTATTAATTGGATTCCTCTGTGATAGTGCTTCGCATTTCTCCGGGAAATATGCCTTCTGGGACAGCGTGATGAGATGTTTCCGACCGGTGAATAACTCAGTGAAAGACAATTTGGTGTTGCTGTACGTGTACGTCTGTCTTGTGGCAGGATGAATGCCTCTAATATACCTTTCCAGGTATTCAAACGCATGTACAGCAGAGCTAAAACGGTGAAGGTGGTCCAAGTGTCCTTCTGGATCTTCTTTGCCTGCTTCAGACTCTTTTGGAGGTTGTGACGACTCCGCAGATTTAGCTAAATGCACTTAGGAAACTTGCTTATCCTTCCTATGTGGATCCGGGACAGGCTCTTGGGATGTTTTCATTTCCAGACGTATCACCGGGATGCTAATAGTTGAGGGCCAGAACTGTTTCTAATCCATGCTAGCACAATTGTGGAGTCCGACCAGAGAATCAAGATAAAAAAATGCCTGACTCCTCAAAATTGTCTAAGAAGCCCATATTTGGAAGTAATGATACAATCACGTCTATTCTTTCCGCTAATTCTATGGATCATGAAAATTTACTAGAAGATGATGAAAACTTCACTAAGGTAAGAAGTAAGAAGTTCAAACGAGATGCAGGAAGCAATCCCATCAATTCTAGAAAGCGTAAGCAAGGTACTGATATTCCGAATGATGCTGGCTCTGCCAACAGATTCTCAATTCTACAAGATTTCGATATTGAATTAGATAATGAATTAGTTAGTTCTAAAACTTTAAACTCTGCAAACAGAAACATCAATGTAGATAAAAACAGCACTAACACTAAAAAGCCTGGTGCTACCAAAAAACCATTCTGTCCGCCAATCTTTTTGAAGAACATTAACATCAACTCCCTGATTAATAATCTCAAGTCCAAAAACGTTATCTTTAAAATAAGGAACAAACCTGGAGGAAAGAGTAAGCTATACCTGACCGACGCATTAGTTCATTCTGAAATGATGAAATATTTGAGAGAAAAGGATGTTGACTCTTATTCGTACACTCCTAAAGAATTAAAGCGTCAGAGTGTCATATGTAGAGGATTATACTATAAAACTAATGTTTTGGATATTAAAAATTTCTTAGAGGAAATTTCCCCTAACACAGTATACGATGTCACTAAATTTGCAACGGAATATTCTAGAAAAAAAAGGTTTCGATACTGGCCTTTTCTTAATTACTTTAAAACCGGGAGCGGTGCTTTCCAATATTACTTGTCTAAAAGAATTTTTTTTTATCAATGGGTTACTTTTGAAAAACCAAAAGTATGTACTAAAATTCCCCAATGTTGGAGATGTCAACAATGGGGACATTTCTCAAAAAATTGCAACAGAGCTTTTGCTTGCGTTAAGTGCGACCAATCTCATGAACCCGGATTATCCAACCTTCTAGACGTATAGTAGCCCATCATCAGTTGGGGTCCAACATGTCTAGTCATCTCATGGATAAACGAAGCATAGAGTTTTGTAAACTTGCTCTTCGGGGACAGAATGAAGGGATGTTTTTCGCTATAAGACATCGACATTGTGGATCCTAGCCTATCGTTAGCACGAATAATTCCATGCTGATCCATAAAGGGGGTCAGAGTTAAAAGAGGACTACTGTTATTAATTGGTTTCCTCTGTGATAGTGCTTCGCATTTCTCCGGGAAATATGCCTTCTGGGACAGCGTGATGAGATGTTTCCGACCGGTGAATAACTCAGTGAAAGACAATTTGGTGTTGCTGTACGTGTACGTCTGTCTTGTGGCAGGATGAATGCCTCTAATATACCTTTCCAGGTATCCAAACGCATGTACAGCAGAGCTAAAACGGTGAAGGTGATCCAAGTGTCCTTCTGGATCTTCTTTGCCTGCTTCAGACTCTTTTGGAGGTTGTGACGACTCCGCAGATTTAGCTAAATGCACTTAGGAAACTTGCTTATCCTTCCTATGTGGATCCGGGACAGGCTCTTGGGATGTTTTCATTTCCAGACGTATCACCGGGATGCTAATAGTTGAGGGCCAGAACTGTTTATCCTTACGGAGCCAGCTTGGACCGAACCACCACAGATCTCTCTCCTTTAACTCTAAAGGAGTCACCCCCCGGGTTGCTAGATCTGCGGGGTTGTCGTGTGTAGAAACATGTCTCCAGTTACCACCGATCATGTCTTGAATCTTGGCCACTCTGTTGGCAACAAATGTTGTCCATGTGTACGATAGTTTTCTAAGCCATGCTAGCACAATTGTGGAGTCCGACCAGAGAATCAAGATAAAATGCCTGACTCCTCAAAATTGTCTAAGAAGCCCATATTTGGAAGTAATGATACAATCACGTCTATTCTTTCCGCAAATTTTATGGATCATGAAAATTTACTAGAAGATGATGAAAACTTCACTAAGGTAAGAAGTAAGAAGTTCAAACGAGATGCAGGAAGGAATCCCATCAATTCTAGAAAGCGTAAGCAAGGTACTGATATTCCGAATGATGCTGGCTCTGCCAACAGATTCTCAATTCTACAAAATTTCGATATTGAATTAGATAATGGATTAGTAAGTTCTAAAACTTTAGACTCTGCAAACAGAAACATCAATGTAGATAAAAACAGCACTAACACTAAAAAGCCTGGTGCTACCAAAAAACCATTCTGTCCGCCAATCTTTTGAAGAACACTAACATCAACTCCCTGATTAATAATCTCAAGTCCAAAAAAGTTATCTTTAAAATAAGGAACAAACCTGGAGGAAAGAGTAAGCTATACCTGACCGACGCATTAGTTCATTCAGAAATGATGAAATATTTGAGAGAAAAGGATGTTGACTCTTATTCGTACACTCCTAAAGAATTAAAGCGTCAGAGTGTCATATGTAGAGGATTATACTATAAAACTAATGTTTTGGATATTAAAAATTTCTTAGAGGAAATTTCCCCTAACACAGTACACGATGTCACTAAATTTGCAACGGAATATTCTAGAAAAAAAGGTTTCGATATTGGCCTTTTCTTAATTACTTTAAAACCGGGAGCGGTGCTTTCCAATATTACTTGTCTAAAAGAAATTTTGGATCAATGGGTTACTTTTGAAAAACCAAAAGTAAGTACTAAAATTCCCCAATGTTGGAGATGTCAACAATGGGGACATTTCTCAAAAAATTGCAACAGAGCTTTTGCTTGCGTTAAGTGCGACCAATCGCATGAACCTGGCAATTTTTCTTTGAAATCTGCTAGTGATGCAAAACCTTTTTGTGTTAACTGCAAAGAAAGCGGCCACCCCTCTAATTTTAAGGGATGTAAGGCTTATGCCAAATACTGTGCCAATACAAGTTAAGCCAGTCAAATCTGCTTTAGTTGAAGAATTTCTAAATTTAGCTAAACAATTGCTTGAACCTGAAATCCCAACCATAGAACAACGAATAATGAAATTTATGAAGAGTTTTAAATCCTTGTCCAAAGAAGAAGCTAAAGCTGAATGTTTAAATATCCTGAAGGATATTGAGCAAACTTATGATGGGTAGAAACTTAAATTTAGTGACTTTTAATGTTAGATCTCTAGTTGATCGTTGTAGACGAGTTGAACTGAATGCTTTGTTGACTGACTCAAAGTTGACATAGCATTCTTACAAGAACTTCATTTGCGAAATAATATGCATATTTGTTTAGATAATTTTTCAGTCATATGTGACAAAAGTTCACAGAGTATATTTTTCGACGCCTAACTGAGGCAAAAATGCATTATATAATTCTGCTAGTAAGAAAGCTCCAGAAAGCTCTAAACGGGGCAGAGAAATCTTCTTTATCGGTGCTACTTTGGACTTTGAGACCAACATATTTGAGTAAACCACGTTGCCAACCTCTACTCTTGCATATAATACAGCTGCATTAGCTAACTCCGAGGAATCACAAAAACCGTGGAATTCTATTTTGCAATCTGGTGTATATCTCACCCAACGAGGTATTTGTATTTGGTCAATATCAGTATAACTTTCCTAAAAAGTTGTCCACCGCATCTGAGACAATGTTCTTAGTTGGTCATCCCATTTCATGTCATCTAACTACAGTTGTTGCATAAATATTTGTGCCGTGATTATTACCGGCGCCAACCATCCCAAGGGGTCAAAGAGACGGGCTATAACTGACAAGACTTCTCTTTTCGTAAACAAACTTTTTTTTCGAATCTTTTCTGTTACGAAGTAAAATTTGTCTGTGGTAGCATTCCATCTAATTCCTAATGTCTTTGCCGTGCTCTTATCGTCAAAGTCTAGGAATTCTCCGTTGAGCCGATGGTCTCGGGGCAGATCTTGGTTACTTCTCTATAGTTGGATGTCCATTTTCGTAGATGGAATCCTGCAGACTTTAATATGTCTATTAGCTGCTCTTTCGCAGAGATAGAATGCGTACCTAAAAGCGCATTATCAACGTACATATTTTCTCTTAAGATGTTTGCACCTATGGGGAATCTATGCTCTTCGTCGTGGTCCAGTTGAAACAATGTTCGAAGTGCCAAATAGGGGGCACAATTGAGACCGAAGTGACCGTTTTCAACTTATAGTCTCTAATTTCCTCGTCAGGGGAAGAACGATATACGATTCTGTGAAAGGTGATTTGATTTGGATTGATCAGAATTTGTCTATACATTTTCGATATGTCCGCGTTGAAGACATATCTGTACATACGCCATTTTAAGATTAAGAAAATTATATCCTTTTGTAGGAGAGGACCTACATACAACAAGTCATTAAGACTTTTGCCAGATTCCATAGGGCATGATCCATTGAAAACTACTCGGAGTTTTGTTGTGTCACTTTCTGGCTTGTATACGCCATGATGAGGCAAATAAAAACATGGGTCATAAATCGATGTCGGCGTTTCAACTAACTCCATATGTCCCAGGGACAGATTTGAATTCAGGCTTTCTAGACATGGCCTGTTCGTTTCGTAGAAATTGAGAAAGGGCCACATACCTATTTGAAGAAATAGTTGATTTTGATGGTGTTTCTGACTTAAAGGGCAAATTGACCATGTAGATCCCATCGCTGTTCCTTTTCACTGTGGTTGTGTAAATACTTTCACAAATTTTGTCCTCTTCAGAGACATTTGGTTTTGAAGGGACCTCCTCTATTTCCTAAAACCGGGCCAATTGCTTGTCGATAGACACTCTCGTCCAATGAGAAGTTCTAATCGTCTGTTTTCCTACTCTATTGTTTGTTGGGCCAGTCACTATCCTTCCAAAGACCGTTTCCTGGGCTACCAACGTTCCCAGTATACCATGTTCCACTTCCCCGAGTAGAATCACTGGGTATCAATTTCCTCCTAGGAGGATATCCACTGGGGCACTTTTATAGAACTCTGGGTCAGCAAATTGTAATTTTGGCAATCTTCTCCTGTTAACGTGGTTAAAGGAATGAGTCGGAACGTTTCATGTAACATCAGGGACAACCAAAGCATAGATGTCGACCGAAAATGTTGGGTTTACCACTGAAGAAAAAATAAACACAGCTACTTTGTTACATCTAGCTACGCATTCGCATCCCAGACCACTAATATCAGCCGCAATCGACATGGTAGGCAATTTCAACAGTTTTTGTATCCTTTCCGAGACAAAGCAATCATCCGGGATCTATTAGTGCTCTAACTCGATGAGATAAATCATTTCTGATGATTGTCACCCAAGCGGTAGCCAACATTGTCTTGCTTGATACAGAAGTATGAAATTTTCTTTTTCTTTCTGCTTTATGCAAGCCGAGCAATGGCTTGTACAATTTGTCACCATGTGACCCTTAGCTAGACAATTGAAGCAGTGCTTGTCCCATTTGACAACGGATATTCTATTTTTAAAATCCATACTTAAAAATTTGGGACATGAGCGCTAAACATGATTCCCTTTACATAAATTGCGTTTGGAACTGTTCACTTTGGTGTGATGTACCTTATAGTTCTTTGTCCGATCAAAACTGCTAAATTTTTGCTGCTGGGGCATAGAAGAACGTGAGCTTTGTTCTCAATTGGTTATTTATTATTCTCATATTGAGATTTGAGATTTTCCCACGCTATATCGAAACACTCTTCGCTTTTCCACTAGTTTTTTGGATCAAGTGATAGAATTTTTCCACCGGACTTAGTTTCTCGTTAGTCATGTATATTGCTGTGAATAAGTCACGAAAGCTGGGCCAATTTAAATTGTCTCCGTGGAACACCTCTGTGTCGCACGGTGGGACAGAAATTGACGAGATAGTTTTCGCCTTTGCTTTGAAGACGATGCTTTAATTCTGTCCTTAGCATCTCCTATTAAAGTGAGGTATTTCATGTATATCTTATGAATTTCCCCTTTTTTGTTTCTCACTGTGGTTTTGACTTTTTTCTGAAAATTAGGGTCAGTAATGCACTTTTTATAGCAAGTTTTCCATTCTTCCCACAAGCTTTCTAACTCCTGCTTTTCTGCATCTAAAGCAACATCATTATATTCTTTTAAATCAGCATCTTTAAGCTGAGTTTCAAATGAAGTTATTTCTTCACATTGAACTAAAAATTCCTCCATTACGCTCATGACACCCCATGACACTGCGAGTCAGTTTAGTAAAGTCAATATTTTTGGGTAAAAATATATATTTAGTCACTGATCCGAAGCAAGGGACAGATTCTGAACGATGTATAGTAAAATGTGAAATTTATTGAAAATAAATCTTTTTCCTCAATTTATTCTTTAAAATTGGGACAAGAGATTTTCAATGTGCAAAATCGTTGGATTTTTGTATATAGTTGAAGAAAAATTTTGTTCCAAGTCTGCGAAATAATTTTATCTTGTCTTTGATATTGCTCCCAATCCGAGTCAGAAGTACAAATATGGGAAACTGATTTTTACTCTTTACGAAAAACTTTTGAATGCAATGTTCAAGAAAGTTTTGTACTATACTCCAGCCACTGCAAACTTTATACGAATGGTCCCACTTCAGAGATAGAAATTTATAACCTTATTTTTTGTTAATAAAAACTCCTTCAAAACAAAGACTCTTTTGTATTAGACGAATTTATTGCTCTTGGGACAGTAATTCTCAAATCAAATGATGTAAAAATTTATTGAAGCTTTTCTCTTCTATTTGCATGCGAACCACTGTGAGGCTATCCACAATTGCGCTGTCGCCACTGATACGCCGACGTAAGTATCAATTGCTCCTTACACTGCCAGGGGAGAACGAAGAAAATAGCTTTGCCTAAAACACACTGCTGGTATTGTATGTGCTTATTTGCAGGCATGTATGTCCACCACACGTCAGCCAAATATCAAAAAAAAAAGAGTTTTTGTTTATAAATTGACAACTTTTTGCTCCAGTCGCCGTTATTGAGTTCGAAGAGACAATGTAATGATATATTAAAATAACAATTTTATTTTTTAACTATGTCAGCGATGAATTAATAATGGTAGCCAATATTGGTAGGGGGAGGTAAATTTTCCAGTAAAATTTATAACAGCTGTGTATATTTTTTTACGAAACCACTGTGTCAAGATAATTTGATTTGAAAGAATTTTTGCCACATTATTTTCTAATAGTAACTCCCACCAACAATTCGCTAAATATCCAAGAGCAAACAAATTTCAAGCGCGAGACCGACACCAACAAACCTCTTGTATGCCAACAACAGCTTTCTATCAAATTATTGTGTTCTGCCTTAACCAAGAAAAGGACAACATATATTTTGGTGAACAATAGAGTTTGTTTCTCTTCTATGATTCCAAACACAATCCGATCTGGTCGAGGGATAAATTACGTAATTAACTTTATTTATGTATCTTCAATTATATTCCCCTTTCAAACCACTGTGCTAAGAAATGTTCTTTTCTTTCAATATTCGTTAAATGGTTTCCTAATGGAATGTAATAGAAACCATCAACACTGTTTTAGGTGGTCGAAAACAGCACAAAGCGACATCGACAGAGACGGCAGAGACATAGAATAGCACACCGACGGCAGAGAGATTAAATATACTGCGTGTGAGTGTGCGGCTGTGTATCCGCCAGAAAAGACAAAACAGAAAACAATGTGTCTTTGCAGCAGGGACGAGCTTCTTTGCTTAGATCGTATAGTGAGGGCGCCCACTGAGTTGTTTTCGCATTTGCTTCTCTCTCTCACGTACAGTGTAAATGAATGAAAACAAACAAAAACATAATGTGGTTGTTGCTTTTTTCACTAATACGTTCATACATGTCTTCGCTTTGGTTGTATTTCTGTGGTCGTCGCTGCTTTGCAGAGATTTAAACTTTTTACTTCAATAATAGTTCCTTTCCAAAAAATATGTCAACAAATGCATCAACCCAATCGTTAAAATTCCCGAAAAAATAAATAATAAATTTAAAGACACTAACATCTGATTGTTGTGTAAATATTGATCAAATGTTTTCTATTTATTTAATTATTTATTTATTTTTTTTTCCTTGTTGGGTCAGTCAAATATTTTCGCCATCAAATAAAGGTTGATTCATTTAAATAAGACTTCTTTCTACCACTATGTTGCTCCTTGTATTGTTCTTCTTCTTCTCATTGACTGAGGCAGAGAGACCGAGAGAACCAACGACTCAATCTTTCCGTCATTGATATTTGTATATATGTATGTATGGTGTACGTGGGTTTATTTGGTGTGTGTAGCAAACCCCACTCAATTTCTTGTTGATGGTTTTATTATTTTTATTCTATTTTCGCGGGAATGACTCTAATCTACCACAAGATTTTGGAGTAAGGACCATATCGCTCATTTACTCAAAGAGTGGCATAAATCAAAAAATGCTATTTCTGAGTTAGCAATTTCTATTTTATCTACTTTATCTTGTGTCAAATTTTCATGCCGATATCTCTAAAACTCAAAGAGTTACAGCTCATTTTCTACGAGTTTCGAATAATTCAACACAAAAGTTTTTTGAGTTTATGAAGCTTTAAAACACTCTAAATCATGCTTGTTTTTGCACAGAATTTTAGCACTGATATCTGGCTAGATGTTTACAAAATATGGTACATGTAGTTCAAATTTCAAACCCCAACTTAAAACGCGTTTTTCTCGAAACTATATTTTTTGAGAAGTGTCACTCTTTGAGTAAATGAGAGATATGTTTTGGTATGTTATGACACAATACCAGTAACTCATGCGGCTTCAAAATACCCGAGTCGAATCGCGGTACCGACACGTTGCCGTCCAGACGCACTTGGACACCACACAACCGAACTATGTAATATAGCAACCTCACTGGGGCAGAAAAAATGGAAAATAGCCCAACCGGGGCAGTTTAAAACGATAATATTCTCTTTGTTGCAAAGGAAGGCACGATTATTTACGCAACTGTGATAGTTAAGAAATCTGTCACACTATGTATATTATTGGTTTTACCGTGTTGACTTTTTTTCCAAATTAAGATACACTGGTTGGTTTGGGTAGATTTTCATATAACTGGGTGGATTTATTTACTTCACTATTTCCACAATTATTTCACGTATTTTGACAATATTCTGAACATGGGCGTAGCCAGCTATGGGCAGGGGGGGGGGCAGCTGCCCCCGCCCTCCTAGATCCTTCAAAAAGTTTGAAAAATAATACTGTAATACAAAAGTAAAAAATGTTCTGATGTACTACTTTTCATTTTATAACGGCAACTGAGTGACTAAATTTTTCGAATTTTTTTAAAGTGGTAAAGCTAACCATTTGTTAACCACTTTTAAAAAAATATAGCTTATATATAGTTATGGTGATTGAAGTGTAAAAACGCATAAAAACAGGAAAATGCTTTTCCTCGAGCTCTAGTCTACTTAGAAGATACCAAACAGTATAATTTATTTCTTAATTTATAATATTTAATTTATTATATGCAAGTAAGCTTTCGAAAATTGGAAAAACCAATGAATTCGGTTGAAATGAAATGAATTTATTGTCCAATCGATGAAAACAGTTTACCAGTTCTTTGTAGTGGCTAAACAAGTAATCCTACAAAACATTTTTAAAATCGGGTCAGATTTTAATATTAGCTATATAAAGGGTCGATGGAAACTTTGGGGCCCCAGTGGCACGTGTTAACATATTCCGTTTGAGCTCAAACTTTGGCAATCTTAATTTTTAACAAAACTAAACATTTTAGGAGGATTTCGCATAAAAAAAATCCGACATCGATTTTTTAAAACCACTCTAGTATACATATTTTTGATCAGAATAAAATTCTGAGTCGATATAGTCATGTCAGTCAGTCTGTCGAAATTATTATAGCGGTCCAAACATAGTTTAACTTCGAAGAGGGCCATATCGGTCCACCTTTTAATTATTTGTGATGTCAAAATGTGTTACATAGATATTTTTGTTTAAACATTGAAAACGGGTTTATTTAAGAAAGCATAGATGAAATTCTTTAAAGTATGTTTGGACGATCAATGTCACGTAAAAATATTATGATTTGCGAACTTAAACTAAGTTTGGATAAAATATTACGAAGGCCAAATTTTGGACCGAATAGGTTGATCTGTTCGAGAGTTATTGTGCGTCCAGAAAGCCAGAAGGAAGGAGAAAGCTAGACGAAAGGAGAAAGCTAAAACGACTCCAAATTGTCTGAAACAGATTCCGTCCAAACATAATTGAGGCGCTCAGCGCCAAAACGGCGTAACCCACATGTCCACAAAAATTAAACAGACTATAAATATCTAACCACAATCTTTTGAAATAACTATTAAAACAATTCCATATTGCATTGATTAACACTAGAGTTGGGCAATCTAGTTCCTGGAGCGGATCGATCTTTCTAGTTCCTTTTCCCAAAAGGAACTAGTTCCTTAATATAGTTCCATAGTTCCAAATAGTTCCGAGAGTGATAAAGTTCAATGAATCTTTCCCTTTTATCGTTCTTTCCATTTCCTATTTCGTTCCAAGTAGTTCCCAGACCGATATAGTTCAATGAATCTTTTTCTTTCGTCGTTCTTTTTATTTCCTTCGTTCCAAATAGTTCAGAGAGTGAAGTAGTTGAACGAATCTCTTTTTTTTTTCATCTTTTGGTGGATGAATTGACATAAAAATAAATAAATTGAAGCGATGTACCGAGGTGTAATTTACGTTTATTTAACAATGTGGCCGCGTCTGAATGATTAAGGAAACGAACGTGAAAGATCGAAGTGAGAGTGGAATTAAATGAAGAAAATTAATTATACAAATGAAAGGAATTATATGCACGGCTGGAACTCTGTATTTTTCAATAGTAAAACTATTTTTGAAAAAAATCGCGCGATATTTTCGCCTGCGGCGCTCTTCGGCTTTATAAGAGTATTTGCAATTTTTTAGAAAAACTTTGTAATTCCAAAATTGTGAAAATATTTTTTCAAAAATATTTTGGTTGCGCCGCTTTTCGTTTTTATAAAAGTATTTGGAATTTGTTAGAAAAACTTTGTAGTTTTCTAAAAATCGCGCGATTTTTTCCAAAAATATTTTCACTATTTTAAAAAAAATTGTTTAGAAAAACTTTGTATTCTCTAAAACTGTAAACGTATTTTAGGAAAAATCACGCATTTTTTTCAAAAATATTTTCGCCTGCGGCTCTTTTCGTTTTTAAAAAATATTTGCGTATGTGCCCAAAAACTTTGTACTTCCTAACAGCTATACCCAACTCTCAGCGCGACGTAAAAAAATTATTCACCAAGTGGTCAAACAAACTCGCCTGAAATTGTGGGCAATGGTAACGGAAAGAAAACTATTCTATCTATGTAAAAACTATACACATCACCAAAAAAAAAAAAAACGAAGAAGTTGACCCCCCCCCCTTGATTTGATCCTGGCTACGCCCAACAAGAGGAACTTTGCTCGTCCCAACCGGTCGCTTCGATCACGTTAACACAATAATAAAAAGAAAACAGTTGACAAGATGCAAAAAGGAACAAAATGTAAATAGAGAGAGAGTGATTGTTTCCATCAGCGACCAGTGTTGAAAAGTATCGTTTATGTGCACAGGTGTGGGAAGTTTCAAAACGATAATATAACAGAGCGAGTTTACATAGTTGTTCAAGTTTAGATTTTTAATAATTGTTTGCAATTCTAAATAATTTAATGAAGCCCCTGTGCACATAAATAGCATTAGAATTGAAATCTCCTACATCATTGTAACCCATTGTGACGGTTTCAATTATTTCAAAAAACTTACCAAAGTCAACGTTATTATTGGGTCTTTATACACAGCCAATTAACATACTTATATTATTACATTGGAAATCAAGAAAAATATACTCAATATCGTTTCCAATTTCTAATTTGAAACGAATCTTTGCATTCAGGGTATTTTTAGCAAATATTGCTGCGCCTCCCCCTCTGCGTTCCCTGTCCGACCTAAACACCGAATATCCTTGTAAATTTATGAAACTATCAGGTATGCTACAACTTAACCAAGTTTCTAAAACACATACAATGTTGATGAAGGAGTCTTCAAAGATATATCTACACTCGACGGCTTTGTTCACTAAGCTTTGAACATTAATGTGACAGATTTTAGACCATGTTAACCCGATACCGTTTTACTTCAAAATTGTTCCCCATTTAAATGAACCCAACATTTTTTTGAACATCCTACACATCTTCCGCATGATGTTCATATTTACTCCAGAATTGATCACAATAATATATGTGAGTTTTTGCTTGAAAATTAACTAAAATAGAAGAATAACTCCGAACTATTTTCCTACAATTTTTTCAACTAACTCACAAAATAAATTTGAAAAATATTTATTTTTACAAAAATGTTATAAATTTTCTCAATATATTTTTTATTTTTGCTATAATATGCAAACAGCTAAATAGATTTGTATAGTTTTTGCCGGCTGATTTTATATGTAGCAGGTCATCCCATAATTCTACTAACCTTCCATTTTCCGGTTTGTGGGGTGTATGCGTTCCCTACGATATCCGGATGTGGCCCCTCGGTCGGGAGGTAGTGGCGTGGGACCGAACGAAAAAAATTCTCTGTTAATTTTAAAACCACGGAAGGTAGGTTTTTAAACTTAGTTGAATTTTTTGCAAAGGCATTACCGAATTCTCGTCGTCTTCTTTGGCCTGTAGCTTTTCATCAATGTGTATATGAGTGAAAGTCAAAAAGTTTAATTAAGCTGAAGTCAAGGTTTGCGCTATTATAATACGAGAACTATTGTAGTTTACCATAAAATATGGCTATAGTTGGACCAAATGACGTGTTTTTAAACAAAGCTGAAGAATGTAGCTACAAAAGTTAATTTGCGTAGTAGTTACAAACGTTTCATTACGTTGTTATTCGATTGCGGATTAATTTACGGATTTCTGCCCAAAAGTAAAAATAGAAGAATACAAAATCAACATTACGCTTCTAATGTATGATTTTTTTAAAATCCCTATTTTTTGAGTACCGTATTTACAATTTCCTTTTGATTGTGCTGGGACCCAGCCATCCACTAGAACGACGGAACAACTATAGCAAAAATTTAAAAATGTGTTAATCATTTTTTGTTGATCGTTTTCTTTCAGTTGAGAAACTGACCATTACCCGCCGCCAAAGTAAATCTTGGTAAATGTATACAAATGAAAAGAAAAGAATTCGCCACTTACACGTATTTCAAAACGTATACTATCAGATATAGTTTTATTTGAAGATTATTTTCCATTTAAAGGAAACCAAAAGATGTTCTTTCTTAATTTCCGCGAAAATGTACAAATTTTTCATTGAAGTTGTGGGTCCTCAATACAATTTTGTTGAGTATAATGATTATCTTTTTTTTTAAGATTTTTTCTTATTATCAGAGTTGAAACTGCCATAACAGATTTTTCCACACATAACTCTCACATAAGCACAAGTTTTAGTATTGATGGAATTACTTTGGTCTCCGCAACAAAGAGGCAAAAAGTACTAGACTACGAAACGAAGAAAATAATTGTACGGTTTTATATGCTTGTTGAAAATTTAGCACTATCGTGACTCATCGTGTAGATCGTCGTACAAAATAAACCGTCACGCACAAGGCACGAACACGCACAGCTCACGGCACGACACGCACCCACCTCAAGTAGGTTTCAGTGGAAATTCGAAAAATATATGTTTCTTATATATATTTTTCGAATTTCTCTCTGAAAATGTAATGTCGATATCGCTTATAACGTCGTCGTTTATAAAGACGAAATTCAAAAGCCTAAATTTCTGCGGCCCTTTATAGCCCACACAAACCAAAGCGATAACAAACGGTTAAAGCGACCGATTCCGTCGGTCCCTTTTTGCCACAAAACTACGTAAAAATTCTGAAAGTAAATGTGCTCTTTCTCATTAAAAAAATCTACCAGAAAATTTTTATGGTTTTCTTGGAAAAAATTGCTTTTACTGGGCTCTACCACTGGGGGTAACCCCTTAAAACTTTTTTGTGATAAGAAATAGATTTATAAGTTTTAACGAGGCTTCCATATTTGCATTATGAATGTATAATCTCCTGGACTTAGTAATATTATTAGCATGTATAACTCTATGATAATTTATTAACAACTACCAATTTTACAAATCGATAAGGTTATAATAATTACCGAATACTTACCTCCAATTCTGACATCAAATCTTTTTTTTCGGCTTCGGTTGCATTTTCTTTTAATGTTTTAACAGCCACAGTTGTAATACCACAATTTCCTAAAATAAAAATATTCTATTTATTTATTGTTTCAATTCATACAGACATGTCACAGAAACGAATTCCCATCGAAAATGGAATTGATTCGGTATTTAGCTTCTTCAGAAATCGAAATTTTTTTCGGAATGAAACCATATTTGTTTTTGCAAGTGGAGTTATATTTTTTTTGAAACTTTAAAACACTCCAAAAAGCTTTTTCATAAGAATATCTGTAAAAACTAAACAATCTGGCATAAAAAATGATAAACTAAAGCAAAGGTAAGGGAAGAAGAACTCAGAAAGAACTCAAAGAGTGTAGTTTTCAATGTTATTTTGATTACTTTGCGCCTCGATTACAGAAAACATTTTTTAATAAAAAATAACGACGAAAAACAATAACGGTACGTTGCAATTACATATGTCTTGATTTTAAGAGTATAGATTTAGTACATACAGTATAGTCTAGATAATCCGAAACGAGGTAATTCGGACACAAGAATTTTTTAAATTGCACACTCTGTAATCCAGGCATTTCATATTTTTCGTACTTCGATAATCCGGACATCAATAATCTTATTTAATTCAATCAGCAATTGGTGTATAAATAAGAACAATTATTTTTTTCAAAGTTTTCGGTTCACATCTCTTCTTTCTGGCAACCCACTGTTGACTCAGTTATACAGTCAACTAGCCCGCTACTTCGTTAGCGGAAGTGACACAAATTTAAAGAAAATCTCAACATTAAAACTATTTTTTTTTTAAGAAATTATTTTTATTACTTCTGACCGATTTCTGAATTTAATACCCTAATTTTGTCTTCAACAGCAACTCATATGTTCAACAAACCAAACATTATTGAAAGAATTTTTGTTTTAATTTTTTTTTGTTTCGAAATTTTTACAAATTCATAGTTTGTAATAATTTTTTTATAGCTTACTTGAAGTTTATACCATTATCACCAACTGCGACATCTGTTGCAATGGAAAAAAACAACCTTCATTGTCTGTCCAATATATATTGGTTTACGATAAAATAAATGCGCCTAGAAGTAAACTACAAAATTTAAAATTGTTTGTGATATTTTACGGTATTAAGAAATTATAGCATTTAATTTGACAAATGTGTTGCCAACTAAGTACATAAGTAAGTAATAACAGTGAATAATAAGGATTTTTGTTATTGTTATTTTTTGTGGTTCCAGGACGAATTTTGCAAAACCCGACCTTATCTCGCACATTTGCACCAACAGTGACCTATTGGTAAAATTTCAAGCTCCTAGCTTTAGCCGTTTTACCTGGGCGTTGATGATGATTCAGTCAGTCACTTATCACCAAACTCAAATATATAATAGATAACTACGAGTATCTGAATCTGTCGAATGATTTTTTCTACCGTTCAACCATTGATGGCTGACTGTGATAAGCAACAGTACTTTAAACCTAGTGTTGGCTAACCTATAATAATTGTTCAACAAACATCCCATACGGGACAAGGGAAACTTCTCTCATATCCATGAGTGCACCCCGATTCCTATTAAGCTCATTAATATGGGACCTACTTCTTATTGCCGACTCCGAACGGCGTGTCTTAAGACACCACTTGTAGAGATAAATGTCGACATCACTCTTGCTATAGGAAGAATTTAACAACCACTTTTTTGTCGCTAACTTACTGAAAATATCTTTAAGTACCGAAATTATAAGCATTTTATTTTACGGTTTTTTCGGTGACACAAAAAATTAGTTAGAAAATCCCACTACTCGTATGGAAATTTTAATAAATTATTAAAAAATCGTAAGAATCTTTTTATTTTTATAATTATTTTGTTTATCAATATCACTGACATTTTCGAATTGGTGAATTGCATTCTCGTAATTATGCAACTAATAGATTTAAGTTACATATTGTCTGTTAAACAATACCTCTTACGACTTGAGATATAACTTCAGAATTCAAATGCACTCATCTCATTATGGTGAATATATTTTAGCCATTTATATGAACATCAGTAGTGGAATTCTGTAACTCATTTTTTGAGTTACCGACAAACATCGGTAAAATTAAAACGCAAAATTATGAATGAAAAGTATCAATAAAAATTGACAAAACTGTTGTTGTCGGTAGGATTTAGTGACAGCTTTATTTTCGTTGTTAACTAACCGAAATTTTCCGTTAATTACAGAAAATGTAACCATTTTAATTTTACCGGTTTTTGTCGGTAACTCGAAAAATAAGTTACAGAATTCCACTACTGATGTTCATATAAATGGCTAAAATATATTTACCATAATGAGATGAGTGCATTTGAATTCTGAAGTTATATCTCAAGTCGTAAGAGGCTCATGTCCATGAACACTGAAAATCATTTTGTGTACATAGGCTACGAAGTTTATACCCTTCAACAAAAAAACTATGAATAAATATACACCAATTGCGAATAAATATACACCAATTGAAGTAAATTTGGTAGCCAGGAAAGCTGCTCCCAGTTCTAAAATGGTCGCAAGCAGTGATATTTGCTTAGTATGAAGTTTACGTTAGATGTCAGGTAATTATCTAGTAAACGTCCGTTTATGTACATATTTTGCGTTGTTACTAAGAGTATTGAAAATTTGAAATCTTAGTTTGTTTCTGAGTAAGTCAGCAATTTTTTTTTATAAAACATTGCTAGGCAAAAAACCCTAAACCTAATTTAGGTGTAAAGAAAATTTATGATGAAGGCAGCTTCATTCATCTTCTGGTAGAAGATTAGGAAGATTGTCATATCCTCAAATATCTTATTAAATCATAATTCGAGCATCTGTTTCTATATTCAAAGCTTTACTTGAGGTCATGGGCCACCATACAGCGTTGCCGACAGTTTTTGATCGGAAATCGTCAAAAAATCGTCATGAAATTTTGGAAAATCGTCAACATACTGCAAAACTCGATTTGGTTACTGTTTCTTGCGATTTTTCGCTGATATTTTTGTGAATGAGACTGGCAACATAAGATATACAACCAACAGTTTGTCGGTACACGTACATTTTGGTTGTTGGGCAGTCGGAAATCGATAACAATTGTCATTCAAAACTGTCTGACAGCTTAACGGCGGCATTAATAGGAAGTTAATAAAGCTGGACTCATATTTTTTTACAACAAAATAGATACTATAACAACCTGGTGTCGATTGTTCAGGAAAACACAAGTGAGGATTGTTGTATACTGCCGGACGGACAAATTGTCTCAATGTGATCTTATCTGATAGTTACATAACGTCTTAGAATAGAGATCACCCCTTGTGATCTTATCTGATGGTTATGTAACGCGTTAGAATGTAGATCACAATCTGAGCGATTTTATTGAATTTTGTTCTAGCTTAAGTACAAATCGTGAGAAGAAATAGTAGGCCGTAAATATATTAGTAATAGTTTACAGTTGCATAAAATGGTATATCGAAAGTAGTAATTAATGAGTTGTTTTACAAGAGTAGTAAAATAAATTATTTACATGGTTGCATTCTGTCAGTTAACTTTAAAATACAATGAATCAATCACAATGGGAAATTGGAATATTTACAAACTCACAATGACAAAGGTACAAAACTATGAAAATTTTTACTATCGAAATGTAGAGGGCATGAAAGTGTAATTATTGAAATATGGATTGCTTCAATACTGTATAAGTTCGATACATTGGTTACGCCAATGTATATGTTCGATGCATTGTTTCCCCTTCGGCAGCATTACAATTAACCGCATTAATTGGCCGCTCTTTCGAGCTCAAATGGGGAAATCTTCTCTGCCTTTCTTTTAGGAGTCACATTCGCCTGGTTCGGATTGTGGGAGAGAATATTCCTTCTTTCCCACGCTCTCTCCTAAAAGTCATATTCGCTCAGTTCGGATGCAGAAGGGGCGCTTTCCAATGCTGTCGTCGTCGTTGTTGATCACAACCTTGTAAGCGCTATTATGCTCATCTGCAACTACACTTGTTCTTTCGCTCTTGTCAATAACACACACAAAAGGTAAAGTCTTGTTTCTTTGAAACCCACCAACTTTACAAATAAAGAATTGAAAATATTTACATAAACAAAATTACATACACAAATTGTTTTTATTTTCTTTTCTTTTTGGGTTTCTCACACTGGTATCACGCCAACATTTTGATCCAATCGAGCCGGATCAATAACCTGCATATTGAAGTTGTTGCTAATCTTGGTTTCTTTCCCTATTTTTAAAAGGAGAAAAATCATCAACACCATCATCCCCCCTCATCAGTGCGCATCGTCTTTTCATCATCCACATCAAAAATCACCAAATAAACTAAACATCATCCACAAACAACATCATACATTCAAAGGTACGTAGTTCAGTTTCTTTTATATTGAGCATACCGCGAGTGTTTTTGTTTTTGCATTTGTTTCGGTTTAAAAAATATTGATTTTTGATAATTTGTTCGCTACGTCGCGTACTGGTCGCCCTACAATTGCCTTAACGCGTGTGTTATAAACAAAAATCATCATACAGTCCACTTATCGTCGTACAATTTGCTAAATAATCGTATTAAAATAACCAATAATCCCAATATTGTGCTTTATTTTAATACATTCGCTGATTATTTACAAAAAATCTAAATTATTCTAATTTAATTGCTGCCTAATTTGCATTTGTTCGCATTCTATTGCTTTAATTTGTTTGCCGGTGATCGATTCTGTAGTGCTTGTTTATTGTTTCTACCTAAGGGCTTACATACACACATTCCCTTAATCGTTGAAATTGTCAGCCACTAGTGAGAAAAAACAATAACAACACTACTATTCTCCATCGTGCCCTTTTATTTGCAATTCTAAAAACTACCAACAATTTTCTAATCTCATTTGTCGTTTGGGTTTTTGTCGTTTAATCGCAACAACAAAAATACCCAAAAATTCCAGCATCCATACAAGCTAGCAACAATTTATTTCTTTTTTTTTCCAACTCTCTTGTCGTTGGTTGGTTTGTGTGTGGTTTGACTAACATACGTTGATCGCTCTGCCGACGCGACGCTGCTTGTGTTTTCCTTTCTTTTATTCGTTTTCGTTGCTGGCTGTCGCACCTTGGGCACCAGTGTAAAAAATAATATTTTTTTGATAAATTTTTAATAAAATTTTGTTTGTTATTTTTTTCGAATATAATTTCGTGTCGCGATTAAATATTGATTGTTCGTGATATTATTCGAATAAAGCACCCTACAATCGGCATTATTGATAATATTTATATATTAAATTCACATTTTATTGATTTTTTTTCAATTATTTATAAATATTTATTTATAAATTCAATTTTAATTTGTTTTCGAAATATTTTTTGGATAAATTCGTTTTTACCACATAGTGTGACGTGCACCCTACTGTCGGTAATAGACGATTTTCTCATTATTTTGTCGCAAACTTGTGATTTTTCGAAATTTTTCGTACTTTTTTGTGCGCTTTTCGGTGCTATTAGCCATCGTGCTTATTTCTCCCGATCTTTTTCTGCAAAGTAGACCGTGTGTACCCTACATTCGGTTCTAGTTGACTTTCTGAAATAGTTAAAAAAGTGATTTTTTTTGAGAATTTTGAATTTTCTGTCGATTCTTTTTGGGTTTTTCTTGTCTTAAATCATGTCGGTCACTCCTGTCACACAATTTATTCGTGCTTCTGACAATGTTGTCAAATTCATTGCTGGCTTTAATCTGATTAGGCCAGAAAACCACACTGTTTTCAATCTTGAGATTCGTAACACGGAACTTCAAGATTTGTGGAATAAAGTGAAGGATACTTATGATAAGTATCTGGATCATCTTATTACCGTAGAGGGTACTAGTTCAAATGACATTTCGTCGGCTGACGCAAAGTATCAAACTACTTGCGAAAGCTACGTCGCTTGTTTGTCGACAATTAATGAAAAATTGCAGGAGCTTAAGTCAGTAAAGTCTTCCCCTGCTTCCCCATCTGCCTTGCTCGTTAGTACTCCTCAAAACAGTCCATCCCAAAATAGTCATCGGATCAATTCTGCGATTCGTGGGTCCAATATACCTAATATTGGTCAACAACCAGCCTCTAATGGTGGCAATATCTCTATTCATAGTTCTATTTCTCCACATTTATCGAATACTGCTTTCCCAGATGTCCAAAACCCTTCGGACATTTCTATTGCTAATTGGAGCTTACCACCATACGTTTCGAATAACATGCATCATCTTCATTTACCACCGTGTGACATTGAAGATTTCCATGGTGACTTCTTATCGTGGCCCACTTTCCGGGATCTTTTCTCAGCCATGTTCATTAATAACGCTGGGCTAAGTGACATTGAAAGGCTTTGTCACTTGGTGCAAAAAACAAAAGGTGAGGCCAGGGAAATCGTGGCAAAGTTTCCGCTCACCCATAGAAGTTTCGCTTTAGCTTGGAAATCGCTAAAAGATACGTATGATAATAAACGCATTCTGGTCCATAACCATCTTAAGCTCCTATTCGACCTTCCGGTGTTCGAAGCTGAGACTAGTTCTAACTTGAAAACCTTGCAGCGTGGAGTCAATAGTTGTATTTCTGCTATGTCAGTTTATGATGTAGTCACGGATCACTGGGATCCTATTTTGGTTTTTATTTGTCAACAGCGTTTACCTAAATTAACTGCAACTTTGTGGGAACAGAGTATTAGAGACAAATCTTCTTTATCCTCGTGGGATGAATTAGATAAGTTCCTAACAGAAAGAATCCAAACATTAGCTTGCTTGAGAGACATGAGAGGCTCATCTTCTAGTTCAATTCCGAAAAGTAGATTCAAAACCAATCTAGCTACTTCTTCGGTTAAAGATAAATCTAAATTGGTCTGTATACTTTGTAAAAAAGAATCCCATTCACTGCGTTCTTGTCCGAAATTTAGAGCCCTTTCTTTTGAAAAGAGATTTGAGGCTGCTAAAAAGCAGGGTTGTTGTCTAAATTGTCTTTCGGTGGGACATTCAGTCAAAGACTGCTCTAGTACCCACAATTGTAGTATTTGCAATAGTCGCCATCATACTATGCTGCATAGGCCTCCTTCATCTTCTTCACCTAGACCATCCACATCTCTTTCGTCGTTGACCAATAGCCATCCTCCACAAGTAGATGGGAACATAGCTTCTACTTCCACCGGCGCTAATCCTACAGCCATGAATAGTCAAGTGTTCCATACATCCCAAAATCGGAATGTCTTGCTAGGTACTGCGATGGTCAACATTGTTCATTTAGGAGTTTCGTATCCTGCTCGGGCTCTTATAGACCCAGGTTCAGAAGCTTCTTTTATTACTGAACGTTTGCAAAAGCGTCTTAAATTACCCACCCAGTCAATCACTGCTACTGTTTCTGGTGTTAATAGTTCAACATATGCCACTTCGAAGAAAAATTGTTCGCTTCGCATTGGTTCTCGCTTCGATTCCTCCTTAATTGTAGAAACTTGTGCGTTTGTTCTTCCAAAAATTTCCGGAAGCCTTCCTTCATGTCCCCTCAGTTCAAACATCACTTCTCGATTGCCTAATATTAGTTTAGCCGATGATCGTCCTTTTGATTCACGACCTGTCGATTTATTGTTGGGGGCAGATTTGTATCCACAGATTTTGCGGGAAGGGACGCAAAGAAATATTCTGGGTTCTATGTTAGCCCAAAACACGATATTTGGCTGGATTCTGACTGGTCCCATGCCTTCTTCCTCAGTCCAGGTCTTCACGACTGTGTTGGATATAGCTGAGGAGGAATCTCTCAGCGAAACACTACTCCGGTCACCATCGGACATGTTTCGTGAGAGGAATTATCGTGCCACGACCGTGCGAGATTCGGAGGGTCGTTACGCAGTAACGCTTCCCTTTAATTCCGGATTTCCGCAAACATTGCAACTGGGGGATTCTCGTAGAAACGGTTTGAAACAGTTTTGTCGGTCGAATAAATCTCTTCTTCGAAGACCTCGGTAAAAAGTCGTTTATGTTCAACCCCCAAAATCTTATTCCAATTCTCTCGCTTGCTGCATTCCACATTCATTAACCTCGACAAACCGTCCACAAAACTCGTAGTATTTTATTTTTTTTAACTTTCAATGGTATTATTCTGAATCATCTTCTTCCAACTCTTCCGGTAGGTGTAGTTCTATAGATAGTGTCGATCCCAAGCATTTTCCTTTCCAAATCATTTTGTGTAGAACTTCTCCTTCTGACCCTATTCAAAATTTAAGTTGCAAACGGTCACATGTGGGACACACTGAGCGCCTTTCCTCGCCGTTCATACACCTTGTCAATTAGCAGATAACACTCAGTTATGGTTCATATTCGTTGTCGATGTATGTATATAGGTAACGTTCTCGCTGGCGCTCATGCGTTAGCATCTCGCGATCCACTTATTGAAGTCTCAACTACCCGAATGTTTGAACTGAGGAATTTCACATCAAATTATAGGACAAACTTGTCTCGTTTTTCTCAGCATAAACTAGTTAATGCTTAGGCTCGTTTCTTCGTTGAACTATTAGGACTTCCATGGAATGCTCATTTGGATCCTTTCTTTCGATACATTAAGCAGTTAAGCTTAATTTAGCAATTCTTACTCAAGGATTTATCTCACAGAGGAACATAAGTGTTATTAGAACAGTCTACATTGTCTTCTAAAATCTCACTCCTTTCATTAATCATTCGTTTGTACAAAAACCGTCGTTTACGTCTTCATGACAGTTTTGCTAAGTTTCTAACACTGTCCTACACCGAGCGCCACCCGATTATATTGCCGTATTGTTGTCGATTTGTTCGTCTTCTTGCAGAATTCGTTCACGCTATTTCCACTCATGGTGGAAATCAGTTGATGTTTCGTATACTTCGTATCGCATATTGGGTTCCTCTACCTTTGATATGAAGACATTTACGGGTAAAGCGTGTCGAATTACCAAAGGTTACGTACTTGTCTTCACCTGCTTTTTAACTAAAGCAGTTCACTTAGAAGCCACTTCTGACCTGTCTGCTGCTTCATTTCTGGCATCTTTCGGTTTTATTTTCATCGTGGTTGCCCTAGGACATTGTTTTCTAATAAAGGGACCATTTCGTCGAAACTTCTCGTGTTATTGAAAATTCATTTCAGATTTACGACTATCTTCGCACAACGAACAATCAATATCCTTCCGATGCCGTGTAAAATGCAAAATCGCGCGTCATGGCTCAACCTTGTTTGCCCACCTCACAATATACTTCGTTTTCCTGGGTTATTTCAGTCACAGTACACCCCTAAATGGAAAAAATCATGCTAGTCGAATTAAGTAAAAATTTAATTACACCTAAACTGCTCAATAGAATCTGAACTACGACACCTCTCACTTGCAACACAACCCACTACTAACTCTAGTATAAGTTTGCTCGCGAATTAGTCTAACACTGTTGCCTCGCAGATAGCGCGTCAAGGTGGGCGGCAAATGTATAAGTTCGATACATTGGTTACGCCAATGTATATGTTCGATGCATTGTTTCCCCTTCGGCAGCATTACAATTAACCGCATTAATTGGCCGCTCTTTCGAGCTCAAATGGGGAAATCTTCTCTGCCTTTCTTTTAGGAGTCACATTCGCCTGGTTCGGATTGTGGGAGAGAATATTCCTTCTTTCCCACGCTCTCTCCTAAAAGTCATATTCGCTCAGTTCGGATGCAGAAGGGGCGCTTTCCAATGCTGTCGTCGTCGTTGTTGATCACAACCTTGTAAGCGCTATTATGCTCATCTGCAACTACACTTGTTCTTTCGCTCTTGTCAATAACACACACAAAAGGTAAAGTCTTGTTTCTTTGAAACCCACCAACTTTACAAATAAAGAATTGAAAATATTTACATAAACAAAATTACATACACAAATTGTTTTTATTTTCTTTTCTTTTTGGGTTTCTCACACTGGTATCACGCCAACAAATACAATTAATATTTAATCTCGAAAAGTTTTCAAGGAAGATTTTCATCCATTAACAAACTAAACGAAAATTTTCAGCTGATGTAATTTAAATGTGGGGCAAAAACTATGAAAATACCTGTATTCCAGATATGTGCCTAAATATAGCCACTCCGTCTGGAAATTGAATTCAAAAAGTTCAAAAATCGAGTTTGGAACATTATTTTCCTTAAAATCTTTCGTGAAATTTTGGTCAAAATGTAGTTATCGTCTTTTATTTCATGCATTTCTGACTTAAGTGAAAAATCTTCATTTTGGACCATAAAATCGTCAAATCGTCATTTTTCAATTTCGGGCAAAAAATCGTCAAAATGACGATAAATCGTCAAATTCGGCAAATGTTTTCTAGTTGAAATTGGTATGCAGGTAATATGTAGAATTTCTGATTGAAATTTGTATGCAGGTAATATGTGGAATTTCTGGTTGAAATTTGTATGCAGGTAATATGTGGAATATCTTTTATGCAAGTTAAATATTATTTTTTAAATTCCTGTTTTGTATTATTTGCAGTATCCTTTTGTATGTCTTCGCTCCTTTTTAGTACCTGGCTTGGCTTCCATATGTTGTTATATGTCTTATACACATTTTGTATAATAAAATTTTGTTTTTGGAATAAAAGGATAAAGCCCTCTTCGGCATCGCACAGCCATTTTACACGTTTTTTATATATGTATGTTCCTTGAATGTAATTTTTATCTAGTATTATTCCTATATATTTTACACTATTTTGGATGGAAACTTCTGTCCGTTGTACATCTAATGTTGTTGTTGTTGGATTTCACTTCGGTGACCTGTTAAAGGGGAAGATAATTGCTTGGGTCTTATTCGTTTACCTTAATTTTACACTTTGAAAAGAATTTTCTGCGTGTACGAGCGATATTTCATATTTTTATTGATTGTGTTCGATAACTTTCCTCTTGAATAATAATTGCAGTGTCTTCAGCGTATAAAGCAGAGCAGTATCTTTTTTTCAATGTAAATAAGGAGTACAATATAGGGGATAAAATCGGTCCTTGCGGTACGCCGGCTGGTATAGTTCTCATTGTGGATCTCACATTCCCCACAGCGACCTCCTTTGTTCTTCTACTCAAAAAACTTTGTATTATTTTTTTTTTTTGGATATAAATGGGAGACCCCAATATCAAGGGAAACGATTCCAGTACTTTTTCTGGTCCTTTTATTGTTTTCTATTAGATTTGTAATTAGTTTCACTTGATGTATTGTGGAATGCTCTTTCCTGAACCCGAACTGTTCCTTCATTATTACATTGTTGCAATCACTGAATTCCTGTAATCGTTTTAAGATAATTTTTCCAAACATTTTATCTAGGCAAGTGAGCATGCTGATTGGTCGGTAACTTTTAGTCGAGCAAACTTCCCACTAAACAATTGTTGCCGAGTGCTCTGATGTTAGATTTGTTTAAGAGTTTTTCCAATGTATGATCAGAAAATATTCCGATTTCTCAAAATTTCCTTCAGAAGTTGAACCTATTATCAGCCATTTTTCTTTAAGGGATCTCTGAACATTTTCTTGTGCTTGTTTTCGAAAATCTGCCAATATTCTGCACATTCTCTGATGGGAAATTTTGATTCGTTTCTCTTTCTCGCTAGTAAATTCCCAGAGAGATTATTTTAAGAACTACAAAGACAAGGTAGAGTTTTTGTTTTGTTTGCATGCTGTGGTTTGTTTTTTTTTATTTATTTAGGAACTGTTAATTGACAAAGACGTAGCGGAACAAGTTATTTTGTGATTTAAATCGCAAATTAAATTTGTAAGTTTGCAAACACATAATGGAATAATCAATATTTTTAATTATATTTTAGAAAAATCAAATAAAAGTATTCGAAAACTTTATCAGGAAGGACTGCGACTATAATTTTGCAATTTTTGCGGGCAGCAGCGGTGAATAATAAAATAAATCCTTATTGTAATTATGAACATAGGTATATAGCTTAAATAAAGGAGTTCTTATTTATATTGCAAGAAATTCGAATCAAATCCGAATAAAGATTAAGAATTTTGGACGAATATATTTGGAACATCTAATGAAACATCAGAATAGTTTCCGACTTTCGGATAGAACATAGCAAATTTTTTAGAATAAGTTCCGAAACTTTCCAGAATCTCGAAACACATCACCGAAATGTATTCCATTTTCTGCACATTTTCGAATACTTCTTCAGAGTTTTGTCCGAGATTGTTACGAAAATCACAATCTACTTCAGATTTTTTTACGAAATTTCTTCAGAATTCGAAACTAATTTTTGTGGTAACTCGAATGTTCTTTTCGAATTTCCCTCGACAAATTGTTCCGAATTCTGCGAACCGCTTCACACAAAAACGGACATGTTTTGCTTGCGAAGACGGCATCAGAAATGGAAACTTGTGCAGAGATTTCGTCCGAATTCGGTACGATTTCGGCAAAAATTGTTTAGTGGGTTATTTCCATATTTTTCTATATTTGTTTCACTAACATAATTTGAAATAATTTGGAACATGTAAAGAAAATTATAAAACACAATGTGATAGTATTTTTTCTAATCGCAAGACCATCTCTTACAGATTTACGTGGCGAGAACAAAAGTTTCTCCAAGAGAAACTCCGAGGATCCGCCGATGGCGAAACTAATTAGTGTTAAAAATAAAAAAGTATGTTCCGAAGGAGATCCAGTATGAGATGTCCTTGTCGTAGCTTCATGGGGAGCGGCTGTGTAATCAGTATGTTGTTGCTTGTTGTGCATGGGACGTTATCCTCACACCATCGTTGCAATCATCAATCAAAATTTTCCAAGTCATTAAAAAATGGAGAGGAAGCGAAAATGAAATAAAGAAAGAATTTAACCCGTTGGTAGTTTTACAGATATAAAGCCCGATGCTTAGCGAACCTAGCACGACCATCAAAGCCATATTTTTCAATAATACGAAAAAGTAGGGATGTCGTGTAGTCGCCTCGAAACATGCCTATTTATGTTTAACTCCGTGGGAGTGGGAAGATTACTGTAGAATGCCGTCGGGATTAAATGCCGTTTTCAGTATCAGTATTGAGACTCTCTTTCTAACACACATAAATACATTTGCTTCGGAGGAGCTTGGATCGAAGATCCTGTGACCGATTTTATTTTAAATTGGAATTTCAAACAAATGCCAGATGAACATTTTGGGATATGCCCATTAAATGAAATTAGATAGGCGGCGTAGAGCCAAAGTTTACGTAATAAACTGTATATTTCAATAAAGTAAATGGTCGTAGAACCAATGCTTGCGTATTAAGTGATGAATAAGTGTAGGCGACGTAATCTCTGTTTTCTGTTGCAACACTAACCTAGCATGACTTTCTAACTCGTCAGCGCATACATGACCTAAGGTTAAAGGCTTCGATACATAAGAAACATGACATTCTTGCTGAAATCATATCTGATAAAAGATTAAAGACCAAGTTCGACCTAATAAAAAGATTTCAGAATCACATTTCAATTATGTCGAACTTGGACTTTAGTCATTTACCAGATATGACTTAAGCAAGAATGCCATGCTTCTTATGTGTCGAAGCCTTAAGTATATAAATCAAAATATCGTCCGTATGAATAGTATGGGTGCCACATGACTTAAAGTCCCCAGTCTTCTATGCTAAGTATTTTAAGGAAAAGGCCCAGTATGGGGGATGGCATTGGACCTGTAAGAATCCAGCCGAAAACAGTATTTTGCGCTATCAAAGAACCTAATATCTTAGTATTAAAACCATGTGGCAGAATCTAAAGATCTGCATCAAAAAGAAGGTCAACAGAATGGGAAGAGAATGGCTCGGGGTCGGCCAAACGTAGATTTGGCAATTGTGGCAGATTATCTTCAATGGTCGGGGGACAAGAGCGGTCGTATTCATTGAAAGCGTAGCGTCGGAAGAATCCAGCCGAAAACAGTATTTTGCGCTATCAAAGAACCTAATATCTTGGTATGAAAGAAAACCCTGTGGCAGAATCTTCGGGTAAAGAGCTGCACCAAAAAGAAGGTCAACAGAATGGGAAGAGAATAAATCGGGGTCGGCCAAACGCAGATTTGGCAATTGTGGTAAAGTGTCAGATAGGATGGAACAGGAGGGCAGATTATCTGCAATGGTCGGGGGACAAGAGCGGTCGTATCCATTGAAAGCGTAGCGTCCAAAGGAGATGCAACATGAATGGAACATTCATTGCCAGAAACTGACCCACTTAGAAATGAAAGACGATTCAGAGGCAGGATCAATTAAAGCTCTGGCTGGGTACGTAGTACCTTGGTGCACAATATGGACCGTAGCCGTGCCTAACAATACTTTGTTATTTTCAGTGGTATAGAATACCTGTCTAGTAGTAGGCCCAGATGAAAGAAGAGATGAAGATGAAGAAGAGGTAGAATGGGAATTTACTGCAACTACACTCCTGGAATCAGGTGACGTCGGAGACGTATAAATTGATAAGACCTCCCTGTGTAAAAGGGTGTGATGCGTTTTATTACATATGCTACAATTATATACACTACTACATTTTGAACAAACAGTTAAAAAACGGTAATGCTTCTTAACTATATTAGCCTTTCAGGAACTGAAAGTCTAAGGAATTTTCGACAAACCCTAAGATGATGTCTTTATCGTGAACAAAGAGCACACAATTTAGGCGAGGATGCACGAGAATACCGTGAAGAACACTGTGTGCTCTGTGGCGTGGCCACACATATTTTAATGATTTCACCATTCATGGAATGGGAGTTTTTTGTTGTGATTTAGAGGTTGGACATAGTCTATGCCCTTAATGTCACGTAAGCAGGTCAGAGTTTGGATCCTTTCCGTGAGAAAATGATCCAAATCTGCCCACACCTGAAGAAAATTATTCTGTTGGGATGATGAATTTAAAAGGACGTCATTTAAAAATTTATGGTTGCAGCGAATGACACTACATACAAGGGCTTTATATGATTTGTATTCAAACGAGTGTGTGATTATGGAAATTGCTAGGTCAAAGAGGCGTTTTAGTTGGTGGTTCACCAAAATGCGTGGATTGTCGTAAGTTTGTTGTAAATCATTCCACGGCAGACTAAAATTTGTGTGGGTAAACATAGCCACTATTTCATGGGCAGTGTTCAATATCACTTATGCCGCTGTTGCTAATAAAAACTGCAGAAAATAAATCCTTGAACGTAGGCCAGGAGAGAAAATCGCCATCAAACCCTAGGGTGGTAAGTTAAGTCTGTGACCCGTATTAACAACTTCACAGGATGTGGCGGATGAGTTATTTGAATAGTCAATTGATGCGAAACATCAGAAATAGTCGCCGTATCTTCAGTACGTGGTACTGTAGTTTTGCCTATATGAGATTTTAGAGAAGTGAAAGTAGGTGGCTTTGACGGAGCCCGAAGTACATATATGCGACATCGAATTTGTTGTCGGCAGCTACAAGGTTGTCCTTATTGGAATTTCTATCTACATATAGATAATTGAGGCATATATCCGATTGAAGTTTTACTCTTTCCCATTATGTTCTCGCCTCAGCTCATAGCAATTCTAAGATATAAACATCGAGCTCATAAACCCGTTGGTAACTGAAGTAGGCATCAAATTTTACCAAAGCATCAGCAGCTCGGTTGAATAAATCTAAGGGAATGTGGAGCATTTTGGATGAAATTCTTGGAAAAAATTAAAACCAGGCTATGTTGGACACACAAACAACAAAAATATTGAAAATTTTAGAATTTTCGCCAAATTCTTCTCAGTGCATAGGAAATTGCTAACAGTGTATCGTATAATGCACGTAAATTATGAAAAGGTATCGTAAATAGCACTTGCCGACAAAATAAATGGCAAAAAATTCTTTGTATGAGTCGAAAAAGTCAAAAAAATCAAATATTTTACTTATAGCGATTGTAAGTAGTGCTCTACAAATCGTTAAAAACGAAATTATAATAATTCGAACAATTTTCGTTGAAAAGAGTTTATTTTAAGTCAATAAATTCTAAATAAGTATGTATTAAATGAAATTTAATAATCTTGTATATATATTTATATACATATATGTATATCGAAAGTAGGGCGTGTTGTGTCGGAGACACACGCGTTATTTATTTTTTGTTTATATCCGGAGGATTCAACAAAAAATTACCTAAAATGACACTTAACAATTTTAGTAATTTTTTAATTCAAAAAATTGCAGTGACCACACCATAGTTATGTCTTTTTACTTTTTCAGTAATAATTATTTAGTAACTTGTTTTCAGAGAATAAGAGAGATTTTACTCTTTGATACGAAAATAGAGAAAAAAGTAAAAAGACAGCATTTGGTAAACTTCACCAAGATAACAGTTGATGACCAAAACAAAAACATTGGCGCCAATGCATGATAGAAAAACTAACTCCAAAGCAATGAAAAAGTTCTTAAATTTGAAGCAAAATAAATAAAAAATTAATATATTAATAAAATAATCAATAAATATAGCTGAATATATATAAAATAATATACTATAATATTTATAGTACTTTTCCACAAAAATCAGATAAACATTGAGCAGCTGACCATTAGCAGATGATTAAAAAAACAGCTGATCGAACTTGCTAAATGTAGCTGGGAAAAATTCTTTCAGCAACTTTTAGCAATTTCTCAGCACACAACTGTCAACATTGTTCTCTCACATCGCTCTCTTTTAGTGAACTTTTGTGTAAAAAGACAGCATTTAGTAACATTTCGTAATAATTATTACAAATTATCACGTAAAAAGACACACCTCATATGTATGCGATCAGCTGTGAGTTATTTACACGTGTCAAATGTGTCAGATCACCCGTATAAGAGAATGAGAGATAACCAGCTGTCAGCAGAGATGACTTATTTTATTTTGTTATTGTTGTTGTGATGTTTATTCACCAAACGAAAAAGAAAAAGCATAACACAAATAATATTTTAAAAGGAATAGTGTTGTAAACGTAAATGAAATATGCGAATAGTCTGATAAATAAGCAAAAGAAAATAGAAAATTTCTGTGAAAGATGTTAGGAGTGTGATTTGTCGCAAACACAGAATAAATGCAATTCGACACTTGTATTAGATTGTTAGAATACCGACGGCAATATCGTAGGAGACGGGCGGACATTTAATATTTCTTGTAAAACGACAAACAGTTTTGTTTTTACTTTTCACAATAAATCTCGGTATGTCACTTTTTCACGTAATGAAATGCGATTATTAAAATTGTAGTTTACTGGCAAATAAATTGATGTGGTTGATCGTAGATCCTTTGTTGTTGTTGCATCGAAGTAGTCGCTGCTTTTTGGTTTTCCCTTGTGAAGAGACCGATCGTATGATTCGGCTCGATTGGACCAATGTTTGTAAAGATAATTAGAAAGAAATAAAACACTATGTGAAAGTATTTTTTCTAATCGCAGTGGACTGTATTTTTATTGATTTAATGTTCGAGGAACGGTATTACCTTTGTACAAAGGGTTTGACGAGTAGGACGTGTTCCTATCGTTGCCGTAGATGCTGAAAGTCGGGCATTTTTCAAAAGTCACTCATTAGAATATGTCATTATCTTTGATTTTATGTACGAAGTACATAAATGATGTTTTTTCTCCTCTAAGGAGGAGAAAAAGCATCATTGGAACAAATTTAAAAATTGAGAAGCGTTGAATAAAATCTTCGTAGCAAATTGATCAGCAAGTCTTCGTGAATTTTCACCTTACGTTACGTACATTATTGAGTTTCTGTCCATCTTTTTATATAGTCCCAACAATATTTTCTTTAATCGATCCAAATATATGACAAGAAATCGTGACATGGTCAGAATATAGTGCTCCAGTATAAGATGAAAATGGTGATATGTATATCAAGTAACCCTGTAAGAAATTATCCTGTCGGGATGATGAATTTAAAATAACGCCATGTAGAGATTTATGGTTGCTGCGACACTACACGCAAGGGCTTTATATGATTTGTATTCAAACGAGTGTGTGATTATAAAAATTGCTATTTAGACAAACAAATAGCGTTAAACACGCATTGTTGAGTGTGCAGTAAGATAAGTATAACTGACTCGGAGATTCATTTGTACCCTATCCATTTATATTTTAAGATGATTGAGTTTTTATTTCCTTGTGCCGGTATATACTCGAACGCTTTAGGTCATTGTTATGGCATACTCCCATAGATTTCCCCTGTAAATCTGCCATCAAGTACATATTGTTGCCACTAGGTTTTACACATTTACGACATTTAAAAAATTTACGGTTAAATTTGCATCGATTTTTTTTGTAATTTTTTTGGACTTCACGGTAAGTCATTGAGTGCATTTTTTGCCAACTTATAATCTGAACCATGGGTGTACATATTACGGCCGAACAGAGCGAAAAAAGAGTGGCCCCGATGACACTATGTACGGAGGTTTGCAGAGCACATTCGATGTTTGCTACAGACAGATCCCAGTCACGGTGATCATGTTCTATGTACGCTCGTATGGCGGCTAAAACAGATTGATTTACCCGTTCCGATACATTTGACTGCGTAGAGTGCAGTTTGTATGTGATTAATACCATATATACCATATTTTCCCAAGAAGTCCAATATAATTCTTGAAAGGGACGTTCCGTAATAACTTCATTACCGATTGTACTTTTCCTTTAACCTATTTAGTTGTTGAAATTCCCCCATGGGCGGAAGTGATTTAATCATGGGATTCTGCGATCAGAACGTGAGTTAGTGACTCCCTTTATTCTTCTCAGCTACGTCTCTTAATTCTTTGTATGACTCACTCTCCAATTCAGTGGTCTCGAATTCGAAAACCTGATTTATGTATATTTCGTTAGCAGCTGCAATGACCAACAAGCTAAACGACCACTAAGGTCCCTTAGATTCATTAACCCCTGTAATCTAGCGTGATCGGTGATCACAGTAAACTCCATGGAGAAATCAGCGTGACGTAGTACAGGTGCGGATGTCAATACCTTCTTCAAGGTTTCAAATGATTCTCTTGCCTTTTCATTGATCGTGAATTTGGATGACTTCTTTAAAGTATCCGTCGTAAGTGGCGCTAAGATGGTGGCGCTGAGATAGTTGCGAAGTCCTTGATGAATCTCCGGTACTACCCGGCCGTACCAAGGAAGCTCCGAACCTCTCCAGTACTTTTAGGTAAATTTATTCTTTTAATTGCCTCGATTTTTTCGGGATCAGAACGCAAAACGCCTTCCCCAATTATAAATCCTAAGTCCCTAATCTGCAGAAAGCAGAATTGGGAATTTTTCAAGCCGATCGTAAGATTTGCTTTCTTGCGACAGTCGGCCACCTCGGATGGCTAACGTAGATGTTCATCGAAATCGCCTGATATGATTAAGAGGTCGTCCAAGTATTCAAAGACATTCTCCTAAAGTCTTTGGCGAAAGATTTTGTTTTTATGCGGCATTGCACAGGCCAAACGTCATCAAGCGGAATTGATACAGTGGACAACCTGGAACCGTGAAGGCCGTATACGACTTACTATCTTCGTCAAGCTCAATATGCCAGAATGCGTATTTTAATTCCACATTGCTTATACTGCAGTGGGTACGTATCCTTGACAGTGAGTTTGTTTAACTTCAGAGCGCCAAGGTAAAAACGGGCTTTCGAACTATTGTGGTGCGATTGCTCCACGGACTCTCGCTCTTTTCGATTACTCCGAGAGCAAGCTTATGGTCAAGTTCTTGAACCGCTGCAGACATTGGGTAGTGCCGATCCTTTACCGGCTCATCCCCATCTACCAGTTTAATCGTATGCTTTTCTAGCCTAAGCCATCTTTTTCAAATGTACGAAACCTCTTCTGCTCTGCAGAAAGCTCGTACGGATTCAACTTATAAGGATCATTCGTACTTGTTGTTATTTGTAATATCGCACCGAACAAACTCTAAACGCCATTGTTTTCATTTCAGCCTAAACTTGTGGATCTTTTTTGGCACCTCTTGTACTTCAGAGTCAAATATTCATTCCCTTACTTTATTGTAATTCGTTTGACGAAGTTCCAGAGGAAAGTTATGCCTCTCTGCTGTAAACTTTCGCATCATCAACTTCAACTGCTATCTCCTCATTAGTTGTTAAAATTTTGACATTATCGTCTAGTAGTTTTGGGGTACAGGGTCCTCGGGTGGACGTGATTCCCCAGTCTTCTCCACGCCCCTTCTCCGGTTTCCTTGCTGGCAAATGGGACATCTAGGTGTTGTTGTTTCCAACTTACCGCATCTGTAGAACAACTTGCGGAATTCGGATGGCATTCCATAAAAATATGGCCGGTTTCCCGATAGTTCCAGCATTTGATTTGGGATTTGGCGTTATGTTGCACACGAAGTGTTGACACATTATCATCTATCTGTATACCATCATCGTCATTCCTACTATCCAGCTCTGTTTATAATTTTCATTTATTTGTCTATTGGGTCTCTGTGGAATAAGCATTGACCTGTTTTCACGCCTTGGAAAATTTCGATCAGCTTCAATACGTCAAATCTGATATTGACACAGAAGAGCTTTTAGACTCTCCGAATCATTGAAAAGATTGCTTTGGCGTTGAAGCCAATACATTTCTTCGCTTGACGATATTAAAAAGCAAAATGTCGCAGAACTTCTTGCCATGGGATACTATATTTGACTCTCATTGTCTCTAACCTATATAGATCTCTCGAATTACCGTTGAAATTTAAGCCCAATTTATCAAACCTGATTTTCAAAGTTTCATTATGGGCATTGGCGTTTGGTATAGGAGCTGATGATGGATTAGTGTTCGCACTAGGATGGCCTGATGGTTGGTTTGTTTTTTTTTTTCGTTGAGTTGGTTCGCACCGTTCAAAATATTGGACTAATTTGTATTTGATGTCGGCATATTTTAGTTTTGCTTGGCCGTCGGTTGCGAACGAACGATTTCTGATAACTATTTCATACCCTGAGCTAACACGTCCATGTTTTTTTGTTTTAAATCTGACACTTCATTGTGAACCATAGTCTTGATCTTGTCCTCAAGAGACTTTTGGAACGATGTGCCTTCTTATTGCACCAATCCCTTGAACTTTGGGTCAATATTATCGGAATTGTCTACGTTCCCGGGATAGTTATCTGTACTTTGGGCCGTCGCGTTTATTGACCCTGAAATGTCAGTATACTGAAAGGTGTTTAGAAGATTATTCCCTTCTGCTATTTCTTCTCTTTGTTCAGTTCGTCTTTGTTTACAAAATTCTGCATAGTATGTCGCATATTCAAATCAAAAGCAGCTGGTCTAACTCTTTTGTTTTTTTGATTCTAACGAGTATTATAACCAGGGTTTCGTTGGCTAGGTATTTTTGGCGTGACTCCGACTCCAGGCCAGTTTTTTTCACGACTCCCAATCCCAGTCGGGTCCATATAGGCTAATCTGTTTGTTTTTCCTAACATATTCTTTAGAATGCTCATTAATACTTAACTACAGAACATAAATATGAAGTAACAGTCATATTTATATTATTTCTACTGAATCTTATATAGAAAATAAGTGAGAAAAGGCTATAGTCGGAACGGGGCCGACTATGTGATACCCTACACCACTACCTCTGAGCATTATGTTTTCACTCGAAAACATTTCTCTTAGGGAGATACGAAATTTTTCACCTATCTGGCTTTTATACCAAATGACTTAAGGCGAACTGAACCAAAATAATTAATATTTTATTTTATATTTGAGTACTATCGACATTACCAACATCAATATGCCTATCTCTGTGAGGAAATTTCGTGATGATCCGATCAAAATTGCGACCTGTAGTGTGATTGCAGAAAAAATTGAAAAAGGGATGTATTACCGACTATTATTTGACCACCTACGGCAACCTACTTTGCATCATTGTAAAGGTAGGATCTTCTATTTTCATAGTCAGGCTTTGCTTTTGGAAAGTCCCCAACCAAAGCTGTGATATTCGTCCTTATAATTAAAATCGCAAAAATTAAAAGTTGGGCTTTATTTGCGACTATTGTGATATCTTCGTTGTTTGATCACCTACGAGAACCTACTTAACATCGTTAGAAATGTGATATTTTGTACTTTCATTGTCAGGTTTTGCTTTTGGTATACCTCATATAGAAGCTGAGATATTATCTTTGAAAAAAATGTTGTCTTTTTATCCACATAAGTTTTTTGCCCATTCCGAGCCCTAAATATTATCCGGCCATCACCAAAATCAATAGGCTTCTTCCCCCCAATCAACATCCAAAATTTCGTGACGATCCGATCAAAATTGCGATCTGTAGCGTGATTACAAGGTTTAGATGGACAGGCGGACGGTCACACATAGCCAGATCGACTCAGCTCGTCGAGACATTCATTTTGGTATATATATATTGGTATATATGGGTCGACGACCATTATTTCGATGCGTTACAAACTTTTTGGCCAAAACCAACATATAATAGCCTCCCCACATAGTGGTGTAGGGTATAAATAGCAACAAAATACAACTTAGAATGTTTTTGTCAGTTTTACTTTTTTTCCCGAGTATATTCTGGAAGAAAAATTTCCCCCTGCGAAAATCTTTACGCCTTCAAAATATGTCAAAATGAAGAGGAATACAAATCAGAAAACTGCATGCCGTCAAAATTATAAGCAATACATGACCAGGTTTTAAAATGGATGTAAGCCAAAATTTTACAGTGCTTCTAGAGCCTTAATGATGATCACCAGTTGAAAAGCCATTTTTCGTGAAACTTACGAAACTACGAAACTTATTTTTGGTAGATTTTTTTCTCATTTGAAAAAGTATAACTTAATATGCTTTCTGAATATTTTGTTGAAAATTATATGCGAAGTTTTTTGATAAATCGCCATCTACGAAAACCTGTTTTCATAAAAGCGTTTTGTGATGCCAACTCTAGCTTGAAAACTAATAAACCGTTTGTCATAGTCCTAGTCCTATATCGATCCATTTTGTAACAAGTTTTAGATTTTACTTAAACCTGTGGACAGAAAAAGTCACAATTTAAAAAAAAAAAAACTGAAGTTTTTGACCACAAAGCGGGCAAAAAATTTTGAAAAATAAACTCGATCGACGAGTTTTTAGATTTTGATTTCCTTACTAGATTTTTATGGAATAATATAATAAAGATTTTATCTGTTCTTATGTAAAAGCTCTTCAAAATATGATTCAGGAATATCAGGTTGTAAAAAATCATAAATATGCATTTCATACATAGGTAATAACTTATACGAAATGTACCGAAAAACATAAACATACGAATTTTTTGAGAAAAGAACGGGTAAAACTGACAAAGGACAATGAAAACGTGACAATATCGATTTTTTGGAACCTACATAAAATTCTCGGAGGAACATTTTTTTTTTTAATTTTTTTTCATGTAGAAAAACGCCGTCTTGTTTTTCATTTTCAGTTCAAGAACAAAACGGGCCTGGAAGGGACTGTGCTATAAGGTCAAAATATTCTACAAAAAATTCCTCATTCTGTAATACAATATGGCCAAACAAAGCTATAAAGCATTTTCAGGCGTTATTGGGGGCCAATAAAAAAAATCATTACGTCATAACTCAGAAATATCAGCTATTGGATCCATTGGGTTACTTAATATACTCAATATTGGCTTTCATTCCCAAAGGGAATTTTTCAGCCCTAGACCTTGACTTCCATTTGGTGTCACAGTGTAATCAGTAGGATATCCGAAGAGACCAAAATGTCTTTCAACGGTGTCCAACAGGTCCTTTAATAGAAGACAAGGATGATTTCTCACAAAAGACAAGATGAAAAAATCAGCAGACCTTTGTGAGAAGACCAGTAGGCCTTCTGACAGAAGACTTGTAGGACTTACAAAGAAGGAGTAAAATGTTCAATTATAATCGATTGTTATAGAACTTTACTTTTGCTTTCAAAAAATTAAAGGATCAATTGGACCAAAAAATATTTTCCACATGAATTTTGTAATCAAAATAGAGTCGAAGAAGTCTAGACTTCAAAGGATAGTAAATATCCTGTGAATCGTTTTCTAACTACCGTACGCTTATATGTTTTTTTATTAATTTCTTTTCAAATAAATAATGTTTTTTGAAAAAATTTGGTGTGCCGAATTTAGTGTTATATTTCTATAATGTAAAAAAATTTACCAAGTTATTTTTTTTCGACTCCGACTCCAGCAAAAATTCTCGACTCCGACTCCGAAACCCTGATTATAACAATAATAATAACTCATGTCACCGCATCTATCTCAATTTTCTTTAATGATCCCCAGCAGATTTGACTTATTTATATCAACTCGAAACAGTAAAGGATTAAATGTTTTTCAATGCTATTTATTGAAGGCACAAAAAAGCACTACTTAATATAATACGAAATAGCAAATGCAGTACTAGTTTTTTTGTACTAGACACAAAACAACAATCATTACATAATTTATGGGAGAATTGCCTTCTCAGAAGAAGTGAATGATTTTTGAGTGGTTATATTGTATTCTCTATTTTCTTTCAATACCGTGTTCTCTCCCGAGATGTATTAAGACACTTTAAAATATAAAACTTTCACAAATACCAATGAACATTGTATATATAACTTCACTTGTCTATGCAAAGCTCATGGCATAAGTTATCTACACGCAGAGAAAAAAATATGTTTGATCCAACAATATTCCAAGAGCAAAATATGTATTGTTAACATATTGTTGGATTCCTCATGTAGTATTGTAAATCCAAAAATAGTTTGTGTCAACTGAACAATATTTCTCTCTTTTCTTCAAAAATTTGTTTCTCTTCTCTCGCTATTCGATGCCGTGTTGAAAAAACAATTTTGGTGAGTTGTGGTGTGTTTGTATGACATGCTGCCTTTACCTTTGTTTTTGTGTGTATGTACTTGTGAGACTCTTGTTTTTATTTGTTTCTGTTTTGTTTCATTCTTCTTTCCTTTTCATGTTTGTTATGGTGTTTAATTATTCCTTATGTTGTGGTGGCTGCTTGTGGCTTTTTGTTTATCTTTGTTGTCAACTAAAGTAGCAAACCATGTATTGCGTTCATCAATGCTCGTAATATTATACGCGATATTTACATCAAAGTTGTGTGGAAAGTGTATATGAGAAGTATATACACTCAAATCAAAAAATTTAGTATCTGGTTTTCAGGGCTGACAATATGTTTTGTAACAAATTTAGATTATGATTGTTCCTACAATCGGTATTGTTAACGATTTTTACAATATTGCGGAAATTCGAAAGTTGTTTTTGTTTTCTATGTTCGGAACAAAAGATGGTATTTTTGGATTTGGATTACAATATTTGTACAAAACAAACACATTTTTGGAACCAAAATAAATATTTTTGTTCCAGCAAAACCGAAAAATATTTTTTCTCTGCGTGTACATTACTCTAAGTTTCACAACGAATACATGGCTATTGTAAATATCCTATATTAACTTAATTTGGTTTATCGACTTTATTATGAGTTTTTGTTTTAAAAGACAACAAAACGAATGTAACAATCCCCTCCTAATCGCATTAAAGAATTTATGGGATATTACATTATTATTATTATTACATATTATTACACCATATCGCATTTTGAAACGGAGGGAGAAAACTCCTTCTTTAGCTAACTAGATATATTTTTGTACATCTTATGGGGTTTCTACACGGTATGTTTTTTACATATTCATGCATAGCAACTGTCACTTTTCTTCGCCCACATGTAATTCCTTCTGCACGGCAAAATTTTATTTTTCATTCGTTTTCTGTTGTTTTCTTTGTTTATATCGCGTACAAACAAAACAGCTGTTTACCTTTGGTTGTACAGACGAGAATAGAGCGCGTTCTATTCGAAAAATATACATATGTATGCACATAACACTTTGATGCATTGAAATTTCTGTATGGTTCACACCATGTGTACAAAATTCAGATTTGTAAAAAGTGACAGTTGGTATGCACAATTACGGAAAAAACATACCGTGTAGAACACCTTTTACCAAACACTATTATTTGGTTGGATACAAAATCTCACTATGGGCTAAGATCTATAGAATAATGGTCAATTTCATTTGTGCATCGTTCTTGCTGCGCAACTGCTAATACCACTGTTTATCACAGCTAAACTAAGCTATTTTACCCAAGTATCAGGAACATTAGTTTTCTTAAGTTTGGGCTCCATCTCTGTTATGTGTGTCCATACCGCCGTTCGATTTGGCCTCCCGACTAGCCAGGGAGAAGCTACTAGGGCTAGGGATCTCAACCCACCGAACCCGACACACCAACATTGAACGAGTAGGAAACTATGTCAAGGGACCCACCCAGCCTTGGTCCAATTCTTCTCCATACTTACTTTTACCTTGGACCTCTGAAACCACAAACGCTTCATCCCAAAACATACTTCATAGCGCTTGCCCCGCTAGTACACCAATTAGCAAAACATTGTTATTCTCTATTTCAACTAAAGAATCACATTAGCTTTGTTCCTTTACTTTTTTAATGGTAAGAGTGTTAAAAGAGAAAAGAGTCAAAATTGCTCAAAATTGCTCTCTCATGAACATTTTTACCAGAAAAGTAAAGGAACGGAAAAATGGTAGATCTGGCAGCAATGTCAAAAATAAACATAAAAAAGTCAATTTTCGTCTTTTATTTCAAAGTTTTTAATTTAGTTTTGTCAGCGTACGACTTTTTCTTCTGTTTTTCGTCCATTTTCTTCTTCATTGTGAAATAATCGTCAAACAAAAGTCGAAAAATCAGTTCTGCCATTTTTTACCTGCAGAAATTTTGCTGGTAGCCTGTGGTAGAAGAGAAAGCCATTTTCGCTCTCACTCCTCTCCCACTCTCTTAAAAATTGCTTACAGTTTTCCCACTTTTCGGGGTTAAGTAAAGGAACATAGCTATTAAAAGTTTATTAATAAAGTTTATGAAATTTGAATCATTATTTATTTATTCCTAGCATAGATTAATACCTGAATATTTTTCTACTATTCTCGGTTAAATCTCTTAGGTTGAGCAGAAATGCTTTTAACCTGACCTTGTCTTCCCGCAAATCAGCGGGTACTCTACTTCTTGATCTTTTTAAGGAGCTCGCTAATACACCACTTGCTGCTTCACTCTACTGCTCTAGCCAAAACCCTACCGTACCTTTCCTCAGTCCAATTAATTTATCTCAAGTATTATCCTTTTTACAATAGTTAAATCTAAGATTGAAGCAATCCACATTTCAATAATTACACTTTCATGTCATCTACATTTCAATAGTAACAATTTTCCTAGTTTTGTACCTTTGTCATTGTGAGTTTGTAAATATTCCAATTTCCCATTGTGATTGATTCATTGTATTTTAAAGTTAACTGACAGAATGCAACTATGTAAATAATTTATTCTACTACTCTTGTAAAACAACTCATTAATGTACCATTTTATGCAACTGTAAACTATTACTAATATATTTACGCCCTACTATTTCTTCTCACGATTGGTACTTAAGCTGGAACAAAATTCAATAAAATTGCTGAGTTTATGATCTGGCTGAAGTCATTTCTGATAAAAGACTAAAGACCAAGTTCGACCTAATTCAAATGTGGTTCTGACATTTCGTTATTCCTTTCCCAGAAATGACTTCAGCCAGAAAGCCAGCCGCCTATGTGTCGAGGTCTTAAGTTTTTGTTGGTGGAATTGTGAAGAAGGTATGGTTATACAATACTTTGATTTCACAGATAGATGATAACTATTTCTGATATTCCCTTAGCTTTAGACGTAATGGAAGAAATGGGCGATAGGGCCAAAATATTTACGCGAAGCTGTAAGGCGTTTAAGACAACATCGCATGCCCATAGGAAAATTGCAAAATTTGCAGTAGATATGTTTTATAAATTAAAGAAAAATAGTACGCCGAAAATCACCCGCTGCCGACAAAATTGACCGCGCCGTCGCCGCCGCCGAAAAACCTGATTCGCTTCGTTGACTGTTGGTTTCTACACTTTTCTTCTTACAGAAGCCGCAGCAGATACTTAGCCGTAGCTTGAACCTGATTTACTTTCTGCCTCTTTGTTTCTGGAATTCGAATTATCTACAGCAGACGGGATCTTTACATTCTTCTGTCTGGCCACAAATCACATAACTCCCTGCCGCACACAAAAATTATTTTCCAGGATTCTTGGCCTGAACAGCAATATCTTGATTATTTGGCTTCTCGAAAAGATTTCTAGGCTGTGTGCTTTATCATCTTCAGTAAAAGCCCGGAACCACCAATACGAGGGACGATGAAAAAGACTCCAATTTCAACCAAAAGGTATATACTGGCCTCCGTAAAAACCTTTGGACGGCCAGTGCACCAGTGAAAAAGGGGAGTTTACCTGTTACACAACGGCATACATACATATATTGAATATTACTAAATTTGTAAAAAAAATCACCACTTATTACCACACTTATTTGTTTGCAAATAAACACAACACTGAAAGAAATATTGTTTTTTTTTTTGCTTTTAAGCCGAGTCAAGAACATTGATCTCTCTCACGATAATTTATTTGAAAAACTATGCTTGGTTGGGATCTTTTAAAACTTTTCTTTTAAAACTTCGCAAAATCTCCGGAAAATGGCTTCTCTTCCAGGACACCGACATTTTCTTTAGCTTTTCTCCTTTATATATTTTCTCCTTTCAGCTCTGCTAAGTTTTTTTGGCGGACTTTTCTTAATATTGTTTACAAAATCTATTGTGAATGACCCCCTATCATTTTCTTTAACTTTGCCACCCCTCAACGGAGGATCACTCGGTCGGATTGTTCCTATTTTTCGAGATTATAGAAATTTCATTTAAAAATTCCTACACTGTTTTATGTCCGTCCTATTTTATTATTTCACGGTCTCTTCTATACACCGCCGCCAACAGTTTGTTCGTAGATTATTACTCTACGTGTGACCTCGCTGTAATATATATAATATATATAATTTCAAAGATATCGCAAACTTTGGCTTTTGTGGCGGAATCTTAGCCGATTTTTACTAAATTTGGAACCTTTTATTATTAACTTATAACAAACCACAGACAAAACCATGAAATTTGAACAAATGTATATAGGGGAGCTATTTCTATATCTGAACCGATTTCAATATAACTTGACAAACTTATTTGTAGTCAGTGTAAAGGCGCCGAAATTGCGTTTCGAAAAAGAGATAAATAAAAACACGAACGTTTTAGTTTTCCAATAATAAAAAGCAGAAGCTTTATTGAGTAAATATCTAAATAATAATTATAAATAAAGGGAAAAGTAGCAAGGCGAACAGATTACCTGTGTTACGGATGGCGATCGAAAACGAAGTGTCAATAATAATGCCGAAAGGTCGCGTAGGCGCAAAAACAACACTCGTTAGAAAACTCCTAGATGACATATCAATGTTGTAACAAAAAAGGAGTAGGCCGTTTTCTAACGAGTATGCAAATTAGACACAATGAAAGTAGTGCGAAAAGCGAGCATTTCCAAACAATGCAAATCCAAAAGAAATATCAATTCTTACTTAAACATTGGCGCCGACCTTGCAACATTATTAATGTTGTAACACATATCGATAAGTAAATACAATAACAATAAATTATATATATTAGTATTGGTGGTGCAGTGTTTGTGAGCAATTCAATTGGTTCCGACATACCCGACAAATATACTTATGAGGCGTGTACGAATCGTCCGCAGTGACGGACGTACGCTCTCTTTCTACCATACGAACATTGTATGAATTGCCCGAAACCGCCAAGGTCCTAGTGGAACCCACAGTTATGGATTCCGACCTGGAAAGTACGAAATTTGTGCTCGAAGCCGATAACGAAGAACCCGCAGTTACGGATTCAGATGTCAACTATATTTTATTAAAATCCGCAGTGACGGATTTCGATAGATCTTAATTTTCTAGTAGAACCCGCAGTGACGGATTCAGATGAAACGTCCATTTTTCTACGAAAAAATTTACTATGTTACTCTGAGTTCAAAGAGTACAAATTAGCCGCTTCACAACGCGCTTACCGTACTAACATCCGGTACACAAAATAAATGTACTTGATCTTGAACATTATGAAACCGATTCACAAGCGATAGCGGTTCATCAATTACGACAGGTTCAGGATGAGCATCTATAAACAAATTTTACACCAGCTCCAGAGACCACCCATATGTGGAGCACCAGTTGGAAATAAATGCCACGTAAAGCCAAATTGAAATAACGAAAAATTTGACGTAGACCACGAGAGGCACCCACAAAATTCGTAACATTGTCCGAAAATATCGAGTGGGGGCAACCACGACGTGCTTTTCACGAGTGACGAAACTTTTCCAGCACCTATTCTAACCCAGTCGAAAAGTATGATAAGTAAGAACGAATGTAGTTCCAAGCGGAGCGAGATCTCGAATAGACCAATCCGACTTGTCTAGAGGCCAAGAGAAGGAGTTTTGAATGCTCTCAACAAAGAAATTATAAGTCGATTTTCTTACCAACGATTTCCAAAAGTTTAGACGCTAAACTTGCAAGGTTCTAGCCGCAGGAGTGAAACTGATTTTAAGGAGCGATATCACGAAACCAATGCACGAACACATGTGGAGACTCAATTCTTATAAGAATCTACGAAATTACGCCACTCCGAATAAGTAGCGGACAAGAGAGGATCGTCCCAAACAATTTGATCAATTTGGAATTCTCGACGATGAAATCGGTCCAGTGACTAGCCATCCAAACACAGAATTTTGGGCAATCAAAGTTCCCGACAAAATTGACTGACAACCATCTAACAAGATTTTTGGATACAAGTCTGCACCCAACAACAGATCCACAGGACGTGAATCGAACAAATTAGCATCTGCCAGACGAATACTTGGCATTTGAGCTCTGAAATCAGATGAAACAGTAAACGATGGCAAGTTACCAGAAATTGACGGCAATACCAAAGCACGAGTTTCTAATACTACCAAAGGATCACAAGGGCTTCCTATTTTTATGGGACAAACTTTTTGTGAATTTGCCGAAATTGCACAATTCACACCCGAAATAACCGCATTTGTTGAACATACCGGAAGCTACAACCTAGTCTGCAATCTCTCTGTTAGAAAAGAGGATTCAGAGGCGGGGTCTATTAAAGCCCTAGCTGGGTACGAAATGCCACGATGCATTATGTTGACCATCGCTGTCCCCAACAGAACCGACTTATTCTGTGAGGTATGAAAGACCTGACGAGCTACAGATGCCGAGGATGTGGATGGACGAGAAGGATCGAGAGGTGGAGGGTTGGAAGCACGAGCTCCAGATGCCGAGGATGTGGATGGACGAGTAGGGTCGAGAGGTGGAGGGTTGGAAGGACGCGCTACAGATGCCAAAAATATGGCTGGATGAGGAGGATCGACGGGTTGAGTGTTGGAAGGAGTAGAAGTGTTCCTACTGACCGAGGAAACACTTAAAGTCGAACTATTTGGAGACGAGTCGCTACGATGTAGCAAGGTGTGATGACTTCGATTACATTTCGAACAGCGACGATGACTACTGCAAGTTTTTACTTCATGCCCCTTACGCAAACAATTCACACACAATCTACGACGTTTCACAGTGGAAAACCTAGCCGAGACAGACATATTTTTGAATCGAGGACATTCAAAAAGCAAGTGGAACTGCTGGGGACAAAAAATGCAATCATTTTTCTGCGAAACCTTTGGAGAACGAGAAGAATTCGTATTAGTCATGTACGAGTGAAGCTTTTTCATGTTAGACTTTTTAACCGGATCATTTCCTCTCATATCGTGAAGACACATGAGCGTCTGAATTCGCTCAGTTAGAAAACTGTCGAGATCTTTCCACAAAGAAATAGACGATTTGTCTTTCACGCTTTGCTCCCACAAAGTTTGTGTTAATTTTGGGAGCCTTTGAAGACAAATAAAAACCAAGAACGGATCCCAATTTTCCGTACTAACGTCGTAAATGGACATTGCAGACAAACAACCATTAACACCACGCTGGATTTGTTTGAGACCCGAACACGTCTCGATTTCAAGTACCGGGAGCGAAAATAATACTTTGAACTGACTATGAATTAACAAACGAGGATTATCATAAGTCGATTTCAAAGCATTCCAAGCAAGACTAAAGCTACGGTGAGTCAAAGGGAATTTAGAAACAATTTCACGAGCTTCCCCACTAGTTTTTTGCGTCAAATGACAAAGACGCTCAATATCCGACAATCTAGAATTTGTAATATAGACCGTGCTAAATAAGTCTCTAAAAGTAGGCCACGAGAGAAAATCACCTTCGAAAACGGGAATATCGCATGGAGGCAAACCTAAATTATGGACAATGTCTAAATTTGGCGGGTCAATAGCAAAATTCGAGCTATCCCTAGAATTCCCAATACCTGATATTGGGGAGCCAGAAGCCTGAATACCCACACTTCGAACAGTGTGAGTAGACGAATTAAGGTTATTTAAATCGGGATCGTTTCCGTCCGTCCTATTTTATTATTTCACGGTCTCTTCTATACACCGCCGCCAACAGTTTGTTCGTAGATTATTACTCTACGTGTGACCTCGCTGTAATATATATAATATATATAATTTCAAAGATATCGCAAACTTTGGCTTTTGTGGCGGAATCTTAGCCGATTTTTACTAAATTTGGAACCTTTTATTATTAACTTATAACAAACCACAGACAAAACCATGAAATTTGAACAAATGTATATAGGGGAGCTATTTCTATATCTGAACCGATTTCAATATAACTTGACAAACTTATTTGTAGTCAGTGTAAAGGCGCCGAAATTGCGTTTCGAAAAAGAGATAAATAAAAACACGAACGTTTTAGTTTTCCAATAATAAAAAGCAGAAGCTTTATTGAGTAAATATCTAAATAATAATTATAAATAAAGGGAAAAGTAGCAAGGCGAACAGATTACCTGTGTTACGGATGGCGATCGAAAACGAAGTGTCAATAATAATGCCGAAAGGTCGCGTAGGCGCAAAAACAACACTCGTTAGAAAACTCCTAGATGACATATCAATGTTGTAACAAAAAAGGAGTAGGCCGTTTTCTAACGAGTATGCAAATTAGACACAATGAAAGTAGTGCGAAAAGCGAGCATTTCCAAACAATGCAAATCCAAAAGAAATATCAATTCTTACTTAAACATTGGCGCCGACCTTGCAACATTATTAATGTTGTAACACATATCGATAAGTAAATACAATAACAATAAATTATATATATTAGTATTGGTGGTGCAGTGTTTGTGAGCAATTCAATTGGTTCCGACATACCCGACAAATATACTTATGAGGCGTGTACGAATCGTCCGCAGTGACGGACGTACGCTCTCTTTCTACCATACGAACATTGTATGAATTGCCCGAAACCGCCAAGGTCCTAGTGGAACCCACAGTTATGGATTCCGACCTGGAAAGTACGAAATTTGTGCTCGAAGCCGATAACGAAGAACCCGCAGTTACGGATTCAGATGTCAACTATATTTTATTAAAATCCGCAGTGACGGATTTCGATAGATCTTAATTTTCTAGTAGAACCCGCAGTGACGGATTCAGATGAAACGTCCATTTTTCTACGAAAAAATTTACTATGTTACTCTGAGTTCAAAGAGTACAAATTAGCCGCTTCACAACGCGCTTACCGTACTAACATCCGGTACACAAAATAAATGTACTTGATCTTGAACATTATGAAACCGATTCACAAGCGATAGCGGTTCATCAATTACGACAGGTTCAGGATGAGCATCTATAAACAAATTTTACACCAGCTCCAGAGACCACCCATATGTGGAGCACCAGTTGGAAATAAATGCCACGTAAAGCCAAATTGAAATAACGAAAAATTTGACGTAGACCACGAGAGGCACCCACAAAATTCGTAACATTGTCCGAAAATATCGAGTGGGGGCAACCACGACGTGCTTTTCACGAGTGACGAAACTTTTCCAGCACCTATTCTAACCCAGTCGAAAAGTATGATAAGTAAGAACGAATGTAGTTCCAAGCGGAGCGAGATCTCGAATAGACCAATCCGACTTGTCTAGAGGCCAAGAGAAGGAGTTTTGAATGCTCTCAACAAAGAAATTATAAGTCGATTTTCTTACCAACGATTTCCAAAAGTTTAGACGCTAAACTTGCAAGGTTCTAGCCGCAGGAGTGAAACTGATTTTAAGGAGCGATATCACGAAACCAATGCACGAACACATGTGGAGACTCAATTCTTATAAGAATCTACGAAATTACGCCACTCCGAATAAGTAGCGGACAAGAGAGGATCGTCCCAAACAATTTGATCAATTTGGAATTCTCGACGATGAAATCGGTCCAGTGACTAGCCATCCAAACACAGAATTTTGGGCAATCAAAGTTCCCGACAAAATTGACTGACAACCATCTAACAAGATTTTTGGATACAAGTCTGCACCCAACAACAGATCCACAGGACGTGAATCGAACAAATTAGCATCTGCCAGACGAATACTTGGCATTTGAGCTCTGAAATCAGATGAAACAGTAAACGATGGCAAGTTACCAGAAATTGACGGCAATACCAAAGCACGAGTTTCTAATACTACCAAAGGATCACAAGGGCTTCCTATTTTTATGGGACAAACTTTTTGTGAATTTGCCGAAATTGCACAATTCACACCCGAAATAACCGCATTTGTTGAACATACCGGAAGCTACAACCTAGTCTGCAATCTCTCTGTTAGAAAAGAGGATTCAGAGGCGGGGTCTATTAAAGCCCTAGCTGGGTACGAAATGCCACGATGCATTATGTTGACCATCGCTGTCCCCAACAGAACCGACTTATTCTGTGAGGTATGAAAGACCTGACGAGCTACAGATGCCGAGGATGTGGATGGACGAGAAGGATCGAGAGGTGGAGGGTTGGAAGCACGAGCTCCAGATGCCGAGGATGTGGATGGACGAGTAGGGTCGAGAGGTGGAGGGTTGGAAGGACGCGCTACAGATGCCAAAAATATGGCTGGATGAGGAGGATCGACGGGTTGAGTGTTGGAAGGAGTAGAAGTGTTCCTACTGACCGAGGAAACACTTAAAGTCGAACTATTTGGAGACGAGTCGCTACGATGTAGCAAGGTGTGATGACTTCGATTACATTTCGAACAGCGACGATGACTACTGCAAGTTTTTACTTCATGCCCCTTACGCAAACAATTCACACACAATCTACGACGTTTCACAGTGGAAAACCTAGCCGAGACAGACATATTTTTGAATCGAGGACATTCAAAAAGCAAGTGGAACTGCTGGGGACAAAAAATGCAATCATTTTTCTGCGAAACCTTTGGAGAACGAGAAGAATTCGTATTAGTCATGTACGAGTGAAGCTTTTTCATGTTAGACTTTTTAACCGGATCATTTCCTCTCATATCGTGAAGACACATGAGCGTCTGAATTCGCTCAGTTAGAAAACTGTCGAGATCTTTCCACAAAGAAATAGACGATTTGTCTTTCACGCTTTGCTCCCACAAAGTTTGTGTTAATTTTGGGAGCCTTTGAAGACAAATAAAAACCAAGAACGGATCCCAATTTTCCGTACTAACGTCGTAAATGGACATTGCAGACAAACAACCATTAACACCACGCTGGATTTGTTTGAGACCCGAACACGTCTCGATTTCAAGTACCGGGAGCGAAAATAATACTTTGAACTGACTATGAATTAACAAACGAGGATTATCATAAGTCGATTTCAAAGCATTCCAAGCAAGACTAAAGCTACGGTGAGTCAAAGGGAATTTAGAAACAATTTCACGAGCTTCCCCACTAGTTTTTTGCGTCAAATGACAAAGACGCTCAATATCCGACAATCTAGAATTTGTAATATAGACCGTGCTAAATAAGTCTCTAAAAGTAGGCCACGAGAGAAAATCACCTTCGAAAACGGGAATATCGCATGGAGGCAAACCTAAATTATGGACAATGTCTAAATTTGGCGGGTCAATAGCAAAATTCGAGCTATCCCTAGAATTCCCAATACCTGATATTGGGGAGCCAGAAGCCTGAATACCCACACTTCGAACAGTGTGAGTAGACGAATTAAGGTTATTTAAATCGGGATCGTTTCTCGGGGCTTCCCTTGGAGTGGCAGACGAACCCTGTCCATCCTTAGGAATATCGGAAGGATCCTGGTTTAACGAAACCACTGAACTGCTGTAAGAGCTCAAGGACGATTTTCGAGACCGCCGAAATTTGTTCAAATATTTATTTATTATGGCCTGACATTCCATAAAAAGTTCATAAACAACCGCGTATTTACCATCGACAACACCAATGTCTTCCGCTGTTGTATCCTCAGCCGATTTCAGATACTCTAAACAGTTATCAAAGGAACTTTCCACCTTGGACCAATTTTTAACTAACTCAGTACTTTTTACTTCTAAGATAAAGAAATCTAAGTCTTCTTCCTTCGCGTCTTTAATTTTGGCACAAAATTTTACCAAATTATCCGAAACACGAGTAAAATCATTGAGAGGAGTGAAAGGCATTTTGCAAAGATTTTCTTTAAAATCACACGAAAACTTCAAAATTTACGAAAAAATAAAAAACCAAGCTTTTCAAGCAGAAAATGCGACAAACAAAACGATAAAAGCGAAAAATTCCAACTCAAATAATCGAAAAAGTTTAAATTCTTGCGAAAAGATCAATTTTCTTCCCAAATCCAACAAGAATTTCCAAGATTTTTCACAAAAAAAATCAACCAAAAATAGCAAAATTTACGAAAAATTGAGAAAAATCAACAAAAATCGCCGAAAATGTTCGATAACAAACGAAAAACCAACTTTTTCCCTTTAATAATTTCGAAAAATGTTCCAAAAAAGAATACAAAATATCGACAAAAAGCAAAAATATGTCGAAAAAATTCAAAAAATAATATATAAATATATAATATTTATGTCAAAATATTCAATAACTAGGCTTGAAATATTTTTTACGATACCAAAAATTATTAAAAACGGCAAAAAAAATACTATTTTTATGTCCAATTACAATAAAATAATATTTTTTCCAAACCGATTAATATAATCGTAAATGTGGACTGTATGGTGCACGATAAACGAAAATGTCCAATAATGTATTTATTTTTATATATACACACACTGCAATTTAATATGCAAACAATTTTCTCTATTGTACCCAACGTGTAAACCAGCCACAATCGACCGACCCGATGTGTGTAGCGTACACGCAAACAAAAGAGAAACGAAAAAATTATTTTCACTAGGCTAGCTGTCTAAAGCAATGGTATGTAAGTAATGTGTGTGTATATAACAAGCAAGAGACCGACGACGACGTAAGTATGTCACTAGCGTATGTATGTTTATATTATTGTGTATTATTGAACAGGGAATACTGCGAATATTAAAGGAATAGTTTTGTGTATTTTTCGGTGGTTTATTTCTTTTGTTAGCCACAACAAGACAGTAGTAACCCGATGGAAATAATTAAGTAATTAATTTACAACAAATAAATGAATTATTTTATTAATAAAATTATCGAAATTTAACACGACTGTTAATTAAATTTTATTAATAATTACACCACCACTCAGTAATGAAAAATACACTGTTTTTGAATAAAATGTTTGCACTTTTTTCACAATAAATTTTGCAACAAAAATTATTTTTTAATGGTTTTCACTGTTCAATAATTAACACCGAAAAAATGAAAAAGGAAAACAAATGTAATACGCGACGCGTTGTAAAGCGGCCGTATGTGTTGTTTTTGTAAATAAATCGAAAAGAATTTTTCGATGATGGATAATTTTTATGTTTGTTTATATTTTTGTTATTTTTTTCACAACGCGAGCTCACAAATGATGAAACACTGCACTCACCTGTTTGTTTATATTTTGATGAGATGAGATGTTAATGAGGATGGTTGAGATGATTATGATGTTGATGATGATGTTTTGATGCTGCGAGAATAAGAACGAAAACCAATTAGAATAAAAACCAAAACAATCCAAATGCTCGTATCCGACTCGAGTGGACCAAAATGTAAAGGCGCCGAAATTGCGTTTCGAAAAAGAGATAAATAAAAACACGAACGTTTTAGTTTTCCAATAATAAAAAGCAGAAGCTTTATTGAGTAAATATCTAAATAATAATTATAAATAAAGGGAAAAGTAGCAAGGCGAACAGATTACCTGTGTTACGGATGGCGATCGAAAACGAAGTGTCAATAATAATGCCGAAAGGTCGCGTTGGCGCAAAAACAACACTCGTTAGAAAACTCCTAGATGACATATCAATGTTGTAACAAAAAAGGAGTAGGCCGTTTTCTAACGAGTATGCAAATTAGACACAATGAAAGTAGTGCGAAAAGCGAGCATTTCCAAACAATGCAAATCCAAATGAAATATCAATTCTTACTTAAACAGTCAGAATTCCGTAACATTTTCCAAATTGTATTGTAATTTTATTGAATTTGCATGCTTGGTCAATCATTTTCCTGAAATCGGGCGAACATATATATGGGAGCTATATCCAATTCTGAACCGATTTCAATATGATTTGCTAAAAATGTTTCTAGACCAAAATCCGTCACACATTTCAAATTTCATCAAGATTGGACATACATAGCGGGATTGGTGCACAAAATGCCTAAAATCGGGCGAAAATATATATGGGAGCAATATCAAAATCTGAACCGATTTCAATATAACTTGGCAAACTTATTTGTAGTCCTAATTTCGTGGTATTTTCCAAATCCCATAAAAATTGGGCAGAATTTGCGTGTTTGGTCCATCAGTTGCTTGAAATCGGGCGAACATATATACGGCAGCTATATGCATATATGAACCGATATGAACCATATTTGGCATATTAGTTTCTAAGCCCATTATAAACATCTGCACAAAATTTGGAAGGTCTAGCTTGCCCCAGTGATTTGTTGCCTCGAAAACCTGTCATTGGCCCCATCGTGCATTGGAAGTACTATAACATCAAGTGTAATGCCTATGGTAAAAATTATGAATATGACAAACAATAATATTGTCATTATGGATCCAAAATTTAAATTTGAAAGATTAAGCGACTATGAAATAGTACAAAAGAGCCACAAAATTGAAAATGATAAAGAAAAACTGAAAAAAAAAACTTTCAAAAAATTTTTCAAAATTTGTTTATAACAAACTCAAAAATTTACGCTCTGAATTCATAGATATATTTGGTTTGGAATCCGAAAAAATAACAACAACTAATTTTTACAAGCAAAAACTAAGATTGATAGAAAATGATCCCGTATACAAAAAAAAAATATAGAACGCCACATTCTCATAAAGAGGAAGTGAATAGGCAGGTCAATAAACTGGTAAATGATGAAATAGTAGAACCTTCAACAACAGTCCAATTTTGTTGGTTCCAAAGAAATCGTTGCCAGGATCTGACCAGAAAAAATGGAGATTAGTCGTGGATTATCGAGGAATAAATAAGAAACTTCCACGCATAGATGACATTTTAGATCAGTTAGGCAGAGCCAAATATTTTTCCTGTCTAGATCTTTTATCTGAATTTCACCAGATCGAACTAGAAGAAGAATCAAGAGATGTGACATCCTTTTCAACAGATAAAGGTTCTTTCAGATTTAAGATATTACCATATGGTATTAAAATTGCTCCAAATTCATTCCAACGAATATGACCTTGGCCTTTTCTGGACTTTCACCAGCCCAAGCTTTCTTATACATGGACGATCTTGTAGTGATTGGTTGCTCCGAACAGCATATGTTGAAAAATTTAAGAGACGTATTTGGCATGTGCCGAAAACACAATCTTAAATTACACCCTGAAAAATGTAAATTTTTCTGTCGTGAAGTGACATTTTTAGGTCACAAATGTATGGACAAAGGAATTTTGCTCGATAACAGTAAATATTCTGAACAATTTGCTATGAGGTTTTATTAAACCCATTTTAATTCTTAAATTTGTTCCAAGGATGCTTTTTCTCCTCATTAGAGTCTGTCTACTACCTTAAAATACGACTATGTACTTCGTACATAATATCAAAGGTAATGACAGAATCTAGTGAGTGACGTTTCAGAAAAGCCCGCCTCTCAGTATCTTCGCTAGAGTTTTTTAAAACTAACACCAACGATAGGATCACGTCCTACTCGTCAAACCCTTTGTACAAAGGTAATACCGTTCCACGAACGTTAAATCAATAAAAATACAGTCCACTGCGATTAGAAAAAATACTTCCACATCGTGTTTTATTTTTCTCTAATTTTCTTTTCATATTGCTACTCAAACATTGGTCCAATCGAGCCGAATTATACGATCGGACTCTGCCTTCACAAGGAAAAACCAAAAAGGCAACAGAAAGCAACTACTACGTCGCAGCAACAACAGCAAAGGATCTAGGATCAACCACCTCAATTTATTTTCCAATAAATTGCTATTCTTACCATCACAACAAAGGTATGTACACATTTCATTACGTGGAAAAGTGACATATCAAAATTTGCAATTCTTGTGCATAATTAAAAGTAAAAACAAAACCGTTTGTCGTTTAACAAGAAATATTTTATGTCCGTCCGTCCGTCTCCTACGAGATTGTCGTCGGTAAAATTCATTTAAAAAATACCAACAAAAATAAGTGTCCACTATTTCCTCACATCAAAAAAAAAAGCAATCACATTGATTTTTCTTATTTTTATTTATTTCCAAATTTATCAGTGTTATTGCACATTTCTTTTATATTTTAATACATAATCAATTGTTATAGTGGTGTTTTTCTTTTATTGTGCTTCTTTTTGTTCGCCAATGCACCAAAATCATCACAACAATAACAATTCCAATATAAAAGAATAATTGTCATTCACTTGTCATTAGTGCTGATTGTTTCCACCTTTAATTAATACGGGTGGCAGATTTGGCAATCATATACCATTTACACCACGATCGATTGTATTAGGGGTATTCCCGTGTACTAAAAATTAAAATTATTTTCGTAAAGATATTTTAGTGCTGTTTTCTCGTATTTGTTGAGTTGAATCCTTCGGATATTAACTAAAAATAAATTTTATTCATGTTTTTGACACCGTGCCCCCTACCGTCGGTATTAGTGAAGTGGTTTTGCGAATTTTAATTTTTTTTTTTTAATATTTTTGGAAATTTGTTTTCGGCAAGTGCTATCTTCGATACATTGCCATAGTTTACGTGTAATACGATACACTCTAAATATTTTGCGAAATTTGGAATACACTGAGAGAAAAATGGATTTAACTTTAAATTTTTCTTAAAATTTAAAGAATTTTCTGTGGTTTAATCACGTAAAACCTCAAATATATTGCCGTATCCACTATACATTATTGAAATAATCTACGACTACTAATAAACTCATCACGTGTTTTAAAATTATTTTTTCTAATACTTTAGTGAAAAATCACTACCTTTATTGGATTTTCGCATACAATTTTTGACATCACGTGTCATTTCCAAAGTAATAAAATATTTTTCGTACAATTTTGTTGAATTTGTACAACTACGTGCATTATTTAGGAAATTTATTTAGTCTTCGACTACATTTAATTTCTCAATACGACATTTCGTGTCACAAGTTATCTTTGTTTTTGACTTTAATCCCGAATTTCATTCAAAATGTCCCTCACTCCTTTAGATTTATTCAACAGAGCTGCTGATGCTTTAGTCAAATTTGATGCCTACTTCAGTTCCCAACGGGACGATGAGCTCGATGTTTATATCTTAGAATTGCTAGGAGCTGAGACGAGAACATTATGGGAAAAAGTTAAACAACAATCTGATATATGCCTCAATTATCTATATGAAGATAAAAATTCCAATAAGGACAACCTTGTAGCTGCCGACATCAAATTCGATGTCGCATACAAGTGTTTTATGAATGTTTTATCGTCCATTAATAGAAAGTTAGGTGTACTCCGGACCTCGTCTCAGTCACCTACTTTCACTTCTCCAAAATCTCATATAGATAAACCTACAGTACCACGTTCTGAAGATACAACGACCATTTCTGATGTTTCACATCGATTGACACCTTCAAATAACTCATTCTTCACATCCTGTGGAGATGCTAATGCTGGTCACAGACTCAATTTACCCCCCCTGTGACATCGAAGTGTTTAATGGCGATTTTCTCTCCTGGCCTACGTTCAGGGATTTATTTTCTGCCCTCTATATAAACAACAGCGGCATAAGTGATATAGAACGCTTATGTTATTTAAAGAAAAAGACCAGTGGTGATGCCCATGAAATAGTGGCTATGTTTTCGCTTACCCACACAAATTTTAGTCTGGCGTGGAATGCTCTGCAACAAACTTACGACAATCCACGTATTTTGGTGAACAACCAACTAAAACGCCTCTTTGACTTACCAGTTGTAGAAGACGAAACTAGTTTAGGGTTGAAGTCTTTGCAAAGAGGCATAAACGGGTGTATTTCGTCCATGTCTAATTATGATGTGTCGACAGAAGACTGGGATCCAATTCTAGTTTTCTTTTGTCTTCAGAGATTACCTAAACACTGCGTTGTGCTATGGAAACAATCTGCATTGTCCTCGTGGGCAGATTTGGATCAATTTCTCACGGAAAGAATCCAAACTATGAGCTGCTTACGTGATATTAGGGGCATAGACCACGTCGAACCTCTAAATCACAACAAAAGACTTTCCCATTCCACAAATGGAAATGAAAGCACTAAAACATCTGTGGCCACGCCACAAAGCACACCTCGTTCTTTACGGTATTCTCGTGCACTCTCGCCTAAGGCACCATCACGACAAAGGCACCATCTTAGGGTTTGCCAAAAATTTCTTAGACTTTCAGTTCCTGAAAGGATAAGTGCAGTAAGAAACATTACTGCTGTCTTAACTGTTTGTCTCACGGATACAAGGCTTCACACTGTAATAGTGTACATAATTGTACTATATGCAACAAAAGGCATCACACCCTGTTACATAGGGAGGTCTCACCACTTCACACGTCTCCGACGTCACCTGTTTCCAGGAGTTTAGTTGCAGCATGTTCCCCTTCTACCTCTACAGTTCTTTCATCTGGGTCTACTACGAGACACGTATTTCATACCACTCAGAATAGGAAAGTATTGTTAGGCACGGCTATGGTCCATATTGTGCACCGAGGTACTACGTACCCAGCCAGAGCTTTAATTGATCCTGCTTCTGAATCATCTTTCATTTCTAAAAATATGCAGAGTAGAATAGGTATGGCAACAAATGTAGTTAGGGCCACAATTTTGGGTGTAAGTGGGTCAGTTTCTGCCACTTCTGGCAATGAATGTTCCATTCACATTATGTCTCCGTTGGACGCTACGCATTCAACGGAGACACAACTGCTCTTGTCGTCCCGACCATTGCAGATAATCTGCCCTCCTGTTCCATCCCAACTAACACTCTACCACAATTGCCAAATCTACGTTTGGCGGACCCCGATCCATTCTCTTCCCGTTCTGTTGACCTGCTTCTTGGGGCAGATCTTTAGGTCTTAGGTTGACTGATAGCGCAGAGTACAGTCTTCGTCTGGATCCTTACAGGTCCAAAGCCATCTACCCATACTGGGCCTTCTATTTAGGGATTCTTCCTGAAATAGTTGGGATAGAAGACTGGGGACATTGAGTCTTTGGGCTCCAATTTATCCATACGGACGCTATTGACAGTCATGCACTTAACCTTCGGTGGTGTATGTGTTGACGGGTTAGTAAGCCATGCTAGGTTAGTTTTCCCACGGAAAACAGAGATTACATCGCCTACACTTCCCCATCACTTGCTACGCAAGTATTTGTTCTACGACCATCCACTTAAACTCTTATTGGTTTTAATGGGCACATCCCAAAATGTTCATTAGGCATTTGATTGAAATTTTAATTAATAAAAAGTCCTAAAAATTTCCGTCACTGGATATTTCATCCAAGCTCCTCCGGGGCAAAAATATTTATCTATGTTCGAAAGAGGGTATCAGTACTGATACTGAAAACGAAATTTAATCCCGACGACACTCAAACCTCCATATTCCCACTCCCACGGAGTTAATTAATAATAGACCATGTTTCGAGGCGTCTACGCGACCTCACTACTTTTTCGTGTTATTGAAAAAATATAGCTCTGATGGCCGTGTTAGAGCCGCGAAGCATCGGGCTATATATATGTAAAACGACCAACGGTTAAGAGGTCCTTCTGACATAAAAGTTTGTTTTATTGTTTAATTCTCGCTTCCTCTCCATTTTTCTTATGAAAATTTCGAATGATGGTTGCGACGATGGTGTGAGGATGACGTCCCCATGCACGACAAGGAACAACAAGCTGATTAAAAAGCCACTCCACATGAAGCCTACGGCAAAAAGGACAGCTGGTACTGTACCTCCTTCGGAATATACACTCCTATTTTTATACAAATTAATTTCGCTCTCGCCGACTCCTCGGAGTTCCTCCAGGAGAAACTTGTGGTCTCGCCACGTAAATCTGTAAGAGGTGGTCTTCAATCACCTTTTACAATCTTTACATGATGATCAAGGTCTCCACGAGGCATTGCACGATCGTGCCCCACGGGCACACGAATGTGAAGTACTTTTTTTAAATAACTAACATTTAATTTTGCAACATAGCTGGATATTGCATGGCCGGCGGAATGAACAATTTGCTATGAGGTTTTATTAAACCCATTTTAATTCTTTTTTTTTTTATTTTTTATTTATTTATTTTCTATCATATAGACATTACATTTGTTTACAGTGTTTTGAGTTTCTATCTTAAAGATATTTCAACAAATAGTCACATATTGATTTTTACTAAATACTTATTAAAATTTATCTATTTAATAGGAAAAAGATAGTAAAAACCCTACCATTTAATATCACAAAAAATTAAGAGAAGCTTTAAAATAACATCTAATGATTGCTATACATAATAATATAGCAAAAATTAGGTGTTATCACACCAAACCTCTCAGATGGGCATACTTCGACCTTCTGCATTTATCTTGAAATGGCAGCGCCATATCGTTTATAAGATTATGTAGCATCTTGATCTGAGCCTTTGAATGAAGTTCAGTAGTAGAGTATCTTCTTGGAAGATTATAAATGATCTTAAGATTTTTATTCTGAATTATTTGTAGTTTTTTAAGATGTGTTTTGGCACATTCATACCAAATTTGACAGCCATATGTTAAAATTGGCCTTATACACATTTTGTATAGGAGTAATTTATTTTTGTAATTCAATTTTGACTTTTTATTCAATAAGGGAAATAAAGATCTTCCACACCTTACGGCCTTAAGGCACGCGCTTTCCAAATGCTCCTTAAAATTTAGTTTCTGATCTAAGGTAATGCCTAAATATTTAACGGATTTCGCAAACTCAAGATCTTTGCCTTGTATTCTAAGCTTTCTAGTGGGAATCCTTTTGGGAGATTTATTGTAAGGAAATATTATGGCTTGAGATTTTTCTTCATTTATTTTTATTTTCCATTTCGAGAAATATTTGGAGGCTGATATAAGGGCTGTTTGAATTTTGTTAACAATTGCGTTGGACACTTTTCCATGACATATTATAGCGCTATCATCTGCATAAAATGCTACATCGTTACCATTGGCAATTTTGAAATCGGAGATGTAAAGGGAATATAATAACGGTGACAGAATCGAACCTTGGGGAACCCCAGCTGGGATGTTGCGCAACGAGGATTGGCTTCCTTCAACATCGACAACAAACTGTCTGTTTTTAAGGAAGCTTTTTACTAATTTCGTAAGATATAAAGGAATGTTCATTTTATGAAGTTTGAAAATAAGACCTTTGTGCCAAATAGAGTCAAAGGCTTTCTCTATATAAAGCAAAAGGACACCAGTAGAGTACCTTCGACTTTTGTTTGATTTTATCATATTGACTACCCTCTTTATTTGATGAACGTTAGAGTGTTCGGGTCTGAAACCAAATTGAAATCTATGAACCAAGTTGTTTTCTTCAACAAAATTTAGAAGCCTACAATATATAATTTTTTCAAATAATTTGGCAATGGAACTTAATAAGCTTATTGGTCGGTAATTATACGGAAGTCTTTCATCTTTTCCCTTTTTTGGGATTGGAATAACTTTGGCTATTTTAAAGGCATTTGGGAAATACGAATTGGAAATACAAAAATTGAATGTTCTTAGTAAATAATTTAGAGCAGAGTGAGGTAGATTTTTTAAGACTATATTGTTGATTTGATCTAAGCCTGGTGCTTTTGTGTTTTTCAAACAGGAAATTAAAGACTTTATTTCATCAAAACTTGTCATGGAATGGACATTAGTGTTTGATGTAGTGTCTACTTCCAAAAGATTAAAAATATCGTTAGCCTTGTTATCCATAGGACTAGGTGTGCTTAAGGTTGTTTGATGTGCTTTTTCGAATTGGTCAGCGATAAACTTAGCCTTTTCTTTATTAGAATATACCTCTATGTTATTAACTTCGATTTTCTTTGTAATTTTCCAAAATTTTTTGCTCCCAGTAGGCAAAGTAGATAAGAACTTTGACCATTGATTATTTCTTTCCATGTTTATGTTAAAGGAAATAAGTTTATTTAGCTCCCTTATAGTAGCTTTTAGTGTAGTTTTGGCATTAGAATCTACACAACGTTGAAATCGTCGCTTAAATTGGTTTCTTGTGGATATCAGATATCTACATACTTCGTTTAAATTGTTGTTGTGGATTTTGTTGTGTTTGATAGGAATTGATTCAAGACATGTAGCTCTTATTATATCAGAAAATTCTTTTACTGAATCTTCTATATTCAACACTGACGTGTTTTCATTAAGGATTGAAGAAGATGTTATTTTTGAGTTTAAGGAAATTTTGAAACTATTCCAATTAGCATTACGGAAATCTAGAAATGTTTTTTCGGTGTGAGTAATATCTGCATCAATGGAAAAAAGTACTGGGGCGTGATCTGAACTTAAAGTATGAGGAAAAGTTTCCAATTCTGTAAATGGTAATGTAGAGTTAGACAGCAGAAGGTCAATAGTTGATGCCTGTCTGTAGGTAAGATTTTGAGGAAATCTTGTGGGACTAGATGGATAATATATATTGTAATTATTATTATTTTGGTGAGTAAAGAGTGCGTTACCAGCAGAATCGGTTTTTGTGCAATTCCAACTGGTATGATGTGCATTTAGGTCGCCTAAGATGAAGAAATCACCTGCTGCCGATGTTATCATATCATGATCGGTGCTAAAATCAGGGGAGTATCGCGGACAATAAGCTGATATGAATTTGACTCTGAAGTTTAGAAACTCTACGGTGACGCATATGTTTTCGATTACCTTCGTTGGATATGATGATTCGACATTGTGCTTCAGTGAAGATTTAATAATTATAGCCACTCCGCCTCCGTGCGAATTTCTATCTTTTCTGTGCACTTTATATCCTGGCATCTTTAGTATGTGATTTGGTTTAAGAAAGGTTTCATTCAATAAGAGAATATCAATGGATTTTTCTTTTAGAAAATTTTGAAGTTCGGCTGACTGACTGAAATTAGTAATGCCCTGACAGTTCCAGTGCATTACTTTAAGACTTTTTTGTAATTGATTATATTGCATATTTGAGCATAGACATTATAACATTTAGTTGTTCCAATTTTGTTCTACAGTTTTGTAGATCGGAGATCGATTTTGAAAATATTTGGAATAGTTCGTCTATATTAAAAAGATCCGCTGCTGATTGCTCTTTTTGAGCGGATGACCCAATTGTTCTGGAATATGAGTTTTCCGGTATACGTGTGTTAGGTATGTTTGGTACAAATGATGATTTTCTTATATTGGGAAAATCGTTAGCATCTGCATCAAAGACAACAGGAACTGGGCGTTTTTTGTTAGAATATTTGTTAGTTATACTTTCGCGAATAGCTAAATATTATTTTCGGCTAGGACAACGGGGATCATCAGCTCGATGGTTGTTGTTCTTCAAATTCTTCTTTACGCAATTGAAACATTTGTATGCAGCGGGGCTGCCTTGGGGTGTTTTATCTACTTGACAGGTGGATACGTCATGGTTACCCCCGCAGGCTATACATGCACTTTTCCTGAAACAATTTTTGGCACCATGACCATACATTGCACACTTGGTGCATTGAGTAGGACCTTTGTTTCCTTTTAAAGGTTTTCTCCAATGGATATTGATTTTGCATACGCGTTTAATTTTTAGAACTTGAGCTTTTGTGTTTATAGTACGATCAAACTCGACCATGTAAATTGCATCACTTTCAGATGAGCGAGCAGTTTTTATTTCTTTGATGTTGACAACATTGATGTTAAATGAGTGTTTTAAATCGTCTTTGATTTCATTGGTGCTAATTTGCGGGAGACCATAAAGAACCAATTTAAATATTTTTGTGTCTTTGCACTCGTGAGAGTAAAAAGTGTAGCCAGACTCGACGAGTTTCTTTTTTGCTTCTTCGTATAATGTTATCGAAGGTGAGATAATTTTTGTACCAATGGACATTCTCTTAAATGTATACATTGTACCAACTAGCTTGTACACACTAAGGAAGTTATGCACATTATCTACAACAATTGGTGGAACAACAACTTTGTACTCGCGTACTTCACTCTCTTCTTCACTGTAGGTACTATCATCATCTTCATTATTATAAAGAGATTCTAGTATTTTAAACCGGTTCTCACTAGTTTTATATTTTTCTTTCGGAGCTCTGCCTGATAACTTCTTTCTTTTTAGTGAGTGCATTTGGATGAACCGCTAACAGTTGTTATTGTTTGACAATGTTCAAATTGACACAAAATGTGAGTTTGTTGTTGTAGTAAATAGAACTACGTAACGGGAGAAAAACACGTCTGCTTGCGATCAGTGATAGCACAAGACTGGCATTTTAATTCTTAAATTTGTTCCAAGGATGCTTTTTCTCCTCATTAGAGTCTGTCTACTACCTTAAAATACGACTATGTACTTCGTACATAATACCAAAGGTAATGACAGAATCTAATGAGTGACGTTTCAGAAAAGCCCGCCTCTCAGTATCTACGCTAGAGTTTTTTAAAACTAACACCAACGATAGGATCACGTCCTACTCGTCAAACCCTTTGTACAAAGGTAATACCGTTCCACGAACGTTAAATCAATAAAAATACAGTCCACTGCGATTAGAAAAAATACTTTCACATCGTGTTTTATCTTTCTCTAATTTTCTTTTCATATTGCTACGCAAGCGTATTCGATAATTCAAAATTATTCCACACCCAAAAATGGTGATGAAGCTAAACGCTTCGTTGCATTTTGTAATTATTATAGACGGTTCATTTCAAACTTCGCCGAATTATCCAGACACCTCAATAGACTGACTAGGAAAAAGGTCGCTTTTGAGTGGACCAATGAATGCAACAAAAGCTCTGAAAATATCAGAAATCAACTACTCAGTCCAACGATTTTACAATACCCAGATTTTCAAAAACAATTTTGTATCACAACAGATGCAAGTAAACATGCATGTGGTGCCGTGTGAAGTCAAGACCACAATGGTATTCAATTACCAATTGCACATGCATCTAGATCATTTACTAAAGGAGAGAGCAATAAGTCTACAATAGAACAAGAATTAGCAGCCATACATTGTGCCACTCAATATTTTAGACCTTAAATATATGGGAACAAACTCTTGATAAGGACAGATAACAGGCCACAAACATACCTGTTCTCTATGAAAAATCCGTCGTCGAAATTAACTAGGATGAGACTTGACTTGGAGGAATACGACTTTACAGTCGAATATATTAGGGGAAAAGAAAACAATGGTGCAGATGCACTATCGCGCATTGAATTCAATGACATTAAAAATATTGACTACGAGACTTCAGTCGAATCTAGGCAATTCAAATGAGATAAAAAAGAATCCATTGCCTAAAGAATTGGAAAAATTAAAAGTATATGAGACAGTAAATGCCCAGGAGCACAGAAAAATGCCAAAATTGCATTTTACAAAGGATAATGTAGTTACTAAAAAAAGGAAAGGTAATCCTTTGTAAATTCATGTTGAAGGACATTGTTATTAATAGAAATGTAGATTTAGATCACTTCTTTCTAAAGCTTGAAAAACTAGTTTATAACATGGGTCTGACAACTATAACACTATCCATCGATGATAGCATAACAAAAATCCTAGGAACAAATATAGAGACGTTTAAAACTATTGGAAATAAAATCTTGCAAGATTCCCAATTAACAATTGTGCTTACTCCTAAACTTATAAAAGTTACATCCAATTCAGAAAAACTAAAAATCATTCAAAAATATCATGATGATCCCATAACGGGTAGACATCCAGTGTCTCAAGAATGATAAAAAATATAAGACTCAAGTATCATTGGAAAGGTATGGGTAAAGACATAACAAAATATGTCAAACAATGCTGAAAATGCCAAATCTGCAAACATTCCATTAAATACAAAGAACCGTTAATAATAACAAAAAGCATTTGACTGGGTTATAATCGACACTATTGGACCTCTACCTAGGTCGAATTCACAGAATGAATATGCTGTGACAAGTATGTGCGATTTAACTAAATATCTAGTGGCTATACCAATTTCAAATAAATCTGCTAAAAATGTTGCGAAAGCCATTATGGAGAATTTTATTTTGATATATGGTCCTATGACTTCAATATTGACTGACATGGGTACGGAATACATAAATCAGGTCCTCATAGAACTATGTCAACTGATGAAAGTTGAAAAATTAAATTCAACCCCATACCACCATGAGACACTCGGTACTGTTGAGCAATCTCACAGAACCTTTAATGAATACTTAAGATCTTATGTTTGGTTTACATTCGGCGTCTTTTCGTGATTTCGAAGGCGTTTCGTGATTTCGCGCGGAATCAAGCAAAAATTATCATGATTTCGCATACAAAAATGAAATCATCTCATTTCGTGATTTCAGCGAAATCAACATCGAAATCACAGTACACATGATATACAACCCTGCTTTTGTCTGAAAAAGTACCAAAAGTTGCAACACTTTTCACGTATCACAATAAACAAGGTAGATGGTTAATTGCTGCAACAAAAAATTTTAGTATCAAAATTTGTAAACAATGTGAAAAAAGTATTAAATTACTTTGTTGCAATGCTATTTTTCATTGTGTTCTCGTACTGTTAGAAAAAAGAACGAATTGCCAAAAATGGCTTCCCCATACAAATTTCTAAAAAAATATGGGAACGAAAAAATTACGGAAATTGCAAAAACTGCAGCAAATCAACGTATCAGCTATCGTATTTAGATGCCAATGAACATGCTGCTAGTTTCTACTAGGCCAAAATTGTATGGCAGAAAACAGGAGAATAGGGTGTTATTCGGCGCTATTTTTGTTTAAGGAGAATTGCAAGTCTTGCTAGACTTCAGAGTACGGGAACGCATTTTTAGCACTAAACGGGAAAACTGCTGCAAGTTCTGAACACAAATTTTATCTATCAAAATTTATTATTGTGATGTCTTAACGATAAAATCATTTTTTATTTTTTCATTTGTTAGTACTATACACAATTAATACGATATATAGATAATTTTACGATAATTTTCGAAATAAAGTTGTAAAGTTCTATATTGCCGTGTATTTTGATGACTAATTCAATTTACAACAACTTGTTCTGAAAATTCATGTTCGATCAGCTGCGCATATGCATCTACCTTGATCATTGTGATACTTTGAAATCAACAAAAAAATAAGTGTAAACACCGGGATGTATTTCAGGATTTCGTGAAATCCAGTGGATTTTAGAGCGCAAGTGTAAACATGGCATTATATTTCATCAGATAAATCCGATTGGGATACTTGGTTAAAATTTTTCCTTTACTGTTATAATACGACTCCGTCTACAGCACATGGATATTGTCTATTTGAATTAGTATTCGGAAAAATACCAAAATCCTTAGATTTCACGCAGAAAGAGCTCATAGATCCTTTTTATAATATTAATTCGTATGAGAAAGAAATAAAGTTCAGGCTACAAGTAGCCCAACGTAGAGCGGCTAGTCTCATTAAAAATGCTAAATTGACTAGACAAAAAGTCTCCATTGAGAAAGCTAATGCAGTTGATATAGCATTGAATGATTTTGTTTGGGTCCGTAATGAAAGTGGTCATAAATTAGATCCACTCTATAAAGGGCCATATAAAGTTATCAAAATAGATAACCATAATAATGTCGATCTATTTGACGAAAATGGAAAAGCATTTAAAGTCCATAAGGATCGAACCAAAAAGTGTTATAAATAACTATTTATATATAACCACATTTGCATAAGGTTATCGGTTTTCATAATTTTGTTTAATTTCAATACTAGAAACCAAAAGATTCAAAAAATAAAACTAAATCAAATTCAAAAATATATATACATATTGTAGTATATACATACTTTTGTAAGATACTATGGTTTGCTCTACATCATAAGTGTTTAGTACATAAGAGAAATAATATTGTATCACTCTCTCGTGAGCACAAGAGTGGGTGCGTTGTTGTTATGTGTGTGGATGGTCATCAGTTCGTGGGTAATCGACTGCTGGTCTGTAGGTCAGTTTAGTAATAGACACACAAAACAACAGACACTCGCCCTCTTGTTCGCGACTAGCAATAAAATTAAATAAAAGAAAACCAAAGAATAAAACAATCACGGTTCTTTTATTAAAAACGCATAGTTACTACAGTCAGAAGTGGAATTGAATTATGCCTACACCGCGAAAATATTAAACCATTTTTTTCCTTTCGCCACTCTGCGCTAATACTAATAATGAATTCGATTTGTTTCAAAACCGGTCTGATTCCAAACCGAGAAATAACCTGTTTCCAAACACAACAACAAAATTATGGCTGCACAAAAAATAATTGCTGATAAAGGTTTGCAGCGAGAAGAGAACGCGAACAAAAGAAGTACAGAAAACATAACGGTACGAAACAAAAAAATAATACTGCCGCTGGATGATGAGAAGGAGCGAACAGGGGACGAGTTTGGAAGAGAAAAAGAAATACAGTCTGACGTCGAGTTGCCGAAACATTCAATGCAATCTATAAATGAAAGGTTACACAAAGCTTTAGACTCTAGTCATGCAAAAAGAACCAACAAAATCTGGAGACAAAAAATTACAGAAAACGGACTTTTGGAAATGTGAAAAACTTGCTATCGCCGAATAACAAGTTATCGTTAATAGAAAATATGGAGGCTCGCAAGAATAGTACAGACAACGTGCAGCGAAATTCAGTGGAAGACTTACAGAATAAAGAAATAGAGCTACTAAAAAAGAACAACGAATTTCTGAAGCGTGAAAAAGAAATAATTTTAAAGGAAAATGAAATGTTGCGACGTATGTCCAACGCTGCCGTCAACGAAAACGAAAGAGTTCCAGACAACAATATTTCGCTAAAGTTAGTGAGTAACTTCATACCAGATATCGACGGAACGTCAGATGCCAACTTTTGGGTAAAACAGCTACGAGATCTCCAACAACTCTACAACCTTTTGGACGGTTTGCTGCGGGTTTTGTTCGCAATGAAATTGGTAGGCAAACTCTTGAAATGGTTGCACGCACGGCGAAATACGGTGTTGGAAGATATCTCCGAAATTTTTGGCCAATTTTTTTTAATGTTTGGTTCGACGGATAGGAAAATGGAGACACGGAAAATGTTTGAGCGTCGTGTGTGGCAAATTACCGAAAACTTTACGGATTATTGTGACGCAAAGGTGCAGTTACCAGAAAATTTAAATTCAGACGACGATGAGCTGATGGAATACGTCATAGATGGGATCCCCAATGTGCAGCTTTGCCGTCAGACGTTGATGCAGCGATTCGACAACATTAAGGATTTGTGCACGGCAATGGATGCAATTACATTGCTGAGAAGTGCCGAGCAAAAACAGAGTGCTACTGCAGACAAGACAAATGTTCGCTGCTACAACTGCAAGAGCATCGGACATTATGCAGCTGATTGCAACAAACCACGTCGTCAGCCGGGGACGTCCTACGCCTGTGGTGAGGCTGGTCATACGGTATCTTCGTGTGATAAGAACAAGAAGAAAGATGCAGTTAATGGTAACAATAATTATGTAAGATATCTTAATTATAGTTTAAGTGCTTGTGATGAAATTTCCTTTTCTTTAGAAACTTTAATTGATACGGGTAGCCAGATTAATCTAATTAGGAGAGATGCGTTGCCGGCCGGGACACAAATTCTCCCATTCCCAAAAATGAATTACTGTGGTTTAAATTCTTCACATTTAATAACTTTTGGAGTAATTTTTTGTTTTCTTAAATATGAAAATAAAAATATTGAATTAAAGTTGGTTGTGGTTGAAAATCATTCCATGAAATATTCGGTGCTGTTAGGAAGAGAGTTCTTGGAAAGTACTGGCAGTAAATTGCTGCTATTTAGTGATGACTTAGTGAATGAATCACAAGAAAAGTCAGTGTTTAATTTCAAACTTGGTTTAAGTAATTTAAATGATTTTATATTCCAAATAGGGTTTCCACCCCTGCGTTAGATTTTGTCCCCTACCTTTGTATACAACTTTGTGTATCTCGTACACAAATACAAGGATAGTAACAAGATCTAACGAGTAACTTTTTTTAAGCTCCGCTTTGTTACATCCTAGATTTTCTAAAATCACTCGCTCGCTTTTCTCCTTTACAAGGCAATTCGACTACGTCGAGAACAACAACAACAACCTACACTGATCCACGATCATCCCCACATCTCATTTTTATTTATTTCCCACAAATAATATTTTATCAACAACACAGGTATGTACACTGCATAATTTATTTTTACAAATAAAAGTGCCCTACGGTGATTTTTTGTGTTTTGATAAATAAATAAAAATCCGTCGGTCGTTTAACTACGCGCGTAATTGTCCGTCCATTTGCCGTCGGCAAAATTCATATTAAAATTCCCACAAATACAAGTGTCAAATTGTCCACGATTTTCTCATATAAAAAACAACAACAATCACAGTGATCTTTTAACTATTCCGTTTGCATACATTCATTTTTATTTGTGTTTCCGCGCATTTCTTTTATATTTTAATACATGATCAATTGTTATTGTGGTGTTTACCTTTTATTTTGCTTCTTTTTGTTCGCCAAAACACCAAAATCATCACAACAATAACAATTCCAATATAAAAGAAAAATATCATTCATTTGTCATTATGGCTGATTGTTTCCACCTTTACCCTGCGTTTACAAATGACAGGACAGTTGACTTCATGTATTGATTGTCAAAATCTCACAACTTGCCTGTGTGACGTATTCGTCCCGACAACTGCAAAAACAGTTGTAAAATTTTGAATGAAAATCGTCGATTTCTTGTTGTTTTCCGTTCACATGTTTTGCTTTTGCACATGTTCTTTTGTTTTCAGCACATATGAATTATCATCCCACTTCTTTTTCACAAAAATGACAAAAATTTGTCTTTCCTACTGTCTGTGAAAAAAATGATGGACAGCTGGGAGACAAACGACAAATGTATGTATGTGTTAGCAAATCAGAGTTGTATTTGAAGACAAACTGTCTGGTGTAAACGCCTAGTTAATTAATACGGGTGGCAGATTTGGCACTTATATATCATTTACACCTAATCAATTATATTAGGGGTATCCAAGTGTAACTAATAATTACATTTCAATTTTATAAAAATATTTTAGTGCCGTTTTCGGGTATTTGTTGAGTTGAATCTTTCGGATATCAACTAAAAATAAATTTTATTCGTGTTTTCGACACCGTGCACCCTATATTCGGTCATATTTCTAAAATTATTATTATGTTTATATTTTATATTACATACACATTTATTGCAAATCTTTTATTTAAATATTTTGAATTAAACTGATTTATTTGAATAATTTGTTGTTGTTCGCTAGCGATTACTAACTTGCATTTTTACAGTCCGTGCACCCTACAGTCGGTAATTGCGAAATTTTTTGCGAATTTTCGATTTTATTTAATATTTTTGGAAATTTATTTTCGGCAAGTGCTATCTTCGATACATTGCCATAGTTTACGTGTATTATACGATACACTGTAAGCATTTTGTGGAAATTTGAATACACTGAAAGAAATTTAGAGTGAGTTTTGATTTTTTTCTTAAAATTTAAAGAATTTTTGGTGGTTTAATCACGTTAAACCTCAAATATATTGCCGTATCCACGATACATTATTAAAATAGTCTACGACTATTTATAAATTCAATGTATTCTAACCAATAAAATTATTTCATTTTAAAGCATCACGTGTTTTAAAATTATTTTTGCTAATATTTTGGTGAAAATTTACAATTTTTTATTGGATTTTCGCATACAGTTTTTGACATCACGTGTCACTTTCTGGAAATTGATTGCATCTCGTGGAAAGTAATAGATTTCCAAAAGACTTTGGTACATTTTCGTGCTGTTTTACAGAGTCGTTCTTTTATAAAAAATTGTTTTCGAACAATTACCTTGGAAACTCCTGGTGCAAGTGCTACATTTTGATAGCTTTTTATAACAAAAACATCGTTTTCAACGAAATTTTACTTTTGATTTTCTAATTTAAATTTTTCTGAATTACGTTCAGTTTTTGATTTAAAATGTCTGTCACCCGACTCGATTTATTTATCGGAACTTCAGTGCCCAACGGGACGAGGAGCTCGATATTTACATATTAGAGCTACAAGAAGCTGAGGTCAAGAGATTATGGGACAGGGTAAAAACTACGTTTGACGATTGTCTCAATTTCTTTAAAGAAGATGAAAGTTCTGGTAACGACGTTACTGCTGTTGATGGCAAATATGAAGTTGCATTTAGATGTTATCTAAATGCTCTCGCCTCTATTAATAGGAAGTTAGATCGACTTCGGGCTCCGCCCAAGTCATCAGTAGCAACATCTTCCCCTCACGCTAGTGTAGGCAATAGATCACATCGTTCCGACTGTGCAGCTTCAATGTTGGATGTCACGCATCATTCTCACCATTCCTCCAATACATCATTCACATCCTGTGGTGATGAACATAGTGGACATAGGTTAAATTTACCACCCTGCGACATTGAAGTATTTAACGGTGACTTCCTTTCTTGGCCGACATTTAGAGACCTATTTTCGACTGTGTATATTAATGATACTGGCATTAGTGACATTGAACGTCTATGCCATTTAAATAAAATTAATTACGACAATCCACGTATTTTGGTGAACCACCAACTTAAACTTTTATTTGACCTACCAGTTTAAGAAAGTGAGACTAGTTCAGGGTTAAAGAAATTACAAAGGGGTATCAATGGATGTATTTCTGCCATGTCCAATTATGACGTCTCAACTAAAGACTGGGACCCTATCCTAGTGTTCATATGTCTTCAGAGACTTCCTAACAATAGTGTCACACTTTGGGAACAAAGTGTTAAAGACAAGTCTGCTTTGTCTTCTTGGGAAGATTTGGACGCGTTTCTTACGGAACGTATCCAAACTCTGACCTGTCTACGTGACAGTAGGGGTATAGATACTGGCAAACCATCCACCAGTAAAAAAGTTCGTTCGCATTTCACGAATGCTGGCACGAACCGATCCCCCACATTTTCTTCTCGGAATTCCCCCCGTTCTTCGAGGTCCTCTCGTGCCTCTTCAAATAAAACATGTGTTCTTTGTCCACGACAAACGCATCACATCAGAGCATGCCAAAAGTTTCTGAATCTTTCAGTTCCTGAAAGAATAAATACAATTAGGCGACATAACTCTTGCTTTAACTGTCAGTCCTCTAAACATGTAGTTAATCACTGCAGTAGTCCCTACACTTGCAGTAAATGTAATAAAAGACATCACACTTTATTACACAGGGACAATACAACTGCTGGAACGTCTTCGACAGCAACGTCCAACAATAGGAGTGTAGCTTCTTCTGATCAACCCTCTACCTCTACAGGTATTAGATCAGATTCTTCGTCTTCTGCTAATAGACAGGTATTCCATACTGCACAAAGCAGAAATGTCCTACTAGGCACGGCAATGGTGAACATCGTTCATCATGGTACCACGTACCCTGCCAGGGCACTTATTGACCCCGCTTCAGAAGCATCTTTTATTACAGAGCGTTTACAACGCCTTATAGGTATCACAGCTACTACAACGTTAGCTTCCATTTCTGGGATTAATCAGACAGTTTCGACCACGTCGCGCAAGTTATGTTCGGTTAGCATTACTTCTCCATTGGATGCATCGCGTTCAATAAATACTACGGCCCTAATTTTGCCATCTATTTCGGGCAATCTGCCCTCTTTTACCGTCAATGCTGACATTGTTTCTCAATTGCCAAATCTTCGTTTGGCAGATCCCAATTTAATCAAGTGTCGACCTGTTGATCTTTTGAGCAGATCTTTATCTAAAGATTCTACAACAGGGTACTCACATCAATATCTTAGGGTCGCTAATAGCAAAAAATAGGTCTTTGTTTGGATCATTACTGGTCCGATTCCCCCTCCAAATATTCCTGTATTTTCAACAAAGGTTGGCTTTTCAGAAAAGGAAAATCTTGACAAGACTCTTCTTCGCTTTTGGGAACTTGAGGAAATTCCCAAACGTAAAATTCTATCCCCCTCTGACCAAGTATGCGAAGACTATTATAAGCGTACACACGTCGGGATTCAAATGGTAGGTACGTTGTTAGCCTTCCCCTCAAGACTGCGATTGTTGGACAGGTGGAGTTAGGCTTCTCCCGATCAAATTGTTTACGACAATTTCTTCGAAATGAGGCATCCCTCCTTCGAAAGCCACAAGTAAAGGTAGTCTATGATCAAGTTGTTAATGAGTACTTAGCATTGGATCATATGAGGCCTGTTGGTGCCGCTTCAACAAACTCTTCGGTTTGTTACTTGCCACATCATCCCGTGATAAATCCCGACAAACAGACTACCAAACTTCGAGTGGTTTTCAACGCCTCGAACAAAACCTCCAACGGGAAAAGTCTTAACGACATTTTACATGTGGGACCTACTCTGCAATTGGATTTAGTTTTGCTTATTCTGAGGTGGAGACTATTTAAATTCGGTTTTAATTGCGACATCACCCAGATGTATCGCCAAATACGTGTCGATCCGGCACATACTCCACTTCAACGAATAGTTTTCCGGGATTCTCCACAAAAACCTATTCAGGATTTTGAATTGCAGACGGTGACATTTGGTGTGAATTGCGCCCCCTACTTAGCTATACGGACGCTTTTACAATTAGCGGATGATACTAACGATCGATATCCTCTCGCTGCACACATACTTCGTAGGTGCATGTACGTCGACGACGCACTAACAGGATATCATGACATATGTACAGCCCTAGATTCTAGAGATCTATTAATAGCAGCTCTTTCCTTTGCAAAATTTGAATTGAGGAAGTGGACAGCAAATGACCGTGCTATTTTGCAAAATCTTCCCACGGAAGATTTAATCGATGCTAAGGTTCTCTCCTTTATTGAAGCTAGCAGTTCCAAACCTCAGGGAATACGTTGGAATGCTCAGCTTGACTTGTTTTATTTCAGTGTGAGTGCTTTACCCTCAAAAGATCACTACACGAAACGAGAAACATTGTCAACTATTGCTAAATTATTTGATCCTTTAGGTTGGTTAGGCCCAATTATAGTTACTGCCAAAATAGTTATGCAGATGATCTGGACAGATAAAATCGGATGGGATGATGCACTCTGTCTACGACAGAACGTGACTGGCAAAATTTCGTGGGTGGGTTCATTATACGCCAGATTGTTCCGCCGAACTTCATGTCTTTTCTGACGCCTCAGAAAACAATACGCGGGGGTGATATATATTCGGATAGTAACTCCGAATAAAAACATTTATACTCACCTCCTGACCTGCAAAACTAAGGTAGCCCTCCTAAAGTCAGTTTCTTTACCACGGTTGGAGCTTTGCGGAGCCGTTCTGGCCTCCGAATTATTAGAAAATAATCAGAATGAAATTGACATTTCATTCCAAAAAATATATTGCTGGACCGATTCTACGATCGTCCTTTCATGGCTAAACAAAACTCCATCTACATGGACTACGTTTGTTGCCAACCGTGTTAGTAAGATTCAGGAGATTACAGACAGAGGTAGTTGGCATCACATGCGCTCTGAAGATAATCCCGCTGATTTAGGCAGCCGGGGGGTCTCGCCATCTGATCTCGCCTCATCCCAACTATGGTGGCATGGACCACATTGGCTTCGCCAAGATAGTTCTCAGTGGGATATTTCTAATTTAGCCTCTCTTGACACCGATATTGAAATACGTGCTGTCAAGGCGCATGCTTCATTTTTTACTAACTCTGAGGACTTTTTAGCGAGATTCATTCATCTTTAGATATGGCTTTACGAGTCCTATCTTATATGTATAGGTTTATCCATAACACTCACCGTGCATATAGAGGTCGTTACATTTACAATTCGGAGCTAAAAGCATCTAGATTACGTCTAGCTGTTCTAGCTCAAAAAACACACTTCGCGGATGAGTATCAGTCTTTGTTAGATAAGGTTCCCTTAAATCCAAAAAGCTCTCTTCTACCATTAAATCCATTTCTGGATGAGTCAGGTGTTATGAGATTTAATGGACGATTATCACGGTCACCCACTCTTTCTTATTCAGAAAGACATCCCATTCTTCTTCCTTACCACAGTCTTTTTGCACGTCTTCTGGTAAATTTTATTCATACCATTTCCATCCACGGTGGAAATCAATTGATGCTACGCATCCTCAGGATTGAGTACTGGATCCCAAGACTCACTTCATTAATTAGGACAGCGATTAATAAATGCAAAACTTGCCATTTATTTAAAAGTCGTACGTGTACCCAAATTATGGCTGCTCTTCCACCGGAAAGAGTAACTTGTTCAAGGCCTTTTACCACTACTGGTGTTGACTTTGCAGGTCCTTTTGACCTCAAATCCTTTACAGGCCGCCTGACTAAAATCACTAAGGGGTACGTCTGTGTTTATGTTTGCTTTTCTACGAAAGCAATCCATTTGGAAGCTACTTCGGATTTGTCCACGGCAACATTTATAGCAGCCTTCCAACGGTTCATTTCAAGGCGAGGTTGTCCAAAAACTATATTTTCTGACAACGGCACCAACTTCGTTGGAGCTTCTAGGGAATTAGAGCAGGACTTCAAAGCCGTAGTCCGCGAAAGTCGAAATAGTCTGTGTTCCACGCTGCACTATCAAGAACTTTCGTGGGAGTTCATACCTGCCGGCGCTCCCCACATGGGTGGTCTTTGGGAAGCCGCAGTAAAAAGTTTTAAATTACATTTCCGTAAACAAGCTAAAAACTTCAAATTTACATTTGAGGAACTTTCTACGATTCTTTCCAGAATCGAAGCTTGTTTAAATTCACGTCCTTTGTGTCCCATGAATGACAATCCGCAACATACTGTAGCACTCACACCCGGCCATTTGCTTATTGGATCTCCGATCCTGGCTCCTCCGGAGCCCTTAATAGATGAATCGCCTCTTCACCTAGTAAATCGCTTCCGGAAAATGAAAGCTCTTACTCAACAATTCTGCCTTCGGTGGAAAGAAGAGTATTTAAAGAGCTTGCATAAAAGATATAAATGGAAGTTTCCGCAAGACGATTTACAAAACGGTGACTTAGTTGTAATAAAGCACGAAAATCTACCTCCCACTTCGTGGAAGTTAGGTCGAATAATAGCGGTGCACCCGGGTACTGATAATCGTGTACGTGTCGCAGACATCTATACGGAATACGGCACTATTAGACAGCCAATCGTTAAATTAATTGCGCTACCGTAATTATTATAGTCCATATCTCGTGTCGGCTTTCGCGTCCTCTATACTTTTTCGCGAAATGAAAAACGACTATTGATGGTAGCGAAGGAGTCGCGAATATTCGGGCTATGGTAATTGCAAAACGACCTTTTTTACATTGGTCATTCTGGCCAATCATCTCTATAATTGTTCCTCATCCTTGTCTTGTCGCATCCTCTCTATTTTTCACAGAAGATGGAAGATTTAGGAAAGATGGCTGCGACACTGCCTGATATTGAGGACGACGTCCCCATGTCTGATGAGGAACGGGAGCTTGATGCCTCGGCTGTCCCCATTACGGATTCAGATCTTCCTACAGATGCCCCTCCTTCGGAGGAAAACAACATTTCTAAAAATCCGTCTACGACGGTCCCTGAAGCTCCTTCAGGAGAACCTGTGGCAACGCCACCACTTTCGGCACACGTCCGAAAGAACCAGGTCTCGAAAAAGGCGTGTGTAGTTTGCGAAGGCAATCACCAATTACGTGATTGCAAAGAATTTAAGACAATGCGCGTTGAGAGAAGGTTGCGTGCGGTAGCACTTCACAAGTGCTGTGGCAATTGTTTGGCCACCACGCACCATATGTCCCAATGTACCAGTCGGTATCATTGCAAAATTTGTAACAAGGAGCATCATACGTTGCTTCACCAGCCTTCTCCCAACGACTGTGCCCCTGCCAACCAAACTCAAACCAAACCCAAATTACGCAAAGGTAGATCATCGAAACGTCCGTCTGCCAAAACCGAACAACCTCCACTGCCAGGTCCCTCTGTTGCTCCCCGGCATAACACTCTGCCTTCGGCTACGTACCGGCCTGCCTCTGCCTTTCAGTCTGTAGCTACGCTCGGACCTACATTGGTGGTACAGGTCTTATTACCCGATCGTCCGATACCGGTCAGGGCTCTTCTGGATCCCTGTGCAGGACACAGCGTAATTTGCCGATCATTGGCTGACAGCCTTGGTCTGTGTTCTGTTCTGGTGGGTCCAGAGCGGTTCTGTCAGGTGCTCGTCGCATCCTGCTACGATCAATCGCAGCAAGTAAGAGTGTCGGCGCGGGTGACAGATTTGGGTCACCTCATGGCTCCTTCAGAGTCTGTGTCCGAGGACTATAAAGAGCATTTCGCTGGTCTGCAGTTAGCCGATCCTCGGTTTTATCAATCTGCTGCAGCCAGTCTTGTTCTGGGTCCTGAAGTCTACCATAAGGTAATGAAGCCTCAGTCATATTCGAGACCTGGTTTCCCATGGGCCCAACTCACCATTTTTGGTTGGGTAATCTCGGGTCCATGTAGTATTTAAGTTAAACGTGAGGGGCAATCTTCAATTGCCTTGGCTCAACGAGTCCTCGTCACACGGCTCCACGAGTCGACTTGTTTTTATTTTTTATAAAAGGTTATAGGATTGTGGCTCCACGAGTCACACAACGGTCCTGCTCCACGAGCAAATAACTTTTTATAGCTTTATAATGGTTTTTTGAAAAAATGATAAAAGAGAATTAAATAAAATCATAATATGTAAAAAACCTTGTAAATATATTTTTATATTAAATTTATTATTAATTTTGCAACATAGCAGGATGTTGCAACGCGGGCGGCAATGTTTAATTTCAAACTTGGTTTAAGTAATTTAAATGATTTTATATTCCATATGGGTTTTCCACCCCTGCGTTAGATTTTGTCCCCTACCTTTGTATAAAACTTTGTGTATCTCGTACACAAATAAAAGGATAGTAACAAGATCTAACGAGTAAATTTTTTCTAAGCTCCGCTTTGTTACATCCTAGCTTTTCTAAAATCACTCGCTCATTGGACATCGTCCTATAAGCACACACCATTTACTCTCTGTAAAAAGGTAAATAAGTGATTGTTCCACGAACAATCCATAATGAAACATAACTCAATATTGTTTGAGAAAAAATTCTAATCCTTTTGTGTTTTATTTATTTTCTTATATTTTCATTGCTACGCAAACAGTCAGTGTTTCACATAAATTCTCCAAAAACTTTTGCAGTCCTTAACTCCGATTCAGAATTAAAAAACGAGATACTGGCAATAGACATTTCGTCCAATTCTGCAGATTTCAATTTACAGACTGGGAATAATGTTCCTCATCAAATTCTAGATAGTCTAAACATTTTGTTTAAAGAAACTTACGTCGAAATGGTGCGCCCACTACTACCTCAGACGCATTACGAAATGAAGCTAACGCTAGACAACACAAAGCCTTTCAGTTCTCCTCCTAGGCGACTCTCCTACGCTGAAAAACAACAATTACAGAAAATTTTAGATGATTATTTGCAGAAAGACATAATTAGACCTAGTGAATCCGAATATGCTTCTCCCATTGTGCTGGTAAAGAAAAAAAACGGGAGACTCACGCATGTGTGTAGATTTTAGGAAGCTAAACAAAGTTACAGCTAAACACAACTACCTCATTCCGTTGATAGATGACTTACTAGAGAGCTTGACGAATAAAAACATTTTTACAAAATTAGATCTCAAGAATGGTTTCCATCACGTGTTCATTAATGAAGAGTCCATAAAATATACAGCATTCATTACACCGCTAGGACAATACGAATTTATGCGCATGCCGTTTGGCTTAAAAAATGCTCCGTCCGTTTTTTAAATGTTCATAAACAACGTTTTTAAAGATCTTTTCAGAACGGGAGATGTTGTCATATATTTAGATGATATCATGATTGCCACGAGCGATTTTACTCGACATCTAGAAATATTAAGAGAAGTTATGTTACGACTGGTACAAAACAAATTAAGGCCTGCCTACATAAGCTGCTCTCCTGATTGCCTTGCTTTCCTGCTTCATTTTTGACATAATAAAAATAAAAGAATAAAGAAGGCCGAGGAAATTTCGAACTGGGTTGCCCTTTTCTTTTTTATTCTTTTATCAGAAGTAAGCAAGGTAAGCAGGCAAGGCAGCTTATGTACGCAGGCCTTTAGAGTTGCGTCTAGATAAATGCGAGGCAGTGCCAAATATTTAGGCTACACGATTGACAGACAAGGCATAAGAGCCGACGATAAAGGTTTAGAAGCTATAAAAAATTTTCCGATCCCTGACAAGGTACGGTCAGTACAAAGTTTTCTTGGACTTTGTTCATATTTCAGAAGGTTTATTATGGATTTCTCAATAATTGCTAAACCACTCTATGATCTCACCAAGAAAGATAGAAAATTTACTTTCGTCAAGATAGAGCTACAAACCTTCGAGATGTTAAAAGATAAACTCCTACAGTCGCCAGTTTTAGCTCTTTACGATACGTCTGCAGAGACAGAACTTCATTGTGACGCTAGTGCGTTAGGTTTCGGTGACATTCTTATGCAAAAACGGGTTGACAACAAATGACATCCCGTGTTTTACTATTCAAAAAGACCAACAGATGCCGAATCGAAATTCCATAGCTATGAGTTAGAGACTTTGGCAATAGTTTATGCACTAAGAAGATTTCGCGTTTATTTGTACGGAAAAAAATTCAAGATAATTACTGACTGCAACTCATTAGCCCTTACCTTGAACAAAAAAGAACTTAATCCAAGAATCGCTAGGTGGGCATTAGAATTACAGAATTTTGATTATAGCGTGGAACATAGAGAGTGAAAACGAATGCAACATGTAAATGCGTTAAGCCGAGCGTTAGATATAATGATCGTTGATACGAATACTTTTGAAGAAAATTTGATTATCGCACAGAATAAAGATACCGAAATAGCAAACATTAACAAAAAGTTACAGACAGGCAATGACAAATATTACGAGATGAGAAATGGCGTATTGTACAGAAAGCTTAAGACCGGAAAGTTGCATTTTGTTGTCCCTGCTCAAATCGAGTCTCATGTTTTGTTTAGGTACCACGACGAAATGGGACATGTTGGCGTTAACAAAGTTACAGAATAATAAACAAAACTTACTGGTTTCCACACATAAATAACAAGGTTAAAGACCACATGCAAAATTGCATAAAATGTATAGTTTTCTCTCCTAAAGGCCTACGTACATAAGCTGCCTTGCCTGGTTGCCTTGCTTGCTTTTGATAAAAGAATAAAAAAGAAAAGGGCAACCCAGTTCGAAATTTCCTCGGCCTTCTTTATTCTTTTATTTTTATTATGTCAGAAATGAAGCAGGAAAACAAGGCAATCAGGCAGAGCAGCTTATCTACGCAGGCCTTAAGAGTGGCCCAGTTGAGGGTTTTTTACACAACATTCCAAAACCTACAAAACCTTTCGAAATGATTCACATAGATCATTTTGGACCCGTAAGTACAGGCACTTCTAAGAAACACATACTTTTTGTCGTTGATTCTTGCTCTAAATTTGTCAAATTGTACCCTAAAAAACTACTGCCACCAAAGAAGTTATAGATGCTTTAAGCGAATATTTCAGATATTAAGCCGACCACGTTACAGTGTTTCCAGAAGCGAATGGTCAGGTAGAGCGGTTGAGTAGAAGTTTAGGACCTATGATTGCAAAACTAACAGATACACAAACTAACACTAATTGGGTAAAAACATTAGAAACAGTCGAACTTGCCTTAAATAACTCCTGCCATAGAATGATTAACGAACATCCTAGAGTAATGTTATTTGGTGTTAACCAGAGAGGAAAAGTACCTGACAATATCAAAGAAAATATTTTAGATCAAGAAGTTGGAGACTTAACCTCAATTAGACACGATGTAGACGTCAGACAACGTGCCGCACAACAATACGTCAAAAATTATACAGATCCCAAGAGAAAACAACCAATATACAAAAAAGGCGATTATGTCGTCATAAAAAATATCGATGCTACCACTGGTGCATCTAAAAAGCTTGTACCAAAATTTAAAGGCCCCTTTATGATAACAGAAGTTTTGGAGAATGATCGCTATGCTATACAAGATGTGGAAGGTTTCCAACAAAGTAGGATTTCTTACAAGGGTGTTTGGGCGGCACACAACATGAATCATTGGTTTAGAGATTCTACACACTTAGACACTAGCAATGCACAAGCTTCTCAACAGCCCGATAAATCTTCAGACAACGTTACGGAACAAATATTAGAAACATCAATTACAGAAAATAATAGTGTCCCATAAGGCAATGGCGTCGGAAAGAATCAGGTGATCTTTGTAGTCACGATATCCGAGTTTGTAGTATATACATACTTTAATAAGATACTGTAGTTTGCTCTACATCATAAGTTTTTAGTACATAAGAGAAATAATATTGTATCACTCTCTCGTGAGCACAAGAGTGGGTGCGTTGTTGTTATGTGCTGGTGTGTAGGTCAGTTTAGTAATAGACACACAAAACAACAGACACTCGCCCTCTTGCTCGCGACTAGCAATAAAAGTAAATAAAAGAAAACCAAAGAATAAAACAATCACGGTTCTTTTATTAAAAACGCATAGTTACTACAATATGTATGTACACAAATAAACTAAAAAACAATAGATATAATGAAAAATATTATAAATAATACTTATATAATGTAATAATAATAATATTATGAATAATATATAAGTAAAGCTAAGAATAATCAATTAAAATCATTGATTTTCTTCGTAAAAAGGGAGGTGTAGTGTGTTTGATATGTTCACGTTGCCATACCTTCAGTACGCAACGTATGATACCTAATATGACATATTTGTCGAAGTTAGCATACCTTCTGTGTGCAACTAATGGTATCAAGTTATCATACTTCCAGTATGTAACTTTACACTCTCAATACCTAGAGTTGAGTTATCCACACTACGCTAAGACAGCAAGCATGTATTATGCTTACTGTGCTTTTTCCCACGTTCAGTTTGTACTCCCATAGCTTAAGCTAGTTTTAGAAATTCTATTAATAATCATTCTTAATAAAGCTATTCATCAAAAAACATAAACTCGTTTTCTTTTAATACGGTTTTATTACAATAGTGAGGGCGCCCACTGAGTTGTTTTCGCAATTGCTTCTATCTCTCACTTACAGTGTAAGTGAATGAAAACAAACAATAAACATCATGTGGTTGTTGTTTTCTTCACTCATACATACACACATACTAAAACATTGATGGAAATTCTTGGGCAACGCTGCTTTACACCCACTCTCTTTGTCTTGGCCATGCGGTCATGAATTTGTATGTGTGTATTGGTGGATTTGTATGTGATAGAGGAGATAGACTAGTGGAATTTTGTCAGGAATACGTGTCCAATACGTGTTTTTCCCTACATCCCAGACGGTTATAAAACTGGAAACCCCACAGGACAATGAAAACCAAATAGTCTACATAATACTAAATAAAAGATATTTCTCCAGTGTTACAAAATGTTCGACCTACCCAGGAGCAGATGTGCCATCGGATCACAACTTACTCGTCGCAAATATACGAATTAAGCTCGCATCAAATCGGACAAAACAGCCTCAAAATAAAATGAGTATTGAAAAACTTAAAGACTCGGTAATTAATAATGATCTGCTAAACAATATATGTAAATGGGCAATTACAACAGTTGAATGAAGAAAATATACACGCATTGTGGAACATGCTGAAAGATGTTATAAACACGACTGCAAAGAACGCTCTGGGAAAGAGAACATCATCAAGAACAGAAGAATGGATTACCGACGAGATTCGAGAACTATGGAATGAGCAAAGCAAGTACAGAAATAAAAAATATGCAAAATACTGGAAGATAAATAAGGAGATACGATCTGCGACCCGAACAGCCAAAAATGCAAATTTGAATGTCAAATGCCAGAAAATTGAATTTCTACAAGTATACACAAGAAGTTAAAGGAAGCCGCTGGAGTATATAGAAAGAAAATAACCACTCCAGTTGTAACTAACAAAAACAATGAAGCTGTCTTTGACTTGGAGGGAATGAAGCTGATAGCGAACGATCACCTTATGAGGATGTTTCGGAAATTCCAAGAAGAGGGACGCCTATAACACAGTGCGAAGTAGAATGCGATATAAAATCATTGAAAGACAGAAAGGCTAAAGGTCAAAATCCCATCAGAATTTCTGAAACTTATTGATTTCAAAAATATACAACTACTAGTCAACCTTTTTAACCACATATACAACACTGGAAACTATCCAGAAGAATGGCTAAAATCAACCTTCATTCGATACCGTCAAACATGATAAATTAATGGAAATATTACATGATATAGGAATGCAAGACAATGAATTTATGTGCATAAAAAGTCTCTATTGGAATCAGTCGGCAAGAATGTAAGTATGTGGAGAACCAACAAAAGAAATTGGCATCTCAAGGGGTGTTAGACAGGGCAAGACAGCTCCCTTACTATTCAATGTATATTCAGAGAAAATATTCCAATAAACGCTAGAAGGAGCAAACGTCGGAATAAAAATTCATTGGAAAATAGTCAATAACATAAGGTATGCGGACGATGCCACGTTACTGGCTGGAAGCATATCCGGTCTCCAGAAACTTGTAGAGAAACTTGCACGTGTAAGTGAGAAATATGGGCTTAAAATCAACATGAAGAAGACGAAATATATGGTCATAAGCAGAAAAAATCCCCATGCAGATTTGACCTTAAAAGTACAAGGTACAGAAATAGAAAGAGTGCGATCTTTTAAATATCTAGGGATGCTAATAAACAACCAATGGGATCCCTCGAAAGAGATTAAAAGTCGTATAGAGATGGCGCGAGATGCTTTTTGTAAATACAATAAACTTATGAAAAGCCATGACATATAAAATGCAATGTTTGGTCGGTGCTTCTATATGGAATAGAAGTTTGGACACTCAAATCCTCTGATGAAAGAAAATTCGAAGCCTTCGAAATATGGACTTACCGGCGAGTACTGAAAATACCATGGATTGCGAACATTTTTAATGACGAGGTACTAAGAAGCATGAATGTATGCCGGCAATTTATAACAACAATAAACAGGCGCCAAATAGTGTATCTCGGACACGTATTAACGAACAACAAATACAACATTTTACAAGCAATTTTAAAAGGAAAAATTGATGGAAGGCTTGCTAGAGGAAGAAAAGAAACATCCTGGCTCAAAAACATCATGGACTGGACAGGTTATACCGATGAAACTGATCTGCTGGATGCTGCAAGACACAGAGAGCTGACAACCACTATACAATAATATAAATATAATGCGATAAATATTATAAAAAAACAAAATGAATTGTACGATCACTTATATCCGGATAACGGATGAGTAAATAAAGAAGAAGATTGGTGGTTGCAACCTGACCTGCAACAACCTAATAATAATTGTTATAAGCTGTTAAAAGGCATTCAATTGTAATTTTCTTAAAAATATTACGTACGTTGAAGTGTATGAAATATTGTTCAATTTAATCGAGAATGAAATATGGTTTACAAACAGAAAGGGGTTGCCATCGTTGATTTCTCTAATGACATTATGTTCTACTATTATGCCAATATGTGAATTCAAAATGTATCATTATTGTTAATTAAGTGAACTCTTATGCATGACTGCAAAGCTATCATATTCGGCACATGAAAGAATCGCAATACATAAATTTAATTGCAATTGCAAATATTATATATAACTAGCAGACCGCGTTGCACAGTGTCACGAGTTCAAAGGGGGTCATCCCTGTACATTCCCTGAAAATTTCAGGACAATCGGTTCTGTAGTTTTGTAGATGTTTACTAATTTTTTTCCTTTTTTAATCTTTGGAGGCTTTTAAATGTCAGAAAGTCATTTAAATATTCATATATTTATATTTTTAAAAATTTGATAGAAGAACCGGCATTAGACATCAGTGTTGGTTTCGTTTATGCCAAAATATGCTCAGCAATGCTAAGAAATGTTGTTTTTTATAGTTTGAAGACTATTCTTGCTAATTTCAGTCACATTATATAGAAAAAAATTTTCAAATTTGAGCAGTTTTCGCAGGACATCGTAAAGCACCTAAAACAAATCATAGTTACACCAGATCCTTTTAGGTGATTGACTCATGTGCAGAACCTTGTAATAAGATAAACATATCCACATCGAAACATTCAATTTGTAAAATGTATGTTATATCAATGACACTATATTAAAAATAAAAAATCTCAAAAATATATTATTTTGATTTTCATTTGTTAATGTTTGTGGATTTTTTGGGGAAGAGCGGTTAGGGCCAAAGCAAGGATCTATGCTGTAAATTGGTTTATTAGAACATTTTCTATTCAACGAATACAAATTTTCAAGTAAACTAAACTCGGTTGACAATAATTACCTAACACCTTCAAAATATCTCAAATGGGGGACCCCTCATATTGGAGAACCTACGTTGCCAATATTTCGCAACCTACGAAGAACAAAAAATTACAAAATACAAACAAATAGGTCGGTAAATGTGCGTGGAACCTTTAAAATATGTCATATCGGCCGGTACCGCTCAATACCAAAAAGCGAACAGATATTGACAATATTTTGTACAGATGTTCTCCATCCACTGAGACCCCAATATACCACTTTGTAGCAAAATCGGTTGAAAAATTAGCCTAATATAGCCCATATTTATCCACATACGACCCAAAAATATAAGAACAATTTTTGGAAAATTTTAGTAACCTACGTCCGTTACATTTAAAGTTATGAGTAAAGTTCAACTAAATTAATTTGCAAGCAAGTTTAACAAATATAGCGATTATAAAACAATAGGCTCCCGAAATTCGTCTACCAATATATAGCATTTTTTTTGAAAATTGCATAAAATTAGGTTCAGTAGTTTTGGAAAAATAATGTATTGAAAAGAGTGGGCGTTTTTATGGAAAGAAAATTTTCCAACTCCCAATTTCTTCAATTTTCAATTTAAATTTTTTCTACAAAAACAACTGAACCTATTTTCCTAAAATTGTCAGTGAATGTACAGGGATGGACCCCGAAAACAGGCTACATATTTTATTGAATTCCAGAGGGGGTGGGATACCTCCCCATATGCGATATTTAAAATAACGCTATATTTGCAAAAAAAAAACTACGAATGTATCGGCTTAAAAATGTACGAATTAGTCTACAATCTAGGTACTTCTTTGGGACCTAAAGACCCGACCACGCCTGTTTTTTTAAATACATTATATCTCCAATACTACTGAACCGATTTCCATGAAATTTGCAGCAAAAGCTCAAGGTTTTGATGACCACGCCTTCAGTTTTCAAAGATACAGTATGCAAAGTTCATATTCGTACAAACTTCAAAAATGAATAAAATCGTTATTAACTCCATATTTTATATGCAAATATGATACAATTGATGAGGATTACTATAACGAAGAAAGATTTAAAAATAAGAAAATACATTTTTAATTTATTCCGTCATTTAGGTATAGATGGCGCCTGTGTGGGTGGCAAAGTTCGTATTCGTACACCTAGAAGCACTATATATTTGTGGTATTTAAGGATTTTTAAAGCAAAATACCACCAATTTTTGTTGTTTTCTTCATTTAGAGCGCCTCTGCTGTAGAAAAATGTAAAAATAACGATAATTTAATTAATTAATTTAACTTAATTAATTATGGCGTTTTTTAAATATTGCAAAGGTACCCAGCCCCCTTCGAAATTCAGGAGAATATACTTCCTATTGTCACAGGGGGACATCCGTGTACATTCCCTGAAAGTTTCAGGAAAATCAGTTCTGTAGTTTTGTAGATGTAACATATTTTAAAAAGTGGGCGTGGTCAAGTCTTTGGGTCCTAAAAGTAAGGTCGGAGACAAAACAACAATTGTCTCGCAAATTAATTTCCAAACCGATATATTCGTAATTACTGCAAAAAATAGGGTATAGGGGAAATACCCCGCCCCTCTGAAACAAAATTTGTAGCCTATTTTTTCGCCATCTCTGTACATTCCATGACAATTTCAGGAAAATCAGTCCAGTAGTTTTTGTAGAAAAGATGAAAATTGAAAAAAGTCGGCGTGATCAAATTTTTTTTCACAAAAGGAATTATCCAAATCGGTCTAGCCGTACTCAACTGATGCCATTACTTACGAACGACATTTGATTTTTATTTATAAAGACTAGCAGACCCGGGTCCGCGTTTTAATGACAACTTTTTATGAGGTTTATGGTTTAAAACTCAAAAATAGGTATTTTCTATCTCATTTCTTCGGGTTCAATTTCAAACCGATTTATTCATTGAGGATTTTAAATTTATCAACAGATTTTGTCGGCAACCTTTCTTTTCTCTTACGGACTTTGTCGAATTTTTTCGATTTTTAACAAAAGTTAAAAAAATGGTTAAGTCAAATTCTCCCGCTTATTGAGCCGTATATGTTTTTTGTTTTTCATGGTGATGGACCGTTGAACTTCACCACTTAAGGAAATTTGTAAATATGTCGTTCTTCTTAATAGGGGATATACCGTGCCACCTTCGAAATTCATACCTACATGTACCACGGAACCTTCCACAAAATTTCGTAAAAATGGGTTCGCTAGTTTTCGAGATATAACATACTTAAAAATTATATATAGCATTTTGAACCATGGGTCGTTCCCGAATATTTTCCGAAAATTTCATGAAATTATGTTCAATAGTTTTGAAAAAAGTTTGGGCGTGGTCATCAGTTTTCAAGACATGACATATGTAAAAAAGTGAGCGTCCGGTATTTTGGGTCCAAATATGTACTAGGGATACGTAAAATCGATTTTGGTTAATCGATTAATCGATTATTAGCCGTAAAATTTCTAAAAGTCGTAGTCGACTATTGACTGTGCGAAAACCGGATAATCGATTATTCTTAATAGACTTTCTAAAGTCGGAGTCAACTATTATTCGTAGTCGAGCATTAGGTCATGTTTATATTATAGCCTTTTGCAGGGTTAACCTTCTTAATGAGGATTTATTTGACGTATACACAAAGGAATTGGCATTTGAAACCTAGTGGGTTTGTTAAATCCGGTTATATATAAACGTACTATTAGTCATATTCCATTATTATTCGTTGTCGACTTATAATCGTGGACGACTATTAGTCGTAGTTGACTATTGGGTGTGCTAAAACCGCTTAATGTTGAAATGATTGTCCCTACCATGAGCAGCTGACTTTTTTACGCGCTCTTGAAGAAATTATTAAAAGTGGATTTTTGAGTAGTTTAAAATCGTTTTACACCAATATATTTTGTTCGTGCTGTTCTTGAACATTGACATTTTTGCTAAAGTTTGGAGTTGCTGTGTAAATTATTTGCTGTCAGTCAATATTAATTAATTTTTGGTGGAGCTGTGGATTGCTGCTTTGTATTACACACATTCGCTAATACACTCACATCTTGTTTGTTTACTTTTCTGCCGCCGTTATTGTTATGGCACCAAGCAAAGCTGTGAAGTCTTCATGTCACAAATGTCCATTGTGCGACAAAGCCACCACAAAAGGAACGTACAGAGTGGGGTGCATGAAATGTAATAGATATTTTCACCCGAAATGTATAAATATCTCCATACAGGATTTAAGGACAAAACCAACTTTAAAGTATACCTGTGCAGCCTGTAAACTACCGTCTAGGACATCTTTGGCTGTTCAAATGCCTTGTAGCAGTCGTGGTTCTAATGGGGAAGCTTCAAGAAGCTCCGTAAATTGTGATTCTAATGGCTCCGTAAATGCTGGTGATCGGGTCCATCGTAATGCACCTGTGCAGTCTTTGTTTGATGAGTTGGCTAAATCCTTAAAGCAAAACCTTGATGATCGTATGCAACAGTTTATGTCGGACTTTGAGGCATCTATGAAGAAACAGATAGATGATCACATACAACAGTGTATGACAAGTTTCGAAGCTATGGTGAATGATGTGGTGGGTAGTTTTCGATCGGAATTTATGGCGTCCTTACGCATAACTGATACCAATGTGGATGAGTGTCAGCGTAATTTAGCTAAGCTTAAGTCCGATTCCTTTGATAAATTTTCCCGATTTCAACGGGATAACTATGTTAACGAAAGGCGTATGAATCGTTCGAACATATTAATCAATGGCCTACCTAGAGGTATTGTCGACCTTCGTGATCCTATCATTAAGATAGCAAGTTTATGTGGGGTTGGAATCCAGGCAAGTGACATTAACCATTGTTGTTACGTGTATGGTGGAAAGTCTGTGCTGGTGAAATTCATTTCGGTTCACACTAGGGATACTATAAAGGCTAAATTTCACCGTTGTAAATCGATTCTCCTAAAGGATGTGGTTGTTAGTGGTGGCATGTCACGGATTTATTTAAATGATCACCTAACTCCACCGGCTGCTCAGCTGGTTTATAAATGTCGGAGGTTGCGACGAGAGAACCGGATAGATAAATATGTTCTAATTAATGGCGACCTGCCTAAGGTTAAAGTCACAGCAAATTCTTCCTCTGAACCGCTAGTATTGGATGCTCTTGAATTAGAGCGCTATTTTGGCACGTCTGGCGATAATGTTTCCACGCCTAGTGTGGGAGTAGTGGTGTAGTGTTTGATTGCAGTTTTCGAGAATAATTATTTTTATTGTCTTTATTTCCGCTTTTATATATTTCTTCAATTTCTCCATCATTGATATGAATTCTTGTAACCTTGGCAATGTTATTCATGATAATTCCTATTTGCGTTCATCATTTGGTGGTCTCAGCAATAGCCTTAATATCGGGCATTTCAATTGTCGTAGTTTTAACCTGTCTTGTAGGTCAGCTAAAATGTCTGAGGTGAGAAATGTGGTGGAAGATAGTTTGTTGAAAGTTGTTGGTGTTAGTGAGACGTGGCTTAAACCACACATTCCTTCGAGTAAAATTGGTTTGACGGGCTACTCTTGCGTCAGAAATGATCGTCTTGCGCAACGTGGGGGAGGCGTTGCTTTGTTTATTTTGGGTACATTGAAATTTAAAGTTGTACATAAAAGTGATGGTAATAGCAATGTCGAATATCTGTTTGTTGAATTGTTGGATGGTGGTCGGAAGGTTCTAGTTGGAGTAGTATATTTACCTCACGGTAACTTTTCTGATTTCGAGCATAAGGTATCTGATTTTTTGGTGCGCTATCCTGAGTATGTTATAATGGGGGATTTCAATAGTAATCTTTTTGACATTGATACGTCTACAATTGTTCGGAATTCTTGTATAAGATTAAATGCTTCTATTATTCATAACTCTATCCCCACTCATTATAGCGCAGCACACAATTCTGAATCGCTTTTAGACTTCTTTCTTGTCAGTAATCCAGAGTCTGTTTTGGTGTCTGATCAATTTATATGTCCTGGTATATCTGATCACTCTTTTATATTTTTATCGGTTGATAGGTTAGTGAACTCCGTGCGGGAATATATTGAATATATCGATTATGGTGCAGTAAGCCAAGACACACTGCACGATCATATTTCTTCTGTCAATTTTTCTACACTGTATAATTTTTTTGATGTAGATACGCTTTGGAGTAGTTTTGAATCTTGCATTAGTGAAGTTCACAGTATTTTTCCCGTTAAAAGGATACCTAAATATCGACCGAATAATAATGAGTGGTATAAGTCTAGAGATATTGATTATTTTAAGTCCTTGCGTGACATTGCGTTTCGTGAGTATACGAGAAACAAAAGTAGTGCAAATTGGAAAATTTTTTGCAAGGCCCGTAATAAAGCAAAGTCGATTGTCCGTAAGGCAAAGAGAACGGCCCACTCCACTCTATTTGATAGTGCGAGCAGTGGTAAAGATTTTTGGAGATTGCTGAGGTCTACTGGTGTAGCTGCTGATAAATGTTATGACTGCGATGTAAGCCCTGAAGAACTTAATAGTATCTTTGTAAATAACCAAATTAATATAAATTCGACTTTTCAATATAACACTAATCCTGATTATGGCAACTTTTCATTTCGTTGCATTGACTCTTTAGAATTGGATAAAGCTTTTATGTCTATTAAATGTAATGCAGGTGGCCTTGATGGTTTATCATTGAAGTTTTGGAAACGTATTTATACAGCGATCTCTAGGCACTTGCTTTATTTTGTTAATATCATACTAATGACTTCAACCTTCCCCACAGCTTGGAAAGTATCTAAGATTGTTCCTGTTGTAAAGAAGGGAGCTATCCATGATATTAATAGTTTTCGGCCTATTTCCATACTGCCAGTTTGTTCTAAATTTGTGGAATACTGCCTCAAATTTCAGATATCTGCATTTTTAGATAGTAATTCTTCCCTTCATGATGCACAATGTGGCTTTCGTAGGAATAGAAGTTCGGCTTCTCTCCTACTTGGTTTAACTGACCGTGTAAGGTCTAATTTTGGTGGTTCTAAAGTCTCTGTCCTAGTTGCTCTTGACCTAGAAAAAGCTTTTGATCGTGTCGATCATGCATTATTGCTAACCAAGCTCAGTGTTTTGTATGGATTTTCTAATAATGCTTGTAAGCTCCTTATGTCTTATCTAACGAACAGAAAGCAGGTTGTATGTGCTGGTGGGAGGTATAGTGGCATTCTTCCGGTTAAAAGTGGAGTACCCCAAGGATCGGTGTTGGGTCCACTTTTGTTTATTCTGTTCATTAATGACCTATTTCCCAAGCTGCAGAGTTGGTGCATGCCGTTTGCATATGCGGACGATATTAACTTGCTTTTTGTTGGTGAGGTCAGATTTTTACCAATTCTTCAATCAAAAATTGATCTGGTTATGTCAGTTTTGTACTCTTGGATGTCAGATAACAATTTGAACATCAATCCGTCAAAGACTAAAGCCCTGTGTTTCTCCACTGTTCCGGTTCATGATCTGACATTGAAATATAGCAATACAATTATTGAGTTTGTACATGAAGTGAGCATTCTAGGCATCTTGTTGGATGATAAACTTAGCTTTAACCGTCATGTTGATATGGTAGTCTCAAGAATAAATTTTTCTTTAAGATGTCTTTATGCCACAGATCTATATTTGCCCATGAGTGTTAGTCTGGCTCATAGTCTAGTTCTGCCTACTGTTTTGTACTGCTTGGAGGTTTACACTGGTGCAGGTCAGGGAATTATTGACTTGATTACGCTCGCAATTAATAGAGTAGTTCGCTATGTTTACGGCGTTAATAGGCGTGATCACATTACGCCATATACCATTAAATTTCTAGGGACCTTTTTTCCAAATTTTATAAAACTTCGATTACTGGTGTTTTTCTATAAGTTGGTTCGTAACCAATGTCCTACTTTTTTATTGTCTTTGTTCAACTTCTCCACTTTTACAAGAAGGAGCCAATTGAATATTTCTAGTGCTATTTTTTTAATGGATAGATCATTCCAAGTAAGAGTAGCGCGGCTATATAATATTTTGCCCAACAATTTAAAAGTATTTAATATATCACCAGCTTCTTTCTCAAGACATCTTCTGCAACACCTACTCTGACGCTCAGATACTTTCTCTTTCCATCGTTTGATGAACGCCAAATTGTTTTTTTTTATTATTTTAGTGATCTCACTGTTTTTAACTGTCAGTTCAAATATGAAGGGTTATAACCTTATTATTATCTATAATTTATTTTTTTAAATTTTTTTTAATCTTTTCTTACATTTGAGTAGTGGGAATATAAATATTTGTATTTTGTTTTAGCCTTATGGCTTGGAGTATTTGTAATTATAGGATTATATCATATACCCAGGGATGCCAGATAAGTTTGGTCGAAAATCGGCACTTTTCGGGTGCCAAAATCGGCAAAATCGGCAAAAAATTTTCAAAATCGGCAAAAAATCGGCTAATTAAATAACGTTTATTTCAGTTCAAATTATTGCTATATTTAATAAACATAAGTTAAACAATATCATTTTAAGTGCAACAAAACAATTAACAATTCATAAACCAAGGCAATAATTCAAAATATGTATGAATATAAATGGTTTTACATATGCATATGTAGTATATATTTATAAGTACGTGAAATCAATATATTTTCAATTCAGTCAAGCTGAACAAAACGTATACAAATATTGTCTTAAGAGGTTATTAATAAGGTGATTGTTTTTATACCCTAAGCATTTATGCTAACAAGGGTATATAAACTTTCATACGGGCAAAATGTGCCTCATCGAAATAATGGTTTTAGACCCCAAGTATGTTTGTACGAAATGTGTTTCAGACAATTTGGAATCGATTTAGCAATGTCGGGTACCTCCCACACTAAATTTCGTATAAGTTTTCTTTAAGACCTGAGGCCCAATTCCGTTTCTATGAAAATAGGTTTGTCCTTGTACTTTCTCAGTAAATATTTCTCAGTAACTTATTTTTAGAGAGTAATGAATTTTATACTCTTTCAAAGGAAAAAATTAAAAAAGTAAAAAGACAACATTCAGTAAAAATTTTCAATTTGATTAATATTTAAGATTATAATATTTGAATATTTTAAACTTTTGACAACTGCCTAAAGCTACAAAATGTTACTGAACAAAATTCCTTCAGTAAAAATTATAAGTTCTCAGTAATAAAAATTACAAAACAAGTTTCTCAATTCATTCTCTTTTACTGAACATTTGTGTAAAAAAACAACATTCAGTAATAATTTGTAATAATTATTACAAATTATCGAGTACACAGACACACTTAATGTAAAATGAAAACTTTTACAAAGGAGAAAACTGTCAAATGAAAAAAATTATAAAGGAAATATTTTTCATTTCAATTTTTCATAGAACAAGAATCCAGCCCCTGCTCTCGAATCACTTCGATTTTGGTTGAAACAATTTCAATACGCTGCCTCCATTACGACGGTAAAAGCTTTTTCAGGGGCATGTCCATACTTCTTGAGAATATAGCCCGAGAGGTGTAAAAACCCCTATGGCACCAAATGTAGTGGCTGTAGAGCACGATAATTCTCGAACTGATCAACCGATTCCAAAAGTTATACGATGATCCACTGAAATGACTAGTGGGCGCGATATCTATCGAAAAGATATAACTCTCAAAATAAAATCCACTTTCCTAATGGACTATGTCGGTCCATTCCTTTAAGTACCACTTCCTCAACACTTTTGAATTTAAATTTTAATCCACATTTTTCGGCAAGTTCAAACGTCTAAAAACGTCCGTAGAAGAAAGGCTGAGGGTATACCGCTGTCAGCAAAGCCGACTGACACTTTCTTACTAGTTGTATTGGAATTTTGAAATGTCGGTTTACAATTAAATTCAATTTCTGTAATAAATATTTGAATTAAAGTTTTGTAACAAATCATTTTTAATGACAACATTATAACAGTTAGACTTATATAATTTTAAGTAGTCTTTAGTGAAGAGAATTCCTTCCATCGAGTCCCTAACTAATCGATCTCGGCACTTGTTTTTATATAAATGTACTTGACTAGAAACTCTTTCCACATTTGCTGAAGAATGTGGCAAGACTAAAACATATTTAATAAATTTGGAGAAAATAGGAAATAATGATTCAGAATTTGCACATATTAATTCACACATTGTTTTCCAAAATTCTAGCAACTCTGAGTTTTTATCTTTAAACAAATTTTTGAAATTTAAACGTGAAAGTTCGCGTGTTTCTTGCTTTTCGTTTATGTTTATAAAGCATTCGTATTCCTTTATAATGTCGAAAAATGAATCTTGTGTGCCATTTATTATAAAACTTTGATTTATTGAAGCTAGGCACTTAAATTTATTTTCAAAATTAAACCGCTTCAAAATCTGACCACAAAGTTCAATGTAAAAGTTTGTGCAGTTTTTAATTATTTCCACTAACCCACTTTTCGACAATTTCGTTTTTTGAACAATTTCCTTGACGTATATACTGAAGTACACGTTATGGTAATCAAGAAAATTCAAACTGTTTTTATAAAATGTTTAAAAAATGTTATTATTATTAATCAAACTACTCTTGACGATATAGTTGTCTTTGTTATTGTACCAAATTAGTTCTAGCTACCACAATTTTCATACAAAATGGAAATTTTATGTGAACAAGTTGCCTTAACTAAAAATCGGCATTTTAGGGGTAAAAATCGGCAAATCGGCATTTCTATTTTTTTGGACTAAAAATCGGCAAAATGCCGATAAATCGGCAAATCTGGCATCACTGCATATACCTAGTTTTATATGCACTCTGAGTAGTGATAACATACACATATGTAATATAATGTAATTCATTTAAATTGTCCCGATGGCTTAGAATTATTGTAAAGTTGATAAATAAATAAATAAAATAAATAAAATAATGGACCGTACTTTTTATACACGAATTAACGAATAATCTAAAGTCGACTTTTAGTACACTCTCAAATAATCGACTAACCGAAAATCGAGTTTTAAGTTTTTCACGAAAACCGTATAATCGAAAAACCGATTATTGCATTTCACTGCGTATCCCTAATATGTACCTAAAGTGGTGTTTACACTATCTATGAATGTCATATGAGATGTCAAATTTTCCACCGGTGAATGTTGTACACAGTGTGACCACTATGAAATTTTTCATTTAGGGAGCGCTCTGTTCGGCCATGTATTTTCGTATGCAGTTGAGAAATTAATTGTTAGAAGAAAACAGTTTTACAAAAAAATGAAGGAAATAGGTAAAGAAAACGAAAATGTGAGTGCGATTAAAGTTTTTAACAATATAAATGGTGTTATTTGCGTGATTTGTATTTTGTGGTAATATGAAATTGTATGCTAGTGTGAACGCAAAAACTAAAAGTGGTACGGACTTAGACAAACATAAAGGATTACGAATGGATAGAAGAAGTGACAGCTGATATGACATTGATAGATAGTGTAAACACCCCTTAAGGTCGGAGACACAACCCCAGTTGTCTGCCAAAATTAATGCTGAAGCCGATATACTGAAAGTTTGGCGTTTGAAAGAAATGCGTGGGAAGATACCCCACCTCCTCTGAAATTCATAAAGAACACACTTCCACGGCATACCTTGAGCATTTGCTGCAAAATGGAAATCGGTTATGGATTTTGGAGATAAAACATACATATTTGAAAAAGTAAACGTGGTCGGGTCTTTAGTCCAAAAGAAGTAGCTAGATTTTAGATTATTTCGTAAATTTTCATACCGAGACATTCGTTATTATTGAAAAATGTAGCTTTTTTAATATCAAACAAACTATGCAGCCTATTTTCACCGGGACCCATCCCTGTACATCCCTGAAAATGTCAGTAAAATCGGTTCCGTAGTTTTGTAAATACAACATATTTTAAAAAGTGGGCGTTGTCAAGTATTTTTTAAAAATAGGGTATATGGGAAGTATCCCGCCCCTTCCGAAATTCAACAAAATTTATAGGCCATTTTAACCGGGGGCCATCCCTGTACATTCCCTGACAATTTCAGAAAGATCGGTTCAGTAGTTTCTGTAGAAAAGATAAAAATTTAAAATTGAAAGAAGTAGGCGTAAAAGTGTGTCTGGTCAAATTTTGCATAAAAACCTTAGTCGGGTTATGGCGAACATTTCACAAAAAGAATTATCCAAATCGGTCCAGCCGTTTTCAACTGATGCCATTACCAACCAACGACATTTGATTTTTATATATGAAGATTTGGACGCCTTTTGTTAAAATTTATTGTAGAATCATGGTTTTAATTGTTTCATACTTACGTCCAATATCAGTAGCTTCGCAGCGCCAAACCTGCCCGAATGCTCCTTCGCCTAATATGTTAAAGAATTTTAGTCTATGCCTGGGAAATTCCCAGTGCTCATTTTTACTCTGGTGATTGGATATAGCATGGATTGTACTTGCTGACTGTGAATCTCCGACAACACCAACTAATATTGCACTTTGATCGCCAATTGGTCCAAGATTTGCTGAAAAGTGAGATATTTCCTGAAAAAACAACGAAATTGCAATAACTATGTGATAGGGCTATAACTGTTCGCAATTCAGATATGATGTACTCGTACATACATATCGCTCATATACTCAAAGAGTGTCATAACGCAAAAAATCTTTTTCTGAGTTAGCAATTTCTATTTTATCTTGTGTCAAATTTTCGTGCTGATATCTCTAAAACTCAACGAGTTACAGCTCATATACTACAACTTTGGAATAATTTAACAAAAAGTTTTTTTGAGTTTATGAAGCACTAAAACACTTAAAATCGTGCTTGAACTGTACAGAAATTTAGCAGTGATATCTGGCTACCTGTTTACAAAATATAGTCCAAATAGTTATTTTAGTTTCTGTGTAATATTTTTTTTTTTAATTGGGAAGTAAAATTTCAATCGCCAACTTAAAAAGCGTTTTTCTCTAATTGTTTTTTAGATGTGCCACTAAGTAAATGGGCGTTATGTACAGTAGGGCTATTACTAAAAACTACCACGCCAGTACTATATGGAGAATATTTTCTAATAACGCGCTTTTAAAGTCGATTCGGTGAAAAAAGTTCACGCACCGAATTGATAATTTCTGTTTTATAAACATTTTGTGACCATGTGATACCCTACCCCTGGACATTACTTTTCCACGGAATTTATTTTATATCAGTGCAATATATTTTAGCCGCCCGGTCATAAATACATACATAAATTGATCTACAGTAGAATCGCGATAATTCGTAATTAAAGGGACCAGACAATTTTAAAGAATTATCGAGGACTACGAGGTTAAAATAAAAATGGGAATTATTAAGGTTTTTTATTTACAAATTGAAAAACTCTAATAAAAATTCAAAACCAAAAAACTAAAGCATATCGGTCCTTCATAGGATACCACCCTCACAGACATTCACCCTTTTTCTTTAAGTGCAGTTTAAAGTCTATTCGAGTGTTCTTTGGATTTTTTTGCCAAAGGTACTTTTTGTGGTAGTGTTTTTCGTGAGCAAACATAATGGTAGAAAAGCTCTACATTATACGGTGAGCAACTGAAATGGCTGGAGGGAACTATATCTATAGACAGTAATGTCTCCTAAACAAGATCCACTTCCAAAATGAACTATGTCGGTACATTCCTTCAGGTAACACTTCCGCAACCTTTTTGAGCTTTAATCCAAATCCATACCTCCATAAAGGGCCACAAAATTCTGGAAACCCACTTAATACAAAATTTTTTATGAAAAGGATTTTTGTTGAGTAGTCGGTATATCACAGTCGCAAACCCGCCTGATAGTTTTGTACTTGTTTAAATTGAAGTAAACATTAATGGAATGGCTTTACATTGTTTAGCTACATTAATTTTTTTTGCTCCGGTTTTTGATCAGTGTTTTGTTTTCTACAAAAGTGTAGTTTTTTTCGTACGTTGGCTTGCTATTTTAAGCTCAACTTTTTTTCGAACGTTCCCATGCCTTCCGACCGAGGGAGCGACCTAACTTTTCGTAGGGATCGCGTACACACCATGATCTCCATCATCGAAAACCAGCTACAGAATCTACTGGCTAATGACAGTTAGATAAACGTTACTCATTTAAAAATAAAATTGTGTTATTTTGTTAACCTCTAAATTCATGCCAAAATCTACATTACAGTATAAAGAGTTTAAATCAGCACACATTTTACTAATCGGTTCGCCCTTTGAATAATTTGTGCGGTGAAAATTTGTGTAAAGAATTTGATAGTATCTACTAGATCTAAAAGGAACATTAATTCTAATGGACAAAATTAGAAAATGTGATGGCACAACACCATTCAAGATTTTTAGCACCATCATAGTATTCAACATAATGCGTCTACTTTTTATGTAGGCAATCGAATTAATTTTAACCTGCTAGTGTAGGAAGGCAACACAAAATCGCTATTTCAATAAAGACCCTTAGTGTAAAAAGAAGAGGTTGTTTTGATTCGATTTTATTAGAGTATATTGCATAATGGGGATCCCATACCACCGAAGCTTATTCTAAAATAGATCTAACAAGAGACGTACAGTGTTGCGCATATCAAAAGCAACAAAATCCGTATTAAAAAAAAACTCCTGTACTTTTTTCAAAGTATATGGTAGTAACAAAATTTATTTCAGTATTCGATAGATGTTTCCATGTACTATATAAAAATAAAAAAACATTCAGTTTTATGTATACTTTTTATAAGAAAAAATGATTTTTTGTATAAAATACAGATTTCGCTGTGTGCAAAACAATAGCAACATTTCAATATTTTGTATAGAGACGCCTATTTGTTACCACCGCTGCGCATCTTTTGGGCATAGACTCAATAAATTTGGAATCTGTTTCCAATTATATTTTAGTGCTTTAAATAGCATATTCTTATTCGAAAACCGTTGGGGTTTAAGTCCGGTGATTGTGAAGACCAATTAAGAACTTGAACTTGGCTTAGAAAATCGTTTACGAGTTTTGAAGAGTGTTTCGGGTCATTATCGTGCTGAAAGACCCACCAAAGCGGCATATTCCACTCCGCATGTTGAAGCATATTAATTTTTAAGAATATTTTTATACTTGAAGCGGTCCATAACTCTATCAATTCTGATAAAAGGGCCTACTCCACTGTGCGAAAAGCATGTCCAAACCATTATACTTCCATCTCCATGCTTGAAATTTTTTTTACAGTTCTGTGGTTCCAAGCGTGTATGTGGTTGCCGCGTACAGTACACATTCCGTCAGAATTGATCATATTAAACCGTGATTCATCGCTGAACAAAACTGTTTTCCACTTTTCAATCGTCCAATCCATGTGGGATCGTGCAAAATTAAGTCTAAAAATGCAGATATAACAGGTTCGTATTATATAAGACACATTTTTTTAAAAATTAAGTCATGTTCACCTTTTAAGTCTATGCGTAGCAATCAATAAAGGCTTTACAGCAGGTTTGTAACTTTCAAAATTGTTTTCCACAGCTCGCCTGCGAATAGTACTGTGGTGTACATTTAATCCTAGAGCCGCTACCACTTCCTGTGAGGATGCAAATTGGTTTTTTTTTTTAAATATCCGCAATTTTGTCTGTCATACCGTGCGGTTGTCTTGCGAGGTCTTCCACCGGCATGCACAGCAAACAATTGATCGGTTAATTTGAAACTTTCTTGCTATAGATCTTTGTGAATTTCCATTTTTATATCCAGAAATTATTTGTAATTTTAATGAACTACAAAATTTGCCACGAGATATTATAAACCTTAAACCGATATCAACAGGGTTGACTAAAACTGATGCAAGTTCTTCTAAATTCCTCTTAAAATTTATGAAAGCCAAAAATTTACAGAAAAAAATCCCGTTAACTTTAACTTATTGGCCTCTATTTCTACAAAAACAAAAATGTTGCTTTTGTTTTGCATTCCGCATTTCCTACCTTCAATCAGAAATTTGTTGTTGTTGTAATTATTATCTTCTCTAAACCATAAAACAAGTAAGCAAAGGCTATAGTCGGACGGGGCCGACCATGTGATACCCTACACCACCACATATCAATGACATAACATGAATAAGATAAGCATCCCCGCCCCTACTGGGATATTTGTGGAACAATTATATAAATTATACATTTCTAAACAATATGCCAAAATTGGAAAATTCACATTGATTGTGGCTTTATTGTGAATCTATCGCCCTCACATATGCTTGGTAATGATTCAGAGCAATTCAGAGCATTTCGAAAATAGTTCATTGTGGTTATATACATATTTTATACCGATAGAAATAACTAATAATGAATAGAAATTCAAATAATTTGGATGCACAAAAATGTATTAATCCCAAAATTATTTATATTCAATTACACGCCAAGTAAGATAGTAAAAGTCAGGATAGTAAAAGTCAGCATCTGACCAAAAAAGAAACAAACACAATAATTATGCGGTATAAAAATATATATTTGTATTTTGTAGGTATCGTAATGTAAGGCTATACCAAATCAATTGTAGTAAGATAACTTTTGATTTTTGAAAAAGTTTGAGAATTATTTTTTGGAAATTTTGGACCATTATCTCTGGAAGTATGGACTTACTCCGGAAAAATTGTACCATTGCAATAGGTACCGTGATAAGAACGTTTCCAAACTGCACTTTTCCCAAATTTTGTGTACGAGGTACTCGAAGGACGGGACCGATATAGTCCATATTCCAACCTGATACATTACTAAATGAAATAATAGGATGTGCAAAGTTTGGACCAATTAGAAAATCCCCTTGAGAGTTATCTTGCGAATTTGCCATTTTAGTTAGGTTTCTTGCTTGTTTTCAGGGTTTCATGGACCTTTTCGCCCATAATCTCTGGAGGTATGGACTTGCCATTGCAATTGTAACATCGTAAAGGGGGGGGGGGGGCAATCTTCGATAGGACTCTAAAATTTCACTTTTCCAAATTTTGTGTGGGAGGTACTCGAAGGTGTGGACCGATATAGTCTTACCCGATCTATATCTGGAAGGAATAATAATATATGGATAGTTTGGACCAAATCGATTTCGCACTTCGACATTTATCGTTCACACAATTTTTCAGAAAATTTTTAACTTTTGTGGCTGAGGTGCCCGAATGAAATTAAACTATGTTTGGGCAAAAAAATACAAAGCGCAAAATTTGGTTCGAATCGGTAGATCCGTTCGGGAGTTATCGTGCGCACCAGTCAGCTAGACAGTAAGATAGACAGATGAACGGACAGGGCTAAATCGACTCCAAATTGTTTGAAACAAATTTCGTCCAAACATATTTGGGGTCTAAAACCATTTTTTCGATGGGCACATCTTTGGTCGTATTTTGTATATTTTATATTAACCGAAAGGCCGAAATTGGATACATTGCCCCGAAGTCCGTTATAGCCAATCCTTGACGATCTGGCATACAAAGCTTTCCTTGAAAATAATCCCGAGGACAGATGGAAAGTTTAGTGTAAATTAAGAAATCGTACAAAGAATCTCAAAAGAAAACTCGAATTTTCGAATCTTACACAGGTCCAAAGGACATGTGGGACATTTTTTAGAATTAATCCGATTAAGAAAAAAATACTTTGTCTCCTGAATATCGACCTATTGCCTTGTTACCTGTTCTTTCCAAAGTGGTAGAATATGTTTTACGAAAGCAACTTATATCGTACATTGAAAGAAAGTCATTATTAACCGATTGTCAGTGCGGGTTCCGACACGGTAGAAGTACTAATATGTTGCTTGTTGGTTTAACCGATGCTGTAAAAAGGCATCTCGCAAACAATAAGCTTTGTGTCTTAGTGTCCCTGGATCTGGAGAAAGCTTTTGACCAGGTAGACTATCTCTGCCTAATGAGTAAGCTTAAGGTAAGGTCACATTAGGCAAATATTTGCTCCAGCGACCGGCATTGTGCGCTTACTGAGAACAAGTGAGCATAAATTCAATGTATTACCAACACCCACTTGATCTCAGTAAGCGCACAATGCCGGTCGCTGGAGCAAATATTTGCCTAATGTAACTCTACCTTTAGCAATGCATACCAATTTAGCAAAAATGCATGCAAATTAATGTAGTCTTACCTTCACGGTAGGAAACAATTTGTTTCTTTGAAGAGCAACTCTTCTAATATACTTCCAGTTAAGAGTGGAGTTCCCCAAGGCTCGGTGTTGGGGCCACTTTTATTATTATGTTTATGAATGACCTGTTCAATCAGTTGGAAAGTTGGTGCGTGCCTTATGCATATGCCGACGACGTTCAACTCCTTTTTGCCGGCGATTACACTTACATAAATGTTTTACAATCCAAAATTGATCTCGGTATGAAAATTTTAAGTGACTGGATGTCGGCCAATCGACTTTGTGTTAACGTTTCCAAAACTAATGCAATTTTCCATCTGACATACCAAGGAGTAAATATTAATATTGTACACAATATGAAATGTTTGGGCGTTATATTGGACGACAAACCTACATTTGAATCTCACATTAATGCTGTGGTTGCTCGTATAAATTGCACTCTTCGACAATTTTATCACACTGACTTAGTCTTACCACGTCATATCAAAAAAAGACTAATTCAAGCTCTTGTTATCCCCAACATCCTATACTGTTTAGAGGTGTATTCGGGCACTCATGCTACATACATGTCTATGCTTGAGCTTGCACATAACAGAGTAATGCGCTACTTATATTCCCGTCGACGCTTTGATCATATATCACCATATGTACGCAGTTTCTTGGGCTGTTCTTTTTGTAGTTTCATCAACCATAGACTTTTGTTATTGTTCTACAAGGTTTTCAAACAACAATCACCTCGGTTTTTAACGAATGATTTAACTTTCTTACATTCGGTCCGAATAAATCAACTAATCATACCACTAATAAGGCCACATATGAATGATTTGTTTGCAGTTAGAGTAGCTCGGTTGTTTAACGTACTCCCAGATGACTTAAAATTTTTTTGTTACTCTTATACCGTTTTCAAGAAAAAACTGCTTCAACACTATTCCAGACCTATACAGCCTTAACCAATTCTTCATTTCTGATTGATTTTCATTTATATACAGCATCATAATTTGTATTCGATTTGCGAATTGTTTTAACATCAGAGTAGCTACGATGTAATGAAGAACTTTCTAAAAAAACGCAAGAGCAAACCGTAATCAAAGTAATTAGATCTCCAATTTCTAGCTTTAACAACTTTTTCCCTGCGCGAAAATTGATTATCATTTACATACATACCACATCATATATCTGTTAATTATTATCAACATTAAAATTTTTATATTGTATTAATAATTTGTATTCAATTTACAAGTTGCTTTAACATTGGAGTTGCTATGATGTAATGAAGAATTTTTTTCTAGCTTTAACGAGTTTGTATCACTGCGCGAAAACTTAATATCATTTGTATACCACATCATACATCTCTTAATAATCATTTCATAATTTAACTAATAACTTATACGATATATTTATTATTAATCTGTTGCTTTAAATTTGGAGTAGCTATGACGTAATGAAGAATTTTATATAAAATTAAAGAATATAACTGTAAATAAAATAATTAGATCTCCAATTTCTAGATTTAAGATGAATTATATATATGAAATTGTTTTTAGAGTAGCTATGATATTTAGGTGGATTCCTTGTAATTATATAAATTGGCCTCAAAATTGGCTTCAATTGCAAAGCAAATAAATAAAATAAAAAAATAGGGGGCGAAGCGATCCCATGCTGCAATATTTGTATAAAAATTCAATTGGACAACTCTACACAAAGCCCATTATATATTAGGCAGTAGGCCAGTTATCTAGCAGACACGTTATTGCAATTTGCATCAGGGGAAATATCAGTATTCGTTTTCCCATATGAAGGCTACTTTGCCGGTATGTGCCCTCCAGGAATTAAAATATGGACCAAAAATAAAATTTGTACATTTTTTATACAAAAGTAATGGTCCATTTCACCCGCTAAATAATATCGGATCATCATCCAGAATTGTAGGCATCTTCTTCGACCTAAACCCTTACCTCGTGCAAAATTTCGTGACTATTTTGCAATAATTGCGACCTCTAGTGTGTTTTTGATTATACTTGAAGCAAAAAACTGGACATATTAGGCTGTAACTCTGTTATCTGAGCACGTAAATCAACGTAATTGGCACCAATGGAAAGGTCAAGCGTTCCTCTTCCAAGTATAGCTCACTTGCCCGCAATGTCTCTTCCGGGAAAAAAGATATAAGCTGTATATTAAAAATTTTCACAATTTTCACACAAAAGTTGTGGTCCATTTAACCCTCTAAATATTATCTGATCGCCACTTCTAATTGCAAGCTTTTCCTTTGTCATATACTCTTACTTTATTTAAAATTTCTAGGCGATCGGACTATTACTGCGACCTACAGAGCAGCTACAAAATCGAATAAAAATTATGTTTTTGGTCCATTTCACCCGCTAAATATTTCACGATCATCGCCAATTAAAATAGCGCTCTATTCTGATGTGAAACCGACCTCCATACCAAGTTTCGTGACGATCGGTCCATAATTGCGGCCTGGAGTTTGATTACAATTTATAATGGACAGATGGACACACGGACGGACGGACACACATCTCAAAATCGCTTTATCTCGCCGAGATATGAAGATTGGTATACCACATTGGGGGTCTCCGACGAATATTTCGCGGTGTTACATGAATTTTTACCAAAACAAACTTATAATACCCTTTTGCTCTCGATAACGACACACTCATAAAAGTAAAGTTTTGTTTCCTTGAAACCCACCAACTTTACAACAAAGATTTAAAAATAAATATTCATAAAATTATATATACCAAATTGTTTTTTTTAATTAATTCTCTTTCGAGTTGAGCTGTAAGGCCTTTAGAGATACATTGAAAAATTAGGAGTCTACCGAAGTCCCACGCATCCAACCATTACACTACGTTTCACGGGTGGTAAAGCCGATATTCACGTGTATTAGGATGTTGTTTTCAATGTATCTCTAAAGGCCTTACAGCTCAACTCGAAAGAGAATTAATTAAAAAAACAATTTGGTATATATAATTTTATGAATATTTATTTTTAAATCTTTGTTGTAAAGTTGGTGGGTTTCAAGGAAACAAAACTTTACTTTTATGAGTGTGTCGTTATCGAGAGCAAAAAGACAAGTAATGTTGCCAATGTGCATAAAAGCGCTAACAATGTCGTGATCAACAAGGACGACCGGAAAGCGCCCCTCTGCATCCGAATTGAGCGAATGTGACTTTTAGGAGAGAGTGTGGAAAAGAAGGAATATTAGGATTAGGATGTTGTTGTTGTGGCAGACGAAGGCAAAGCTTGGAAACTAGTATATATATCGCACTTCATTAGATAAATGTATATGCGAAATTATGTCAGTTAATTGAAACTGGGATTACCACGTCTGCCACAACAACAACATCCTAATACACCTGAAGATCGGCTTTACCACCCGTGAAACGTAGTGTAATGGTTGGATGCGTGGGACTTCGGTAGACTCCTAATTTTTCAATGTATCTCTAAAGGCCTTACAGCTCAACTCGAAAGAGAATTAATTAAAAAAACAATTTGGTATATATAATTTTATGAATATTTATTTTTAAATCTTTGTTGTAAAGTTGTTGGGTTTCAAGGAAACAAAACTTTACTTTTATGAGTGTGTCGTTATCGAGAGCAAAAAGACAAGTAATGTTGCCAATGTGCATAAAAGCGCTAACAATGTCGTGATCAACAAGGACGACCGGAAAGCGCCCCTCTGCATCCGAATTGAGCGAATGTGACTTTTAGGAGAGAGTGTGGAAAAGAAGGAATATTCTCCCCAGCATACAAACCAAGCGAATATGACTCCTAAAAGAAAGGCAGAGAAGATTTCCCCATTGAGCTCGAAGAGCGGTCAATTAATGCTGTTAATAGTAATGCCGCGGAAGGGGAAAACAATGTATCGAACATATACATACATTGCCGTATCCAATGTATCGAACTTATAAATTTGCCGCCAACTTGACGTGCTATCTGCAAGGCAACAGGGTTAGACTAATTCGCGAGCAAACTTAAAACTAGAGTAAGGAATTATGTAGGTGAAGCTATAGATACAGTAATTCAGTTTCATTGAGCAGTTCATTTGTTTTTATTAAGTTCAACAATTCAAAAAAAAAAATCATTAGTTTTTTTTTACAATTTGGGGGTGAACTGCACCCGAAATGACCCAGCCAAATGACGTACATATTTTAGTGTGAAAGACTTTTATTAGATGTATTCTGTTTAATCAGTTTATTTTCTTTATTTGTTTTTCAATTAACAATTTATGGGAGCCGAGGGCGAGTGTGTGTTTATTCTTTTCGTTGTCTAACAATGACTAACTCGTTCAACCATCGTTGGTTACCTCTCGACCAACAACGCCCACAAACATAATAACACCATACTCACTCTTGCGCTCTCGAGAGAGTAAACAAATATTATATCTCTTAGTTTCTAATTGCTTAATAACTGGAACAGTTTACACTAGCTATCTAAACGAAAGGGTTGCGATCAACGTATAAATATGCTACAATTCGGCTATCCTGACTACAAAGATCACCTGACTCTTTTCGAAACGGTTGCCTTTCGGAACGTTAAAAAAGTCTGTAAGTGATAGTTCTAATGGTTGTTCTGTAACATTGTTTGACGGCGAATCGGGTTGTTGTGAATCTTGCAAACTATTATTCTCGACCAAGTGTGTTGACCCCCATTGCCAATGTTTCATGTTGTGTGCTGCCAAATGCCCTTGTAAGGGATTCGACTTTGTTGAAAACCTTCTACATCTTGTATCGAATAGCGATCATTTTCTAACACCTATGTTATAACAACTGGGCCTTTGACCCTACGGTAGCATCTATGTCCTTACCTCGACATAATCACCTTTTTTATATAGCGTTGGTTGTTTTCTCTTGGGGTCTGTATAACTTTTATTGTATTGTTGTGCGGTACGTTGTCTGATGTCTGCAAGTTGTCTTACCGTGGTGAAATCTCTAGTTTCTTGATCTAAAATATTTTCTTTGATGTGATCTGGAACTTTCCCTCTTTGATTAACACCGAATAACATTACGCTGGGATGTTCGTTTATCATTCTATGGAAAGTGTTGTTTAGTACAAATTCTACCGTTTCTAATGTGTTTACCCAAGTGGTACTAGTTTCTGTGTTCACTAACTTTGCAATCATTGGTCCTAAACTTCTATTGACACGTTCTACCTGACCGTTTGTTTCTGGCGAAAATGTGGTCTTAATGTGTTGTATATCATTTTCCTCAGTGAATTTGTTGGAATCATTCGAAGTGAAAAAAGACCCTCTATCGGAAACGATGTAACGTGGTCTGCTGTAATATCTAAAATATTCACTTAACGCGTCTATAACTTCTTTAGTAGCGGTAGTTTTCGTAGGATACAATTTGACTAACTTGGAACAAGAGTCGACGACAACAAGTATGTGTTTTTTTAACTATGTTTGTCAACCGGTCCGAAATGGTCTATGTGAATTACTTCGAAAGGTTTCAACGGTTTCGGTATATTATGCAGAAATCCTTCAATCGGATCGCTCTTCGGGGAAAATATTATGCACTTCAGGCAATTCTGAATATGGTTCGTAACTTTGGTGTTTATGTTAGAAAACCAATCAGTTTTATGTATTAAATCTGTAACTTTGTTAATACCGACATTTCATCGTGATAACGGTATAAAACAGGAGATTCCATCTGATTGGGGACAACAAAAAGTAGCTTTCCGGTTTTAAGTTTTCTATAAAGAACCTCATTTCTCATTTCATAATATTTATCGTCGCTTGTCTGTAACTTTTCTTTAATTTTTGTTATTTCGGTATCTTTGTTTTGTGCAATAATTAGGTTTGTTTCGAAAGTATTCGTCTCAACAATCGTAATATCTAGTGCTCGACTTAATGCGTCTACATGTTGCATTCGTTTTTCTTCTCTGTGTTCGACAATTCTGTTTCTGCCGACGGGTTGTATAACGCTAAAATTGGTGCTTGTAGGAGTTTACTTTTTAATAATTCGAACGTTTCAAACTCTAACTTGCCGAACACAATTTTTTTTATCTTTTCTAATCAAATCGTAGAGTGGTTTAGCAATTATCGAAAAATCTTTTATAAATCGTCTAAAATATGAGTAGAGGCCAATAAAGCTTTGTACCGAAAGCACTTTGTCAGGTATCGGAAAATTTCGTATGGCTTCTAAACCCCTGTCGTCGGCTCTTATACCTGACTGGTCGATTATGTAACCCAAATATTTGACATTATCCAGCAAAAACTCGCACTTATCAAGTCTAATTTCTTTTCTACCAATCTTAACACAACCTCTCTCAACACTTCAAGATGTCGTGTATAGTCAGTCGTAGCAATCATAACATCATCTAAGTAGACAACAACATCCCCCATTGGAATAAGATCTTTGAAGCGGCATTTATAAACATTTGGAAAACTGAACGGGCATTTTTTAAGCAAAACGGCATGCGCAGAGACTCGTATTGCCCTAGTGGCGTAATGAATGCTGTATATTTTATGGCATCTTCGTTCATAAAGATATGATGAAAGCCGTTCTTAAGATCTATCTTCTTAAAAAATTACTTATCGGTTAAGGTTTCCAGCTAATCATCGATAGGGTAATTATGTTTGTCTGTAACTTTATTCAACTTCCTATTATTCAACTTTTTCTTCACCAACATTATAGGTGAAGCGTGTCGTGGTTATTGTATCAAATCATCACCGAACAACAGTAGCTTGCTACTTGTTTGTTCCAAAAATTCTCTTCCCAACAGCACCGAATATTTCATAACTAAATTCACAGGGCTACCCGTATCAATCAATGTTTCTGAAGAGAAAAAAATTATGAGGAGCACTAAAACTATAACTAGGTCGGCTAAAACACAATTTGGAAAGTTACTTCCAGTCTGTAAATTGTAATCTAAATAATTTGACGAAATATCTATTGCTAAAATTTCGTTTGCAAATCCTGAATATTTTCTATCGGAGTCAAACTCGGAAACTTGTAAATTATCTAATGGTCGCAATGGAAGCTCTAACATTTGTCGTGGTTCTTGTACCAAATCATCACCGAACAACAGTAGCTTGCTACCTGTTTGTTCCAAAAATTCTCTTCCCAACAGCACCGAATATTTCATTGAAAAATCATCAACTACCAGTAACTTCAATTCAATGTTCTTATTATTATATTTGAGGAAAACAAAAATAATTCCAAAAGTTAATAATGAAGAATAATTTAGTCCAAAGTAATTAACATTTGAAGATGACAAAATTTCCATTCCGGCCGGCAACGCGTCTCTCCTAATTTTCTTTTTCTTTCTTTTTGCGCCACATGCATAGCACGTCCCTTGTTGACGTCGGTGTTTATTGCAGTCGGCCGCATAATAACCCATACTGTTGCAATTGTAGCAATGAACATCAGCTTTGTCTGCAGAATCACTTCGTTTCGATTCTGTACTTTTCGGTAACTTTATCACAGCCAACGATCTGCACAACTCGGTTACATCGCTGAATCTTTGCATCAAGGTTTGACGGCGAAGCTGTATATTGGGGATGCCATCAATGACGTATTCTAATAACTCATATTTGTCCAACTGTAATTTTGTTGATCACTGCACCTTGCCATTTTTTCCGTTAAACCAACTTGTTGATTTCAGGCAGAATAGCAATAATATTAAAAAAAATTGTTCAATTTGTTATGGACTGGCGTGTTAATTTCACTTCTGAATTTTAGTTTAAACAACTTTTATTAGATGTATTCTGTTCATTCAGTTTATTTTCTTTATTTGTTTTTTTTTTTTAATTAACAATTTATGGGAGCCGAGGGCGTGTGTGTGTTTATTCTTTTCGTTGTCTAACAATGACTAACTCGTTCAACCATCGTTGGTTACCTCTCGACCAACAACGCCTACAAACATAATAACACAACACTCACTCTTGCGCTCTCGAAAGAGTAAACAAATATTATATCTCTTAGTTTCTAATTCCAACAATGGACAGAATTCCAGAACGCTGAAAATTTAATAAGCATAGCGAGAAATAGAGATATATTTTCCCATTTTGTTAATAATTTATAAAAGCATAAATATGTAATTTTTTGACAATTGTAATATGATCGCTAACATTCGAAAATCGAATACGCAATGAAGAAGAAGAAGAAGTTTCTAATTGCTTAATAACTAGAACAGTTTACACTAGCTATCTAAACGAAAGGGTAGCGATCAACGTATAAATATGCTACAATATAAATTTCCGGCCCCAACACCATAGCCACCGCTAGAGATTTAAAGAATTCGGGGTCCGCCAATGGAAGCCCCACATAAGAATCGACAATCGATGACGGTATAGAAAGAGCGGGTGTTCGGCCACAGAGAGTTTCGCGACTTGAGCTGTCATATATTGCCGCTGGCTAGAGTCATAATATGACGTGAACATAATGTCGCAATAGCGTGCCCCATCCACCGACGAAACTGGCCAATTTAAGTGCGATACTAGAGTCTCGCAAATTCGACTTACACCCGAAGATGAAGGCATATCTATACAAACAAAGATTTATATGACAAAGAAAGAACGTGTATAATTACACTGTGATACAATAGTGTACAAAATTTTTTTGCAGGGGTTCTGATGCATAAATTCGGTATTGTCGGAGTCCATGGAAGGCAAAAATACCTTTGGTTTCTTTGGGTCACTTCGTTTTTTGATTTTATAACGGTAAATGTAATGAAAACCGGGTTTTCTTGGATTTTCAACTTTAAACCGACATATCTTCTTTTTTCCACAATGGAAATTTCAGCTTATTTTTTATTTAGAAGGTAACAAATGGTTGAGTTATAGTGATTTAAGTGTGACAAAAACGCATTAAAAAACAGAAAAATGTTTTTCCTGGTGCTCTAGGCTGCGTAGAAGACACCAAACTGCGTGATTATTTTCAAGAAGGAAATTTAGTTAGCTTTACAAAATGGGGAAAACCAATGAAATCGGTTGAAAAATTCGTGAGTTATACCATATTTAGTGTTTTAACTTCTTGGTTTTCCCTTTATAAAAGATTGGTACCTTGTGCGTAATTGTTAACTAGACAAATTCAAACTACAATCATACGCGCCAAGGTACCAACTTTTATAAAGGAAAACCCAAAAAGTTAAAACACAAAAAATGCCATAACTCACTCATTTTCTAACCGATGTTTTTGGTTTTCCCCATTTTGTAAAGCTAACTAAATTTCCTTCACTTCGTTTTTTGATTTTATAACGGTAAATGTAATGAAAACCGGGGTTTCTTGGATTTTCAACTTTAAACCGACATATCTTCTTTTTTCCACAATGGAAATTTCAGCTTATTTTTTATTTAGAAGGTAACAAATGGTTGAGTTATGGTGATTTTAGTGTGACAAAAACGCATTAAAAAACAGAAAAATGTTTTTCCTGGTGCTCTAGGCTGCGTAGAAGACACCAAACTGCGTGATTATTTTCAAGAAGGAAATTTAGTTAGCTTTACAAAATGGGGAAAACCAATGAAATCGGTTGAAAAATTCGTGAGTTATACCATATTTAGTGTTTTAACTTCTTGGTTTTCCCTTTATAAAACATTGGTGCCTTGTGCGTAATTGTTAACTAGACAAATTGAAACTACAATCATACGCGCCAAGGTACCAACTTTTATAAAGGAAAACCCAAAAAGTTAAAACACAAAAAATGCCATAACTCACTCATTTTCTAACCGATGTTTTTGGTTTTCCCCATTTTGTAAAGCTAACTAAATTTCCTTCTTGATAAAAGTAAATAATTACGCAGTCTGGTGTCTTCTACGCAGCCTAGAGCACCAGGAAAAGCATTTTCCTGTTTTTTAATGCGTTTTTGTCACACTTAAATCACTATAACTCAACCATTTCTTACCCGATTTTTAAGAATTATGGCTTTTTCGAAAGCCATGATTTTCACCTTTTAAGTAAAAATAAAGCTGTAAATTTCCATTGTGGAAAAAATAAGTTATGTCCGTTTAAAGTTGAAAATTCAAGAAACCTCGTTTTTCACAACATTTACCGTTATAAAATCAAAAAACGAAGTGGCCCAAAGAAACCAAAGGTATTTTCGTCTTCCATGGACTCCCACAATACCGAATTTATGCATCAGAACCCCTGCAAATTTTCACTGTAGCACAGTGTTATTAATGGTCGATTAAACCTAATTTCGTAACTGGTCGCCGAACAATGCCTTGTTCCGTCCGAAGATCTACAACTCGAACGTGACCATCAGTTCCAGGATGGATCTGAAAGACGCGACCTAGCTTCCCCGAAATAGGGGGTAATTGCACATGACGGAGCACAACAAGGTCGTTAATTTGTATGTTGCGCTGAGGATGTTTCCATTTATATCGCTTGTGCAACTCTACTAAATATTCCTCTTTCCCACGAATACAAAATTGATGAGTGAGAGCTTTAAATTTGCGATATTTGTTAAAATCTTCAGGTGGAGAAAGAAGGGGAGCACCGATAAGGAAATAACCGGGAATCATGGCGACAGCATCTGTTTGATTTTCGTTTATAGGACGCAGGGGCTAGAATTCAAAAAATCCTCAATGCGAACTAGAACAGTTGAAAGCTCCTAAAACGTGTATTTAAACGTATTTGCATGTCGGCGAAAATGTTTTTTAAAACTTTCGACTGCAGCTTCCAACAGGCCTCCCATATGGGGAGCACCCGCTGGGTTAAACTGCCACGAAATCTCTTGATAACATAGCGAAGAACAAACTTTTCACGATCCTCTTTAATGACATTTTTGAAATTCTTTTCGATTTCACGAGAAGCATCGACGAAATTGGACCCATTATCAGAAAAAACTGTCTTAGGGCAACCACGACGACCAATAGACCTATAGAAAGCTGCCAGATATGACGTAGAAGTTAAGTCAGAAGTGGCTTCTAATTGAACTGCTTTAGTTGAAAGCAGACGAAGAAACATACTTCATTTCAAAGTGTCCCGCGAAATCAATTCCTGCAATGTGAAAGGGGCTAGTGACTATAGTTCGTTCCCGAGGCAGAGCAGCCATGATTTGATTACATGACCGCTCTTTCCCAAAGCTACACGTCTTACAACGAACAAGATTTTTTAGACGAGGGGCCCAACATTCTTTACGAAGTATACGAAGCATTAACTGATTTCCACCATGAATGGAAATGGCGTGTACGTAATTCTGTAATGTAATTCTGCAAGCAGGCGAGCAAATCTAGTGTTCAGTGTATGACAGTGTTGGGGACTTTGCTAAACGGGCATTAAGACGCATGACACCGTCTTCGTCCAAACGAGGGTTGAGTGGAAGAAGTGAACTTTTCGAAAGCAAAGGAGGCTGTTCTACTAACCATTTATACTCCTCCGCGAAATACGCTTTTTGAGCAAGAATTACTAGACGGAGTTTAACCGCTTTAATTTCCGAAGGATCTAACGTAGTAGAAGTGAACGTTCGACGACTTTGAGAATTTGGGCGACAATTATTGTAAAATCGCAAATCTATCCAAAATATCGGGGTAAGAGGAAAAGAAAGCGAAATTGCTTTTGGCCGGACCAATTTTCAGATCAGTATCTATGGATGTGGTATCATTTATTTTCCATTGAGAGGAATCTGACAATAACCACTCAGGACCAGGCCACCAAAGTGAAGAATTGGCTAAGTCCTGAGGCGAGACACCGCGACTACCGATTATCTTCGGATCTAACGTGGAACCATTGACCATTTCCCACATTTTTAATGTAGCTGTTTGGGACATATTTCTTCTGTCAAGATCTCCCCAAGCCCTGAGCACGGCCGGCATTAATGGTTGCTGCGGACAAGAAGGAATAGTGTCTGGCGAGGATCGAGTTTTGTTTGAAGCCTTAAAAACTACCCGAAGTTTTGTGGTCGATTTGTCAGGGTTAATAGCCGGATGATGTGGAAGGTAGCAAGCTAAAGAATCAGTAGACTGTGGGGGCTGAACTGGGCACATATCGCACTTGTTCAACAAAAGGGCAGTAACTCAAAATTTCCTATTTTTCAGTAGAGGCAAAAAACTGTTTATACTAATGTTAAAGGTATATTATGCAAAAACACTATGTCATCGTAAAGATATCTTATCCACTACACTACAGCACTGGCTTCTTTTTATTTCGCTACTTTTTTTATATTTCTAACCATTTTTCGAGTTACTACTATTTTGTTGATAAAACTCTTTGTTTTAGTAGAGATATTATTTCGACTTACGCCCGTTTAACTGAAAAAATGGGCGGCGATTGATAACAAAAAGAGGCTATAATTCGAAATACTACTCTTTTGTTGAAAAAATGGCGATGTAAATGCCTGAAACACGTAGGCGCATCTAGAAATACGTCTCTTTTGTTGATACACAGAAGTTAATCTGAGGACATTAAGAGTGACTTAATGGTATTTTTTGATGAAAGAGTAGATAAAACAGTGTGACATTTTTACAGCAGATGGAGTTAATTATTGTGTATCGTTTTTTGATGAAAAGTTCATTTCAAAATTTTGAGTTACTACCCTTTTGTTGAGCTGGTGCGATATGTATGTCCCAACGACAAGTTTTCTTGTAAAACTTGGTCATAAACTATTTTGACTGAATTTTCCGACCGACAAAACTGTTTTAAAACGTTACTACAAGAGTCCCCCAATTTCGAAGTTTGTGGAGATTCGGATATAAAGGGAAGCGCTACTACGTAACGACCCTCCGAATTTCGCACTGTCGTGGCACGATAACTCTTCTCTCAAAACTTGTTCGATGGAGAAACATGTTTCAATCTGGGAACTTCTTCGAGTTCCCAGAACCGAAGTAGTGTTTAGCAGAAATACAACTATTGATTCCACGCTGTAAGGTTTTCAAATTGTAACTAGTTTCAGTTTCAAAGACAGGAAGATCAAATAGGAGCTTAAGATGATAATGGACAAGAATACGTTTGTTATCGTACGTTTCCTTTAATGACTTCGATGCATAAGCGCAATTTTGTGGGTGAGCGGAAACTTTGCAACGATTTCCCTAGCCTCACCTTTTGTTTTTTGCACCAAGTGACAAAGCCTTTCAATGTCACTTAGCAAGTATGCCACGATAAGAAGTCACCATCGAAATCCTCAATGTCACACGGTGGTAAATGGAGATGATGCATGTTATTTGAAACATATGGTGGTAAACTCCAATTAGCAATAGAAATGTCCGAAGAGTTTTGGACATCTGGAAGAGCATTATTCGACAAGGGTGGAGGAATCAAAGTATTGATAGATATATTGCCACCGTTAGAAGTAGGTGGTTGACCAATATTAGCTCTGTTAGACCCACGAATCGCAGAATCGAAGTGATGACTATTTTGAGATGGACTATTTTGTGGAGTACTAACGAGCAAGGCAGATGGGGAAGTAGGGGGAGACTTTTCTGACTTAAGCTCCTCCAATTTTTCATTAATTGTTGACAAAAAAACGACGTAGCCTTTGCAAGTTGCTTGATATTTTGCATCAGCCGAAGAAATGTCATTTGAACTAGTATCCTCTACGGAAATAAGATGATCCAGATACATATCATAAATATCCTTTACTTTCTTCCACAAATCTTGAAATTCCGTGTTACGAATTTTCAGATTGAAAACATTGTGATTTTCAGGCTTAATCAGTTTGAAAACAGCTATGAATTTGACAACATTGTCAGAAGAGCGAATAAATTGGGTTAAAGGAGCGACCGACATGATTAAAAGGAAGAAAAAACCCAAAAAATATCAACTAAAATTCTAAAACTATTAAAATATATCTTTTTAACTATTTTAGAAAGTCAAATAGAACCGAATGTATGGTGCACACGGTCTAATTTGCAGAACAAAATCGAGAGAAGTAAGCACGATGGCTAATAGCAACGAAAAGCGAAAAAAATTACGAACAGTAGGGTGCACGTCACACTATGTGGTAAAAACGAATTAATCCAAAAAATATTAAAAAAAAACAAAAATTAACTTATATATATGTAAATATTTTTAAATAATTAAAATAAATGAATAAAAATGCGAATTTAATATATAAATATTGTCAATAATGCCGATTGTAGGGTGCTTTATCCGAAAAATATCTCGAACAATCCATATTGATTCGCGACACGAAATGATATTCGAGAAAAATAACAAAAAATTTTATATTGAAAATTTATCAAAACAAGTAAAAAAGTATCAGTCGGCTTTGCCGACAGAGATATACCCTCAGCCTGTATATATTGAAACAATTTTGTCCCAAAAAACGTATGTATTTAGGGGTTTTTAAAAATTTTGGGCATTTGATCCGACAAAAATGTTCATTGGGATTAGAGATCAAAAGTTTTGCGGAGGAGATACTAAACGGAATGGATATACATTGACCATTATGGAAGTGGATGTCCATCCACTACATATGGTGCCATAGGGGTTTTTACACCCTTCGGGATGTTTGCTCAAGAAGTATGGACCTGCACCTGAAAAAATGTTTACCAACGTAATTGAGGCAGCGAATGCAAGTTGCTTCAACAAAAATCAAAGTGATTCGATAGCAGGTCTTAAAGTGAACTTATCCAAAATTTTGTGTGGGAGGTACCGGATGGATTGGACAAATATAGTCCATATTTGAACCTGATCTATATCTAGTAGATATATTAGGATGTGTAAAGTATGGACCAATTCGGTCAATCCATTCAAGAGTTACCGTATGAACAAATTTTCAGAACATTTTTGAACTTTTCTGGGGGAGGTACCTGAAGAAGTGGACCGATGTGGCTTATCTTCAAACTTAAACTATGTTTGGACAAAATATTACTAAGGCAAAATTTTGAACCGAATCGGCAGCTCCGTTCGAGAGTTATCTTGCTCTCCAACCACCTCACACTGTGTCATAGGGGTTTTTTGCAACTTTAAGGCTATTTTCTCAGAAGTATGGACTTGCCTCTAATGAAACTTGTACCGTCGTATGGAGGGCAAGTTGCTAAAACAAAAATGAGAGCGATTCGAGAGATGGCCCTAAACTGAACTTTTCCGAAATTTTGTGTGGGAGGTACCCGAAGGAGTGGACCGATTGAGTCTATATTGAAATATTATCTAAGTCTGCAACACATTCTACGATGGGTAAAGTATGGATCAAATCGGTTACTCCCTTTTAGAGTTATCGTGCGCACAAATTTTCCGAACATTTTCGATGTTTTGTGGGGGAGGTACCGGAAGGAGTGGGCCGATATAGCCCATCTTCGAACTTAAACTAAGTTTGGGCAAAATATTACGAAAGCCAAAATTTGAACCGAATCATCCGTTCGAGAGTTATCGTGCGCTCCAGCCAGACAGACAGACGACGGACATTGCTCAATCGACTCCAAAGTGTCTGAAACACATTATTATTTCGATGAGGCACATTTTGCCCGTATGAAAGTGTATATACCCTCGTTAGCATAAATGCTGAGGGTATAAAAAAATATTTTTTTTACACTTGTGCCCAAGTTGCGACAGCCAGCACCGAATACCGTACGAAAGAAAATAAAACACAATTAGCGTCGGCAGAGAGATCAACGTATGTTAGTAGTCAAATACCACACACAAACCACCCAACGAAACAGCCGTGAGGGTTGGAAAAAGAAATAAATTGTTGCTACATAGCTTGTATAGGAATAAACCGATGCTGCAATTTTTGGGTATTTTTGTTGTTGCGATTGCACGACAATAAACCAAACGAAAAGTGAGATTATAAAATTGTTGGTATTTTTTAGAAATGCAAGGAAAAGGGCACGATGGATAATAAAATGTTGTTATTGTTTTTTCTCACTAGTGGCTGACAATTTCAACGATAAAGGAATGTGTATGTAAGCCCTTAAGGGCTGAGTACATAAGCTGCCTCGCCTGCTTGCTTCTGATAAAAGAATAAAATAGAAAAGGGCAACATAGATTGAAATTAGCTCGGCCTTCTTTATTCTTTTATTTTGTTACGTCAGAAATGAAGCAGCAAAGCAAGGCAACCAGGCGAGGCAGCTTATATGCTTACAGAATCGATTACCGGCAAACAAATTAAAATGCGAACAAATGCAAATTAGGCAGAAATTAAATTAGAATAATTTCGATTTGTGTAAATAATCAGGGAATGTATTAAAATATAGGCCAATATTGGGATTATTGGTTATTTTAATACAATTATTTAGCAAAATGTACGACGATATGTGGACTTTAGGATGTTTTTTATATTATAACACACGCGTTAAGGCAATTGTAGGTCGACCAGTACCAGTACCTTTATGCTTGTGTCGTTAAAGAGAGCAAAAAGAAAAAAGTGAAGTTGTTAATGAGCATAAAAGCGCTAACAAGGTCGTGATCAACAACGTCGACCGCAACATTGGAAATCGCCCCTCTGCATCCGAACTGAGCGAATATGACTTTTAGGAGAGAGTGTAGGAAATAAGGAATATTCTCCCTAGCATCCGAACCAAGCGAATTTGACTCCTAAAATAAAGGCAGAGAAGATTTCTCCATTGAGCTCGTAGAGCGGCCAATTAATGCTGTTAATTGTAATGCTGCGGAAGGGGAAAACGATGTATCGAACTTATACAGGCTATTTAAATCATTTTCGAGTAAATCAGCTTGCTTTGCAGAATTATGAGTGATATATATCTTGGCATCGTCTGCATACATTAACACTTTGGAATGTTCAATGTGAACAAAAGAAAGATAACCGGTCCAAGGTGACTACCTTGCGGAACACCCCACGCAACATTTATTGACCTTGATAGATGTCCATCAAACAAAACTACTTGCGATTTATTTTGTAAATAAAATGCTATACATTTGAGTACATTTGCATTGAAGCCTATATAATATATAGCAAAAGGTTATGGTTAACCCTATTGAAAGCTTTGCTAAAATCTGTATAGATTGTGTCAGTCTGACTACGATTGATGTAAATTGTACCATATTAGTAACAGTTGAAAGACCACTGCGAAAACCATGCAGATATTGACTTAGCATGGGTTGAATTTTGTGCGAAATTACAGCCGTAATTAATTGTTCAAACAATTTCGGAATAGAAGTTAATTTTGCAATTACTCTATAGTTCAGGGACGCGCTTCTTTGCAAAGACAGTATAGTGAGGGAGCCCACTGAGTTGTTTTTGCATTTGCTTCTCTCTCACCTACAGTGTAAGTGAATGAAAACAAACAATACACATCATGTGGTTATTGTTTTCTTCACTCATACATACACACATACTAAAACATTGATGGAAATTTTTGGGCGACGCTGCTTTAGTTCGACACATTTGTTTGGCTTGCGGACTTGTAAAGAGGAACTATATATGACTTTTTCCATAAAGTGGGAAAATAGCCAAATTTAAGTGAATAACACCGTCCGAAAATTATGAAAAAATGTCGTCACACTTGAACCGGACTATATACGTCTGAAACTACAGGCAAAATGAAGTAAAATGGGACATGAGACTTTTCGTTGTCTCATCCTGTTGACCTTGTAAAGGACATTCAAATTTCAAAGGACAACATTTTTCAAAAAAATATTTTAAATACTTGTATACATCATGCTGGTGTTGGTGTCATAATAAAAAGGAGAATATTGAATTTATATAATAATTTTCATTTATTGTATTCAAGGATAACAAGGATATCAAATATGTCCCGGAAAAAAATAAATAGTAGAAAATCCTTTGATAACATCCTGCATTTTTTAAATCTATGTTAATCACCTTTATGTACTGCAACACTTATCGAAGTTTCAGTATTGTAGCTTGATTAGTCAATTCGCTAGTGGAAAAAATATTATTCTGTAGGTAAAAATATTTTTCTTTGATTACAGTAACCCACATTAAGAAGCCGGAATAAACTGACATTTACTTTTAGTTTTGTCATATGTACCACCACAACATTATTTAAAAAATATAACGCTACAAATTTAAGCCCTATCAACGTTTAACCAAACGATTTGCAGAGCAGAATGTTCCTACAAGAAGATTTAGCATAACTACTTTATAACGGTAAAATAATCAACCAACAAAATTATTGTCTTTCATATGTATGTGGAGATAAGCAATTTTAAGCATCACATTTTTGTTTGAAACTAAGATAATCTATTCGGCTATATCTGCAATTACAAAATATTTTCCAAATGTTTGGAATTGGAAAAGTGAGTAAAGTGAGTGATTATGGAGCGCCCTAATCGGAACAAGTTTCGTCATGTATGTGGTTTTTTGTACCGCCTAATAAATACGCATTATCACGGAAGGTTTTATAAAATGCTATGAATCGTATTTTATATTGAAGCGCAGTAGAATTCTATAAAATAAAGTAATATGGTTACGCCGCAGTGAACATTCAGCAGAGTCTTGCTACTCTTGTCAGTAAAAGTATCTACTTTTCTTAAGTAATGTTATTTTAATGTTATTTTTTTTCATATGTTCCATTTATGTATGTGCCTTTTGAAAAAATAATTTTTTAATGTAGAACAAGTTAAATAAAACACTGTAAAAAATGCTTTGTTTTCTTTGAAGAATTTTATGCAAATATTTATTTATTAACCAGCAAAGCTTAAACACTGAAACTTCGGGAAGTGTTGCAGTACATAAAGGTTTTTAACATATTTTTTTTTGGAGAAAATTGCAGAATGTTTTCAATGGATTTTTTAGCATATTTAATTTTTCAAGACTGTCGGAAAGTGTAATTAACAATAGTGTGAAAGGGATGTCTAATGTATTTGAACAATGCTTAAAGTACATACTGAGACTACAAAAAGCATAATTGGATTTCGTGTTGTTAGATCGGGTTTGGATTTTATAGCATCATCTAAACCGGGCTAAAACGAAACTGATAAGAATTTTACTTCGCGGTCTTCAGCAATATGTAGCCCTAAAGTGGAAGAACTTATGTGTCAGACAGAAGAACTAGGAAAAACAGCATCTAGCGAATCAAAATCGATAAAATATATGAAAGTTCAGATAATTTCTGGAATTATGGTCAGTAGCAGCTATACTATTGGGAGTTGAATTTAGCTACATTTGAATTTAGTTACAAAAGAAAGATTTTAATAAATAGCATTAGCGTAGAATTCGTATGGAATTCCGTCTTCACCTGGTGATTTGTTCAGTTTGAGATTATTTAAGACATTTTTGATTTCACAAAGTTCAAAAGGTGAATCCAGAACAGAGGTCCGCAAAATGCATATAAAAGGCACACTCTATTGCCTTTTCCCAAAAGCGAATAATGCAGTGCCTTGCATATAAAAAATATGAATGTGCAAAAAGCAGATTCACCCCAAAAAATGATTCACTGCTTTAGTACATGCTTGCTTGCTTTTACATTTGTATTCACACGATTCGCAAATGCAGTATGCACAATACTGCATACCACCACACAGTATCGTACCATCTTCTGTTTGAATAAATGAATGCATTTGCCAAATTTCGCTTTTTCTTTGAGTTTCTTTAATAATAGGATAAACTAAACTAGTAATTGTTTTTATTGTCTCAACATTAATTTTTTTATGTTTATTAACATGTAAATTTGACCAGAAATATCTACTGCTTTTTGTAATGCAACGTGCTTTTTCGAAGGCAGCGTGCAAAAAAAAAAGGCAACGAGCTCTTGTAGTGTGTTGTGTGTGTGCAATTGGCACACACTCATGAAAGTAAAGGCAAAGCAAGCAATAGCATTAAACAGAGATGGCAATAGCAAGCAATGAAAAAAGCACGAAATCGCGAATATGCATTAAAAGCGAGTGGCATTTTGCGGACCTCTGATCCAGAATAGGATCAATCCAATAAGGGCTGAACCAACTGAATCTTCTTGAGTTCTCGTTTTCCAATAGTAATGGACCAAAGTGTACTAGGAAATCATCTGCACTGGTATTACTATCTGGGTTTTATTAAGAGTTAGGGAGATTCCACCAGTCTTTGCTACTGGTAACTAAGTGCAACTTTTTTAAATTATTGTTGTAGTAGTCTAACTTTTTTTGACTACATATTTTTAGAAAATTCGACCTTGAAGTATAATACCTTGTTTCGTTTATTGGGCAATGATTCATTTGATAATCTTTTAAGTATTTACATTGCCAGTCGAACCATTTTTATCTTGGTTCAAAGTACTTCCTTTAAGGAGTTATGGCATTTGCACTTTTTATTTTGTCCGTTACCATATTAACTAATACATCTACCAAATTGAGGTCCTGAAATGTTTGGTTAATAAAAAGGGAATTAAAATTTTGTTTGTATTGATTATAACAATTATTTTTCCAGTAAAGCCTTTGAAGGACATTTTCGGGATTTTTATTACTTCCCAAAGAGGGTACCTTGATATCTAGACACAGAGGCATGTGGTCAGAAAATGGTTCAGTTGCAATATGGAAATTATTGATGTAGCCTAAGAAATTCACTGAACAAAAAGTCTATTACTGAACTACCCATAACACCACAGTAACTATATTCCCCATTTTCATCACCAACTATTCTTCCATTTACAACAATCCCACCTACATCCTCAATAATATTTAGTAATGAGTTATATCACGCAAAATGTTTGTATCTAGTAACTGCTCTTCTCCAATTTGCGGATTAAAATCGCCAATTACAAAAAAATTAGTTGGGCTGAGGATATGTAAAAATTTATCAAACTTATCAGCATCACTTTTCCAACTTGTACAATTGATGTGTGACGGGATAAAATAAAATGTTTTTCTATTTAATATGGCAGATAAAACAGTGTATTCAAAAATGTTGACAAATTTTAAATTTAATTTGTTACGAATCTCTTTCTTGAACCCAAAAAGACAGCCACCTCGAGCACGACCAACTCTATGTACTTCAACGGCATCCACCCATTGAATGCAGTAGTTTGATAAAAAGTGAGTTGAAATTAAATATTTTATAAAATGTCCAAATTTTAAAGAATTTTCAAATTGGCTACATTGTAGGGTAATAAATGGCATAGTTCGTATTGCTATTGGTGCAGCCACATTCAACTAGGATGTCTGATAAAAAATTGGCATCATGTTCGTATTGAGAAATTATTTTTCCATTACTTACTTACTTAGCTGGCCTTTTACTGAACATTTGTTCCATAAGCCGAACTAAGAAAAAATCTCCAATCCTCTCTGTTTGCTGCTGTATTTTCCCAATCTGGGATATGTAGTTTACTGATATCTCGTTTCACTTGTTCGCTCCAACGAAGCTTTGGCCTTCCAGATCTGCGAGAACCTCCATGCGGCCCGTATTTATACGCCTTTTTAGCGGGTTCATCATCACTCATTCTTATAACATGGCCTAGCCATCGCAATCGTTGTATCTCGATTTGTTCAACTACATTGATGTCATTGTATAGTTGGTACAGCTCGTTGTTCATACGACGCCGATATTCGCCGTCAACACAGATTGGCCCGTAGATCTTTCGAAGAATTTTTCTCTCGAACACACCAAGCACTGCCTTATCTGCTTGAGCAAGTACCCATGCTTCGGAACCATACAATAGCACGGGTAGTATCAGTGTTTTGTAAAGTGTTACTTTTGTTTGACGAGAGGTGGTTTTATTCCTAAACTGCTTACTCAGCCCAAAGTAGCATCTGTTAGACAACACTATTCTTCTTCGTATTTCACAACTGATGTTATTTGTTGTGTTTATGGCGGTGCCGAGGTAGACAAAGTCCTTTACTACCTCAAAATTGTAGGTACCAACATTCACAAATGGTGCGGGGTTTGTGGTAATATTACGCGTCGATACCATCAACTTGGTTTTTTCGTTGTTTTCTGCCAGACCAACTTTAGCAGATTCTCTTTCGACTTTTGTAAAGGTGTCAGTTACTTCTTTTACCGATCGACCCATGATGTCAATGTCGTCGGCATAAGCCAGTAACATATGGCTGTTCGTGTATATCGTTCCATTTCTTTTGACCTTCGCGCCTCGTATGACCTTTTCCAGCAGGATGTTGAATAGATCACACGACAGGCCGTCTCCTTGTCTGAAACCTCTTTTGGTAATAAACTCTTCGGAGAGGTTCTTTCCTATTTTAACTGAGGATCTCGTCTCAGTTAATGTCATTCTACAAAGCCGAATGAGCTTTGCAGGAATACCAAAATCAGACATGGCTTGGAACACCTTTGAACGTATAGGGCTGTCGAATGCTGCTTTATAATCGACGAAAAGATGGAAGGTGTCGATCTGCATTTCTTGGGTCTTTTCCAGGATTTGTCTCAAGGTAAATATCTGGTCAATGGTGGATTTGCCAGGTCTAATGCCGCACTGATAGGGTCCAATAATTTCATTGACCATAGGCTTTAGTCAATACAATAGAATATGCCAGATACTATCTTATATGCAATAGGGAGCAGACTTATGCCCCTGTAATTGGAGCACACAGTCTTATCACCCTTCTTGTGGACTGGACATAGGATGCTCACGTTCCAATCGTCGGGTACGCGTTCTTCCTGCCAGATGGTGCTAACTAGCTGATGCATACACCTTATCAGCGTGTCGCCTCCGGTTTTGAACAGCTCGGCTGGTAGGCCATCTGCTCCTGCCGCCTTATTATTCTTTAGCCGGTTTATTGCTGTCCTTACCTCATCTTGGCTGGGCGGTATACATTCAATACCATCTTCTGTGATTGGATCTGTGGTATCTTCGCCGTCTTCACTGCTATCGGATACCAACAGTTTGGAAAAATGATCTTTCCATATCCTGAGCACACTGTCTGTATCAGTTACCAAATTACCTTGTTGGTCTCTACAGGAGGATATGCCTGTACCAAAGCCATCAGTTTGATGCTTCACTCTTTGGTAGAATTTTCTGACCTCGTTCTGTCTCCTGTACATCTCTATTTGTTCACACTCCCTGTTTCCATCTCTCTCTTTTTCCTGCGGAAAAGACGTTTCTCCTCTCTCCTTTTTTTCCCGATACCTCTCTCGTGCGCTACGCGTTGCTACTGATTGTAAAGTAGCCATATATGCCGCATTTTTTTTCTTCGGTAGCAGCACGGCACTCCTGGTCATACCATGGATTCTTAGGTGGAGGTCTCTGGTATCCAAGTACTGATTTTGCGGCAGTTTGCATGGAGTGGGCAATATTTTGGCACTGTGCTGATATGTTATCGGGACGAGAAGCGCTTTCATTAAGCAATTGGGTCAGTTGAGTGGAATATGCTGTGGCTATCTGTTGTGTTTGCAGCTTAGTGATGTCCAACTTTCGTGTTGTGTCTGTCCGTGCTTTATTTGCAACGTTAAGACGGGTACGTACCTTTGCTGCAACGAGGTAATGGTCCGAATCTATGTTTGCTCCTCGGAACGATCGTACATCCAACACGCTCGATGAATGTCTTCCATCTATCACAACGTGATCAATTTGAATTATTGTTCTTTGGTCTGGAGACAGCCAAGTACCCTTATGAATATCGAGATGCTTAAATCTGGTACTGCTAACTACCATGTTTTTTGACGCTGCGAAGTCTATCAGCCTCATTCCATTGTCTGATGTTTCACTATGTAGACTGAATTTCCCGACTGTTTGTCCAAAGATATTCTCCTTTCCAATTTTGGCATTAAAATCGCCTAGAAAAATTTTAATGTCATGGGCAGGACAACGGTCTAGCCCGACGCCCAAACCCAAGTTTTTAACGTTCTTATGGGTGAACGCGCGGCACATGTTAGCTCCCTACCTTTAACGGGTGTTAAAGGCAGTTGCCCAGGTGACACCACGGGGGATCAGTGTCCACTTGGGATGAAACAGGGACCAAGATAAATCCTGGGCTTTGCCATGTTAAAACCGGTCAGGACCGTTGCTTGGTATCTTCCATCCCCTACGTCATTTTTCCATTACACCATGTATATTTTTTATCATTAATATATACACAGAATTCTCCTAGGCGGACTTTCAATTCTCTTTTATTTGATAAAGATTTCACGATCTGTCTCAGGTGGTAACGAGTGCTTTGTTCATTGTTGTGTATTCTTGGTGAAAAAAGATTTTATGCTCATTTAGTTCGCCTTTAGCGGATAAAATAGATTGAACTTGGATAAACGTGTCTAGAGTGAATATAAATGATTTTTCTCCAGATAGCATTCTGCTTTGAGCTATGTTAATATCAACATTTAACTCTTTCTTGCAGATATCAACAATCTTATTTTTAGCTATATGTGTATTTGTGCAAAGTAATCCGTTTACAACAATGCTTGTGGAACGGGACTTGCGATCTATGATCTCCAATCTTTTTGACACTAATTTGACGTCATTTCTCAAAATTTCAGTTTCTTCTTTAAGTACTTCTATTTGATTGTCGATTATTCGGAAATATCGGTAATTGTCAAACTGGCTGTCGGAAAGTGTAATAAACAATAGTGTGAAAGGGATGTCTAATGTATTTGAACAATGCTTAAAGTACATACTGAGACTACAAAAACCTTAATTGGATTTTGTGTTGTTAGATCGGGTTTGAATTTTATAGCATCATCTAAACCGGGCTAAAACGACACTTTTTTCCACTGATCGGGGCTTTATCTTAGAAACTGATAAGAATTTTACTTCGCTAAAGTAGAAGAACTTATGTGTCAGACAGAAGAACTAGGAAAAACAGCATCTAGCTCATGAAAATCGATAAAATATATGAAAGTTCAGATAATTTCTGGAATTATGGTCAGTAGCAGCTATACTATTGGGAGTTGAATTTAGTTACATTTGAATTTAGTTACAAAAGAAAGATTTTAATAAATAGCATTGGCGTAGAATTCGTATGGAATTCCGTCTTCACAAGGTGATTTGTTCAGTTTGAGATTATTTAAGACATTTTTGATTTCACAAAGTTCAAAAGGTGAATCCAGAATAGGATCAATCCAATAAGGGCTGAACCAACTGAATCTTCTTGAGTTCTCGTTTTCCAATAGTAATGGACCAAAGTTTTTTTTTTTTTTTTTTGTACTTTAATTTTATTATTGAATCTTTCAATGTATTGAAAATAACAATATGTGATCAAATCTTAACCTAGTGTAACTAATGAGATTTTGCCGATGCAAGCATCCCATGTGATTTCTCAAGTGACGTTGTTTGTTATCAAGTTGTATATGGCTTTAGCAATAGCTAACTTAAGCTAAGAGTTTCTCGTCTGCTTAAGCGAATATGACCTTCGAATCTTAGTAGTTGGCGAGCCAGGTTATTAGGATGAGCGGTTACCTTGTTTATGTAAGTTTGGCAGTAACTCTTAATTTCATCTTCAACGGTTGGATTGTTTAGATCCTTGTGAATATTCGAGTTTCTTATATACCAAGGCGCACCTAAAATTGAACGAAGTATGCATGATTGCCTTCTTTGTAACCTGCTAATATTTGAAGAACTTGCAGTACCCCAAAGTTGGATACCATATGTCCAAATTGGTTTTATCACGCATTTATATAAAAGAACTTTATACTCGAGACAAAGTGCAGATCGTTGACCGATGAGCCATTGTAGTTGGCTAGTTTTCAGTTTGATTTGCGTTAGCTTGGAGTCAATATGATGTCGCCATGTTAATCTACGATCTAGGTGAATCCCAAGGTATTTAACGTGGTCTTTTTGTGGTACATGATCGTTGAATATTTTAATGGACGGGCAATATTCACTCCGGAGGGTAAATGTTACGTGTGTGCACTTGCTTGCATTTACTGAAATTCTCCATTTGTTGAGCCAGGTTTCTAACAAATTTATATGACTCTGCAGTTGATTAGATGCAACTGTTGAATTTTTGTGAACACTAATGAATGCAGTGTCGTCAGCAAAAGTGGACGTTACCGTGTCGTTGGTAGTGGGCATGTCTGCTGTGAATATGACATATAGGATGGGTAACAATATGCTACCCTGTGGGACTCCTGCGGTTATTTTCATCGATGAAGAATATACCCCATTACATTTAACGACGAACGAACGGTCTACCAAGTAACTGTGCAGAATTTTATGTGTATTATTTGGCAAAACACCGCATATTTTGTATAAGAGGCCTTGGTGCCAAACTTTGTCGAATGCCTGGGATATGTCAATGAATAAAGCAGAACAGAATTCCCTTTTCTCAAAAGCTGTTCTTATATTTGTGACAATACGATGTACTTGTTCGATAGTGCTATGACGTTTGCGAAAACCAAATTGGTGGTCAGGAATAATATTGTGCGCAACAATGTGAGTTGTTATTTTTGATAATAAGATTGACTCAAACATTTTGGAGAGTATGGAGAGCAAACTTATTGGACGGTAAGATTTGACTAGAGTTGGATCTTTTCCTGGTTTGGGAATCATGACGATTTCTGACGATTTCCATGCTGTTGGGAAGTAACCAAGTCGAAGCATACTATTGAAAATAAATAAGATACTTTTTAAAGCTGAATATGGTAGTTCTTTAAGCATTTTTGGAGTGATACTGTCTTTCCCAGGAGATTTTTTTATTTTTAGTTTTTTAATAGAGTTTTGAACGTCTTTTACATTACAGTGTATTGGGTTGTGAATATCATCGCATATCTGTGGTTGATGAATCGTAGAGACCCCATCGTTTGGGGTAAATACGGATTCTAGATGCCTCGCAAATGCCTGTACTTTTTCTTCTGTTGTTTTTGCCCAATTTCCATTTTCGAGGCGAATTGGAGAATTATGTGCAATGGGACTTTTCATATTTTTTGTTGCTTTCCAGAGGCTATAGTCAGATTTTTCAGAAGGGTCTAGGTTTTGCAGGAAATTATTGAGATTTTGTTCTTCTATAGCTCTCAATGCTTTTTTCAACTTACTTTCGCAGATTTTCAGTCTACACTTTAGTGCAGGGGATCGATATTTTTGCCATTCTCTACGAACGTGTCGCTTCTCCTTTACAAGAGATTCAATATGTGATGAGTAATACGACCTATTGTCACTTTTAATAAGTTCCTGAGGAGTCGCGACTTTGACGCCTCTGTTTACCACATCTGTGAAAGTTTCAACTGCGAAGGCAATTTCTTCAGTCGATTTTAGCGAAAAGACCCCGGAAAGGTGAGTACTGACATATTTTTTGTATTTGAACCAGTTTGTGTGTCGATTCGGTAATTTGACGGAATTGCATTCTAATTTTGTATTGAATACTTTGAGAATTGTTGGAGAGTGATCGGACGATAAATCAAATTTCGGCAAGACGGATATCTGCTCTCGTTTTATGTTTTTCATTATGGCAAAGTCAATTAGATCTGGTGTTTTCTTCAGGTCAGAAGGCCAATAAGTGGGTTGACCACCTGATATAACGTTCAATTTATCTGACATTATGGCGCCGTATAATTGTCTTCCTCTTGGTGTTATGAGTCTAGAACCCCAAAACGTATGTTTTGCATTGAAGTCCCCCGCTGCTATGAATGTGTGTCCAAGTGTGGAGAAAAAGTCACTGAATTGGTGTTTAGCAATACTGTGTCTAGGAGGACAGTATATAGCTGATATAACTAAGTTTATATGTTCTATTACTATAGAAGTCGCCTGTATGTGGTCGCTCCTATACTCTGGCATGGGATAATGTTTTATTTTATTTTTGATTAACACGGCCGTTCCACCGCAAGCTCTCTCAGACGGGTGTTTGGTGTCATAGGTTGCGTAACCAGAAATTCTAAAACAATTCCTGGTTGTGAAGTGTGTTTCTGATACTAAAAGTATGTCGATATCGTTTGTAGTAAGGAAATTTTGTATTTCGTGTTTATGTTGGCTTAAGCCGTTTGCATTCCAAAAACAAATTGATAGCGAACCTATTTGTGTTTTAGAAGTACCTGCATGAGCATGCTTTGGTTCCTCATCATATCTTGCATCATGCTTTGCATATTTGTCATAAAATTGTTCATAGTATCTACTAACTTTTCAATAGAGTCTTCAATGCAAGGTTTTGTGGACGTACTATCGGTTGATCTTGGTTCAGATACATAATCCGTGTTTATGGGGGCATGGTTATTGTTTTTGATATTGCTAGTGTTTGCTAGACTTGGAAATGTAGGCGGAATATAGTGAGATTGCTGTTGAACATTGTATGAGGTCCTCATTGAGGTGGATTTTTTTATATGCTTATATACGGGACAACCCCTGTAGTTTGCAGTATGGTTCTCTCCACAGTTGCTGCACTTTTTGACACTTGGGTCGTTTTTCGGATGGGGGCATTGGTCAGACTTATGAACATCACCGCATCTTACACAAACTGAAGGGAGTTTACAATATGTTTTTGTATGCCCGAATTCTTGACAATTGGTGCATTGTGGTGGATCCCTTCGTTTGAGCGGTTCCTCCACTCTTATTTTTCGACCACATACGTATCTCAGATCATAAATTGGGTGCGTGTCGCCTTTTTTCTTTATTCTAGAGGATTCGTAAGTGAGTTCCACCTTGAACATAGGCTGAGGGGTCCTATTTCTATTAAAAATGTTAACAATCGATTTAGTTTCATATCCTTTACTTTGGAGATCCTCTTTAATCACTTCTATGGGCACAGAACTGTCGATACCTTTTATGACCACCACTAGACCAAAGTGTACTAGGAAATCATCTGCACTAGTATTACTATCTGGGTTTTATTAAGAGTTAGGGAGATTCCACCAGTCTTTGCTACTGGTAACTAAGTCCAACTTTTTCAAATTATTGTTAAAGTAGTCTAACTTTTTTTGACTACATATTTTTAGAAAATTCGACCTTGAAGTATAATAATACCTTGTTTTGTTTATTGGGCAATGATACATTTGATAATCTTTTAAGTATTTACATTGCCAGTCGAACCATTTTTGTCTTGGTTCAAAGTACTTCCTTTTAGGAGTTATAGCATTTGCACTTTTTATTTTGTCCGTTACCATATTAACTAATACATCTACCAAATTGAGGTCCTGAAATGTTTGGTTAATAAAAAGGGAATTAAAATTTTATTTGTATTGATTATAACAATTATTTTTCCAGTAAAGCCTTTGAAGGACATTTTCTGGATTTTTATTACTTCCCAAAGAGGGTACCTTGATATCTAGACATAGAGGCATGTGGTCAGAAAAAGGTTCAGTAGCAATATGGAAATTATTGATGTAGCCTAAGAAATTCACTGAATAAAAAGTCTATTACTGAACTACCCATAACACCACAGTAATTATAGTCCCCATTTTCATCACCAACTATTCTTCCATTTACAACAATCCCACCTACATCCTCAATAATATTTAGTAATGAGTTATATCACGCAATATGTTTGTATATAGTACCTCCTCTTCTCCAATTTGCGGATTAAAATCGCCAATTACACAAAAATTAGTTGGGCTGAGGATATGTAAAAATTGATCAAACTTATCAACATCACAAAGTAGCATCTGTTAGCCAACACTATTCTTCTTCGTATTTCACAACTGATGTTATTTGTTGTGTTTATGGCGGTGCCGAGGTAGACAAAGTCCTTTACTACCTCAAAATTGTAGGTACCAACATTCACAAATGGTGCGGGGTTTGTGGTAATATTACGCGTCGTTACCATCAACTTGGTTTTTTCGCTGTTTACTGCCAGACCAACTTTAGCAGATTCTCTTTCGACTTTTGTAAAGGTGTCAGTTACTTCTTTTACCGATCGACCCATGATGTCAATGTCGTCGGCATAAGCCAGTAACATATGGCTGTTCGTGTATATCGTTCCATTTCTTTTGACCTTCGCGTCTCCTATGACCTTTTCCAGCAGGATGTTGAATAGATCACACGACAGGCCGTCTCCTTGTCTGAAACCTCTTTTGGTAATAAACTCTTCGGAGAGGTTCTTTCCTATTTCAACTGAGGATCTCGTCTCAGTTAATGTCATTCTACAAAGCCGAATAAGCTTTGCAGGAATACCAAAATCAGACATGGCTTGGAACACCTTTGAGCGTATAGGGCTGTCGAATGCTGCTTTATAATCGACGAAAACATGGAAGGTGTCGACCTGCATTTCTTGGGTCTTTTCCAGGATTTGTCTCAAGGTAAATATCTGGTCAATGGCGGATTTGCCAGGTCTAAAGCCGCACTGATAGGGTCCAAAAATTTCATTGACCATAGGCTTTAGTCTCTCACACAATATGCCAGATACTATCTTATATGCAATAGGGAGCAGATTTATGCCCCTGTAATTGGAGCACACAGTCTTATCACCCTTCTTGTGGACTGGACATAGGATGCCCACGTTCCAATCGTCGGGTACGCGTTCTTCCTGCCAGATGGTGCTAACTAGCTGATGCATACACCTTATCAGCGTGTCGCCTCCGGTTTTGAACAGCTCGGCTGGTAGGCCATCTGCTCCTGCCGCCTTATTATTCTTTAGCCGGTTTATTGCTGTCCTTACCTCATCTTGGCTGGGCGGTATACATTCAATACCATCTTCTGTGATTGGATCTCTGGTATCTTCGCCGTCTTCACTGCTATCGGGTACCCACCGTTTGGAAAAATGTTCTTTCCATATCCTGAGCACACTGTCTGTATCAGGTACCAAATTGCCTTGTTGGTTTCTACTGGAGGATATGCCTGTACCAAAGCCATCAGTTTGATGCATCACTCTTTGGTAAAATTTTCTCACTTCGTTCTGTCTCCTGTACATCTCTATTTGTTCACACTCCCTCTTTTCCATCTCTCTCTTTTTCCTGCGGAAAAGACGTTTCTCCTCTCTCCTTTTTTCCCGATACCTCTCTCGTGCGCTACGCGTTGCTACTGATTGTAAAGTAGCCATAAATGCCGCATTTTTTTCTTCGGTAGCAGCACGGCACTCCTGGTCATACCATGGATTCTTTGGTGGAGGTCTCTGGTATCCAAGTACTGATTTTGCGGCAGTTTGCATGGAGTGGGCAATATTTTGCCACTGTGCTGATATGTTATCGGGACGAGAAGCGCTTTCATTAAGCAATTGGGTCAGTTGAGTGGAATATGCTGTGGCTATCTGTTGTGTTTGCAGCTTAACGATGTCCAACTTTCGTGTTGTGTCTGTCCGTGCTTTATTTGCAACGTTAAGACGGGTACGTACCTTTGCTGCAACGAGGTAATGGTCCGAATCTATGTTTGCTGGCAGTAATGTCGGCCTTGTACTTTTCAAGTACATCTGCCAGCGCGTACACTGCACCTTCTCTATAAAGAGTGCGAACATTCCAGGTGCAGATTCGCAGATCATGGTCCTTAAAACGTTTGCGGGGGTCGTCAACTTTAGAGGGGGTTGTTTTTCTTTTCTTTTGTTTTTTCATAGTAGGCTGCTTTTTTCTGGGGGGGGGGGGGGTTACTAGCCCGACGCCCAAACCCAAGTTTTTAACGTTCTTATGGGTGAACGCGCGGCACATGTTAGCTCCCTACCTTTAACGGGTGTTAAAGGCAGTTCCCCAGGTGACACCACGGGGAGGTCAGTGTCCACTTGGGATGAAACAGGGACCAAAATAAATCCTGGGCTTTGCCATGTTAAAACCGGTCAGGACCGTTGCTTGGTATCTTCCATCCCCTACGTCATTTTTCCATTACACCATGTATATTTTTTATCATTAATATATACACAGAATTCTCCTAGGCGGACTTTCAATTCTCTTTTATTTGATAAAGATTTCACGATCTGTCTCAGGTGGTAACGAGTGCTTTGTTCATTGTTGTGTATTCTTGGTGAATAAAGATGTTATGCTCATTTAGTTTGCCTTTAGCGGATAAAATAGATTGAACTTGGATAAACGTGTCTAGAGTGAATATAAATGATTTTTCTCCAGATAGCATTCTGCTTTGAGCTATGTTAATATCAACATTTAACTCTTTCTTGCAGATATCAACAATCTTATTTTTAGCTATATGTGTATTTGTGCAAAGTAATCCGTTTACAACAATGCTTGTGGAACGAGACTTGCGATCTATGATCTCCAATCTTTTTGACACTAATTTGACGTCATTTCTCAAAATTTCGGTTTCTTCTTTAAGTACTTCTATTTGATTGTCGATTATTCGGAAATATCGGTAATTGTCAAACTGGCTGTCGGAAAGTGTAATAAACAATAGTGTGAAAGGGATGTCTAATGTATTTGAACAATGCTTAAAGTACATACTGAGACTACAAAAACCTTAATTGGATTTTGTGTTGTTAGATCGGGTTTGAATTTTATAGCATCATCTAAACCGGGCTAAAACGACACTTTTTTCCACTGATCGGGGCTTTATCTTAGAAACTGATAAGAATTTTACTTCGCGGTCTTCAGCAATATGTAGCCCTAAAGTAGAAGAACTTATGTGTCAGACAGAAGAACTAGGAAAAACAGCATCTAGCTCATGAAAATCGATAAAATATATGAAAGTTCAGATAATTTCTGGAATTATGGTCAGTAGCAGCTATACTATTGGGAGTTGAATTTAGTTACATTTGAATTTAGTTACAAAAGAAAGATTTTAATAAATAGCATTAGCGTAGAATTCGTATGGAATTCCGTCTTCACAAGGTGATTTGTTCAGTTTGAGATTATTTAAGACATTTTTGATTTCACAAAGTTCAAAAGGTGAATCCAGAATAGGATCAATCCAATAAGGGCTGAACCAACTGAATCTTCTTGAGTTCTCGTTTTCCAATAGTAATGGACCAAAGTGTACTAGGAAATCATCTGCACTAGTATTGACTACATATTTTTAGAAAATTCGACCTTGAAGTATAATAATACCTTGTTTTGTTTATTGGACAATGATACATTTGATAATCTTTTAAGTATTTACATTGCCAGTCGAACCATTTTTGTCTTGGTTCAAAGTACTTCCTTTTAGGAGTTATAGCATTTGCACTTTTTATTTTGTCCGTTACCATATTAACTAATACATCTACCAAATTGAGGTCCTGAAATGTTTGGTTAATAAAAAGGGAATTAAAATTTTGTTTGTATTGATTATAACAATTATTTTTCCAGTAAAGCCTTTGAATGACATTTTCGGGATTTTTATTACTTCCCAAAGAGGGTACCTTGATATCTAGACATAGAGGCATGTGGTCAGAAAAAGGTTCAGTAGCAATATGGAAATTATTGATGTAGCCTAAGAAATTCACTGAATAAAAAGTCTATTACTGAACTACCCATAACACCACAGTAACTATATTCCCCATTTTCATCACCAACTATTCTTCCATTTACAACAATCCCACCTACATCCTCAATAATATTTAGTAATGAGTTATATCACGCAAAATGTTTGTATCTAGTACCTGCTCTTCTCCAATTTGCGGATTAAAATCGCCAATTACACAAAAATTAGTTGGGCTGAGGATATGTAAAAATTGATCAAACTTATCAGCATCACTTTTCCATCTTGTACTATTGATGTATGACGGGATAAAATAAAATGTTTTTCCATTTAATATGGCAGATAAAACAGTGTATTGTATGTGTGTGTACAGTCAACCCAAAAAAGTCTACATACACCCTATAAATCTCGAGTTTTAAGGGTAAATAAGCATTTTTATAAAAATCCAAGTACACAGTTCTATTTCATATCCCTAATAAACAATATTACATACAACAAAAATATATTCCATAATACGAATAACTGTAAATTCTATAAAAATTAAAAAATTAAATAGGGAAAAGTGTACATACACCCAATGAAATATTAAGATTACCGTAAAATTTATGGAATAAGCAATATAAATTTACACAAGTAAGATTAATATGTCATGATCAGGCCTTTGGAATGGTGGTAGTTTAACTTGTTTGATCTTACTAGATCGCTTTTACTGACTTTCAGAATAATGACTATTAAATGTTTTGTTATGTTAGTGGGGATGTCTTCCCAATCATTATTATGTCCGCGAACCCGACTTCGCATACTTTTTTGCTTAGTAAAGAATATACTACCCAAAAATTCGGAATTCCAGCTTTTCCAGAAGAGGTTTAATTTCCATTTTGATTGGTTTTATTGGATTTGGCGCTTCTTTTGAGAGTGAAATATCTATTCATTTAGAAAAAAATAAGTCATTCCAATACTATTAAGAGAGCAAATAGAGCTCTGTTGACGTACCTATTTTTCCCTATACTTTCCAGAGGTGTTTTAATGTTTTCAAAGTCATAATCGGAATTTTGGTCCATTATCCGACAATACATATTGAGTCAAATACTCATTCTGTGCATACTTGTCTGTGGCCGATTCGTCATTGTTTATTCTTGATAAGGTCTCAAGCGTTTTTTACCTGTATGAAGACCCTCCATGACGGGTTTGTTATCACTGAACTTTATCACATTGCAATACATTTATTGTCACCTAAAAGTAGTAGGTAATTCTTATTTTAGTCCATATTTGTTAAAAATTGCAAATAAATTTTGTATATTCTAAACCGGGCTAAAACGACACTTTTTTCCACTGATCGGGGCTTTATCTTAGAAACTGATAAGAATTTTACTTCGCGGTCTTCAGCAATATGTAGCCCTAAAGTAGAAGAACTTATGTGTCAGACAGATGAACTAGGAAAAACAGCATCTAGCTCATGAAAATCGATAAAATATATGAAAGTTCAGATAATTTCTGGAATTATGGTCAGTAGCAGCTATACTATTGGGAGTTGAATTTAGTTACATTTGAATTTAGTTACAAAAGAAAGATTTTAATAAATAGCATTAGCGTAGAATTCGTATGGAATTCCGTCTTCACAAGGTGATTTGTTCAGTTTGAGATTATTTAAGACATTTTTGATTTCACAAAGTTCAAAAGGTGAATCCAGAATAGGATCAATCCAATAAGGGCTGAACCAACTGAATCTTCTTGAGTTCTCGTTTTCCAATAGTAATGGACCAAAGTGTATTAGGAAATCATCTGCACTAGTATTACTATCTGGGTTTTATTAAGAGTTAGGGAGATTCCACCAGTCTTTGCTACTGGTAACTAAGTCCAACTTTTTCAAATTATTGTTATAGTAGTCTAACTTTTTTTGACTACATATTTTTAGAAAGTTCGACCTTGAAGTATAATAATACCTTGTTTTGTTTATTGGACAATGATACATTTGATAATCTTTTAAGTATTTACATTGCCAGTCGAACCATTTTTGTCTTGGTTCAAAGTACTTCCTTTTAGGAGTTATAGCATTTGCACTTTTTATTTTGTCCTTTACCATATTAACTAATACATCTACCAAATTGAGGTCCTGAAATGTTTGGTTAATAAAAAGGGAATTAAAATTTTGTTTGTATTGATTATAACAATTATTTTTCCAGTAAAGCCTTTGAATGACATTTTCGGGATTTTTATTACTTCCCAAAGAGGGTACCTTGATATCTAGACATAGAGGCATGTGGTCAGAAAAAGGTTCAGTAGCAATATGGAAATTATTGATGTAGCCTAAGAAATTCACTGAATAAAAAGTCTATTACTGAACTACCCATAACACCACAGTAACTATATTCCCCATTTTCATCACCAACTATTCTTCCATTTACAACAATCCCACCTACATCCTCAATAATATTTAGTAATGAGTTATATCACGCAAAATGTTTGTATCTAGTACCTGCTCTTCTCCAATTTGCGGATTAAAATCGCCAATTACACAAAAATTAGTTGGGCTGAGGATATGTAAAAATTGATCAAACTTATCAGCATCACTTTTCCATCTTGTACTATTGATGTATGACGGGATAAAATAAAATGTTTTTCCATTTAATATGGCAGATAAAACAGTGTATTGTATGTGTGTGTACAGTCAACCCAAAAAAGTCTACATACACCCTATAAATCTCGAGTTTTAAGGGTAAATAAGCATTTTTATAAAAATCCAAGTACACAGTTCTATTTCATATCCCTAATAAACAATAGTACATACAACAAAAATATATTCCATAATACGAATAACTGTAAATTCTATAAAAATTAAAAAATTAAATAGGGAAAAGTGTACATACACCCAATGAAATATTAAGATTACCGTAAAATTTATGGAATAAGCAATATAAATTTACACAAGTAAGATTAATATGTCATGATCAGGCCTTTGGAATGGTGGTAGTTTAACTTGTTTGATCTTACTAGATCGCTTTTACTGACTTTCAGAATAATGACTATTAAATGTTTTGTTATGTTAGTGGGGATGTCTTCCCAATCATTATTATGTCCGCGAACCCGACTTCGCATACTTTTTTGCTTAGTTAAGAATATACTACCCAAAAATTCGGAATTCCAGCTTTTCCAGAAGAGGTTTAATTTCCATTTTGATTGGTTTTATTGGATTTGGCGCTTCTTTTGAGAGTGAAATATCTATTCATTTAGAAAAAAATAAGTCATTCCAATACTATTAAGAGAGCAAATAGAGCTCTGTTGACGTACCTATTTTTCCCTATACTTTCCAGAGGTGTTTTAATGTTTTCAAAGTCATAATCGGAATTTTGGTCCATTATCCGACAATACATATTGAGTCAAATACTCATTCTGTGCATACTTGTCTGTGGCCGATTCGTCATTGTTTATTCTTGATAAGGTCTCAAGCGTTTTTTACCTGTATGAAGACCCTCCATGACGGGTTTGTTATCACTGAACTTTATCACATTGCAATACATTTATTGTCACCTAAAAGTAGTAGGTAATTCTTATTTTAGTCCATATTTGTTAAAAATTGCAAATAAATTTTGTATATTTTGACGGAATATTGGTTTGAGGACCAATAGCAAGATATTTGCAAAACAAAAATCGTACAGTTTTTACATAATTTGTTGCCATAAACGAACAATTATTATGAAATTTTTACAATTTTGGTCTTTGCTATACATTTGTTGTCTAACTATATATGTATATTGTGTATATATCTCGAGTTGAGAGGAAGGAGGAATGTAGGAGCAAGTCACAAATAATTTAAATTTGCCAAATTCAATAGATATGCTTAAAAATTCAATATTAGGAAAATTACTTAATTCAATGAAATAAGCAGGAAACATTGTGTCCACTCCAACTAGGACACCGCATCCTTTTTATCTTTACGATTATTAACGTCAAAGTAAACCGTTCTGGTCACAATATTTTCAATTTCTAGTTTTTAGCCTTTTATTCCTAAATTTGCATCTCTCTCTTTGCACTAAAATGCATAATTCTCTTTTCCTATTGGGGTTCCTTTACTGTAAATAAAATCACTTATTTTTAAACTGCAAACACGACTGTTGTTCCTGGTAAGAATCGTTTTCAAAACCTTCAGATTTGCTTCAATAATATCCAATATTGTTCATTCCTGCTCCTAAAAAATCTTTGTTTTATTTTCTTTCTTTTTTCCATATCATCCTGAAGGGAAATTCTTTCTAATTCGATTAAAGTTATTTACATTTCACCGCAACAACTAACCAATTCGCAGGAAAATCCACATTTAGCATTTCAATTTGGTCCAGTCGTACCGGATAGTTGGAACAGCTGTTGCCATCAATTCAAATTCACCTTTTGTTTCTTCAAAAAGCATCAAAAATCAAGGTAAGTTTGTACCTTATTTTCAAAAAGTGAACAATTGGGTTTTTTTCATTTTTTCAAACGCACTGTGTTTCAAAACGAAAGTGTAAATTTCTTCAATTTGATTTTTCAAAGAACACTTTTCACACTTTTCGATTCGATTTCAATAATAAATGTTGGTGGAATATTCGGTTATTTTATTTTCAATCTATTGTAATCATTCTTTACATTTATTCTAAAAATTTTCTATTTATACTTCTATAAACAAGTGTTCAAAAACCATAAATTTTTCCCCATTCGCGACATTGTGCTTGTTTCATTTATTCTTTTCGTTCATCTTTTTTGCCGCGAGAATATTAGTACTAACTCCCTTTGTACGTGTTTGTTGGTTTATTATTTTCTTATTTTTCGATCTTCAGGCAAATACCCCAGTAGTTGTTGTTGTTAGACTTTTAATTATAATAGTGTCCCACCAGCATAACTACTCGTTCTCACATAACACACATTCGAACATACATTCATTCTACCGTTCGCTTGTTGGGCTCTGTTGAGTGTTCGTTCGTTCGGTCAACCAACCAACCAGTGGCTCTTGCTTTGGCTTCCATTCAACAGCAGTGAGACTGTTGTGCCACTAAAATAACAATTTTGACACTTTTTTCGGCCTTGACACTTCTGCGCCACTTTTTTATTTTGATACCAAATGTGCCACTTTTTGAAATATTGTGCCACATTTTAATACCCGGTGCCACAATTTTTAAATTAAATACAGAATGACCGTTCGATAACTTCGCAAGTAGAAAGTATTTGCAAGTACTTGCAACTACTTCTCGTTTCTCTTCTACTGAACAAGTCTGTTATCGAACAACATTTTGTAAAAGTTTGTACAAATTTTTTCAAGTTATCGTACAGGCCTATTGTAATATAAACTCTCTACATAAATCACAAAGAGGGGTAGAATAATCGTCGAACGCGATTACACTTCAAGTAGGGTGTTGAAGTAACATGTATTAGGCTGTTTTTAAAGAGGTGTTTACACTTGCCGTCTATGCCATATGGAGACGTAATTTCACTGCATTTTTGCTGGTGTGGACGCAAAAAGTAAATGGCGTAAGGAAAATCTCCAATATTGCACACATTAGCGACTGTATAACGATGGAAAAATTCAAGTCATATGACATTTATGGCTAGTGTAGACACCCCTTAAGCGATATTAGCATCTGTAAAAACATTTTTGTTTCGGTTTGTAGGAATGAGCGAAAAGGTGTGACAGAGGTAGGCAGACATTTTGATCCGCATAACGGCTACACTCAAAACTCTTTCTTATAAAGTGAAGATATTTGCAATGTCATCCTATCTACATTAGACCGACATAACTTCCCGAGGAAGAATTTTGTGGGAATTTATATGGCTAATGCACCTAAAAAATTGGAAAAATACTTATGTGGCTTCTTTATTAGAAGGAAAATATCCAAAATTTTGCAAATAATTATTAAATAAATAATTGTCATTCAATATAATTTTTAGGTTTTTAGTTCTTAGAAATTCAAATAAAATGTGATTTAGCCCCAGTTTATGTATTTCGAAACACAGACAAACTTTAGTTTTCGAAATATTAATTTCTTTGCTTTTGCTTCAAAACCAAAAAAAATAAATTTTAGAAACACACTCAAATTTGGTAGTTTTTCTTAAGCATTTATTTTCTTATCGACATACAAAAACAGGCCCTTTATGTATTTTTTAATATCCCAACATACCAGTTACTGATATTTTTCGAATGTTCGCCACAAGATTCGAAAACGACATTTTTTGAGTATTTCAGCCATGTAGAAGTTCTCTACAAGTGGTGTCTTAAGACAAGCCGTTCGAACTCGGCGATAAAAAGCAGGCCCCATATCATTGAGCTAATATGAATCGTTGATCATTGATATGAGGGAAGTTTCCCTTGTCCCGCCTGGGATTTTTGTGGAACAATTATTATTATATACTACTACTTATATACTATATAATACTACTTATATACGAATTGTTTCTGTTAAGTTCTTATATTGTTTTCTGTTTTTATAATAAAAAGTGTGGCACCTTTTGTGCCACTTTTCGAAAGACATGTACCACTTTTTTTCAGCACTGATACTTTGAAAATTTCCAGAGGTCACGCTGCTCAACAGTAAGCAAAGTATTCTATTTACTTGGGTATTTATAGTTCATACAACTGCCGCTAGGGGCGCTGTGCACATACGAAATTATATAGAAAAACTTCATTTTTTTAGTTTTTTTCGGATATTTCTGGGGTTTTCCAGTTTCCATTTGGACATTCATACAGTGTCTGTCATCCTTTCTTCAGTAATTATCCCTATTTTATCCTATCACTGCTAGGGGCGCTCTGCAACTACGAAAATACCTAGAAAAACAAAATTTCTGTATTACTTTTACAGATATTACTGGTTTTTTGTGCATTCCTACACTGCATTTCAGCCTTCCGAATGTACTTATCCCTAGTTCATATTATCACCGCTAAGAGGCGCTCTGCAAGTACGAAAACACTTGGAAACCAGTATTTTGTATAGTGGTTTCAAATATATGCGGTTATTTTCGGACATTAGTGCTTTGGAAAAACGAAAATGCTTAGAAAAACGTAAGTTTCGTATTATTTCTGCAAATATTTCCGGGTTTTCGTTGTTCCTTTTGGACAATCATCCACTACATTTGTTCTCTTCGTTAAGTTGCTCCATAGTTCAGTCTTCTGTCGCTAGGTGTCGCCGTTAATACCAGGGAATATCTTAAAACCATCGTTATTTTCGGTTTTTCCTGAAAATGGTTCCATTGTTTCATTAAACTCGTGCGAATTCATATATTTCTTGCCTTTTTAAAGTTCCAATTCTTACTGTGTTTCAAGTTTTCAAGTTTTTTTCTTTGACTTTTACTGACCGATCATGTCTTTTGAGGCCTTTATTCGTCAGGCTGACCGGTTGGTCACCTTTGATGCCGATGTGGTCGGTGGTAATATTCCCTTTATGTCTTCCCAATTCATAAAGATCCACATTTCTGAAGTTTAGTCCATGTGGGCGGAGATCAAGTCGGCATATGAGCGATTCATGTCCGATCGAGGATGTGGAAGATGTAAAACAGGAAAAATGTGCAGAAGCTGCTTCAGAGCGTGAGAGATTCAAAGCGAATTACAATAGCGCTTATATCACTTATTGTGAGTGCTTGGGCCGCCTGACTCAGCTGTCTGAAGATTTCCAGAGTCAGACAGCTCCCAAAGAGCTTTCTGCTTCGCCTTCGAATCCATCGACCCAGATGCCTATATCGAGTGTGAGCCACGATCACAGATCGAATTATTCTTTGAAGCTCCCTCCATGTGATACCGAAGTTTTCAAAGGGGATTATATATCATGGAATTCTGGGCTCAATCCAGTTGAGCGATTGTTTCATCTGACCCAGAAGACTAAAGGTGAAGCTCGGGATATAGTTCAACGTTCGCCTTTTACCAATCAAGGTTTCCAACTCACTTGGAAGAATTTGCGCGATCGTTTCGGAAACAAACGAATTCTTGTTAATGGCCAATTAAAAGTTGTATTCAATCTGCGAGATTTGTCGTTCCTGGAGAAACTTCATACTCCATTTCAACGAATTATATTCCACAGCCACCCAGGTGAGATTTGGAGTTACAAACTGTCACCTACGGTGCCAATTGTGCTCCCTACTTGGCTATTCGCACTCTTCTCCAACTTGCTGACGATGTTCAAACACAGTGTGAGATTATTCGTGATGATGCGCTTTTCGGAGCGCATTTAATTCCTTTCCCAATAAAATCTCGGAATGAGCTCAAGTTCGCTCTATAATCCGCTGGCTTTTTCTTTCGGAAATTGACAACTCCAGAGATATTCCTGCATATCTTTCCAATGATCATTTACTTCATGATGACTTTCTAAAGTTCAATGACCACAGCACAGCCAAAACATTAGGAATTCGGTGGGACGCTAGTTCTCATCCCTTCTCTTTTCTACAACACCGTTTCCCCCTTTATGTTCGTACACGAAAATGGAGATAATTTTCCCAGATATCCAAGTCATTCGATCCTGCTGGCTGTCTTTAGTAACGCCACTTTGTCCGAATGGAAAGTGTTCCAATCTGCTTATCCGATTTCATCCTATCAACGAGCACTTAGAGTGTTTTCCGATGTCTATCGATTCATTCATCGTACACATCCACAATATCGTTCTGCTTTTCCGCAAGATTCTCAGCCTCTTTTTAGCTCCGATATGATGGGAGGTCGTAATATCCTTGTTAAGCGGTATCAAAAGCTCTGTTACCCAGAGAAGTACAAATCATTGTACTTCAAGGCGATCTCTTCATCCAGACCGATTTTGAGTTTGAATCCATTCCTGGATTCTGATGGACTAATCCGTTCTTGTGGGCGGTTAGATTCGTCACCTGGTATTCCTCTCGATCATTCTACCTTACAATTGTAACACAGTTTGTTCATCAGATCACAATTCATGTTGGTAACCAACTTGTTCTTCAGGTGGCAAGATCCCAGTACTGCATCCCTTAGGTAAAGAACTGTCATTAGGGACTGAAAAATTTTTGTTCTGTAAAAGAAGCATTATCAGAAGCAGATAATGGCTGCTTCTCCTCCTGTTATTTCCCGTCCATTTTCCTGTACCGGCCTGGATTTTGCGGGACCGTTTGACATAAAGAGCTATTGCGGACGTGTTTGTCGCATCACGAAAGGGTAGGTGTGCGTATTCGTATGTTTTCCACTAAGGCAATACATCTTGAGCCTACTTCCGGCCTTTTTACCCCCACGTTCATGGCGGCTTTTCATCGTTTCGTTTCTAGAAGAGGATGTCCAGCTCATCTATAATGGGTAGGGTCATAAAAATTTATATACGGATGTCGTAACACAGAAGGGCATCGTAATGCATCCGATGACCAAACTTGTAACTCTTCCTTTCAATAACTAAGATGCTCATCCTTTACTTACATGTTTATTCTTTCTTCCCCTCTAACTATCTTAATCCGTATCCAGAACCATGCCTAAACATACAAGACACATCCAAGACCGCGAGGCCCATGCGAACACAGCGCCTTTTAGGAGAGGCCGTTTCATCTATCGCTTTTGTCAACTTCCCCACCCTCTTCCTTTTTGCAACAAGTTTTTGAATATGACCATGGATGAGCGCATGGATGCTGTTCGGAAGCACAAATATTGTGTAAATTGTTTAGCTTACGGTCATTCGCATGGCACGTGTTTCAACGATCGCGGCTGTCACCATTGCCACAAGTTTTACCACACTCTGCTCCATGGAACCCACTCAGCCGTCTGTTGTTTCAAAGGGGTCTCTTTCTTCATTAATTCAAAAGAATCGGATGATATTGTTGCCGACTGTCCTGGTTCGTATCGATGCAAAGGTGGTAGCACGTTGTCTGTTAGGGACGGGCTTATGGTGTGCCGCATCTTCCGGAGTTTTGCTGATAAGCACAAGCTGACACGGCTCACTTTGAAGGAGGAGACGATTTGTCCGCTTACGCTTTATTCGAGGCATGATTCGTCAGTTAAGGTGGAGGAAACCTTTCGGAGGATAAACCTTTCAAAAGGCACTTCCCCCACTTGCTCTTCGCCGATCCCGATTTTCACCAAGCAGCCGCAATTGATATCGTGATCTTAGTGGGTAATTTACGGGTCGTGGTCAAATTGAGTTCAGTTAGTTTTTTTACTTTTCATTCTCTTTTGTCCATTTAATTCCATCAATAAATGAATTACCATATAAATGCACTATTGTTTTTTCATCCCCAAAAGCACAAACTTTCCTTTTCAGCGAGCATAGTATCTAGTGGCAGTGGACGGACTGGTACCAGTCCGGCTAGAAATATGCTACATATTTTTTCACATTTTGTAAACAAGAGAGAGAGTGCAAGTGTACTTTTTTTTTTGTTTCTTTTCTTTAGTTGCAGTTACTGCAAGGGGACCGCTAATATTAACGTCAAAGTTAACTGTTCTGTGCCTCGATTCACTATCACAAGTTGTTTAAATGTTTTAACCATATTGTTGTTTAAATGTTTTAACCATAATTTTATCGACTTTGGTGTTCTGAAAAATTTTAAACAACTTTACACATTTTTATTTGAAATTTTGTCGACAAATAAACGGCAATAAATTTTGTGTTGTTAAATTGTCGCCGATTTGTTGTTATTAAAAATAGCATTTGAATAAGTTATATATGATTTATCTAGGCCGATAGCCCTAGTTGCTAGTGCTTTTTTTATAATTTTGTATTATGATTTTTAATTGTAATAAATATTTTGAAAATAAAAATAAATAAAACAAATGATTTAACCATGAAAGAATCCGCGTGAATTTTGCTTTTTCTAAGAACTTTGACCGTAACTCTTCTCTTTCTTGATATTCAGCCGCGCCGCGACCATTATTTCTGAACTTTTTCTCCTTTCGTCAATACGGTACCAATTGGAGGCGCCATCCTACAATAAGACCTTTGTACTTAAGCAATTCTTGTTTCATTGCAAAGCAGTTACACCTACGTGGAATACACTGGACATTCACTCGAACAGTTTATTCAATATAGTTTTATAAAAACTGGGGAATTTTCGTGGAATATACGTTTTTTATTGTATGATTTTTAAGACTTCGTCTTATCGGGCTATTAGGTCTACGTTTATCAATGAAAAATAAAGACTATTTATTCCATTTTTCTACCCGACGTTTCGTTGGGATTTTCTAACATCTTCAGGGGTAATTTTTTATTAATCTGGCAACGACAACGAATATACATACAATAATTAGTTTTTTCTATTTATCCTTTAGTGTTTCTAGCATAAAAATTGCATACTTACAAATAATCTTTCGTCAGTTTTACATTTAAATTTAGTCAATTGGAGGTTATAAAAAAACAACACAACAAATAAAATAAAAATAAATGCAAAAATAATTAAAATGTATAAATGTAAATATCACAGTAGTCTTAATACTAAAAATCACAGAAGTTAGAATACGACTAAAATATTGCTAATCTTCTTTTCTATTTATTGCACGTTCCATTTTTTGTTGAATTCTTATGCTTTCTAATGTGTATCTTTTATTTTCTTTTCTCTCTTTATCTAATATTCTGACGTTATCAAGATCAGCTGTATGTTTGTTGTCAATGCAATGTTGCGCCAAAGCTGTAGTTTGTTTACCTTTGTTGATGTCGTTGTAGTGTTCAGCTATTCTCGTCGCTAAGCTTCGTTTTGTTGTTCCTACGTATAATCTTTCACATTTGTCTTTTTTGTTGCCATTGCATGTTATTTGGTACACAACATTATTCTGGTCATTCTTTTCTATTTTTGTTTTAGTTTTTGTGTATAGTGATGATATCGTTCTGTATGCTTTGTGTGCTAGCCCTATTTCTTCATTGTCAATAATTTCATTTATTAGTTTTGTTTCTGTAAGCCTTGGTATATATTGCACGCTATAGTATTTGGTGTTGCCAGATGTTTTATTGTTAACTTCTTTCTGGGATGATGCGTTTTTAATAAGTTTATTTATTATCTTGGTCGGGTAGTTATTTTGCTTTAATATATATTTTATTTTGTCTATATTTTTGTTGATGAACTTATCATGACACAGTGTTAATACTTTTTTAATTAGACTGGTGGCGGTATTAAGTTTTTGTTGTATTGGCTGTGTAGAATGATAATTTATTATCCTTCCGGAGGCCGTTGGTTTCATATACCAATCTGTATGTAATTTATTGCCAAATTTGTGGATTTTTATATCTAAAAATGGTATACAGTCATTTTCCTCCATTTCAATCGTGAATTTCAGTTTATTGTGGTAGTTATTTAGCGTATCTAATATTTTGGTTTCCTCTCCTTTTTTAATAATGGCAAACATATCGTCAACATATTTCGTCAAGAATTTAAATTTAATATTTTGTTTGTCAAGACCGTCTATTATTTGCGTCAAGAGTGTGTCGAGAACTATATCGGCTATTGTTGGGGATAGTGGATTTCCCATTGGCATTCCATATACTTGGGTGTAAAAATCTCCGTCATACATAAAATAATTGTTTTCATTAAGACAAAATTGCAAAATATTCAAGAATTGTTGTTTTGGTATTTTCGTATGTTTCTCAATGTTCCTCCACTGTGTCATTATGTTTTTGATGGCCATATGTATCGGTATATTAGTAAATAATGATACCACGTCAAAGGATACTAAGATATCATTATCGTCAAGAATTATTTCGTCTAGTTTCTTCTTAAGTTCAAAGGAATTTTTAATGTTGTATTCTTCAACTATAATAGTTTTTAGAAGATTGCCAACGTGCTTGGATAATTTATAACACTGTACTTCTACGGAAGACGATATGGGTCTTAGAGGCATGTTTTCCTTATGTACCTTAGGGAGGCCATAAAGTCTAGGCGCGTTAGAGGCATGTGATGTGAGTTGGAATTTCTCCAGATTTGTAATATGGTTTTGTTTGTAAAGGTCCATGACAATTTTGTTATTTTTTCTCTGCAATTTTTGTGTTGGATCCGTTCTTGTTTTCTTGTATGTTGTTTTATCGTCCAGTAGATCTTTCATTCCTTTCTTATATGTTTCTTTATACATTACTACAGTTTTGTTACCCTTGTCAGCCTTTGTGATTACAATTTCGTCTTTAATTTTCTTCAAAAAATCCTTTGTTTCTTCAAATATTCGTAGTATGAATTTTTCTTTTTGGTTCAATCTTGCTGTTCGTTTGAATTTTAGTATTCTGTTGGCTATCTTTGTTCTCGTTATTTCTTTATGTCTGTCGTCAGTAAGGGTTTGTATGTTGCTTTTTTATGAAATTATCGTATTCTTCCAACTGCATCGTCGATTTAATTGTCTTCTTTATATTAGATATTGCGTAGTTTAAGTCTTTTATGTTTATATTTGTATCTTTTATTTCTACGTTAAGTAGTTTGTTGTGGAATTTTTGTTCTATGTTTTTAAATTCTGTTACTGCCTGATTTGAAGTAAAAAGTGATCTTGAATTTGTTGTAGAATTGCATATGTGTGAAGGTATCAGTCCATTTTTTCTGCATGCTAATAGAAATTTTAATCTCTCTGACAATTTTGCCAGTCGTTTTATATTCCTGCAGTACGATTTTAATGATGTGCAGGTTTCCTCGTGTACTTTAGTTTGATATGTGCAAAAAAATCTTTCATGTTGTCGTTTGCTGATTAATTCAAATTATATCGGCGGGCCCTCCGTTTTTTTACTTTATTTTAAGTTTCTTTGACCTTTTTGAATCTTTTTGTATGATTTTTAAGACTTCGTCTTATCGGGCTATTAGGTCTACGTTTATCAATGAAATATAAAGACTATTTATTCCATTTTTCTACCCGACGTTTCGTTGGGATTTTCCAACATCTTCAGGGGTAATTTTTTATTAATCTGGCAACGACAACGTATATTCGTTACAATAATTAGTTTTTTCTATTTTTTCCTTTAGTGTTTCTAGCATAAAAATTGCATACTTACAAATAATCTTTCGTCAGTTTTACATTTAAATTTAGTCAATTGGAGGTTATAAAAAAAACAACACAACAAATAAAATAAAAATAAATGCAAAAATAATTAAAATGTATAAATGTAAATATCACAGTAGTCTTAATACTAAAAATCGCAGAAGTTACAATACGACTAAAATATTGCTAATGTATATATTGCATTGGTATTATCCTTATCTTCTTTTCTATTTATTGCACGTTCCATTTTTTGTTGAATTCTTATGCTTTCTATTGTGTATCTTTTATTTTCGTTCCTCCACTGTGTCATTAATTTTTTGATGGCCATATGTATCGGTATATTAGTAAATAATGATACCACGTCAAAGGATACTAAGATATCATTATCGTCAAGAATTATTTCGTCTAGTTTCTTCTTAAGTTCAAAGGAATTTTTAATGTTGTATTCTTCAACTATAATAGTTTTTAGAAGATTGCCAACGTGCTTGGATAATTTATAACACGGTACTTCTACGGAAGACGATATGGGTCTTAGAGGCATGTTTTCCTTATGTACCTTAGGGAGGCCATAAAGTCTAGGCGCGTTAGAGGCATGTGATGTGAGTTGGAATTTCTCCAGATTTGTAATATGGTTTTGTTTGTAAAGGTCCATGGCAATTTTGTTATTTTTTCTCTGCAATTTTTGTGTTGGATCCGTTCTTGTTTTCTTGTATGTTGTTTTATCGTCCAGTAGATCTTTCATTCCTTTCTTATATGTTTCTTTATACATTACTACAGTTTTGTTACCCTTGTCAGCCTTTGTGATTACAATTTCGTCTTTAATTTTCTTCAAAAAATCCATTGTTTCTTCAAATATTCGTAGTATGAATTTTTCTTTTTGGTTCAATCTTGTTGTTCGTTTGAATGTTAGTATTCTGTTGGCTATCTTTGTTCTCGTTATTTCTTTATGTCTGTCGTCAGTAAGGGTTTGGACCTACTGTTCCAAATCTGCGATAAGTTTCACAGATGAAAAATCGGTGCTTTTTATAGGCAGTGCGAATTTTTCCCCTAGAGACAGTAGCCACATGCTTTCTTTCCCGAATTCGATATTTGTTTTATTTACAAACCACGAGTCATTGTATTGCAACCCATATGTTTCTAGTCCATCTTTTTTCAATTTTGTTAGTTTCGATGAATGTGTTTTTCTGTTATTTTCTTTAAGAAATATATATCTAGTATGTTGCCTTTTTATGAAATTATCGTATTCTTCCAACTGCATCGTCGATTTAATTGTCTTCTTTATACTGGATATTGCGTAGTTTAAGTCTTTTATGTTTATATTTGTATCTTTTATTTCTACGTTAAGCAGTTTGTTGTGGAATTTTTGTTCTATGTTTTTAAATTCTGTTATTGCCTGATTTCAAGTAAAAAGTGATCTTGAATTTGTTGTAGAATTGCATATGTGTGAAGGTATCAGTCCATTTTTTCTGCATGCTAATAGAAATTTTAATCTCTCTGACAATTTTGCCAGTCGTTTTATATTCCTGCAGTACGATTTTAATGATGTGCAGGTTTCCTCGTTGTACTTTAGTTTGATATGTGCAAAAAAATCTTTCATGTTGTCGTTTGCTGATTAATTCAAATTATATCGGCGGGCCCTCCGATTGTTTACTTTATTTTAAGTTTCTTTGACCTTTTTGAATCTTTTTGTATGATTTTTAAGACTTCGTCTTATCGGGCTATTAGGTCTACGTTTATCAATGAAAAATAAAGACTATTTATTCCATTTTTCTACCCGACTATAGCGTGCAATATATACCAAGGCTTACAGAAACAAAACTAATAAATGAAATTATTGACAATGAAGAAATAGGGCTAGCACACAAAGCATGCAGAACGATAGTCTTTAATAGTCTTTATTTTTCATTGACAAACGTAGACCTAATAGCCCGATAAGACGAAGTCTTAAAAATCATACAAAAAGATTCAAAAAGGTCAAAGAAACTTAAAATAAAGTAAAAAATCGGAGGGCCCGCCGATATAATTTGAATTAATCAGCAAACGACAACATGAAAGATTTTTTTGGACTGATACCTTCACACATATGCAATTCTACAACAAATTCAAGATCACTTTTTACTTCAAATCAGGCAATAACAGAATTTAAAAACATAGAACAAAAATTCCACAACAAACTACTTAACGTAGAAATAAAAGATACAAATATAAACATAAAAGACTTAAAGTACGCAATATCCAGTATAAAGAAGACAATTAAATCGACGATGCAGTTGGAAGAATACGATAATTTCATAAAAAGGCAACATACTAGATATATATTTCTTAAAGAAAATAACAGAAAAACACATTCATCGAAACTAACAAAATTGAAAAAAGATGGACTAGAAACATATGGGTTGCAATACAATGACTCGTGGTTTGTAAATAAAACAAATATCGAATTCGGGAAAGAAAGCATGTGGCTACTGTGTCTAGGGGAAAAATTCGCACTGCCTATAAAAAGCACCGATTTTTCATCTGTGAAACTTATCGCAGATTTGGAACAGTAGGTCCAAACCCTTACTGACGACAGACATAAAGAAATAACGAGAACAAAGATAGCCAACAGAATACTAACATTCAAACGAACAACAAGATTGAACCAAAAAGAAAAATTCATACTACGAATATTTGAAGAAACAAAGGATTTTTTGAAGAAAATTAAAGACGAAATTGTAATCACAAAGGCTGACAAGGGTAACAAAACTGTAGTAATGTATAAAGAAACATATAAGAAAGGAATGAAAGATCTACTGGACGATAAAACAACATACAAGAAAACAAGAACGGATCCAACACAAAAATTTCAGAGAAAAAATAACAAAATTGTCATGGACCTTTACAAACAAAACCATATTACAAATCTGGAGAAATTCCAACTCACATCACATGCCTCTAACGCGCCTAGACTTTATGGCCTCCCTAAGGTACATAAGGAAAACATGCCTCTAAGACCCATATCGTCTTCCGTAGAAGTACAGTGTTATAAATTATCCAAGCACGTTGGCAATCTTCTAAAAACTATTGTAGTTGAAGAATACAACATTAAAAATTCCTTTGAACTTAAGAAGAAACTAGACGAAATAATTCTTGACGATAATGATATCTTAGTATCCTTTGACGTGGTATCATTATTTACTAATATACCGATACATATGGCCATCAAAAACATAATGACACAGTGGAGGAACATTGAGAAACATACGAAAATACCAAAACAACAATTCTTGAATATTTTGCAATTTTGTCTTAATGAAAACAATTATTTTATGTATGACGGAGATTTTTACACCCAAGTATATGGAATGCCAATGGGAAATCCACTATCCCCAACAATAGCCGATATAGTTCTCGACACACTCTTGACGCAAATAATAGACGATCTTGACAAACAAAATATTAAATTTAAATTCTTGACGAAATATTTTGACGATATGTTTGCCATTATTAAAAAAGGAGAGGAAACCAAAATATTAGATACGCTAAATAACTACCACAATAAACTGAAATTCACGATTGAAATGGAGGAAAATGACTGTATACCATTTTTAGATATAAAAATCCAAAAATTTGGCAATAAATTACCAAATACAGATTGGTATATGAAACCAACGGCCTCCGGAAGGATAATAAATTATCATTCTACACAGCCAATACAACAAAAACTTAATACCGCCACCAGTCTAATTAAAAAGTATTAACACTGTGTCATGATAAGTTCATCAACAAAAATATAGACAAAATAAAATATATATTAAAGCAAAATAACTACCCGACCAAGATAATAAATAAACTTATTAAAAACGCATCATCCCAGAAAGAAGTTAACAATAAAACATCTGGCAACACCAAATACTATAGCGTGCAATATATACCAAGGCTTACAGAAACAAAACTAATAAATGAAATTATTGACAATGAAGAAATAGGGCTAGCACACAAAGCATACAGAACGATATCATCACTATACACAAAAACTAAAACAAAAATAGAAAAGAATGACCAGAATAATGTTGTGTACCAAATAACATGCAATGGCAACAAAGAAGACAAATGTGAAAGATTATACGTAGGAACAACAAAACGAAGCTTAGCGACGAGAATAGCAGAACACTACAACGACATCAACAAAGGTAAAAAAACTACAGCTTTGGCGCAACATTGCATTGACAACAAACATACAGCTGATCTTGATAACGTCAGAATATTAGATAAAGAGAGAAACGAAAATAAAAGATACACAATAGAAAGCATAAGAATTCAACAAAAAATGGAACGTGCAATAAATAGAAAAGAAGATAAGGATAATACCAATGCAATATATACATTAGCAATATTTTAGTCGTATTCTAACTTCTGTGATTTTTAGTATTAAGACTACTGTGATATTTACATTTATACATTTTAATTATTTTTGCATTTATTTTTATTTTATTTGTTGTGTTGTTTTTTTTTATAACCTCCAATTGACTAAATTTAAATGTAAAACTGACGAAAGATTATTTGTAAGTATGCAATTTTTATGCTAGAAACACTAAAGAAAAAAATAGAAAAAACTAATTATTGTATGTATATTCGTTGTCGTTGCCAGATTAATAAAAAATTACCCCTGAAGATGTTGGAAAATCCCAACGAAACGTCGGGTAGAAAAATGGAATAAATAGTCTTTATTTTTCATTGATAAACGTAGACCTAATAGCCCGATAAGACGAAGTCTTAAAAATCATACAAAAAGATTCAAAAAGGTCAAAGAAACTTAAAATACGTTTTTTATATTTTTAATTCTTCGTTTTTATATTTTCTTTATTTTTGACAACTTAAATTTCCAGAGATATCATATTAAAATATTTATTTTCGATATTTTAACATAAGTTACTGAATAACACTATCGTTAGTGCAAACCCCAAAACCTGGCGATAAAAATAACAACTCGACTGTCGTTAAAAAGTTACAGAATAGGCCCAATGGTTACCCTGTTTTCAGTTTCTAGTTTTTAGCCTTTTATTCCTAAATTTGCATCTCTCTCTTTGTACTAAAATGCATAATTCTCTTGTCCTATTGGGTTTTTCTTTATTGTAAATAAAATCACTTCTTTTTTACCCTGCAAACACGACTGTTGTTCCTGGTAAGAATCGTTTTGAAAACCTTCAGATTTGCTTCAATAAAATCCATAATTGTTGCTGCTCCAAAAAATCATTGTTTTATTTTTTTTTCATATCATCCAATAAATAACCAATGTCGAATATACAGAAAAATCAAACATAGTTTTTTTCGGAACCAAGACCGAGTAAACATCAAAAAGACAATGAAAACGGGACAATATTGATTAGTTGTCAAAGAGAACCGTACCTAAAATCTGCTGAGCAACATTTTTGTATAATATTTGGATGTTGAAAAATCTCATCTTGTGGTACTTCTACTACGGTTCAAGAAATAAAGGACGAAAAGTATATGAAAGGAATTAAGTTTGAAGAATGAAATGTTCTACAAAAAGATCGCCAATCGATTTGACTGATGGCATGTAACCTTAAAACGAAGCTACAATAACGCCATAGATAAAAATGAAGCTATTTTCGCAAGTATTATAGGGGAAAATCAAAAAATTCATCACGCGATATCCAAGAAACTTGACCTATTGCGAAAATTCCATATTGGGTTCTTAATATACTTACTAAGAACTTTCATCCCCAAAAGTAATTTTCCACCCCCAGACTTTTAGTTCCGTTTTGTGTCACAGTGTTATCACTTCTATCCACAAAATCCTTAACAAATGCATTAGCAGGCCAAAATTCCTTCGACATTAATTGCGAAAAAATATTTTCATGCATCACTATTTTAAAAGATAATTTACTTCCAAGAACTCTGACCGAAATTTATAACATCTGAGAAAGAAATCGCCTTCGATTTTGTACTTAATATAATAGTTTATATCATCAGCTGTCGTATCCGGTCCAAACCTAGACACAAATACCATTTTCATGGCCGGAGCCACAGTTAATGTCCTTTGACCAGGCTAAAGGGATAGACCAGTATTTGCAGAAGCAGCCGCTGAATTAACAGAGGCAGTAAGTGATGCCTCGTGAGCTCTCTGAATACAATGTGATGTCTTCTCCAGACCAACACTATCGATATACATTAGTTCAGGAACCATTTTCACTCCAACATTCTTATTAACCATTGGGGCAGCATGCGACACAACGGAAGATGTTTGTGCTGGAACATTCCCTACAGAAACACCAGGATTGCGAGCAGGCGCAACCTTAGTTGGTGCCTTTTTCGCGGACCTTTTACGTTTCTTACCAGATACCACAGGTGACGATACGAATTCATCTAAATCTTGATATTTCTCAAATAAATTTGAGAAATCGAGATGATAGAAAGGAAAATCATTTTTTATCGATATTAATTCAGACTTCAAGTCTTTAACAATATTATAAAAATCGGCAGAGAGTTTTCTGCACATAGGACAGCACCAACGAACACCAACATTTTCCCGAATAGTATCAACAACTTTTGCATTAATCCGAGCACACTTAACATGCCATTAATTAAAACAAAACCAACATGTAACACATAATGCATCATCTTCAACGACATTACACAATTCATAAGGGCAACTTTGTTTTGAGATGACAAACAAAAGAGGAGAAGGAATTTGAAAATGCTACAACAACAAATCAACTAATTTAACAAAGGATGATGACAAAAAGAAATTGGCAATTAAGGGGCTTCTACAGGGTATGTTTTATACCAGGAGGAGGCATTGTGACTCACAAGAGAGCCCATTTGATCTAAGTGAGCGTAAATTTGTTATCGCTCACAGCCTGTGTAGATGCTAACACGTTGTGAACAACAACAAATTTACGCTCATTGAGAGCACAAGAGAGACCCAAAAATGTTCTCTGCCTCACTCTGTTTTATACATTACAAATCTGAGTTTTGTTCACATGGTGTGAACCATTCATTCAGGATTGGGCTGACTATTAGATCTGGCAAACCATCGATATTTCCAACATTAGATATTTTCGATATAATGTTTTAAAATATCGATTGCTATCGATATTATCGTTAAGCTTTCATCGCCATTAATTTGGAGATGAAAATGGCGGAAATGTCAATGATTTTCTTGAAATTATGCAAAAGTAGTTCACAGAAATGTAAAGGATAATAAACAACTGTTTTTATTTTATAAAAAATGTAAAAAAAAATTATTTTACCGAAAAATGTGTACGTGTGACTACGGACTTACATTCTTCCGCACACATAACCGAAAAGCTGCGAAATTTCTATTTATTTCAATGGTTAGGGGTTTTTAATAATCGATAATATCGATAGGCAAAACTATCTATCAATATTGAATCTTTAAATAATAATCGATATTATCGATAGTGCCATCGATTTTTCGCCAGCTCTACTGAATATGATTATGCTTACGCCGTTTTGCCTCCCTATTTAAAAATCGGCAAACCAAATTGGGGTACACACGATAAGTTTTGACTGTCAGTTTTGCTCAAATAATCGGTTGCTTGCCAGTTCATTTTTGTCAGTCATCAGGCAACCACAAAATATGTTGTGGTTGCTGGACAGTTTGCCATTTATCGATATTTCCGAAAAATCGACAGTCAAAACTGATCTTGTGTACTCCGCTTAAACAGAAACAAAGCTAGAATTTCTGTGGTCCATATTTTTTTTTTTTTAACTGAGAGGTGAAAGAAAAAACCTATGCGGGTAATATCCTGTTCTATGAATACTGACAATAATTATATGCCTTTTACGACAAATGTAGATTAATAATTATTATAATTATGTCTATTACAGTACATATTCACCACTCTAACGTAATCAATTTATGTAGCATGCCGATAGTTGTCTTTAATTAAATGTCCCGTATTTACATTACGCATGTTTAAATAAAATAAATCAAATAACTGTCGTGTTTGCTCAAAACAGTTCATGTATTTAGGTGCCAGTGTTAATTAGGTTTCGATCACCTCTTCGATAACGACAACAACGACAGTGAAAAACATTAGAACCGTCTATAATTACAATCTTCCAATACAAAAAATATTATGAAAATTTGCCGCCTGACCTTTTTTTGTGTGTCAATAAAAAATTCGCCGAGCAAAATTAATTCCACCCTTTCATAAAAAAATAAAACTGACCAATTTTTTTAGTTTTAGCATTGAAACTGATGGTAAACTATTTGATCTTTTACATATTGACAGTGGTGTAGGTAATTGCAAAAAAAATATATTGTTACTTACACTGGTTTGTTGTTCATGATGCTGCTGTTGGTTTCTCTGAGAATGATCTGTTTCCCATGGTACATATCGATTGTTATAAGCCGTTGGCCCGTGCCATTGATTCAAGACCATAGAATTTCGACTGTCGTCATTGGTATTAATGCTGCTAAAATTACTTTGATTGGATGTTCTTACCATCTCTTCCTTCGATTTAGCTTTAAGTTTTTTCCCAAAATAACACCAACGTCTATGATACGCTATGCTAATCGCCACTATACTTATTAGGGAGATGCTGCAAATTGTCACAACAATTAGAATTACTTCAGTCCTATATGCATAAACACTACTGTGATTATTATTTTCCGTTATATCTTTTTCTGATTCAACTCCGATGTTGTTTGTTATGAGTTGGGTTTTTGGGACAAGCGTTTCATTGTCGGTGTTATTATCATTCCCACCATCTTGTTTCGCGGTATTATTAAGCTGTAACCGCGTATTGGAATTTGATAATTGAGTCGAAAGATTATTGTAGGGAGACGTTGGCGACAGTTTCGAAGATTTGAGATTTGGAGCTTGATTCCGTATAGATTGTACTCCTGGCAGACTATCGAAAGATGGCAGTAATAATGATATATTTTGTAAAACATTTGCGATCGATGGTGGCGTTCTGGAATACTTATTTTTAATATCATGTGTTGATAAAACGTTAACATAAACCTCATTTTTGGCAGTCAATTCTCCATCAGAAACGGTGATATATAAGAAAAAGTTTTCTCCACCCTGCAACAAGAAGTAAATTAAAGTAGACGCATTTACTTTAAAGTAATTATACTTACTCTGCCAACAAGACTTTCGTTAAGATACACAACACCTCCCACAGGATCTATACGAAATGGAAGTTTAATTCCTTTGTATTGTGCTTCAAGTCCAAATATAAGATCATCTTTTTCTGGATCGTCTGCCCGAATTCTAGCAATAATTTGACCAACTGGCTCATTTTCTGAAATACGCCAATTCCGATCTGGCACTATCAATATAGGGGGTGTATTTAGATGGAAACGTTCTTGACTTGATACTAAAAAACAATATTTATATAATTATTATATGTATTTATATATAAACACAATCATGTTATCAGGAAAAGAAGATGATCAATAAATTATACTTATACTTATTATTAATTTTAATAATATGTTTATCATTTACTGCCAATTAATTGAATTGCATTACAAACAGGAATTTCCATATCGACACCTCCAAATAATAGTATGCTAAGTCTAAAAAGTGAGTTTTGCAGGAGAAGCTCTCAAAGTGTGGACATTTTTTTGAACTTCAGTACTATGCTAAGTCAATATTTGTTTATAACTTCTGTTCGGATTGACCGATCATTACCAAAATTTGACAGAATTTAAGTTAAAGGACGTTCGACACCTCCAATTAATAGTTTGCTAATTCTGAACAGTGAGTTTTGCTGGACAAGCTCTAAAAGTTTGGAAATTTCTTTGACCTTCAGTACTATGCTAAGTAAATATTTGTTTATAACTTCTGTTCGGATTGTCCGATTATTACCAAAATTTGACAGAATTTAAGTTAAAGGACGTTAAATATAAAAATGTAAAGAACTTGAAAACATGCTAAGTCGACTTAGCATACTATTGTTTGGAGGCGTCGATATGTGTATACATTTATAGCGAAAGTAAAAAAAAATTAAGCAAGATAAACCCAAGGTTTGCACTATTACAATACGCGAACTATTGTAGTTTACCAGATAGTACGACTATTTTTTTATTTTAAAAATATTTATTACAATTAAAAATTATAATAAAAAAGCACCAGCAACTAGGGCTATCGGCCAAATGAAGTGTTTTTTAACAAAGCTCAAAAATTTGGCTAAAAAATTCATTTTCCTGGAAGCTAGGACCGCGTAAAGGAATAAACAATAGCTAACAGCACGATGAAGGAACGGTTTTTTTACGTTGTCATTCGATTCGGGGTTAAAAGTAATAAAACTCGAGTATGCCGTTTCCAAATTTTATTCAATCAGTGGTACATAAGGACTAACTTAAAACTAAATACTTATTTCATATCGATAGTCAGAAAGCTTCGCTTGCATTTTGACCATTTTGGATTGGTCTTTGTTTGTGTGAGTATCTTATTGTAAACTTCATTAATGTATTGCCACTTGAATGGCTATTTGCTGTTTCTTATTTCTTGTTCTGCGACATTGTTGCTGATTTGAGTTTCTTTGTTTGTTTTATAAGTATTGCCACTTGGGTAGCTATTTGCTGTTGATCTTTCTTTTCATTTGAATTCCTTTGTTTTGATATGCAACACTTTCGCAGATTTGGTTTCTTATTTAATTCTTCTTTAAAAAATGCTGGTTACAGTGGGTATTGTAATGTTGATACCGTAACTCCCCCATCGATTGTCAATGTTTCCGTTCTCGAGCATTTTTGTTTTTAATTATCACGTACTTTTTTATATATTGTGCAAGTATTACAATCGAACCAGTGAGTACAACAAAGATCGTTGTGTACAACAGTATATTATTATAATCTCCACATTTTCCATATTTATAAAATTTAAAGATAATTCTTCAGTATACTTTTCAGTTTCTATTCGTATTAAGTATCGGGGACTTATATAATGATCAGTAACAATTTCATTTTGATTTATAAATAATTGATTATTTATATTGACTGAACAATTGTAGTTTCTTCTATAAATATATGATCTTCATATATATATATATATATATATATATATATATATATATATATATATATATATATATATATATATATATATATACAATTAAAAGACCAAATCCGATCTCTTTTACAACATCTTATAATTATATATAATATAATATAATATAATATAATATAATATAATATAATATAATATAATATAATATAATATAATATAATATAATATAATATAATATAATATAATATAATATAATATAATATAATATAATATAATATAATATAATATAATATAATATAATATAATATAATATAATATAATATAATATAATATAATATAATATAATATAATATAATATAATATAATATAATATAATATAATATAATATAATATAATATAATATAATATAATATAATATAATATAATATAATATAATATAATATAATATAATATAATATAATATAATATAATATAATATAATATAATATAATATAATATAATATAATATAATATAATATAATATAATATAATATAATATAATATAATATAATATAATATAATATAATATAATATAATATAATATAATATAATATAATATAATATAATATAATATAATATAATATAATATAATATAATATAATATAATATAATATAATATAATATAATATAATATAATATAATATAATATAATATAATATAATATAATATAATATAATAATATAATATAATATAATATAATATAATATAATATAATATAATATAATATAATATAATATAATATAATATAATATAATATAATATAATATAATATAATATAATATAATATAATATAATATAATATAATATAATATAATATAATATAATATAATATAATATAATATAATATAATATAATATAATATAATATAATATAATATAATATAATATAATATAATATAATATAATATAATATAATATAATATAATATAATATAATATAATATAATATAATATAATATAATATAATATAATATAATATAATATAATATAATATAATATAATATAATATAATATAATATAATATAATATAATATAATATAATATAATATAATATAATATAATATAATATAATATAATATAATATAATATAATATAATATAATATAATATAATATAATATAATATAATATAATATAATATAATATAATATAATATAATATAATATAATATAATATAATATAATATAATATAATATAATATAATATAATATAATATAATATAATATAATATAATATAATATAATATAATATAATATAATATAATATAATATAATATAATATAATATAATATAATATAATATAATATAATATAATATAATATAATATAATATAATATAATATAATATAATATAATATAATATAATATAATATAATATAATATAATATAATATAATATAATATAATTAAATATAATATAATATAATATAATATAATATAATATAATATAATATAATATAATATAATATAATATAATATAATATAATATAATATAATATAATATAATATAATATAATATAATATAATATAATATAATATAATATAATATAATATAATATAATATAATATAATATAATATAATATAATATAATATAATATAATATAATATAATATAATATAATATAATATAATATAATATAATATAATATAATATAATATAATATAATATAATATAATATAATATAATATAATATAATATAATATAATATAATATAATATAATAATATAATATAATATAATATAATATAATATAATATAATATAATATAATATAATATAATATAATATAATATAATATAATATAATATAATATAATATAATATAATATAATATAATATAATATAATATAATATAATATAATATAATATAATATAATATAATATAATATAATATAATATAATATAATATAATATAATATAATATAATATAATATAATATAATATAATATAATATAATATAATATAATATAATATAATATAATATAATATAATATAATATAATATAATATAATATAATATAATATAATATAATATAATATAATATAATATAATATAATATAAATATAATATAATATAATATAATATAATATAATATAATATAATATAATATAATATAATATAATATAATATAATATAATATAATATAATATAATATAATATAATATAATATAATATAATATAATATAATATAATATAATATAATATAATATAATATAATATAATATAATATAATATAATATAATATAATATAATATAATATAATATAATATAATATAATATAATATAATATAATATAATATAATATAATATAATATAATATAATATAATATAATATAATATAATATAATATAATATAATATAATATAATATAATATAATATAATATAATATAATATAATATAATATAATATAATATAATATAATATAATATAATATAATATAATATAATATAATATAATATAATATAATATAATATAATATAATATAATATAATATAATATAATATAATATAAATATCTTTTCAATACATTTATCATTAATAACTACAAGGTTTTTAACTTTGTTATCCTTAGGTGATGTCCTATAAATATTTTTCATATTATCTAAAAGTATTTCATTATTTGTTAATCATAAGCTTTTATTATTTTCATTCATCAATGGCTCCAAAACATAGTTTTCGAAAATTTGAGTACCGAAACGTGGCATTAGGAATGTCAAAATGATTTCATTTCCAAATATTAAGGAAGTTATTTTTATTTCTCTAAACTCGTCCGTTGACCTAACTAAATAATTTTCTTTGTCCGTCAGTATATTTCTTCTTAATATGCCTAATCTACTCGTCAAAATGACTTCCTCTATGGTATCAATGAAATGTAACAAAGAATTTATGTCGTTATGTATCTGAAATACGATTTTCATATTATGGAAATTATCTTTTGCCTGAGTATTGAGGATACGATTTTTTTGTATTACTCTTTCTCTATATTCTGCTTTAGATTCTCTATTTGAGCTTGTAGTTCTTTATTGATCCTAACGTGTTATTGTTTTCCTCAATTAAATTCGATGTGTCCGTATTTATTCTTTCTTAAAGATTCCATTATTTGTTGTGTATCTTCTTCATCCATTGTTCCCGAAATAATTTTCAATGTACTTCCTACAATATTTATAAGTCCTCTTTTTCTCTTTTCTATAGAAATTTTTCACCAATTACCGTGTGGGTAACCCTCTGGGCCTCCGTACTCTACAGTAGACGACCCAGTAGGCCATCTACTCTACAGTAGATGATCCAGTGGTCCATCTACTCTACAGTAGACGAACGTGTGGGCCATTTACTCTACAGTAGACGACCCAATGGGCCATCTACTCTACAGTAGACGACCCAATGGGCCATCTACTCTACAGTAGACGACCCAATGGGCCATCTACTCTACAGTAGACGACCCAATGGGCCATCTACTCTACAGTAGACGACCCAATGGGCCATCTACTCTACAGTAGACGACCCAATGGGCCATCTATTCTACACCAATTTGTCAACTCAGGTCGTTGAACTCCAACACAAAGACAGTGAGAAGAACAAACGTATAAGTGAAATGAAGACAAGGATGAGACGATTAGAGCAGAAATTGTTAGAAAAGAACATTGAGACAAACAATCCTAATGCTGCTCACATTGATAATGCATATAGCATCAAAGCCAAAAACAAAATCATTGTGGAGTTCTCTTCACTGAAGAAAAAGAAAGAGGTGATAAGTAAATTAAAAAGGCACCGAGTTGATGAAAATATTCTTGATGAGGCAAACGACAACCCAACGAATAGATTCATCTATGTAAATGATGAGTTGACAGCTGACAACAGGCGCATCTTATGGATGGCTAAAACAAAAGCCAAAGAAAATGGATGGCGCTACGTATGGGTTAAAGATGGTCGCATTTATGCGAAAAAGAATGAAGCATCAACACAAATAATAATCAACCATGCATCAGATATTGAATTGATATCAACATCACAATGAATATTTCTTGATTTCCGTTAATTATTCCAAGTGCTATTTCGAAGTTAAAGAAAAAATCATAAACAAGAAAATAAACATAAATAAACAGGCTTTTTTTAACTTTTTTTTAAGAAAAAAAAAAGATAGATATATCAATAAATTGGTTCAACCAAAAAAATTATTTAAACTTTTTTAATAAATAAAAAAAAATTGAATTACTGAATTCAAAAACTGAACTATTACATTTTCATAAACTATAAGATAAAAGAATGGAATATACCGAAGAAAAACTTAGCAATTTTAATTAGCTTCAAAAACATCGTCTAAATAATGCTTTGTCAGTGATCCACCTGAATATTCGATCACTAAGAAAAAATTTTCAATCTTTTTTGGCGAAAACAATAAAAATAATAGATAAGATACAATTAATAATATTCTGTGAAACCAATATTAAGGATGATGAAAACTCATTTTATTCAACTGATGGATTTAACTCTATATTTCTCAACAGAGAAGGAAAAGGCGGAGGAGTTGCCATATATATAAATGAAAAAATTAAATTCACTAATATGTCTATAGAGGCGCAATCCGCAGAAGTATTGAAAATCGAAATTGAATTTGCGAATAAAGGTCTTACAGTTTTGGCAATATGTCCTCCTAGCAAAAGTATCTCACTTTTCCTAAATGAGTTGGAACAAATATTAAACAATATTGCACCCAAAAAGAAACGATCTTAGCGTAATGGTTGAGTGTGTGGTATTTCGCTAGAATTCATTTTTCAATACAAAACTCCTTAGGCCATATTAGCTCGATTAATCCAATTAATTAATTAAAGACTTTCATAAATAATGGCCTTCGTCCTAAAAAGACAATAATAAATAAAAATCTTCACAGCAGAGCCCGGCTGCCCCGGCTGAGGTTTGAACCTGGGTCCTCTCCAACAAACAGACAATGTTGTCGAGATCTCAGCGTTCTAAGCCACTGCCAATGTATCATATCAACAAACTAGTCGACATGATGCCAATGTATCATATCAACAAAACTAGTCGACATGATATCCAAAACTTCAAAAACTGAAGGCATTACAATTCATGAAGGAAACCCCCCTTCGATTGTATATGTGTATGTATTGAGAAAATGATTCCTAGACAAGACACTAGGGTGACTTGATAAAGAAAAAGACTTCCATAAATACTTCATAATTACAAAATTGTAAAAATGTTTGTATAAATAGAAGTTATCAAAATCAGCCTTTGTCTTCTAGCCATTAGCATTCAAATACGCCTGATGAGCCTGGCTTAAACCACCAGGCGAAACGATCGTAGCGTAATGGTTGAGTGTGTGGTATTTCGCTAGAATTCATTTTTCAATACAAAACTCCTTAGGCCATATTAGCTCGATTAATCCAATTAATTAATTAAAGACTTTCATAAATAATGGCCTTCGTCCTAAAAAGACAATAATAAATAAAAAAGAAAATCATAATGATAGGTGACATAAACATCGACATTACCAAACAAAATACAAAGACGTCAAACTACTTAAGCCTAACGACATCCAATGGGTTACGATGCATGATATCAAAAGCAACTCGTGAAGATGAAAATTCGGTATCCAAAACTTGTATTGACCACCTTTTTATTAGATGGGATAGAAAACTTGAAGAAGCCTACGCTGCTGTAGTAACATCTGAAATATCTGATCATCATGCTCTACTGGGATGTATAAATGAATCAAAATCCATTATAAAGGAAAATACGCAGACTGATCTAACACACACAATTAGCAGTCGAAAAGTAAACTTTCAAATTTCAAAAGTTAAATGGGAAGATATAATCATTAGATCCAAAAATACAAATGATCTTTTCAATAACATTAACGATACGTTCTCAGACATATATGAAAACTCAAAAATTACTCGGCCAAAATATAAGAAACGGAACCCATATCCATGGCTCTCTGAAAATATACTAAAGCTATGTGATACAAGAGATAAACTTTATAAAAAGTGGTTCAAAAACAAACTAAATAAAACTAACGAAACTATATATAAAACCTTTAACAACAAACTAAACAAACAAATAATGAAAGCCAAAAATGATCGTTTCTATACGTTTCAACATACGTGGAACATGGCAAGTAATAAACAAAATTATCGGAAAGAAAGTCAGTAATATAGATGAGAAAATAAAATCAAGCTTTAACAGTGAGACTTTCAAAGACATAGCTGATAACTTCGCCATTAACTTCAACCAAAATGTAATGAATATACTCCACAAATGTGATATTACAACTTTAAACACGAGTGTTGAACGAGTCGTACCAAACTCAATATTTATTGAATACGCCACAGAACCCGAAATAAATGAAATTCTCAGAACGCTAAATACAAGCAAGAGTCCAGGAACGGATAACGTAAGAGCCATAGACCTTAAATGCAATGCAAATATTATCACGCCAATAATAACAAAACTTGTAAATGATAGCCTACGCGAATCATCAGTCTCGCAAGCATTTAAAACATCAATAATAAGACCCATTTTTAAAGGAGGAAACAAATCTGAATATGGTAACTATAGGCTGATCTCTATTTTACCCGTTCTCGAAAAAGTACTGGAAGAAATTGTCGTTAGAAGACTGACTAGTTTCTTAACAAAATACAAAATCATTAACAAAAACCAATATGGTTTTCAAACAAACAAAAATATAAACCAATTATTCTACAGTAGACGACCCAATGGGCCATCTACTCTACAGCAGACGACCCAATGGGGCATCTACTCTACAGTAGACGACCCAATGGGCCATCTATTCTACAGTAGACGACCCAATGGGACATCTACTCTACAGTAGACGACCCAATGGGACATCTACTCTACAGTAGACGACCCAATGGGCCATCTACTCTACAGCAGACGACCCAATGGGCCATCTACTCTACAGTAGACGACCACGTGACCATCTACTCTACAGTAGACGACCCAATGGGCCATATACTCTACAGTGTTTTATACAATAAATAGACATTTTCCTCGACTGTAAGTTTAGCTACTTCTAATTCGGTGATGTTCACGTTGTGTAATATCTTGATATAATCATCTATTAGCTTCTTCTCTGCAGCCTTGATGGGCAAACATCCTTCATTTCTGTCAAATTCAACTATTTCTAATTTCGCCATCGCATACGATAGGAAAGGAATATAAGTTCCAGTGTCAGTTTCATTTCTACAAATATAAGCGAATTTATTTGGGAAAAGTTAATAGTATGTAATATTATGTTTATTTTTATCAGTATCTAATACGTTTCATCTTCTTCACGTGTTTTGTAATATATATAATTGAAATTTTCATCCTTTTAATGATTATCGTCAACCTTACTTCCTACTATCTTCCTAAGTTCAATATAATTTTTCCTTCTTACGTCTCCTTGATATAATTAACGCCGTCGTCAATAGATATGTCATCGTTTCTACTCTCATTTAATTTTGCGATTTTAAGTTGGTCTTTCTTTAGGAGTTTTTCGTATATATCACTATATTGATTCAAATTTATCATGCCATTCACAAAATCAAATCAATAGGTTTTAAAATTCTTCGATGTTCATTTATTGTATAATGGAGTCTTTCCACATCACACTTACTGTCATGTTTTTACCTTGATGTAAAATTATATTTTATTTTTATCTTTTAAAATGTATTAATTCCCTTGGATTTTATTTCCAGTTCATTGTCAGTTATAATCTTTTTATGTGTCCGTATGTACTGATGTATCTCAAAATAGCTTTCCTGAATTCGGAATCTGATCTATTTTCTATTTTAGTAATAAGGGCAATCTTTGAGAACTTATATATCATTGTGATAAAAAGGGATTTACTGATAGAGTAAAATACATCCATATGAATAATTTCGTTGGGCGCTTTTGGAGTTTCTGAAATCATGTATGGTATGACTGAGGGCTTCTTTCATATTTAGCTAAACTGCAAATCTCACAGTTACTTATGAACTGAGTTCATAAAATTCCGATATTTTTCTCTAAATTTTGGGTAGTAGTATGTGCATTTAATTTGCGACAATTTTTATCTATACCTCTATGATTATTTCTGGAATGTTCTGCTGATATTATATTATGTAAGTATCCTCGTCTAGCACGTCAATTAATTTATTTAAAAATATAGTTATTTTTAATTCCTTATAAAATTCTCGATGAATATATTCAAAAATTTCAAATAATTCTTTAGTCAAATAAATTACGTTGCGTATACCTTCATAAAAGTGATTTGAAATAACGGTTTTAAAAGTATCATTGTCGAAGTCGTTGGCTTTAATAGGTTTCCGGTTTGAGTTGTGAAATTTTATTGTTTTTATAGATGCTGATCCTGAACATATATTTTCTATAATAATTTGGTTCTTAAAGAAACTTATGGGTCTTCTACTAATATTTATTATTGTCTCTGGCTCATGGTCATCAACATTACGAATTTCTATTCGACCTAAACAGTCGGCTACTTTGTTTAAGTGTCCCCTTTTGTTGTATATTTCGTAATCATACTGGCTTATTTGCATCCTCCACCTCATTGATTTAGAATTTTTTCTTTTATCTTGTTCAGCCAGACAAGGAGTTTGTGATCTGTATATAATTTATTTTTTCTTCCATAGATATAAGGTCTAAATTGTTTAAGGCACCACATAATTCCTAAACATTCTTTTTCTACGGTTGAATACTAAATTTCATGCTCGTTTTGGGTTCTAGATGGGTTTGTCATTTTGAGACATAACTCCTCCTATAGCTACGTTACTAGCACCTGTCGTTATTGAATAGTATATAAAATTCTGGATATATTAGCATTGGTTTTGCTATATGAGCGTAATTTTGTATGAATCTTTGGTAATAACCGATCTTACCTAAGAATGGTTTTATGCCTTTCTCTGTTTTATGAAGTGGAAAGTTATTTATTATCTCTACCTTCTTTTTGTTAGGAAACACTCCCTTCTCATAAACATGATAACCAAGGAATTTTATCTCTTTTCCTAGAAATTCACATCTGTCTATTTGTACCTTAAGTCTTGCATATCTAAATTTTAACAACACAGATTTCAAATTTTTAATGTATTATTTTAAACCAATTGAAAATATTATTATATCATCCATGTACACGATACATTCTTTTTTTGATACATTCTCTCTAAGAATGTTATCGACAAATCGTTGAAAAGTGTTCGGGGCATTTTTCAATCGAAATGGAATGCTATTAAATTCAGAATGACCATTGTCAACTGAAAAAGCAGTCTTAGCTCTATCTTTGTTTTCAACATATATTTGATGAAAGCCATATTTAAGATCAAGTTATATTTGGAGTCGGATAATTATGGCGTCTTGGGTACCACCCAATCAGGACTGTTGCTCGGTGCAATAAAACTATTTTGCAACATTTCTGTTATTTGTCTTTGGATTTCCTCCTTATGGATGTAGGGATGCCTGTATATTTTGCTCTTTATTGGGATTACGTAATTATACTATGTTTATATATAACTTTTCATTATTTGGGAATATTTCTTGCAAATCCACTAGGAGTTTACTTAATTGATTTCTTTCTTCAGAATTCAAATGCTCGGTTCTAATATTTTGTATATTATAAAATGTGGGTCAATACTGCCCTTATTGACTTCCACACCCGGATCTTTTTTAAAGTTCTGTATTTCACTAACTTCTTCAATACATAATAATTCTTCTATATCTACCAAAAGCTTCTGATCTGTTTTGTTACATATTTTAATTTTTTTCTCATTATCCTTGCAACTATATAAGCCTTCGTTGAATATTATGTCTTCAGGATTTTTTGTAAAAATGTTATTAGAATATTTGAGTTATAAGAACAAGGTGGAATTTTATAGAGGTGTTCCCCGGAAATATATTCAGTATGACTTTCCTCCTTGCATCGAAATATAATGGAATTCTTTTTCCATTTAATAGCATGTAATTACTTTCAAAATCTATAGTTGCTTTATACTTTCGTAAAATATCATTACCTATTAGACGTTCATACTCATTGTTAAAATTATATAAAAAATTCAAAAGTTTCACCGAATTCACTGAAAGCATTAACAATCGCCTTTTTGGTGACAGTGTGTTCGTTATTTAATACATTCATTGTTATTTGATTTTTTAATTTTACAATTTTTGTTGGATGGAAAACGTTATTATTTAGTTGTTGTCTTATTAGGATGAAGGTCATTTATTTGTGAGAGTTTTATTTAATTGAATTAATTGGGCTATCATGATCTAAGGAGTTTTGTATTGTATTCGCTAGATATCACTTTTTCAATACAAAACTCCTTAGGTCATGATAGCTCAATTAATTCAATTAAAGGAAAATTTCTGGTTGGCTAAGGAATTCGTTGGACCCGTGTCCAATAGGAATTTACATTTCCCTATCATTATGTGGACGAGTGTGTTAAACTGTCCAGCTTAACATTTTCTACTTCCATCGGAATCGATCTATCATTATCCGGTTGGTTAGCACCAGGATGATCATTATTATCGTTCCGATGTTGGTAATTTGGATTCTGATTATAAACAGCCTGTTTCTGTATGTCGAAAGAAAGTGTGCGAAAGAAACACGTCCAAACTCTTGTGTTTTTCAAATTTGTTTTTTGTTTTGAAGCAAAAGCAAAGGTAAAACTATTTCGAAAACTAAAGTTTGGGCGTTTTTCATTCGCACACATTCTTCTTTCGACATACAGAAAATGGCTGAAAATCTATTATTTTTAGGATTATTTCGGTCTGAATTCGAATTCTGGTTATAAGATTTATCTGTGAAATTGTTTCCTTGGTCTTTGTTAGACTTTTCATTTTAAATTATATCTGGGTTTGGGTTATAATAGACATAATTGGCATCATATAGTATTTTCATAGCATCTTCGATATTAGTCGGATTCCGACAAATAATTATGGAACGCATTGGTTATGTGGGCTTATTTTTGAAGATATCTAGTGCTGTTCTTTTATTGACGGCTATGATAGCATCATAACCTACATGATTTTGATATAGGATATTATATTAAGCCGGCTGAGTGTGGACGTTATTTCATCAAAACACTTTTTTGTGTTAGTTTTGAGCTTAAGTCACCGAATTTGATCATAAATTTGTTCTATTGATAATCTATCTCCAAAATTATTTTTAGCGCTGTCTTAAGTGCTGCCCATGACGTCAAATGGTTATTATGTCTTTGGCTTGACCAACTAGCTTTAATTTTATTATGTCCAAAAATATACCCATAGATACATCGTCGTATGTGTCTAATATTCACAAGATCAATAAATGAATGAATGTAAATTTTTAAAGCTGCCATCAAACGATGGTAACATTGTCAAATATTTTACTCTATTTTGAACCATTGTTCACAATATTTTTCTTCAAGTACTTTTTAAATTACGTATCTTTTTCACAGTATTATTTTCTTCAATTACTTTTTTATTTACGCAAATTACTTTTTAAAATCTTTATACAAAAAATCATAACTTACTCCTTCTGAGTTGATTACTTGCTTCGTTATTGTAGTCTAGGTGATTGCTTGTCTTTCTTCATTCACACTTTTATGATATAGTTTAGGAATAAATTATTTGTTTGGTATTTGTTTTCTATATGTATGTAGATAAAGGCGAAATCGACGTGAGTTTCTTTTTATTGATGTTGTGATTAGTTTCTTTTTAATGTTTGCTTTTCTTCTTTTCAGTAATAAGTTTAAATTTTTTTTATGTAGCTCAAATTTTATATTTTCTTTTCATTTAATTTTTTATTCGAGTATTTCATTTATGCAAATAATAGAACAAATAAAACAATAGTTCTTCTTATAAATAATAATTAAACTGCTTTACAGGTTTGATTGGTTGTGGTAAACAATATTACCTTTAGCAACAATATGCCTTTCTATGCACTTGCGTGTTGTCTGTCCGACTGACCGAGAGATACACAATAATGCTTAAAGGTGGCGGCAAAACAACTGAATACTAATTACCCGTTGAAATGTCAAAGCCGCTAATCCAAGGTTGTAATAAACCGTAGCGCATACATTTCATTGGATAATTAAGGACCAAAACATGGGTCAATAAAAAGCGTAATTTAACTCAAGTCTGACTTTAACACTAGCTATTAGTTTATGTTTCCTCTTACACCTTTTCACTAATTACTTTGATTCTTCCTTTTAGTTTTTTTCAAAGAATTTTTTACTGGTTTTCAAAGGATTATTACATTATTTTTATTAGTTATTCACTGGGAACACTGCACACAAAAAACTATCCTTTTCGACTGCGCCAGTAATAAATCTCGTGTATGCCGTTTCCAAACTTTATTCAATTGAATGATATCTGAAGAATAACTTAAACAAAATGCTTATTTCATATCTATGGTCAAAAACAAAATTGCAACATCTATCCTAATAATACAACGCCACCAATGTTCTGAATAAAACACGCTGGCGCGGTTGTATGTGCGATTTTTACTGTAATAACCAGACCAACAAAAGTTTTATTATACAGCCTTCGTTGTAATTCAACGACTCATAACTATGAGAGGGTTTGTCTTGTTTTGCAAACACTTTCGTTGGGGTTATTCGAGATTGCATAAGAAAAACTTTTTATTGTGGTTTTTTCTTTGGTCACTCTTATATTTCGAGCCGACGATTGATATTTGGATTTAAAAAGGCTTTGAAAAATAACTTCGGTGGAGAATATCCACAAACAAAAAACAAGGGAACTGATCTTCCATGCCTTACCCCTTGGCGAACCCTGCCACTAATAAATTAGTTGTTTTAAAATATCAAAACTACAACAATGGTGTTTTATTTAAAAATCAAACTTAAGTTTTGTTTTCGTTTCATTAATTTTCAAAAATTTGCATACGTTAGAATTTCTTTACTACTTTGAAGTACAACTTTGCGCTTAGAGCACAAAGTAGTACTGTCAAACTTCTAACGAGTACTGTCAAACTTCTAACGAGTTCCCCTGTCAGGGGTAACAATCTTGACGCAATGCAGGGGCTTAGGTAGCAATTTCTTGATACCAGACATGACATCCTGAACGGACTAGCAGAACTCCGTTCTACACGACTTTTTGCGAACGGGAAACTGCGACTGACCAAAGGTTATCCAGGTAGGGATCTCCTACCCAGACTCTCCTAACAACAACAATAACAGAAAACGTTTTAGAGAAGGTACTACATCAGATATCATAAACAACAATAACATCCCAACTGAGCATATCAACGCACAATATGCAGAGCTTAAAACTGACATGGGAGAAATAAAATCTGCCATGCAGCAAATGATATCCAATATGAATGTTATGTCTGTCACCAACAACAACATGATTGAAAACATCAATAGCAGTCTCAATAAGATAAACGATACTCTCTCAAACATATCATCTCAGGTCGTTGGGCGTACAGAAATAAAGCCCCAAGAAATAACGCCCCAAACGGGAATGAAAATGGACCCCAATTTTTGGGGTGTTTTTACAATTTGAAAAATTGCCCCAGTACAAAAAGGCCCCAAACTAGGAAATTTGGCCCCAAAAAAATATTGCAATTATGCCCCAAAATTTCATTGGGGCCAAAATGCAGTTTTGTAATTGGGGTGCATTTGCAAAATGCATTATCACCCCAAACAACGAAAATGCAATTAGGCCCCAAAGTATGCATTCACGCCCCAAAATATTTATTCACTTAAATTTGGGGTGTAAATGAAGCCCTAAATTTGGGGTGTAATTTCAAAAAATATTTTTAAAGATATTCATTCAATAGTTTGTAATATGTAACTAATTATGACTGTACTTTTTTATGCATGTTAAAGCATGTTAAAGCCACTTAGAAACAAGCTCTTATTTTCAAGTGTACTAGCAGGCGTCTATGAATGTGATAAAAATAAAAATTTTAAATAAAATTAAAGACGATTGCGTAGGAATCGCAAAATCTTTGGGAAGTGGATCGTCGGTATCAAGTACCGTTCGTAATGTTTTTCAGAAACATTGTGATAAGTGAGTATTTCTGTACCAATTTCTATATACATATATGTATGTATATATTTTTATAGTATCAGCAAGAATCACAAAGTATATATTTTAACGAAATACAAAGAAGTTTGTATCACAACGTTAGCAAAAAATTTGTGCCGGCTCCAAAAACTCCCCATCAAATAGTTGAAGCATTCATGCTCGAAAAGGTGTGGACAAATTTCGGTCTGACCAAAAACCAAACAAACCCGAGACAGACTTTAACTACTCCATATCTCCAAATCAAGTCAAACAGAATTAGAAAGAAATGGAAAGTAGCTGAAGAAAAAAAAATAATTTAAAAAATCAAACAGAATTAGAAAAAGTGGAGAGTAGCTGAAGAAAAATATATTTAAAAAAATCGCGCGATTTTTTAAATATATTTTTCTTCAGCTACTCTCCATTTTTTTTTAATTTTGTTTGAATTGATTTGGAGAAAAAAAAATATATTTAAAAAATCGCGCGATTTTTTAAATATATTTTTCTTCAGCTACTCTCCTAATTCTGTATACTAAAAAAAAATCGCGCGATTTTTTAAATATATTTTTCTTAGCTACTCTCCCTTTTTTCTAAATCTGTTTGATTTTTTAAATATATTTTTCTTCAGCTACTCTCCATTTCTTTCTAATTCTTTTTGACTTGATTTGGAGAGAAAAAATATATCTAAAAAATCGCGCGATTTTTTAAATATACTTTTTTCTCTCCAAATCAAGTCAAACAGAATTAGAAAGAAATGCAGAGAAAAAATATATTTAAAAAAAATCGCGCGATTTTTTTTAGTATATTTTTTCTCTCCAAGTCAAGTCAAACAGAATTAGGAGAGTAGCTGAAGAAAAATATATTTAAAAAATCGCGCGATTTTTTTAAATATATTTCCCTTCCTTCCTCTGTAAAAAAGGAAAAATAAATGCCTTAGCATTTTTAAATAGGATGGTGTGTGAAGAAAACGCTATATGCACAAATATGCTCCCACTGGAAGATGAGGTATATAAATTAAACATTGTTAATAGGTGTATCTTTTTTACTTTCTTAATGTTGCTGAAACATTTTGTCGGCAGCTTTTCCTTTACACAACTGTCAAAATCTGCAACATTAGTAATAATTATTAACAATTATTATTACTTATCATATGATTTGTTGAATTCTATGAAATAAGTGTTTACTTTTGCTTATTATTACTAAAAATTATTGTTATTTTGAGTCCTTTAATTTTTTTCGCTTTTTTCTTAATAAAGTTTTCGAAATTGCACCCCATTTTTTGATCATATCTTAATAAAAACTTTAGAAAATGCACCCCAATTTCTTGTTTTTGTTAAACACTAAAATATATTTAGGCCCCAAACATGTGCAAAAAGGCCCTAATGAAAAATTCAATTAGGCCCCAATATTATTTAGACCCCAATTTGATTTTCAAATTTTCGATTTACTTGTGGTGAAGACAATTTGGCCCCAACAGTTAAATGAAAACAGGTCCCAAAAAGACGAAATTAGACCCCAAAAGTTTTGTTGTTGTTTTTCATATACCTGTTTGGGGCCTATTTTCATTTTCAATTTGGGGTGTTATTTCCTGGGGCCTTATTTCTGTACGCCGGTCGTTGAACTACAGAAAAGAGATATTGAGAAGAGCAGGAAATTGAGTGAATTTGAAACGAGGATTAACAAACTCGAACAGAAAACATTCGAAAGACATATTGAGATAAATAACACTAATGCTGTTGAGATGGAAGCAGCGGTTGTAGTTAAGAAAGTCGTCGCTACAACAAAAACTAAACTCAATAATACAAAAATAAATCAGCAAATCAAAAATGTTGACTGGACTAAAATTGTGGAAGAAACCAATGGATCGAACCAACTTTTTGAAAAAATTTATAATATATTTTGCGAAATTTATGAGAATTCTAATGAAACGAAGAAAGTAAAACTTAAAAATAGAAATGGTCAACCATGGCTAAGCGAAGAATTAATAAAATGTGGTACCATACGTGATAAACTATACAAAAAATATCGTAAACAGAAAAATACCGTCAACGAAAAAATATATAAAACTTATAACAACAAATTAAATAAAAAAATAATACTTGCCAAAAATTCTTACTACTATAAGCAATTCATTCATAACAGAAACAATATCCGTGAGACGTGGAAAATAATTAATGAAATTATTGGGAGAAAGAATAGTAGCATTGATGAAATGAAAATCGAAATATTGCTGAAATAACCGAAAATTTCGCGCAGAAATTCAAAAACAATGTCGAAAATATCGTACACAAGTGTGACGTCAAAACCTTACCAAGTACACAAACAAGAATTTTGAACACAATGTTTTTAGAAAACACCAACATTTTGGAAATTAAAAATATATTGAAAAGCCTAAATACTAAAAAAAGTGCGGGTGCAGACGGTATTCGAGCAATGGACATTAAAAAAATGCTGACTATATAGCACCAATATTAACAGATCTTATAAACAGAAGCTTCAAATCTCCATTATTCGACCCATTTATAAGAGTGGTAACAAATCGGACTATGGAAACTACCGACCAATATCCATACTCCCTGTCATTGAGAAGGTTTTAGAGGAGATTGTTGTCAGAAGATTAAACAGTTTCATAACTAAATATTATATTATAAACAAAAATCAATATGGTTTCCAAAAAGGAAAAAATATAAATCAACTTCTAGGACATTTTTCTAACGAAATCGCCGTAAATCTATCTGAACAAAAACAATGCCTAGTCATGTTTATAGACTTCAGTAAGGCATTCGATACTCTCATTCAAAACTGCTGAATATACTGGAGAAAAGTGGAATAAGAGGACACTGTCTAAAGTGGTTCGAACATTACTTGATGTTACGAAGCTTCAAGGTAAAATTAGACAACACGACCAGTAACCAATACAGATCCGACTATGGAGTACCACAGGGTTCTAAACTTGGACCCATACTTTTCATAATTTATGCGAACGGTATGGTTAACTCGCTCAATGATAGCACTACGTTTTCATATGATACAGCGATAATAGTTACGGACAAATAGATACGGGCGGCTAATTCAAGAATGCAGAATGAAATAAACAAACTGGCCAGATGGTGCCTTGACAATGGGTTAGTTATCAACGCCACCAAAACTAAACTTATGCATTTTAGATCAAAACATATTCCGCCTACAGAAATATCTGCAATTTTCCACGATTATGAGTGCTTGCATAAAAATGTCAACGGATATCAATCAGGCACTGAATCATGTTCTACTAAAATAAACGTCGTAGAAACGTTTAAATACCTGGGTATACTTTTAGACTCCAATTTGAAATGGAAACCCCAAATCGAACATGTCAGAAAGAAACTTCGCAAGTCGTCATATGCTTTATATCACTTAAGTCTCTGCGAACCTTATACTGTACTAAAACAAGCTTATTTCTCTCTGGCCGAATCGTACATCAGACACGGAATAACAGCATGGGGCAACGCATCGAACTGTAGAATGATACAAAACGCTCAAAACAGCCTTCTAAAAATACTACAAAAAAGCTTCAATCGATCCATAATTCATCAAGGGCAACAAAACAATATAAACTCAATTTCGCACAATAATAGAATAACAAATGGTGATAGTAGTCAAAATACGTTTTCACGTCCATTTCAAACGGATCACAATACCAGTATACACAAAAAGTTGGGGTTATTAAGCATCGCCAACCTATATAAAACTACAACACTTAACGAATTTTTTGAAGAAAGAAGTATGCTAGAACCCATTGACCACACTCAAAACACGCGAAGACGAGCTGAAGGGAGATACAAAGTACCAGGATTCAAAAACGACTATGGCAAAAAATCCTTAAAAGTGAGCCTACCCACAATAATGAACTCGATACCAGTGTCCTTAATAGGAATAAGGAATAAATTTAAAAGAAAGAAATTGTTAAAAGAATATTTTATAAATTCACAATAACTTCATCTGCATATAATGTTTTTTATGATAAAATATTAAAATTTTTGAAATATTTGTTGTATTTATAATGTAATATTTGAAATTAATATCACAGCTGAACTGTAACAGCGTTAAAATATGTTCTAAGCCAAAAGCTTCGCGGGACTTATGAATTGTAAAAAATTATGATCTCAAATAAAGAATATATAATATAATAAAAAAACAGACATAGTATGGTTCTCCTCTCTAAAATTGAGGAAAATTTCCTCCCACTAAAAATGTGGAGGGCGAACAGGTCGACGATGTGAACGACTCAACCTTAACCAATGAGGAAGGAATAATGGACACCACTATTATTCCCTCCACTGGTCAAGCTGAGTCGCCACTTCTGTCTGACAAGGTCGTATCTCCAATATGTCCAGGTGGAGGAAAACTACTGAAAACTGAAGTTGTCGGAGAGTGTTACGCAACCATGGATGAGTCACAAAAACCTCCAACTTCAACAAATGCCGCAAGTAAAGAATCAATGGACGATATCGTTTTGCAAGCGATTCGCGAATAAAGACCCTAAAACAATCACCGAAAGGGAATTTAAATTAATTCGGAAGAACCTAAAGTTTGTGAGGAGGTTCGAAAGAAAATATCCTCACTTAACGATTAAGGATTTTCAGGTTAATGAAATTCCCACGTCGTGTGAGGAAGTGAATCCTGTCGTAACCCGCATGGAAGTGACGGCAGAATGCCTTCCTGCTCTACCCGCAGTTGATCTGGCTAAATCACAGCCGCACAGGCTGTGAAATAGCCACAAAAGTCAAAAACCAGGCCCAGAAAACCAGCTGCCACCCCAAACCCTTCCGTCGCCCCTCCTTAGAAGCCCCGCATGGAAGTGACGGCAGAATGCCTTCCTGCTCTACCCGCGGTTGATCTGGCTAAATCACAGCCGCACAGGCTGTGAAATAGCCACAAAAGTAAAAAACCAGGCCCAGAAAACCAGCTGCCTCCCCAAGCCCTTCCGTCGCCCCTCCTTAAAAGCCCCTAAACAAGGTGATGGTGATGGGTCAACTGCGCTCGTAGTGGTGAAGAGGATGAAGTGTTCTGAGTAGCAACCGCCAGCAACGAAGAAATCAACGCTGTCACAGCCGACTATCTCACATACATCTGCTGCATCGGCAACCAAGGTTAGTGCAGGAGCTAGTAACTGTGGAGCTGAGAACTCCACAGCAGCTGCCACCTTGCAGAAACCTTGTGAGCCAGTGGTGATCAAGGATAGTGTGAAGGACAACACAGGGAAGAATAACACTTCCGCAGTTGTTCTAGCTTCACAAAAACTCGGTGAACTAGCAAGCAAGTCTAAAGACAAACCCTGCACATCCAGGCAAGGTGACAATGCTGTGCGACGGACAGTTCGGGATGACCTGACAAGGCTGATCCCAATGGACGGATCAGTACAGGTTAATAGTTGCAAATCGAGGGTCATCGTAGAGACGTCCTCATCTCAGACGAGGGGAATCGCATCAAAGTTAGACTCGGCCAGTCGGCCCCCTACAAGGGGGTCAAGGTTATCAACTGTGAGAATAAGGAGTCTGTCGATTTCCTTAAATCCACAGTTAATCATCTTGGTCCTCTTTGGGAGGGGAGCGATCTGGCGGCAGTCAGCGTTCCTGAGATTCCGTGTGGGATGATTACTTCAGTATGGGTCCCTCCTCAATCCATGGAGTAGGACAAAATACTGAAGCTAGTCGATAAGCAGAACGCCGGTCTTCGGATGGAAAACTGTAGAATTCTTGGTTAATAACCGAAGAACGGCGGTCTTGTCATTCGCTTTGCACCGGATGTAAGCGGGGAATCATACCTTCGTAGTCGAGAGGGGGTGCTTAACTTCGGATAAGGAAGGATATGCTTCAGAATCCCACCAAAGCACCAGTAGGAGGTAGGCAGCAGCAGCTTAGTGTGGTGCAGATTAATGTTTATTTATTTATTCATGTAGTAAAAATATCACAATTTGATTTTATATATGTACATTAAGAAACGGTTTTACCTTAATTCTATAACATTATTTAGGATTATTAAAGTATATGATTAATAACATAGTAATACAAAGGAAAATGCTACAATTAAAAACCTTTGAATATAATGGAAAGATCCCTGACACATACAAACAATGAGTTTATATGTGTAAGAGGTGTATGCATAAGTAGCAAAAAAGGGTGTTTAGACTTTGCTGAAGAGAGAAAATAGGAAATATAATATTAAATAGAGAAATAGGATTTGAATTGGATTAATCGTTTGCGAAGTGTTCTAAAATAAGGTGGTTGTTTGACATACTGCAAAGATCCCTGAATCGATAAAGAGATTCGGAAATTTTTATAGACAACAATTTGACTCCAGATTGTGAGTGAAGCCTATCTGTTGAATAATGCCATGGTACATTGAGCATCAATTTTAATAACTTATTTTGGCAGATTTATAAGGTTTTAATGTGAGAGTTAGCACATACTCCCCAAACAGGCGAGGCATACATTAAAATTGATTGGAATATAGATTTATATATCAATATTTTGTTGACGAAAGATAGTTTGGAATTTCTGTTTATTAATGGGTAATGCAGTTTTAAAGCAATATAAAATTTATTTTTAATAAATTTAATATGATTGCGGAAAATTAATTTAGTGTCAAAAATTATACCAAGGTATTTAACATTATTAAGCCAAGGTATGGAATGACCAGAAATGTCTAGAGGAGAACTTGGCAAGTTGTAGGATTTTCTTTTTCGTGTGAAAAAGATGGCCTGAGATTTACCAACATTTAATTTAATTTTCCACTTATTCATATACTCATTAACTATGTGGACAGAACTTTCTATGGAACGCACTATTGTCTGTGGGCATTGATCGGAGGTGAATATTCCGATACCATCAGCGTATAAAGCAGTAGAACAGTTTGATAATTTGGGAAAATCTGAACAGAATATTATGTATAATAATGGACCTAGTACAGATCCATTCACAAAAACTCGGTGAACTAGCAAGCAAGTCTAAAGACAAACCCTGCACATCCAGGCAAGGTGACAATGCTGTGCGACGGACAGTTCGGGATGACCTGACAAGGCTGATCCCAATGGACGGATCAGTACAGGTTAATAGTTGCAAATCGAGGGTCATCGTAGAGACGTCCTCATCTCAGACGAGGGGAATCGCATCAAAGTTAGACTCGGCCAGTCGGCCCCCTACAAGGGGGTCAAGGTTATCAACTGTGAGAATAAGGAGTCTGTCGATTTCCTTAAATCCACAGTTAATCATCTTGGTCCTCTTTGGGAGGGGAGCGATCTGGCGGCAGTCAGCGTTCCTGAGATTCCGTGTGGGATGATTACTTCAGTATGGGTCCCTCCTCAATCCATGGAGTAGGACAAAATACTGAAGCTAGTCGATAAGCAGAACGCCGGTCTTCGGATGGAAAACTGTAGAATTCTTGGTTAATAACCGAAGAACGGCGGTCTTGTCATTCGCTTTGCACCGGATGTAAGCGGGGAATCATACCTTCGTAGTCGAGAGGGGGTGCTTAACTTCGGATAAGGAAGGATATGCTTCAGAATCCCACCAAAGCACCAGTAGGAGGTAGGCAGCAGCAGCTTAGTGTGGTGCAGATTAATGTTTATTTATTTATTCATGTAGTAAAAATATCACAATTTGATTTTATATATGTACATTAAGAAACGGTTTTACCTTAATTCTATAACATTATTTAGGATTATTAAAGTATATGATTAATAACATAGTAATACAAAGGAAAATGCTACAATTAAAAACCTTTGAATATAATGGAAAGATCCCTGACACATACAAACAATGAGTTTATATGTGTAAGAGGTGTATGCATAAGTAGCAAAAAAGGGTGTTTAGACTTTGCTGAAGAGAGAAAATAGGAAATATAATATTAAATAGAGAAATAGGATTTGAATTGGATTAATCGTTTGCGAAGTGTTCTAAAATAAGGTGGTTGTTTGACATACTGCAAAGATCCCTGAATCGATAAAGAGATTCGGAAATTTTTATAGACAACAATTTGACTCCAGATTGTGAGTGAAGCCTATCTGTTGAATAATGCCATGGTACATTGAGCATCAATTTTAATAACTTATTTTGGCAGATTTATAAGGTTTTAATGTGAGAGTTAGCACATACTCCCCAAACAGGCGAGGCATACATTAAAATTGATTGGAATATAGATTTATATATCAATATTTTGTTGACGAAAGATAGTTTGGAATTTCTGTTTATTAATGGGTAATGCAGTTTTAAAGCAATATAAAATTTATTTTTAATAAATTTAATATGATTGCGGAAAATTAATTTAGTGTCAAAAATTATACCAAGGTATTTAACATTATTAAGCCAAGGTATGGAATGACCAGAAATGTCTAGAGGAGAACTTGGCAAGTTGTAGGATTTTCTTTTTCGTGTGAAAAAGATGGCCTGAGATTTACCAACATTTAATTTAATTTTCCACTTATTCATATACTCATTAACTATGTGGACAGAACTTTCTATGGAACGCACTATTGTCTGTGGGCATTGATCGGAGGTGAATATTCCGATACCATCAGCGTATAAAGCAGTAGAACAGTTTGATAATTTGGGAAAATCTGAACAGAATATTATGTATAATAATGGACCTAGTACAGATCCTTGTGGGACTCCAGCTGTAACTACAATTTCGTTCGAAATGGCGCTGTTTACGTGAACATAATATTTTCTATTCCTCAAAAAACAATATATTAGTTTAACTAGATGCAAAGGGAATCCAAATTGAGTCATTTTAAAAATAAGTGCATCATGCCAAACAGAGTCGAAGGCTTTTTCGACATCCAATAATACTAAACCGGTTAATTTTTTATTTTGAAACCCTGATTTAACGAAGTTGAATATTCGTTTAGCCTGGTGAGTAGTGGAGTGAGAACTTCTGAAACCAAACTGTAGTAGTTTTTGTTTGATTATTTTTTCAAAGATTTTTCCTATAACGCTAAGCTAACTTATTGGTCTATAACTGTCAGCAAGACTTGGCGATTTGCCACTTTTTAAAATAGGAATAACATTGGCCATTTTCGAAGATGTTGGGAAATAGTTTAATTTTAAACAGCAGTTAAATATTAAAGAAATATATGTAATCACAATCTTTGGGGAATGAATAAGTAATATCAATCGTATACCATCGGGTCCAACAGACTTTTTCTTTCTTATTGTATTTATTAATGAATATATAAGATCAACATCAACAAAATCAACGACAGAGCCATGAGAATCCATGCTATTAAATCGGTCCATAAAATTAGAAATCATTTGATTGTGTGAGTTCACACCCAAATGATTTGAAATCATGTGATTTAACGAAAAACAATTTGCTATAGCTGTTGCCTTCTCTTTGCTAGAATACAACTTTTCATCAGCGATATGTAGACAAGGAATCGGAGCAGGTTTTCTTCGTAGAACTTTGCTAATATTCCAAAATGGTTTATCACCTTTTCTGAGAATTTGTAAACGTTTATTCCAGTTTTTGTTGCGAAGCTCAGAAATATTACGACTTATGGCAGTTGTAAGTTGTACCATCATATTGTAATGGTAAGGTTGTCTAAAAGAAGCCCACTGTCTCTTAAAGTATTTTTTAAGTTTTATTAATTGCAGTATCCTCCTAGGCAACTTAATGAAGTTGGGAGAAGAAGTTAATTGTGGCACACACATGTTCTCTGCTAGACTTAATTTATCCTCAAGGAATTTCAGATTACGGTCAACATTATCTGTGGTTATTAGATAGTTGTGTCTTAAAGCCACCCCAATTTGCTTTTTTATAATCCAGACCCAGTACGTTAGATGAACTATCAGTTCTTAAGGAAAAGAATACAGGTAAATGGTCAGAGCTAAGCTCAGTTTTAACTTTCATTTGTGAAATATAATTAGGTGAGTTTGTAACTATTACGTCAATAGTAGAGGGCAAAGACCTGCCAGATGGAGGAATGTAAGTATGTTGATCTGTATGTAAGATGGAAACAGGAAAAAATGTTGTAAATTCATTGAGAATGTTTACCCAACAATTTGCTTTTACACAGTCCCAATTTCTATGGCTGCTATTAAGATCACCACATAATAAAAACGAACCATTAATATTACCAAATCTTCTCAGATCTGATTTAAATTGCTGTTGCCGTGCAGATGTATTAGAACCTCCAGGGAAATATGTGCTGTAAATTTTGAAATTGTTTGTATTATTACCAACAATTTCAATACCAATATTTTCAATGAGATTAGTGGGAATTATTGGCAATTCTTTAACATTGAGAGACCTTTTAACCAATATGGCAACACCTCCACCATTATTCAATGATGATACAATTTATCTGAGTACTTGAGCCAAGTTTCAGACAGTAAACAAACATCAATATTATTTATCTCAAGAAAACTAAAAAGTTCAGCAAACTTATTTCGGATACTGCGACAGTTCCAAAACATTATATTTAAAGATTCAATATCCATTATTTATAAGAATTGTATAAATACTTAATAGCTAATTGAGTAATGACATTAAATTGTTTCGGTGCAGATTAATCTGCATCATTGTAGAGCTGCTGCTGCCGAACTCCTTCTAACTCTCTAGACCTCCAACATTGATATTGCTCTGGTCCAGGAGCTCTGCTTATATAAAAATAAGGTTGCTGGACTGAGCAATAACAACTACACTGTCCTCTCTGCCTCGAACGGAGGCAAGGTGAGAACATGTGTAGTTGCAAAGAAGAACCTAAAACTAATGATTCTCTGTAATTTCAGCAGGGGAGACATCACTACCATAAGGATGGACAGGGCATAGGAAACGCATTATAATGGCCTCTGTATACATGCCTTATAAAGACCCCGACCCACCTGGTGGCATCGTGAATGTTCTGATGGACGACCACAGGCCACATCATTCTTGGATGCGATGCAAATGAGTCCATTTTCAAATTCATTTTATTAAATAATTTAAGAATTTGTAACAGGGGCACAACACCTACTTCCCAAAATAGAGTTTGAGGAGAAGTCATAGACATCACACTAACTAATATGGACGACTCCCAAGTTATGGTCTGGAATGTATCTGAAGAGTGTTCTTTCTCTGATCACAAGATGATAGTCTTCAAAGTGCTCATAACTACGGAGAAACAATCCCACGGCAGCGGGTTCTCTGTACCGGATTGATCACGGGACCACACAACATCAGCGTTCCGGCCATCCCAGAATGTCTGCTCCGGTTTTTTTTGGTCCGTGCCGCGACGTAGGAAACCCCAGAACCAATATATTTTTGCCCGGTTTGTCACATCCGCATCTTCACCCATATCCAATCTTCGGTGAGATGCAATAGATGCCAGGAGTAGGTGCATTTAAGGGGTTGCTCTGGACTTGCCCCCGCGAGAGACTACGATAGGGACTATGTTGCTGCATGCTGCGCGAAGACAGCCCCCAGTGAGTCGTAGTCGTCAGATTACGAAACTCCACCGCAGTCCCCCCAACAGCAGCCGCACGCGCAGCATTTAACACCAGCCGTTGTTGTTCCAATCCCAGAAAATGCATCCTTTTTGCAATTTAATTGCAATGGGCTCCGAGGTAAAATCGATGAAATAGTGGACTTTATGAATCGGAAGAAGATCAAGGTCGCGGCGGCGCAGGAAGCCATGCTGAACGACCACAGCTCAGTACGTTGTGATGGTTACAACGTAATAAGGAAGGATCGCATGGAATGTGTGGGGGTAGCAGTCAGGTGTGGAACTGCCGAGAGAGAGTTGCTGAACGTATACATCCCGCCGAGAAATAGCTGTATCTCAGATTATAAGACTGACATTAGCCTGCTTTTGGAAGATCATAATCGTCTGGTCCTGGGGGACTTTAATGCGCATCATGAGATGTGCACACGACCAGAGAGGTATAGCGCTGGCTGAGCAGATTGATAGCTCTACGTTTTGCTCGGTCAATGAGGACGCCCCTACCAGAATTAGAGGAGCGTGTCACAGTTCGCCAGACATAACCATCGTGTCACCTGGTATGACAAATGACGTCACCTGGCAACCCGTCATTTCCCTTGCATCAGATCATCTCCCCATAATTTTCTCCATCAGCAGACCACCCGATTTCATCACCTCTGAACGCCGCACATTCGTCAATCATGGGAAAGCTGATTGGCCGAGTTTCAGAGAGTTCACCAATCACCGCTTCAGAGAATTGGCCAATTCTTCTGGGTAGCGGAAAGGACTTTCTGAGACATCATCAATGCTGCTGCCGCTCGCCATATACCTGCTGGTCAAATACCCGAAGTAAGACCAAATTTCCCAGCAGAGGGGACGGGATTAGCAAATGAGCGTGATGAGCTTCGTCGAACCAACCCCGACGACCCCAGAGTCAGGGAGGTGACACTGGAAGTTAACAGTCTGGTCGGCTAACATAAGCGGAACAAATGGTTAAATCATCTGAAGAGTTGCAACATTGGAGCCGGTATAAGTAAATAGTGGACAACGGTTAAGTCACTCTCGAACCCCGGAAGGAGGGATGACAGGACCTCAGTCACGTTTGGCGACGTTACGTTGACTGACCCGAAGAGGTGTGCAAGTTACTTTCATCGACTGTTTGTCGAGCACCCCGAGAGTGACAGGGCGAAGAGAAGGGTGTTACGTCGCATGCCGAGAATGAACCACCACAGTTTACAATGGATGATGTTGCGAATGCCATCAGGAACGCTAAATCATCCAAAACGTTGGGCCCTGATGGAATTTCCATGGTAATGTTGAAACAGCTGGATGAGCCGGGAGTGGAGTATCCCACTAAAGTTCTCAACCTGTCGCTAGCCACCCTTATTCCCGAAGTCTGGAAAATGGGCACCGGTAGCGAAGACCCTTGAGGCCTTAGTCCTCCCTAACATTAGAAATAGCTATCAAGTTGCCGATCATCAGCATGGATTCCGTAAGCAGCACAGCACGACAACAGCGCTGCACGCCATCTCCACGCATTTTTGTCGAGGACTCAAACAGGAGCGTCCGTGTGATAGAACAGTCATGGTGGCGCTTGACTTATCAAAAGCCTTTGATACTGTTAAGCACTCCACGCTGTTCGAGGACATCGAGCAGACAACCCTCCGGCCAAGTCTGAAACGTTGGATAATCAACTATATGTGTGGTCGCCAGTCGTATGTGGAATTCAGGAACAAGAAATCCAAGGCCCGTAGAGTGAAACAGGGAGCTCCCCAAGGAGGGGTGATATCTCCGAAACTGTTTAACCTCTACCTCCCCTGTATTCCGCCCCCTTCAGACGACATTAAGATCGTAACGTATGCGGATGATTGTACTGTCAAGCACTCCACGCTGTTCGAGGACATCGAGCAGACAACCCTCCGGCCAAGTCTGAAACGTTGGATAATCAACTATATGTGTGGTCGCCAGTCGTATGTGGAATTCAGGAACAAGAAATCCAAGGCCCGTAGAGTGAAACAGGGAGCTCCCCAAGGAGGGGTGATATCTCCGAAACTGTTTAACCTCTACCTCCCCTGTATTCCGCCCCCTTCAGACGACATTAAGATCGTAACGTATGCGGATGATTGTACGATCCTGGCGTCAGGTACCTACCCTGATGACATCTGTGAGAGACTGAACTCCTATTTAACCGATCTTACCACCTTTTTCCACGCGAGGAATATGCGGATATCCGCCACTAAATCGACGGCCACTCTGTTTCCCACATGGACGGCGCAGTATAGAAGGGAGTTGAATATCAGGGTCGATGGTAGCAGGAGAGAGTTCCGTAAGGAAAACTCTATGCAGGGGTACGCCACAGGAGTTTTATCACCCCTTCTTTGGCTCCTTGTAATAAATGAAATTCTTGTGAAATTCAACCAGCTAAGGACGAAGGTGGTAGCTTATGCTGACGATGTTGTTATCCTCATTAGTGGCAAGTTCTTGCCTACCATATCAGACCTTATGCAACGTGCTTTAGTGCAGCTGTCTCGCTGGGCCCGCGCCATTGGATTGGGAGTGAATCCAGCAAAGACGGAACTCGTACTTTACACGAAGAAGCGCAAACTTCCCGAATTCCTGCTACCAAACCCGGACGGTGTTGCCTTAAGACTTTCGTCGGAAGCTAAATACCTCGGTGTGATCCTGGACCAAAGCCTAAGTTGGAAAAGGAACACTGAAGAGAGGGCAAAGAGGGGTTTTATGGCACTCTATTCCTGCAAGAACTCCATCGGTAAATGTTGGGGTCTCAGACCAAAGGTCATACACTGGTTGTATGACACATTGGTTCTTCCTATACTCACCTATGGCGGGCTTGTCTGGTGGCATGCACTCGAGAATAGTGCACTTCTGTCCAAATTATCCAGTGTTCAAAGAGCCGCATCTCTGCTCATTTCTGGAATCACACCTCAAGCCGCTTTTAATGTGAGCCTTGATCTCAAACCTCTGGATATCACTACTCATTTTCAGGCGGCGAGGACGGCTTTCAGGCTCAGATGTGTGGCAGGAGTGTGGCAGTGTTCACGATTTGGACATGCAAAGGTCCTCTCTCCTTTTACCGAACTACTTGAGTTCAGTGGACTCAACCACATTAGTGATTACGTACCCACTTCACTCAACTTCAACCCAATAAACGTGACAACTCCCAGCAGGGATGCCTGGTCTAATGGCAGTCCTCTTCTGGGCGGTCTGGCCATCTACACAGACGGCTCCAAGATGGAGGATGGCAAAGGAGCCGGGGTCTACTGCGAGAACCCACCAATTAAACAATCCTTCAAACTCAATGATAATTGCAGCGTCTTTCAGGCAGAAGTTTTTTTGCAATCAGGAAAGCAGTGGAGATGGTCAAAGAACTTGGGAGCAGCCTTAAAGGACCAGTCGATTCACTTACCAGTTGAGTCATCTACCAGACTACCAAAGTGCTTCTACATCCGGCGTCTTTCGTGAGAAGGCAGGGCAAAGATGGCAAACGGAACCTGGTTGCAAGGTATCCAAGACAATCTGGCCTAGATACTCTCAATACAGAACCAATTCTCTCTTTTCACTAAATAAGTTAAGAATAAAGACCAATGTAGGGCTCATTACCGGTCATAGCATTTTCAGATCCCCAACTTCTAGATGGGACAACAGTAGTGTAGACTACTGTAGGCTATGTCAAGACTCAGAAGAAACAGAGACGGTCGAACATCTACTATGTAGGTGCCCATCGTTACTCACGAGGAGACATCGATTCTTCTGTAGATATGAGATAAATACTCTGACTTTTTTCTCCGACATAGATCCCATCTACATATACCAAAAAATCTTGGCAAACAAATCTAATTAATTTCTTCTGCTTCTCCCCACAGGAGGAAAAAAACTGTATCTCTGTATTACAGAAGCCACAACCATATCCATAACACATCACTTCAGAACAAACCAATGGACTAATCACCACACACCACTATATGAATACAAAAAACTGCAGCTCTTACCACAGCCTCAGCAACCACACACCCACATCCATAAACAGCAGTCACCACTCAGCTACACAAGTTTTCTTTTCATCACATCAAACCACTCTACATCAACAAATCTGCAATAGACCAACCACCGCACATCACTTCAGAATAGACCAGTCACCATACCCCACCACATGAACATAAAACTGCAGCGCTCACCACAACCTCAGCAACCAATAGACCAACCACTACACACAACTTCTTTAAGGATGACCACAATAGACCTCAAGGTCTCCGAGTGGAGTAGCTGCGCGTCCTAAAACCAAACCAAACTAATGCATTGAGCGCCACTTTACGACACCTACGCTTTTCGTTGTGTTCACTTGTTAATTCGTTCTCGAATCTCTCTCAAGCAACAGCTTAACAAAGGTAAATATTATCTACGATAATATTACAAACCATTTTGATCAATAAAAACCAAACCCAATTTTGAATTATTACTGCCAAAAATGTTGTGTTTTATTTCTTCCTTTTTCATATTCATTTTCTACGCAAACATTTGGTCCTGAGCGAACCGGATAGGAAAATGTTTACGACAATTAAAGGGGTTTCCCTTCTTCTATTTCCATAGAAGAACCAAATCAAAACACAACACATCTATCACCTCATCAATTCACCCTCATCTCCTCATAAAATTATTGAAATTATTGAAATGTATTCGCGGGTGTTTCGTTCTATTTACTTTTTTCAAAAAATAATTGCAAACAAAACACATAATCTACCGGTCGTATTACAATGCGCGGCTTGTTGTTGTTTTATTTGCCCGTCAAACCTAATCGGTCGCATACAAAGTGATATTCCCTTAAGAGAATTACAAAATAAATAATATAAAACAAGTGAGAACAGTGAAAGAGTGCCCAAATATAGTTCAGTGGTTATTAATATTTGTTATCCACATACCAAAACCTACGCCGCACAATGGTTCAGGAATCGATTTTCCTGGCCAAAAATCAAAATTTTGTTTTGTCAAAGATATTTAATTTCTATACGGGATTCGATAGTAAACATATTGAAACTAAGGAAACCAAAAAATTAGGACCAAATATTGGAAGGTGTGGGCGTGGCGTGCCCCTAAAGACGAGCATTTTCCCCATTTTTGGGAAATACGTCATTTTTGCAAATTTCTGGAGGAAGACGAAGCTATTTCTCTGAAACTATAACAGATATTGTGTTCATTGTTTTTTTGTAAGGTAGGTAGGATTGTGGCCTTTAAAAATAGTTTTAGCAAATTACCGTAGCGTTTACACAACATGATCTATTTTATGTTTCCTCGGGTAATAAATTTTATGAAATTCCAAATTTAGTGGACTAGAACTTTTGTGGAACAACATGGAACAAAGTTCTGTTTCCACAGAAAGATGCCCGAAAGTCTCCTCTTCCAGCCCATATATACTTTTGTTCCCGTCCCGTTCCGTCCGTTTAACACTTTTTTCAATTTATTGAAATTACATGGGTAAAAATGTGTATTTTTCTATACTGTTTCCATATTAATTACAGTTTTTTGACACAAATTACAACTTTTTGAGTGTATGAGTTTTTATAGGAGTTATATAAGTTTTATTTAAACCCAAGAAGAATTTTTTTAATTTTTGAAAAAAATTAAATTTTTTTGTAAAATTTTTTTTTTACAAATTTTTGAAAAAAAAATTTTTCGACATTTTTTCGAATTTTCGTTTTAGTTTTTTTTTGTAATTATTGTGTTTATTTGTTGGTGTTTGACCATCTTTAATACATAGGAAGATATAAAAACCACAAAAACACTCATATTTTGATGAAAAATATTTAAAAAACTCAAAAGTTTCACTTTGACCTTGAATTTCTCTGCAACTACCAGACCGAACTTGACCGCTTATAATTCGTCTGAAAGCTGATTGTGTTATCTGTCTAACAAAAAAAGAATTATGAACATATCTCTATCCGTTCAAAAGTTACAGAATTTTGACCAGGAAAAAACGATTCTGAACCACTGTGCGCCGCAAGTAAAGAAGCAATGGAAAGAAAGGACTATCGGTTTGCGATATAGTATTGTAAGCGATTCGTCAATAAAGACCCCAAAACAATCACCGAAAGGGAATTTAAATTAATTCTAAAGAACCTAAAGTTTGTGTGGAGGTCCAAAAGAAAATATCCTCACTTAACGATTAAGGATTAGAGCTGGTAAAATATCGATATCCGCAACATTCGATAGTTTCGATATTTTTGTTTCAAACCATCGTTTCAACACACAGTGGAAAGAGGTGACAATAATATTTCTAGATCTAAAATTTCCAGTATCGGTTCTTGGGGCAGGATTCTTATTCTATGAAAATTTAAAATGAAAAATATTTTCTTTTTGATATTTTTCATTTGACATTTATTTTCCTAATACAATTTTTCATTTCACATTTTCATAGAAACAGGATTGAGCCCCTGGTGAAAAAACCATTAAAACCTCAAAAATCAACTCTGTAGGTCCGATTTGGGTGACGTAGGGGATTAATGATACCAAGGAACGGTCTTGACCGGCTTTAACATGGAAAAGCCCAGGACTTATCTTGGTCCCTCTTTCATCTCAAGTGAGCACTGACCTTCCCGTGGTGTCACATGGAGAACTGCCTTTAACGCCCGTTAAAGGTAGTGAGATAACATGTGCCGCGCGTTCACCCATAAGAACGAAAAACACTTGGGTTTGGCGTTGTGCTAGTAACTCACCCCGTCAAAACAGCTTACTATGAAAAAACCAAAGAACAAGAAGAAAAGCAAACCCCTCTAAAGTTGACGACCTCCGCAAACGTATTAATGACCACGATCTGCGAATCTGCACCTGAAATGTCAGGGCACTCTACAGTGTAGGTGCAGTTTGCGCACCGGCGGATGTACTTGATAAGTACAAAGCTGATATTATCGCCTTACAGGAATCGATGGAAACGGGCAGTCGTAAGGATCACAAACGATTACAATGTATTTTAGCTGCCATGAAACGAAGCATGAGCTAGGTGTTGGAGGACCGTGTATTTTCAGGAGAAAAAGAAGGAGCAAGAAAAACGTGAGCGTGAGAATCTCGGGATGTTCAGGAATCAGAATGAAGTCCGAAAATTTTACCAGAGTGTATAAGACCAGACTGAAGGATATGGTGCAGGCACATTCTCCTGCAAAGATGACGAACGGAATCTGGTAACGGATACAGATAACGTACTGAGGATTTGGAAAGAGCACTTTATGAAGCTTTTGGAATCGAATATGGGTGGCGATGAAGATACCCCAAAACCAATCGTAAATGACAACGTTGAATGTCTACCACCTAGCCAAAGCGAGGTTATGGCAGCTATTAATCGGCTGAAAAACAATAAGGCAGCAGGAGCTGATGGACTTCCCTCCGAACTGTTCAAGACCGGTGACGAAATGCTGTTAAGGAGTGTGCATCAGCTAATTTGCGAAATTTGGCAGAAAAAAGCATACCCAACGGTTGAATACACATGAAAGAAGACAAGACGGTTTGTGCAAATTACAGAGGCATAAGTCTCCTACCCATCGCATACAAAGTGCTGTCGAGCATACTGTGTGAACGTTTAAAACCCAAGATCAATGAAATAATCGGTTCACACCAATGCGGTTTTAGACCTGGTAAGTCGACAATTGACCAAATCTTCACACTGCGCCAAATATTGGAGAAGACCCACGAAAGACAGATCGACACGTACCACCTGTCCCTCGACTATAAGACAGCGTTCGACAGCCCAAATAGAGCAAAGGTGTTTCAAGTCATGTCTGAGTTCGGCATCCCTGCAAAACTAATTCGACTATGCAGGATGACATTGGATGACACAAGATCAGCAGTTAAAATACGAAAGAACCTCTCGGACCCTTTCATCACAAAACGAGGTTTCATACAAGGTGACAGTCTAAACAGCTTACTATGAAAAAACCAAGGAAAAAGATGAAAAGCAAACCCCTCTTAAGTTGACGACCTCCGCAAACGTATTAATGACCACGGTCTGCGAATCTGCACCTGGAATGTCAGGGCACTCTACAGTGTAGGTGCAGTTTGCGCACCGGCGGATGTACTTGATAAGTACAAAGCTGATATTATCGCCTTACAGGAATCGATGGAAACGGGCAGTCGTAAGGATCACAAACGATTACGCAATGTATTATAGCTGCCATAAAACGAAGCATGAGCTAGGTGTTGGATTTATGGTAAACCGGAGGCATAAAAATCTCGTATCCAGTTCCACTCCGGTTTATGAGAGAATTGCTACAGTCCGTATAAAAGCAAAGTTTTTTTAACATCAGTCTCATCTGCGCCCATGCTCCGACCGAAGAGAAAGACGAACAGACCAAGGATATATTCTACGAGCGCCTAGAGAGAGCAAATGACCGCTGCCCTGGCCATGACATTAAGATTGTTCTAGGAGATTTTAATGCTAAAATTGGAAGGGAAATTTAGTTGGTCCCACGGTCGGCAAGTTCAGCCTTCATGAGGTAACATCCGACAACAGAATGAGGCTGACTGATTTTGCAGCGGCAAAGAATATGGTAGTGAGCAGCACCAGGAGAGAGGAGAAGTGTATTTTCAGGAGAAAAAGAAGGAGCAAGAAAATCGTGAGCGTGAGAATCTCGGGATGTTCAGGAATCAGAATGAAGTCCGAAAATTTTACCAGAGTGTATAACACCAGACTGAAGGATATGGTGCAGGCACATTCTCCTGCAAAGATGACGAACGGAATCTGGTAACTGATATAGATAACGTACTGAGGATTTGGAAAGAGCACTTTATGAAGCTTTTGGAATCGAATATGGGTGGCGATGAAGATACCCCAAAACCAATCGTAATTGACAACGTTGAATGTCTACCACCTAGCCAAAGCGAGGTTATGACATCTATTAATCGGCTGAAAAATAATAAGGCAGCAGGAGCTGATGGACTTCCCTCCGAACTGTTCAAGACCGGTGGCGAAATGCTGTTAAGGAGTGTGCATCAGCTAATTTGCGAAATTTGGCAGAAAAAAGCATACCCAACGGTTGAAATCTCAGCCTACTATGTGCCGTACACATGAAAGAAGACAAGACGGTTTGTGCAAATTACAGAGGCATAAGTCTCCTACCCATCGCATACAAAGTGCTGTCGAGCATACTGTGTGAACGTTTAAAACCCAAGATCAATGAAATAATCGGTTCACACCAATGCGGTTTTAGACCTGGTAAGTCGACAATTGACCAAATCTTCACACTGCGCCAAATATTGGAGAAGACCCACGAAAGACAGATCGACACGTACCACCTGTCCCTCGACTATAAGACAGCGTTCGACAGCCCAAATAGAGCAAAGGTGTTTCAAGTCATGTCTGAGTTCGGCATCCCTGCAAAACTAATTCGACTATGCAGGATGACATTGGATGACACAAGATCAGCAGTTAAAATACGAAAGAACCTCTCGGACCCTTTCATCACAAAACGAGGTTTCATACAAGGTGACAGTCTAAACAGCTTACTATGAAAAAACCAAGGAAAAAGATGAAAAGCAAACCCCTCTTAAGTTGACGACCTCCGCAAACGTATTAATGACCACGGTCTGCGAATCTGCACCTGGAATGTCAGGGCACTCTACAGTGTAGGTGCAGTTTGCGCACCGGCGGATGTACTTGATAAGTACAAAGCTGATATTATCGCCTTACAGGAATCGATGGAAACGGGCAGTCGTAAGGATCACAAACGATTACGCAATGTATTATAGCTGCCATAAAACGAAGCATGAGCTAGGTGTTGGATTTATGGTAAACCGGAGGCATAAAAATCTCGTATCCAGTTCCACTCCGGTTTATGAGAGAATTGCTACAGTCCGTATAAAAGCAAAGTTTTTTTAACATCAGTCTCATCTGCGCCCATGCTCCGACCGAAGAGAAAGACGAACAGACCAAGGATATATTCTACGAGCGCCTAGAGAGAGCAAATGACCGCTGCCCTGGCCATGACATTAAGATTGTTCTAGGAGATTTTAATGCTAAAATTGGAAGGGAAATTTAGTTGGTCCCACGGTCGGCAAGTTCAGCCTTCATGAGGTAACATCCGACAACAGAATGAGGCTGACTGATTTTGCAGCGGCAAAGAATATGGTAGTGAGCAGCACCAGGAGAGAGGAGAAGTGTATTTTCAGGAGAAAAAGAAGGAGCAAGAAAATCGTGAGCGTGAGAATCTCGGGATGTTCAGGAATCAGAATGAAGTCCGAAAATTTTACCAGAGTGTATAACACCAGACTGAAGGATATGGTGCAGGCACATTCTCCTGCAAAGATGACGAACGGAATCTGGTAACTGATATAGATAACGTACTGAGGATTTGGAAAGAGCACTTTATGAAGCTTTTGGAATCGAATATGGGTGGCGATGAAGATACCCCAAAACCAATCGTAATTGACAACGTTGAATGTCTACCACCTAGCCAAAGCGAGGTTATGACATCTATTAATCGGCTGAAAAATAATAAGGCAGCAGGAGCTGATGGACTTCCCTCCGAACTGTTCAAGACCGGTGGCGAAATGCTGTTAAGGAGTGTGCATCAGCTAATTTGCGAAATTTGGCAGAAAAAAGCATACCCAACGGTTGAAATCTCAGCCTACTATGTGCCGTACACATGAAAGAAGACAAGACGGTTTGTGCAAATTACAGAGGCATAAGTCTCCTACCCATCGCATACAAAGTGCTGTCGAGCATACTGTGTGAACGTTTAAAACCCAAGATCAATGAAATAATCGGTTCACACCAATGCGGTTTTAGACCTGGTAAGTCGACAATTGACCAAATCTTCACACTGCGCCAAATATTGGAGAAGACCCACGAAAGACAGATCGACACGTACCACCTGTCCCTCGACTATAAGACAGCGTTCGACAGCCCAAATAGAGCAAAGGTGTTTCAAGTCATGTCTGAGTTCGGCATCCCTGCAAAACTAATTCGACTATGCAGGATGACATTGGATGACACAAGATCAGCAGTTAAAATACGAAAAAACCTCTCGGACCCTTTCATCACAAAACGAGGTTTCATACAAGGTGACAGTCTAAACAGCTTACTATGAAAAAACCAAGGAAAAAGATGAAAAGCAAACCCCTCTTAAGTTGACGACCTCCGCAAACGTATTAATGACCACGGTCTGCGAATCTGCACCTGGAATGTCAGGGCACTCTACAGTGTAGGTGCAGTTTGCGCACCGGCGGATGTACTTGATAAGTACAAAGCTGATATTATCGCCTTACAGGAATCGATGGAAACGGGCAGTCGTAAGGATCACAAACGATTACGCAATGTATTATAGCTGCCATAAAACGAAGCATGAGCTAGGTGTTGGATTTATGGTAAACCGGAGGCATAAAAATCTCGTATCCAGTTCCACTCCGGTTTATGAGAGAATTGCTACAGTCCGTATAAAAGCAAAGTTTTTTTAACATCAGTCTCATCTGCGCCCATGCTCCGACCGAAGAGAAAGACGAACAGACCAAGGATATATTCTACGAGCGCCTAGAGAGAGCAAATGACCGCTGCCCTGGCCATGACATTAAGATTGTTCTAGGAGATTTTAATGCTAAAATTGGAAGGGAAATTTAGTTGGTCCCACGGTCGGCAAGTTCAGCCTTCATGAGGTAACATCCGACAACAGAATGAGGCTGACTGATTTTGCAGCGGCAAAGAATATGGTAGTGAGCAGCACCAGGAGAGAGGAGAAGTGTATTTTCAGGAGAAAAAGAAGGAGCAAGAAAATCGTGAGCGTGAGAATCTCGGGATGTTCAGGAATCAGAATGAAGTCCGAAAATTTTACCAGAGTGTATAACACCAGACTGAAGGATATGGTGCAGGCACATTCTCCTGCAAAGATGACGAACGGAATCTGGTAACTGATATAGATAACGTACTGAGGATTTGGAAAGAGCACTTTATGAAGCTTTTGGAATCGAATATGGGTGGCGATGAAGATACCCCAAAACCAATCGTAATTGACAACGTTGAATGTCTACCACCTAGCCAAAGCGAGGTTATGACATCTATTAATCGGCTGAAAAACAATAAGGCAGCAGGAGCTGATGGACTTCCCTCCGAACTGTTCAAGACCGGTGGCGAAATGCTGTTAAGGAGTGTGCATCAGCTAATTTGCGAAATTTGGCAGAAAAAAGCATACCCAACGGTTGAAATCTCAGCCTACTATGTGCCGTACACATGAAAGAAGACAAGACGGTTTGTGCAAATTACAGAGGCATAAGTCTCCTACCCATCGCATACAAAGTGCTGTCGAGCATACTGTATGATCGTTTAAAACCCACGATCAATGAAATAATCGGGTCACACCAATGCGGTTTTAGACCTGGTAAGTCGACAATTGACCAAATCTTCACACTGCGCCAAATATTGGAGAAGACCCACGAAAGACTGATCGACACGTACCACCTGTCCCTCGACTATAAGACAGCGTTCGACAGCCCAAATAGAGCAAAGGTGTTTCAAGTCATGTCTGAGTTTGGCATCCCTGCAAAACTAATTCGACTATGCAGGATGACATTGGATGACACAAGATCAGCAGATAAAATAGGAAAGAACCTCTCCGACCCTTTCAACACAAAACGAGGTTTCATACAAGGTGACAGTCTATCGTGTGGCCTATTTAACATCTTACTGGAAAAGGTCATACGAGATGTGAATCTATATACGGCCAGAGATAAAAACAGCTCGATATACAATAGAGATGTAATGTTGCTTGCATACGCAGATGACATAGACATACTAGGTAGATCAACACGAGCCGTAACAGCGACCTTTGCAAAAATTTAAAAAGAGTCTGCCAAAGTGGGTCTGGCAATCAACGGCTATGCTGCAAAACGTGGGTGATTCGGTACTGGCAAACATTAAGGAGATATATAGGGCCTGCTTGCGTCTATCATACATACCTAACTCATGGAAGGAGGTAACGGTGACTTACATTCCCAAAGCTGGGAAGCCAAGTCACACACTACCTAAAAACTATAGACCTATTAGTCTTTCTTCCTTCCTCCTTAAAGCTCTAGAGAGATTACTTGACTATAAAATCCGGTCCCATCTAGGCCCCACTATTATAAGCAACTCGCAGCATGCCTATACTAAAGGCAAGTCAGTAGACACCACCTTGCAGGAGGATATATTGAGAGGAATATGAAGGTATCGGGCTTTACACTTGCAGCCTTCCTTGATATAGAGGGAGCTTTCAACAGTGTGAAACTTGAATCCATTTATAATTCGCTCATCAACGCAGGAATTTCCTCCATCCTTGTTAGGTGGGTTGATGAGATGCTGAAAAGCAGAATCATCAACTCCCATCTAGGAGAGAGTTCCGTAAGGAAGACTGTTTGCAGGGGTACGCCACAGGGAGGAGTTTTATCACCTCTTCTTTGGCTCCTTGTAATAAATGAAATTCAACCAGCTAAGAACGAAAGTGGTAGCTTATGCTGACGATGTTGTTATCCTCATTAGTGGCAAGTTCTTGCCTACCATATCAGACCTTATGCAACGTGCTTTATACGAAGAATTCCTGATACCAAACCTGGACGGTGTTGCCTTAAGACTTTCATCGGAAGCCAAATACCTCGGTGTGATCCTGGACCAACGCCTAAGTTAGAAAAGGAACACTGAGGAGAGGGCAAAGAGGGGTTTTATGGCACTCTATTCCTGCAATAACTCCATCGGTAAAAGTTGGGGTCTCAGACCAAAGGTCATACACTGGTTGTATGTGGTTCTTCCCATACTTACCTATGGCGGGCTTGTCTCGGGAATAGTGCACTTCTGTCCAAATTATCCAGTGTTCAAAGAGCCGCATCTCTGCTCATTTCTGGTGCTATCAGAAGCACACCTCAAGCCACTTTTAATGTGAGCCTTGATCTCCAACCTCTGGATATCACTACTCATTTTCAGGCGGCGAGGGCGGCTTTCAGGCTCAGAGAGACAGGGGTGTGGCAGTGTTCACGATTTGGACATGCAAAGGTCCTCTCTCCTTTTACCGAACTACTTGAGTTCAGTGGACTCAATCACATTAGTGATTACATGCACACTTCACTCAACTTCAACCCAATAAACGTGACAATTCCCAGCAGGGATGCCTGGCCTAGTGGCAGTCCTCCTCTTGGCGGTCTGACCATCTACACAGACGGCTCCAAAATGGTGGATTGCAAAGGAGCCGGGGTCTACTGGGAGAACCCACCAATTAAACAATCCTTCAAACTCAATGATAATTGCAGCGTCTTTCAGGCAGAGATTTTTGCAATCACGTAAGCAGTGGAGATGGTCAAAGAACTTGGGAGCAGCCTTAAAGGACCCGTGACTATATTTGTCGATAGTCAAGCGGCCCTTAAGGCCCTCAAGTCATGGACCATAAATCCAAAACCTATCCTTGACTGCAAAAACGCTCTACTTGAAGTACGTGATATCGTTGATCTTTGCTGGGTTCCAGGACACCGTGATATAGAGGGGAACGAGGAGGCGGATGAACTAGCACGGGGTGGCTCTCAGTCGATTGACTTACCAGTAGAGTCATCTACCACACCACCAAAGTGTTTCTACATCCGAAAACTTCGCGGCTTTTTTCTTGAGAAGGCAGCGCAAAGATGGCAAACGGAACCTGGTTGCAAAGGCATCCAAGGCAAACTGTCCTAGCTACTCTCAATACAGAACCAATTCTCTTTTTTCACTAAATAAGTTAGGAATAAAGACCACTGTAGGACTCATTACCGGTCATAGCAGGGTCAGATCCCTTACTTCTAGATGGGACAACAGTAGTGTAGACTACTATAGGCTATGTAAAGACCCAGAAGAAACAGAGACGGTCGAACATCTACTATGTAGGTTCCCCTCGCTACTCACGAGGAGACATGGATTATTCGGTAGATATGAGATAAATACTCTGACTTTTTTCTCCGACATATGTATCTAGATCCCATCTATATATACCAAAAAATCTAACATGGCTTGGCAAACAAATCTAATAAATTTCTTCTGCTTCTCACCACAAAAACACCCATATCCATAACACATCAATTCAGAATAAACCAATGGACTAATCACCACACACCACCATATGAATATAAAAAACTGCAGCTCTTACCACAGCTTCAGCAACCACACACCCACATCCATAACCAGCAGTCACCTCTCACCTACACAAGTTTTCTTTTCATCACATCAAACCAGGGATGCCAACTCTTCCGAGGTAAAAATCGCTACAGCCACATACGCACCATAGTTCTGTAGCGATTTTTACCTTAAGACAGTTGATATTCCTGCTTAAACAGTGGTTTTTGTACGTCAAAAATCACCACAAGTAGCGGGAAAACCACCAACTTGGCACCCCTGCATCAAACCACTCTACATCAACAAATCACTTCAGAATAGACCAGTCACCACACACCACCACATGAACATAAAACTGCAGCTCTCACCACAACCTCAGCAACCAATAGAACAATCACTACACACAACTTCTTTAAGGATGATCACAATGGACCTCTAGGTCTCCGAGTGGAGTAGCTGCGCGTCCTAAAACCAAACCAAACTAATGCATTGAGCGCCACTTTCCAACACCTACGCTTTTCGTTGTTTACACTTGTTAATTCGTTCTCGAATCTCTCTCATGCAACAGCTTAATAAAGGTAAATATTATCTACGATAATATTACAAACCATTTTGATCAATAAAAACCAAACCCAATTTTGAATTATTACTGCCAAAAAGTTTGTGTTTTATTTCTTTCTTTTTTCATATTTATTTTCTACGCAAACATTTGGTCCTGAGCGAACCGGATAGAAAATTTTTTACGACAATTAAAGGTTTTTCTCTTCTTCTATTTCTATAGAAGAACGAAATCAAAACACAACACATCTATCACCTCATCAATTCACCCTCATCTCCTCATAAAATCATTAAAATATCAATGTACGACCTCTATTTAAGAGTGCATACGCGAGTGTTTCGTTTTATTTACTTTTTTTTTTAAAAATAATTGCAAACAAAAACATAACCTACCGGTCGTATTACAATACGCGGCTTGTTGTTTTATTTGCCCGTCAAACCTAATCGGTCGCATACAAAGTGATATTCCCTTAAGAGAATTACAAAATAAATAATATAAAACAAATGAGAACAATGAAAAAGTGTCCAAATATCATTCAGTGGTTATTAATATTTTTTATCCACATACCAAAAGCCTGCATAGTGTTTTACAGCAAAAAAAAAGGTTAAAGTGGGGTACACACGATCAGTTTTGACTGTCGATTTTTCGGAAATATCGATAAATGTCAAACTGTACAGCAAACACAAAATATTTTGTGGTTGCCTGATGACTGACAAAAATGAGCGGCCACAGTGGCAAGCAACCAATTATTTGAGAAAAACTGACAGTCAAAACTGATCGTGTGTACCCCGCTTAAAGCATAAAAAGAAATTTAAATACAAAAGCAAATATACAGGCACTCAGTGAACCACATAAACGCATTGACTGTATTAGCCAGTATTGTTGTTGTTGTTAATGTTGCATGGTTAGAGCAGTGTCGCCCAAGATTTACCATCAATTTTTTAGTATATGTATGTGTACGTATGGGTGAAAAAACCAACAACCACATGATGTTTTTATTCACGCACACTGTAAGTGAGAGAGAGAAGCAAATGCAAAAACAACTCAGTGGGCGCCCTCACTATACTTCATTGCAAAGAAGCGCGTCCCTGGGTTAGAGTGAGAACTGTTCCCAAATCAAATCTTTGTATGCACACTAGAGTTGTGCCAAAGGAACTATATGGAACTATCTCGTTCACTTCGCAGTTCCAATGGCCCACCTTTTTTCTTTGAACAAACTGCGTATACTTACTATCACACGTTATATTTAATGATGTTACTCATACGTTTTGGAACTAGTACCAGGAACTAGGAACTAGATGACCCAACTCTAATGCACACGAATAGGGCTACCCATGTGGCGTGAAAAACTTTTTACTAATAATTTTTTGGTTGAAAATAAATTTATTTTTTGGAAAATATTTTCGGGTGTTTTTGCGAATACTTACGCGAATAAAAAAGTGTGGCGGTCCTCGATAATTACGAATATATATACATATATATGGCGAAAACCAAAAATCCTTTGCAATTCCATTTGAAAAAAATTAAAAAAAATTTGGCATAGAGGTTAAGAAAAAATCTGTTCGCGTTCACAAAATTGGACGGAGCGCGCAAAAGTTATAGCGTTTTTTATTCTCATATAAAGAAAAAATATTTAAAAATATCTTATTTGTTGTTATGAGAAAATTTATCCATAAATCGTTAACAGCAGCATTCCATATCTATTCGTATATGTTTAAATAGTTATTAAATTTATTATTATTTTCGCGGAAAATCAACAAATAATAAAAAATTTTTGAAGTAAATCCAAATTATCCTGTCCCAGAGTCCGTACAAACCCCCAAAAAATAAATTAAAAAATATATGCGGAATCTAGACAATGCGTAGAAAAATATGAAACCAAATTTATAGACATTGGGTACATAAATTGCATATTACAGCAACAACAAAAGAGAAAAACTTATTGTTGGAAAATATTGTTGCAAATATATTTTTTGGTTTGATTAAAAAGCCTATTATTCGCGAATTATTTAAAATCATTTGATGCGCATCCGTTTTTGGATACAGCGAATCAATCTCTTTCAATACCTATGCATATTTCGATGTTTCACTCAGCGGTCAAAGTGTGCCGCCAGTTGCATCACACATTGCAAAAAACCTTAAAGTGGGTAAAAATCGCGAAATGCATACGATTTTGATGCGCATCCGGTTTCAGTAGCATCCATCAAAAATACGTCTATATACACATATTTCAAACAGATTCTTCAAGAACCGCGGATGTGCCTCCACATTCTCTTTTAGGTAAAAAAACGAATCTCTGTAATTAAAGACACGCGTTTTCGCAAATATTATAAAAGGATTCCATTTACGTAAAATTTTTTAAAGAAAATCGCGGTTTAGTACGCGGATTTGTCAAAATAAATTTTTGCTGATTTTCCTATTTGCAGGGTATCTATATCCGCGGTTTTAGTAGATGGATTCGATCGCGGATGGGCTCATTAGATCCTTCGCGTAAAAAAAACTAAATTCACGCGGGGTACACAGGAAATTGAATGGCACTTGTAAATTTTAAACGCAAAAAATAGGTTTTTTAAAAAAATTCACGCATCAAATATTGGCCTTTAGACTCCAATTACAAGGATGCTGTAAGGAGCACACTCATGAGATATACATTAAACGACGTAAAATCACGAGTTCTATAATCCAATTAAGAGTTTTGAATATAATCTTGTTGCGCGTCCGAATTATTAAAAAAAAAATCAAAAAACCCCGAAATTCCGGCTTCAAAATGTCAGCATCAATTTTAGGTGGATGCAGTGGATATATCGAAAAATGATACAATAGTATCATATTGCCCATGAAGTATTCTTTGAGTCTTTCTTTGGGCATATGTCTATAAAATGTAAGGTTAAGCCAGAAATCGGAAGGGAGCATAAAAAAACTTGTTGGCTTCACCCATTTTTACCTTTTTTTTACATTGATGCCAACACAGCTTTCACGTAAATTAATTTTAATGGTCGACATTATGGGATTCCTCCTAAAACACTTCATTTTAAAGAATGTATGTCATACTATATAGAATATGTTAACAGTTCGCGAATTCTGAATGGGCTGAAACTCGGATTCATCGATTGTAAAACATTTTTGGTTTTCGCCATATACATATATATATCTATATATATATAAAATTCTTCGAGTCTGCCATGATGTTCGAAATTAAACTCCTCCGAAACGCCTGGACCGAATTCCACAAAATTTTGTATGTGGAGTTTTTAGGTCTGAGAATAGGTTTTTAGCTATTTTTTATACTGGTCAGTTGAGTGACCAGGGTAACTTCCCCACAAATTTTTTTAAGAAAACGTTAAATCATAGATATTTTTGAATGTATTGTTTAAAAATTGCTTGCAATACTATGGTAATAATTGTCTTGATTCTGAATGGTCATCTCGGAAGTGGAATATCGCGGTCAGTCCAATTTTTCAAAATTGTATAATTGTAGATAATATACCTAATTTTAGTAAGCGTGATAAAAAAAACGCAATAAACACTGGCTTCAATAAGTGGGAATGAGCGATCAACCCCACATTTTGGTATACAGTACAACCCCGATAACGTTAAATGTAGCTTCACCGAAGTTCCAAAAAATCGATTGAGAAATCAGGCAAAACCTTATTTTAAAGATGGTTAAATAACTAGAACGTCTAAAAAATTAGCATTGGTCACTGAAACGACGGGCCAACAATGCGGTGTATCTATAACCTATCTAAATGTATGTCAAGTTCTTTAAACTTCCGAATCGGCTGGACCGAATTTGATGAAATTTTGTGTGTAGGTTCATAAGGTGGGAGAATACCGAAATCGCGAAATCTCAGAGATTATTAGACATATTAGTATTCAATACATCAGCAATGGTGGCCTCTGCCATTAATGGGTGTTTTGGAAGCAGAATGCCGTGACTACGTCCAATTTTTGAAAACTTTATTCTTACTGCAAACACGCCATGAAAGTAGACTTCAGTGCTTGGAATAAATCGATCAAGATCACGTGTTTTATGTAGCAAAGTCTAGATAAATTCAACTAGCATTTTGAATTCATTTTTCATGAGTCACTGATGTTTTCAGCTTTAGGAGCTTAAAATAAAAATGTGAATCTGCACTTTGTTAACAAGAAGTAAAAACGGCGTTAAGTTCGACCGAGCCGAACGTTTTTACCACCATTTTTTATTGAAACCAGATTTTAGCCATTTCGGTTGGATAATGTGGCTGAAACCTCCAAAGGCGACTAAATACCAAATATAGCCATATCGGTTGAATAATGCGGCTAAAACCTGGCATATACTGAAAATCGGGAGGTACCGTTCTATGTAGTCTATATAAAAACCTAAACATGTACCGAATAGTCTATGTGGGAATGTCTTCTATACACAACGAAGACTAAATACCAAATTCTAGCCATGACGGTGGGAAATCTCCAAACTGTTCTATGGTAGCTATATCAGAACGTGAACTTATACCGACAAGAATCTGCAGGTCTGTTTACGACGCCCGACGGAGACCAACAACAACCATTTCGGAGGGAAAATTAGGTAAAACCTCTTTACTATAGAAAATCATAATGTACCGTTCGACAATTCTCTGCAGGAGTATTTACGACCCCCAATGGACACCAACAAACCAAATTATAGCCATTTCAGTTTAATAATTTGGCTCAAATCTTGAAAATACCCAACATCGGGTGTTTTATCAAAAAGGAAGACTAAATCCTATTTAATGGCGAATACCGAAAATCGGGTGGTACAGTTCCATGGGGATTATATCGAAACGTGGACCGGTATATCCCATTTCCAATACCAAACATCCTAGGAGAAATTCATTACAAAGTTCAATGTTTGTGGGCTTCATTTTGATTTTAGCTGAAGAACATCGCTACATTAACTCATTTTTATACTGATCAAAAAAAAAAAAAAAATTCGAAGTGTTACAAACGGAAACATAATGTTAGCTATACCCTTCATCTTATGGCGGATACCCTCCAGAGTAAAAAGAATTTTCTATTTTAAATCTGCTAAAAATTTTATTTTATGAAGTTACAAGAAAAATGCACAGTTACGTCAATTCGGTTCGAAAATCGCAACATTTCATTCGTAATTCGATTATTCTATTTGTAATTCAAATTATTCCATTTGTAAACCGACTATTCTATTTGTAATTCAAATTATTCCATTTGTAATTTGAATTATTCCATTTATAAAATTATTCCATTTATAAAATTATTCCATTTATAAAAAGGAAAGGAACAAATGGAATAATTCGGATTACAAATAAAATAGTTCAAATTACAAGTAAATTCGAATGAAATAATTCGAATTACAAATATAATAATTCAAATTACAAACAGATAAATTCGAATTACAAATGGAATAATTCGAATTACAATTGAAATATTTCGAATTACAAATGCAATTCTCGAATTACAAACAAAATGTTACGAATTATAAATGGAATTCTCGAATTACAACTAAAATGATTCGAATTGAATCTGAAAAGGTGTAGATATATAAATATGTAGATGGGTTATAAACCCAGCAAAATGTTCGATGCCAAAGATGCTATTCAATCATGAGTGAAAGTGATCTGGCATGTCATCTTTTTAGCATCTTCATCGATGAATTTTATATGAGCGTGGATCCCAAAAGATGCTATTCAACTTTGGATTCAAAGCATGTCATTTGCACCCATGCTTTGACATGTCATTTTCACCAATGCTTTGGCATGTCATTTCCCCCAATGCTTTGGTATGTCATTTTCACCAACCCTTTTGCAATGGCAATGATTAAGACGAGAGTTTTAACAACGTTGGTTGCGATTTCGAGTCACCGACAACATCAAACCTATTGTAAATCTTATATATTTTAAAAATGTGTATAAATAAAAACACAAAATTCATCTTTATTGAATCGATGGAATTGTTTCAAATGTTGATGAAAAGATCGGATCCTTCACGACTTCCTTTGCATGGGTTCAAATGCTAATGAAAAGATCGGATTTTCACGTCTTCCTTTGAACCAATGCAATAGATGTCATGAAATCACGTCATAGCATAGAACTCCTTCCTTCAAGTTTTGCTGCAAATGTTTACACGGAAAACTAAAAACGGGCCAGCAACGCAGACCGGGTCAGCTAGTATATAAATAAAATTTAAATAAAATTTGTAAACTATATAATTCTTAGTCTGTAATATATATATATATATATATATATATGGGTGCCACCGTGGTGCAATGGTATGCACACTCGCCTTGCACGCTAAAGGTCGTGGGTTCGATTCCCATGCCAGTCAACATCAAATTGCCAACGGTGGGGTAGATGTCGGCGACATTTCCTGAGCCTTGTAAAACTTCTCTACAAGTGGTGTCTTAGGACACGCCGTTCGGACTCGGCAATAAACAGTAGGTCCCGTATCATTGAGCTAATATGAATCGGGGTGCACTCATTGATATGAGATATATATATATATATACATATATATATATATATATATATATATATATATATATATATATATATATATATATATATATATATATATATATATATATATATATATATATATATATCTATATATATATAAATGAGCTTGGTGATAAGTGATTGACTGACTGACTGACTGACTCATCATCAACGCCCAGCCAAAACGGCTAAAGCTAGGAGCTTGAAATTTTACCAGTGGGTCACTGTTGATGCAAATGTGCGAGATAAGGCCGGGTTTAAGAAAATTCGTCCTGGAACCACAAAAAATAACAACAACAAAAATCCTTATTTTTCATTACTATTACGTACTTATTCACTTAGTTGGCCCTCTGCAAGACATGTGTAAAATTAACAATGCCATAACTTCTTGATATCGTAAGAGATCACACATAATTTCAAATTTTGTAGTTTACTTCTAGGCGCACTTATTTTATCGTAAACCACTAAATAATAGAAAGACAAGACATTTGTTATCTTCCATTGCAACAGATGTCGCAGTTGGTGATAATGGTGTATAAACATCAATTACGCAAATGAACAAATGAGTTGCTGTTGAAGACAACATTAGGGGAATAAATTCAGAAATCGGCCAGAAATAACAACAACTAAAAACTGTATGGACCTGACTTTTTGGTAATAACTAAATGTTTGCAAATCAATGAAAGTGCAATAGAATTGTGCATATTACCACGATTTATTTGCAATTAAGAATTTTATCGTATATGGAGATGTACAGTCATAACTATTCAATTTTCAATTTCAAAATCTCTAATTTGATGAAATCGCTAAATAATTAATGAAATCAATAATAGGCCCCAGGAATATAGGAATATAGGAATTTGGTATGGAAATCAAGGTTGGGAAGTGGTGCTTCTAAAAGGAAATGGTTTGGAAAATTACCAATCATGTGTACGAAAAGTACTAAATTTAGTACAATTTAAATTTGGGTGAACGTAAAGAGCTGGAAACCTGAAATTTGGAATTAAGGTTACTGTTGTAGTGTAGGATTGAGATATGAGGGTAGTTTTGGAAATTCGTGCTTATGTGTACGAAAAGTACTAAATAGTACTAAATTTGGTACAATAGGGATTTGGGTGAACGGATAGAGCTGGAATCCTGATATTTGGAATTGAGATTACTGTTGGAGTGTAGGATTGAAGAACTTTTGGAAATTCGTACTTATGTGTATGAGAAGTACTAAATGGTACTAAATTTGATACAATGGGGATTTGGGTGAACGGATAATAGCTGGAATCTCGAAATTTGGAATTGAGATTACTGGTGGGGTGTAGGATTGAGGTAGTTTTGAAAATTCGTACTTATGGGTACGAAAAGTACTAAATGGTGCTAAATTTAGTACAATTTGGATTTGAATGAACGGATAGAGCTGGAAACCTGAAATTTGGAATTAATATTACTGTTGAAGTGTAGGATTGAGATATGAAGGTGGTTTTGGAAATTAGTACTTATGTGTACGGAAAGTACTAAATGGAACTAAATTTTGTATAATGGGGATTTGGGTGAACGGATAGCGCTGGAATCTCTAAATTTGGAACTGAGATTACTGGTGGAGTTTAATATTGTGGAAGTTTTGGAAATTCGTACATAGGGTACGAAAAATACTAAATAGCACTAAATTTGGTACAGTTTCGATTTGGGTTAACGGATAGGGCTTGATTCCTCAAATTTGGACTGAGGATCACTGATGAAGAGTAAGAAAGATGCACCAAAGGGTTTTTGGAAACTTGAGTCTACGAAAAGTAATAATTGGTACTAAATTTAGTACAATTTGGATTTGAGTGAACGGATAGAGCTGGATTCCTGAAATTTGGAATTTATATTACTGTTGGAGTGTAGGACTGGGGAAGTTTTGGAAATTCTTACTTATGTGAATGAAAAGTACTAAATGGTACTAAATTTGGGACAATGGGGATTTGGGTAAACGGATATAGTTGGAATCTCGAAATTTGGAATTGAGATTACTGGTGGGGTGTAGAATTGAGGTAGTTTTGAAAATTCGTACTTATGGGTACGAAAAGTACTAAATTTAGTACAATTTGGATTTGGGTGAACGTATGTATGTAGCTGGAAACCTGAAATTTGGAATTAAGATTACTGTGAAGTGTAGGACTGAGATATGAGGGTGGTTTTGGAAATTCGTACTTATGTGTTCGAAAAGTACTAAATTTGGTACAATAGGGATTCGAGTGAACGGACAGAGCTGGAATCCTGAAATTTGAAATTGAGATTACTGTTGGATCATAGGATTGGGGAAATTTTGGAAATTCGTATTTATGTGTACGAAAAGTACTAAATGGTACTAAATTTATTACAATTTGGATTTGGGTGAACGGATAGAACTGCAATCCTGAATTTTAAGTATCAAGGTTGGGAAATGGCGTTGAAATAAGGAAATGGTTTTGGAAGTTCGTATTTATGATTACGAGCAATACTAAATTTGGATTTGGGTGAACGGATAGAGCTGGAATCCTAAAGTTTTGAATTAAGATTACTGTAGGGGTGTAGGATTGAGATAGTTTTAGAAATTCGTACCTTTGGGTACGAAAAGTACTAAATGGTACTAAATTTGGTACAATTTGGATTTGGATGAACGGATAAAGCTGGAATTCTGAAATTTGGAACTAAGATTACTGTCGGACAGTAGAATTTAGGTAGTTTTGGAAATTCGTACTTATGGGTACAGAAAGCACTAAATTCGGTACAATTTGAATTTTAGTAAACGGATAGTGTTGGAATTAGGAATTAAGATTACTGTAGGAGTGTAGTATTGAGGAAATTTTGAAAAGTCGTACGTGTGCGTACGAGAAGTACTAAATGGTACTAAATATGGTACAATGTGGATTTGGGTGAACGGGTAGAGCTGGAATCCTGAAATTTTTGTTTGGGAAAGAAATGGTACTAAATTTGATACAATTTGGATTCGGGTGAATTAATAGAGCTGGAATCCTGAAATTTGGAATTACGATTACAGTCGAAGAGTAGGATTCAGGTTGTTTTGAAAAAGCAAACTTATGGTTACGAAAAGCACTAAATGGTACTAAATTTAGTACAATTTGTATGTAGGTGAACGGATAGCGGTGGAATCCTGCAATTTGAAAGTATGATTATTGTAGCCCTGTTGCGTTGAGGAAGTTTTGAAAATTGGTACGAAAATTCTAAATTGTTCTAAATTTAGTACAATTTTAATTTGGTTTAACGGATAGAGTTTGAATCCTGAAATTTGGAAGTAAGATTACTACTAAAGTGAAGGATTGAGGTAGTTTTGGAAAATCTTTCTTATGGGTACGAAGAGTTCGACTTGATACTAAGTTTGGTACAATTTGGAATTGGACGAACGGATACAGCTGGAATCTTGAGATTTGGAATTACTGTAATTATTATGGAATTTACTGTAATTATTTTGTATTAATGTCCGTGTATGGCTGAGATATGTCGTCGAAATACGTACCATAAGTATACGAAAATTACTTAATGGTACTCAATTTGTTTTTGGGTGTAGGGACAGTGCTGGAATTTTTATTTTTTGGAGTTAGGGTGTGTATTGGTGTGCAACGTTGATCTCGCTGTTAATGTGTAAGGGTGAGATACGGCTGCACTCATTGATATGAGATATATATATATATATATACATATATATATATATATATATATATATATATATATATATATATATATATATATCTATATATATAAATGAGCTTGGTGATAAGTGATTGACTGACTGACTGACTCATCATCAACGCCCAGCCAAAACGGCTAAAGCTAGGAGCTTGAAATTTTACCAGTGGGTCACTGTTGATGCAAATGTGCGAGATAAGGCCGGGTTTAAGAAAATTCGTCCTGGAACCACAAAAAATAACAACAACAAAAATCCTTATTTTTCATTACTATTACGTACTTATTCACTTAGTTGGCCCTCTGCAAGACATGTGTAAAATTAACAATGCCATAACTTCTTGTTATCGTAAGAGATCACACATAATTTCAAATTTTGTAGTTTACTTCTAGGCGCACTTATTTTATCGTAAACCACTAAATAATAGAAAGACAAGACATTTGTTATCTTCCATTGCAACAGATGTCGCAGTTGGTGATAATGGTGTATAAACATCAATTACGCAAATGAACAAATGAGTTGCTGTTGAAGACAACATTAGGGGAATAAATTCAGAAATCGGCCAGAAATAACAACAACTAAAAACTGTATGGACCTGACTTTTTGGTAATAACTAAATGTTTGCAAATCAATGAAAGTGCAATAGAATTGTGCATATTACCACGATTTATTTGCAATTAAGAATTTTATCGTATATGGAGATGTACAGTCATAACTATTCAATTTTCAATTTCAAAATCTCTAATTTGATGAAATCGCTAAATAATTAATGAAATCAATAATAGGCCCCAGGAATATAGGAATATAGGAATTTGGTATGGAAATCAAGGTTGGGAAGTGGTGCTTCTAAAAGGAAATGGTTTGGAAAATTACCAATCATGTGTACGAAAAGTACTAAATTTAGTACAATTTAGATTTGGGTGAACGTAAAGAGCTGGAAACCTGAAATTTGGAATTAAGGTTACTGTTGTAGTGTAGGATTGAGATATGAGGGTAGTTTTGGAAATTCGTGCTTATGTGTACGAAAAGTACTAAATAGTACTAAATTTGGTACAATAGGGATTTGGGTGAACGGATAGAGCTGGAATCCTGATATTTGGAATTGAGATTACTGTTGGAGTGTAGGATTGAAGAACTTTTGGAAATTCGTACTTATGTGTATGAGAAGTACTAAATGGTACTAAATTTGATACAATGGGGATTTGGGTGAACGGATAATAGCTGGAATCTCGAAATTTGGAATTGAGATTACTGGTGGGGTGTAGGATTGAGGTAGTTTTGAAAATTCGTACTTATGGGTACGAAAAGTACTAAATGGTGCTAAATTTAGTACAATTTGGATTTGAATGAACGGATAGAGCTGGAAACCTGAAATTTGGAATTAATATTACTGTTGAAGTGTAGGATTGAGATATGAAGGTGGTTTTGGAAATTAGTACTTATGTGTACGGAAAGTACTAAATGGAACTAAATTTTGTATAATGGGGATTTGGGTGAACGGATAGCGCTGGAATCTCTAAATTTGGAACTGAGATTAATGGTGGAGTTTAATATTGTGGAAGTTTTGGAAATTCGTACATAGGGTACGAAAAATACTAAATAGCACTAAATTTGGTACAGTTTCGATTTGGGTTAACGGATAGGGCTTGATTCCTCACATTTGGACTGAGGATCACTGATGAAGAGTAAGAAAGATGCACCAAAGGGTTTTTGGAAACTTGAGTCTACGAAAAGTAATAATTGGTACTAAATTTAGTACAATTTGGATTTGAGTGAACGGATAGAGCTGGATTCCTGAAATTTGGAATTTATATTACTGTTGGAGTGTAGGACTGGGGAAGTTTTGGAAATTCTTACTTATGTGAATGAAAAGTACTAAATGGTACTAAATTTGGGACAATGGGGATTTGGGTAAACGGATATAGTTGGAATCTCGAAATTTGGAATTGAGATTACTGGTGGGGTGTAGAATTGAGGTAGTTTTGAAAATTCGTACTTATGGGTACGAAAAGTACTAAATTTAGTACAATTTGGATTTGGGTGAACGTATGTATGTAGCTGGAAACCTGAAATTTGGAATTAAGATTACTGTGAAGTGTAGGACTGAGATATGAGGGTGGTTTTGGAAATTCGTACTTATGTGTTCGAAAAGTACTAAATTTGGTACAATAGGGATTCGAGTGAACGGACAGAGCTGGAATCCTGAAATTTGAAATTGAGATTACTGTTGGATCATAGGATTGGGGAAATTTTGGAAATTCGTATTTATGTGTACGAAAAGTACTAAATGGTACTAAATTTATTACAATTTGGATTTGGGTGAACGGATAGAACTGCAATCCTGAATTTTAAGTATCAAGGTTGGGAAATGGCCTTGAAATAAGGAAATGGTTTTGGAAGTTCGTATTTATGATTACGAGCAGTACTAAATTTGGATTTGGGTGAACGGATAGAGCTGGAATCCTAAAGTTTTGAATTAAGATTACTGTAGGGGTGTAGGATTGAGATAGTTTTAGAAATTCGTACCTTTGGGTACGAAAAGTACTAAATGGTACTAAATTTGGTACAATTTGGATTTGGATGAACGGATAAAGCTGGAATTCTGAAATTTGGAACTAAGATTACTGTCGGACAGTAGAATTTAGGTAGTTTTGGAAATTCGTACTTATGGGTACAGAAAGCACTAAATTCGGTACAATTTGAATTTTAGTAAACGGATAGTGTTGGAATTAGGAATTAAGATTACTGTAGGAGTGTAGTATTGAGGAAATTTTGAAAAGTCGTACGTGTGCGTACGAGAAGTACTAAATGGTACTAAATATGGTACAATGTGGATTTGGGTGAACGGGTAGAGCTGGAATCCTGAAATTTTTGTTTGGGAAAGAAATGGTACTAAATTTGATACAATTTGGATTCGGGTGAATTAATAGAGCTGGAATCCTGAAATTTGGAATTACGATTACAGTCGAAGAGTAGGATTCAGGTTGTTTTGAAAAAGCAAACTTATGGTTACGAAAAGCACTAAATGGTACTAAATTTAGTACAATTTGTATGTAGGTTAACGGATAGCGGTGGAATCCTGCAATTTGAAAGTATGATTATTGTAGCCCTGTTGCGTTGAGGAAGTTTTGAAAATTGGTACGAAAATTCTAAATTGTTCTAAATTTAGTACAATTTTAATTTGGTTTAACGGATAGAGTTTGAATCCTGAAATTTGGAAGTAAGATTACTACTAAAGTGAAGGATTGAGGTAGTTTTGGAAAATCTTTCTTATGGGTACGAAGAGTTCGACTTGATACTAAGTTTGGTACAATTTGGAATTGGACGAACGGATACAGCTGGAATCTTGAGATTTGGAATTACTGTAATTATTATGGAATTTACTGTAATTATTTTGTATTAATGTCCGTGTATGGCTGAGATATGTCGTCGAAATACGTACCATAAGTATACGAAAATTACTTAATGGTACTCAATTTGTTTTTGGGTGTAGGGACAGTGCTGGAATTTTTATTTTTTGGAGTTAGGTGTAAGGGTGAGATACGGCTGATCTTTTTTAAAAACGAACTTAAGGGGTACGTACAGTACTAAGATAAAAATAAATATTGATTAAAATTGGTATTAGTGCGACCAAATTTTCAGTGTTTGTCATTTCCATATTATATATTGTTTATTTGTTTTTTTTTTATATCCTTTTCGCATACGAAGTAGCGGGCATTTTGCTAGTATATATATATATATATATATATATAAAATTTTAATCCAAATGTTCAATCAAAAAAATAAAAAAACCTATAAATTTGGTTTTTGATGTTGAATTCCACTAAAACATTACTATTTAAAAAATTCAAAAATATTAATGCCCTTATTAACGGACCATTAAGCGCATAATTCCTTTGATGTACTGCAAGATAAAATAAATGTCTATTTCGTAGCAGGCACATAAAGTGGGATTTTACTCAAAAGATATGAAGAATCAATATTACCATTGAGTATATCATATATAAATAACATTGATTGATTTTTTCCCTCTTATTTCTAATGAAAGCATGCCTAAATGGGCACAGTAAACCTCATAAGTGGGCCGAGGACTAATGATATTTAAATGTGGCAATGCGAAACGAATGAAACGCTTTTGGATTCTCTCAATCCTGGTAATCTGAACTGAACATTGAGGACTCCAAATTATAGAGCCATATTCAAGTTTAGATCTCACATATGAAGAGTACAATAACTTTATAGTATATGGATCAGAAAACTCATTGCAATTACGTCTAATAAACGCAAGCATTGAGTATACTTTAGGGAGTAATTGATTCAGATGCGGTCTAAAGCTTAATTTAGAGTCAAACCAAATACCAAGATTCACAGCCTCGTTCATTTTTTAAGGCTAGTATCACCAATAAATAAGGGAAATTATATGGATTCTTTATACTCGTATATGTTATAAAGAAACACTTATCCATGTTAATCTTAAAACAATTTGAGTTATACCAAACATTAAAATTGTCCAGGTCATCTTGTAAGGCTAATATATTAGCAAATGAACTAATTTTGGAAAATATTTTTAGGTCATCAGCATAGAGTAAATATTCTGATCTCTTGAAACAAACGTATATATCGTTAATGAAAATATTGTATAATAATGGACCCAACACGCTACCTTGTGGGACACCTGAAACTTGAATATATGGGGATGATTTGTATTTGTCAATCCGAACTATGCATACTCTATTATGTAAATAGGATGCAAACCAATTCAGGAATGAGGAATATATTCCCCACGCAAATAATTTCTTAACAATATCCTATGCGAAATTTTATCGAATGACTTCGTAAAATCCGTGTAAATTGCATCACCTTGAAGTCCCATTTCCATAGTTGATAAACAATATCAGAAAATACTGCTAAATTAGAGATCGTGGATTTATTTTGTCGGAAACCGAGCGGTTGTGTGAATTATCATTGATTTAGTATGAAATATAAAATATCATAAATTGCATGTTCAAAAATTTTTGCTATAGTTGACAACTTTGAAATGGACCTATAATCGGTCACACCATTACGCAAACCCGATTTAAAAATTTGAGATATATAAGCCAACTTACACCGATCAGCAAAAATCCCTCCAGCTAACGATTTATTGAAAATAAATAAAATCTGAAAAATTAAAGATTGCGCACAACGCTTAATAAGAAATGGACACAAGCCATCATCATTAGATTCCGTCGAATCCTTTATTTTATTGATTGAATGTAAAACATCCTTATCATCCAAAACAACTTTTCCTAAGTTTAAATTGGAAAAAACTTGATCATCATACGAAACATCCAGACTAGTATATTCACAACTAGATTTAAAAAAGTTTGCAAAGAAATTTACAATTTCTTCACCTTTATCAAAAGAAAATGTTTCATAAATCATAGAAGACGGTATATCAGTTGAACGTTTCTTTGAACGGATAAAATACCAAAAACTACTTGGATTGATTTTAATGTTATTTTCAATTCTAAGCAAATATTGCTTATATAAGAACTTGTTTAGGAAATTAAATTCCTTCACACACAATTTATATTGATTGTAAATATCTTCTGAACCACTTTCAAGATAGCTTTTATTTAATTTATTTCTCTTGTTCTTCAAGGTTTTTAACCCTCTAGTATACCAAGGATGGCTGCATGAAATATTTTTCTTTTTAGGCACATACTGATCACAAACAACAGACACCGTTTTAAGGAAAGTGTCGTAAATGGAATTAATACATCCATTTTGAAAAATTTCAGACCAATTAATATCAACAAAAACGGAATTCAACACATCAAAATTACATTTTTTGAAATCAAATTCGTTCAAGTCACGATTTAAGGAATGCTTAACAAAATTCAAATATTCAACTTCAAGTAAAATAGCACAATGGTGCATGTTATTTGGAGAAAATGAATTTTGACACTCATATATTTTGTATTTAAGACCAGACTGAACAAATACTAAATCCAGTAATTTACTTTATTTATTGTGCACACTATTGATTTGCAAAATATCCAAATCAAAAAAGGAGTCAATCAAATTAATTTCAGACTCTTTGTTTGCATTGAAAGGAATTAATTGATTTTCTATTTCAACCCACAGTAACCCCCAGTTTTTGTAAAAAATTTTATTCTTCTCACACGAATTGTCAAATTTTGTAGATCGATTTACTCGCTTTAGCGCAAATGCAAAGCGCTGATTTTTAAATGAGGAATCCTTAACGATATATGGAACGGGTATACGAAAAATTAGATGTGTATGTCATCTGGGGGCTAAGCTATGAATGCCTAAATTATTACGAATATAGACGAACGAACAAAAATAAGTTACAAAAACTGGGGGTAAATCAGGAAGATTAAAATCACCTAACACAATTAACTGAGCATTTGAATTTATTTTAACAAAATTTATATGAGCAGCATATATATCATTTGAACTAGTACGAATCATCACAAACAATTGATCCCGTAAATCATCCACCACAACTTCGCAACAAATATGCGAATTTAACTCCTTCCTTACAGCAATTAAAACCCCGCCACCTCTGGTTAAACCAAGTTTTTCAAAACATCTGTCTTTCCTGTACACTTTAAACAAGTCCAAAAATCAAAATTCATAGAAATCAGGATTCAGCCATGTTTCTGTGAAAACCAAAACATCAAAATCGCAAGACATCGAAAACTGAAATAAGCGGCCACACTTTGAACGCATACAAGAAACATTCTGATAAAAAATATTTAATTTTGAGGCATTATTTAATTCATTTTCGGCAATTCGGCAGGTTTTTTTGAAAAAAAAAACAAATTGGCCATAGCGAAGGCTTAATAATTTTATCATAACAGGAGGGGGATACGCCAACTTTAAAATTCACAAATTTTAAAGTATTATCTTCTACTCCTTCCTTCACTAGCCTCGTACATTCTAAGTGTTGTTTTTCAACCTTAGAATTCTTCACAATAAACTGCAATATTTGGTCACTCGTTACTTTAGGCTTGAAAGAAGATACATGAATGTATTTCTTTTTTACAACAACTTCCAGATCATTTGCCAAATTCTCTCCAACCGCAAACACACGATTACGACGCTTACGTCTGCGAGCTGTGGACCAATCATTGTGTTTATCTGTTTCAAACACATTCGATCTAACATCAGACACAGCAGTTAGGTACGATAAAGAAGAAGCACCATCATCATTGTCATCATAATTCTCCATACGTGACGAACCAGCAACAACATCACTTCGCAGGAATGCATTGTTGTTACTAGGCATATTTGTTACAACCGAACAATTGGCATTAGGCAATTCAATATTGGTTTTGTTTTTCTTCTTGTCCTCAAGGTTAGTTGTGAGTTTATTGAACTCATGCTTGAGGTCTTTAATTTCCTCTCTTTTGTGAAAGGCTCCGACATCTTTGAGCTCTCTTAAATCATTTGAAATTGTAGAAATAAGAGATATCATTTCACAATTAGCCGAAAGGCAATCGTTACAATTAAATACAATGTTTAAATTTTGACGAAGTAAATCAACGTGTTTATCATTTAGCTGAGCAAACAAAAAATGCAATTTGGCTTTGCAAATGTGGCACGCTATACAGTTTACAGACACCGATTTAAAGCACTTCGCGCACAATGTTTTTGGTGGAGCTTACATTGTTTACGTCTAAACAGGATGAATGCAAGACACTGACTCATCCGTTGAGGAGGTGCACAAGTGAGCAGAGTTGTCGGGAATGCAATTAAAAGCACCACACTCTTCTGCACCCCTGTTCGTCGCGAGAGGAATCGAAGAAGATCCAGCATTCTCGTCCATCTTCTTCGAGTCTGTCCGTTTCTGAACGTCAACAGTCACACCCTGGCCCGTCTGTTGTGCGGTATACTCCAGTACACACTTTCAGCATCCAACCCATGGTAACACTGGGTCCCACATTAGTGATCAACTTGGTGTTGGGCGATCGACATTATCCAGTACGGGCCCTGTTGGATCCGTGTGCGGGTAACAGCCGTATCTTTCGATCCCTAGTTAAGTCCATGCGGCTGACCTCCATTAACGTTGAGCAGGACCCGTATTGTCCTCTCACAGGAGTCCTTCTACAGCCATGTTGCAATACATCATAACTCCATCGACAACAGCTTCGGAGACTATCAAAGACCACTACGGTGGCATGATGTTAGCTGACCCCCAATTTTTCAGGGCTGGTCGCATTGGCGTGGTACTTGGCCCAGATGTGTACCCCCGAATTATGAAGCCCCAAGCTTATTCGAGTCCGGGTTTCCGTGGGCACACCTCACCATTTTTGGTTGGGTTGTCTCCGGCACATGTCCCATGTGACTTCTATTTGATGGCAGCCATACGGTGTCCCGCGCCCTGCGTGCTTTACGAGCTCCTATTTTATATGTAGTTTGAAAGCAGAAATCTAATTGCGTTGGCTTTCCAAGCACTTATTTTTTTGAAACAAAAATATATAATGAATTGAAAATTTTAATTAGCATATTTTTTGTAATTATGTTACATTGTTTGCGCTTACAGCACAAAGTAGTACGGTCAAACTTCTAACGAGTAACTAAGGCATTGAGCGCCACTTTACAACACCTACGCTTTTCGTTGTTTACACTTGTTAATTCCTTTTTGATTCTCGTACGAGCAACAGCTTTACAATGGTAAATATTATCTACGATAATATTACAAACAATTTTGATCAATAAAACCAATCATATGAGCAACAGCTTTACAAAGGTATATACGATAACACTGTGCAACATTTTTAAGTATAGTACACATTGACAAGCAAAACTGACAGTCATCGAGGTTTATTTCGTGAATATCAAAGCCTAATTGAAAAAAAATTTTTTTAATCTCTAAATAATACCGTATATATTGTATTTCAAACGTTTTTAGCTAAATAAAAGTTGTTATTTGCCGGAAAATTGTCCTTAAAGTACGTTGACTGTCAGTTTTGACTGTTAGTGTGTACTCCCCTTTAAGGTGATCTTGTGCAAACAATTTGAACTGAGGATTTTTTGAAAGTACAGACCCAAACGACAGGAAACCCTAGTTGGGTTTTGTTGTGTCAGATCCAGCTCGGATTTTATGGCCCCATTTAAACATGGTTAAATATTGAGTTTTTAAAGAAATTCGGTTCTATATCTCTGAAACCAATGCGAACCTGTTCTGACCACTGAAGCAAATTTGTAGATAATGTTTGGAGAAATAATGAACTCGAAAACTACATTTATTGCCTCAAATTTCAAAATATATGCAAAAATACCACAATTTTTATACATTTCGCACCGTATCTCCAAAACCGTTAATTTTTTCTTAATATTTTCATTTGGAAAAATATTCCCTGGAATGTAATACACAACTCTTCACAACATGTCATAGTTGTAAAATGCCTCTATTTTTCAACGACGATTTAATAAAAATGTCAATAATGTAGTGAAATCCGAAATGCGAGAATAAACTGTTGGTGTGAACTGTATTTGAAATACGTGTTGTAAAAGATATGATGCAAAATACCGCTGAAACAACATGAAGTAAGCATTTTAGAGTTTGAGAATGTTCTGAAGAATTGTTGAGAACTTTATTTGGAAGATTTTTGCAAAAGGTTACTTGGTTCAACTCCCATTCAGAAATTATGTAAAATTTTCTATATTTTATAGATTTTGATGCCCTAGATGGAGCTTTCTTATGTGTTTTTTTTTTTTTTCAAAAAATGAGTTCTACTAGTTTAGGGCTACAATATTGCTAAAGACAGCAAGGCCAAATTCCTATTCGTTTCTGAAATAAAAGCCTGAAGCTGGATCTGACAGGACAGAAACCTACTAGAGTTTTTGTAGTCTAAATATGTACTTTCAAAAAATGCATACTAGAAGTTGTTTGCATTTTCAGTGTTGCATAGTGTAATATTACAAACACTTTTGATCAATAAAACCAATCATATTTTGAACTTTTCACTGTCAAAAAAAAATTTGTGTTTTATTTCTTATATTTTTCACATATATTAGCTACGCAAGCACACAACATTTTTAAACCAAGTGATATATTTTAACTATGAAATCATCAAACTCTTTTTCATTAAGCATATTAACATCGCTGTTTTTATTCAACACTTTAATGGGTGAAATTTTATTATATTAGCCGCTTTCAGGTTGTTCACTGTCCATGGCAGCTACTGAATTGTCATCCTCATCATTGTCTAATTATTGGAAAAGGGTACAAAAATTCCTTCTGGACCCAGTTTTACTTAATTTTGATGAATACATTTCGTCTTTATCATTTAACAATATGAATGATTACGTTTAGGAATTTTAAGCAATTAAGCAGCGGCGAAAGCCAAAGAACAACTGATGGTGGAGGGTAAAATTCGAACTTTAATTAAACAAATAAAAAATCGTATTTTGGCTCTCCTAAAAAATTGCAATTTTCGACATATGAAGTTTTCTTCGAAAACTACTGAATTACACTGTGCAGTACGAGAAAAATTAACCATATTTTGACAACGCATCGTGATAGAAGATGGGCCTCTAAAGATGTGCGGGCTTAATGTCAAAAGGGATTATTCTGTCAGGCTAGAGCTGAAAAACTATCGATATTCCTAACATTAGATATTTTCCATATTTAATTTCAAATTATCGATAGCTATCGATATTATCGCCAATTAAGTACTTCACAGAAATACAACGGCGAAAAATTAATTGCTTCTATTTTTTAAAAAGACACAAAATTGCAATAAAACCTTTTTATTTTTCACAACTGCAAAACTGAAAAGCCGAGTAATTTCTATTCATTTGAATCAGCGATGACCACCCTATTATACCCTTCACCTTAGTATGGAGGGTATAATTAAATTTTTCATTCCGTTTGTAACACATCGAAATATCCATCGGAACCCCTATAAAGTATATATATATTCTTGATCAGGGTAAAATTCTAAGTCGATATAACCATGTCCGCCTGTCCGACCGCCCGTCTGTTGAAATCAAGATACAGCTCGCAATTTTTAAGATAAAGCTTTGTAATTTGGTATAGAAGTTTCAATTACTCCTAGGATGTTTGGTATTGCAAATAGGCTATATCGGTCCACATATTGATATAACCCCCATAGAACGGTACCTCTCTATTTTTGGTTGTGGCCACAATAACCCACCGAAATGGCTGAAATTTGGTATTTGGTCTTCATTTTGGGTATTTAATGTTCCATAAGAAATTTGTCGGTATAGGTCCACGCATTTTGGGTGTTTTGAAGGTTGTTGAATTTGGTATTTAGTCTTCGTTTACAGCATAAAACTTTCCCCCAGAAACTAATCGTCCCATATGAAATTTCTTGGTATAGGTCCACACCTTCATATAGCTCCCATAGAACGGTACCACCCGATTTTCGGTATTTTGAAGGTTTTAGCCTCATTATCTCACCGAAATGGCTGAAATTTGTTGGAGGTAAAAGCATTTCTGACTGAAATTCGTCGGTATAAGTCCGCGTTTCGCCATAGCCCCTATAGAACGGTGCCTCCCGATTTTCATAATTCTGAAGGTTGTGACGTCAATATGCCACCGAAGGACTGAATTTTGTTATTTAGTATTCCATTGGGTTATAAAATATTCCGGAAGAGAATAATCAGTATAGGTCCGGGGGTCCCCATAGAAGGACCCCATAGAAGGTACCGGAAATTTCGTATTTAGACTTCTTGGAGTATAAAAACTTTCCGCCAGAAGTTTGTAGGTATAGATCGACGTTTTGACATAGCCCCCATGGAACGGTACCTCCCGAATTTCGGTATTTTGAAGTTTAGTCACATTGTTTTACCGAACTTGCTGAAATTTGGTAGTTAATCTTCTTCATAAACGAAAGGAAACTAATTGTTCCAATTTACTTCAATACAACTCGTGGTGGAGGGTGTAACATGTTCGGCCTTTCCGAACTTAACCCCGTTCTTACGTGTTATTCTACTGCATACTTTACGGGGTGTCATGTGTGAGTGCATTTTTTTATTCGTTTCAAACCGTTGAAAACTCAAGAAAACATATGTACATAATAAAATTATTATTAATAATTATATTTAATATACAACCTGTTTCTGTATGTCGAAACGAACATGAGTGCCAATAAAACAACCACAAACTTTAGTTGTCGAAATCTTTTTACATTTGCTTTTGTTCAAAACAAAAAAAAAACAAATTTATTAAACACACACGAGTTTTGTACACAATCGTTTTCTTATCGACATACAGAAACAGGCTGTTAAAGCTTTTATACTTTTAGGGCCATTATTACATGTTGTCTTTTACTATTGGATGGATTTAAAATCGCAAAATAAACCAATTTGGAGGACTTGAGGATATAATATACACATTAAAAATCAATGCTAAGAACATCCTCCTTCAAATTTAATGATCACTTTTAATTTTATGTTAACCGGAACCCTATAAATCTGTTCGAAAAAATCCAATATATAACAAAAGAAGACTTGTAATAATGGGGGTTAATGTAATGTATTATATCGCTCATTTACTCAAAGGATGACACATCTCAAAAAAATCCAGGTTTGATAAAAACGCGTCTTAAGTTGGCAATTGAAATTTGACTTCCCAACCCACAAAGATTATTACACAAACAAATAAAAAAACTACTTGGACCGTATTTTGCAAGCAGCTTGCCAGATATCAGTACTAAATTTCTGTGCATTACCAAGAACGATTTGAAGTGTCTTAGTGCTACATAAATTCAAAAACATTTTGTTGAATAATGCCAATTTCGTAATAAATTAGCTTTATCTCGTTGAGTTTTAGAGATATCAACACGAAAATTTGACACAATTTGAGAAAAAATAGAAATTGCTAACTCAGAAAACGCGAAACTTTTGTTCTATATACAGATAAATGATGTAAACTTAAATTACAAAATGTGTTAAAGATGTGTTAAGTCAACAGGACTACCCTTTACAATTATTACTTACCCAGACAAAAAAAGCGTTCACTAAATCCAGATAATATGAGAAAAATAAGGACTGCTTTAGTACTCATGTTGAAATTCCTTGGGTTCCTCTATTTAGAATCTAGAAATTGAAAACAGATATATATGTATATAGGGTTAATAACTATATTAGTACCAGAACATAAAATGGTATATGGCTAGTCCAATGTATATGAATTTAGGCATGAAGCGGATCAACTTTTATTATTATAATTTCCCTTATGTATATATTTTATTTTATATGTTTAAATATTTGAATTAAACGGTTAAAAATGCAACCATGTACATATTTTGTAAATAGTACTATTAATTACATCTTTGATCTTAATACCATTTTGTACAACTAATACTATTCGTGTCTCATCCTAAGCACTTAAGTCATTCGAAATTTCAATAAAATCGCTCCTCTCATTCTTTAGCTAGAGTTGAAGGCTTAACATCAATACCACGCTTGCCCAAGTTGATGGACCTAGATGTTTTGCTGGAAATAATAGCTAAATGGAGAGTCAAGTAACACCTTAAATTAATTTTGTTGTTTTGTTCTTCTTTATTGACGCCCAACTCGTGACCATGTAACACGACCACTTTATCATCAACAGCCGAGGACAACAACAACATTGAATGCGAAGCGTACGTATCTGGTGAAGATCAGTTGGCAACGTTTACAAAACTTATCCAGGCAATGCGTTATGATGGCAATCCCATGCGTTTTGTACTAGGCGATCCCAGAAACATAGAGATGTCTCTGTTGTGTATCAGTTTTGAACAACATCCATCGACAATCATCCGGATTACGCAGCAAATATGTGGATTGGCGTAAACAGGAACGTCAACTCCTTCGATCAAGTAAAGGCATTGATCAAAACCACATTTACGTACAAGTATGAATGCAAGCAGCAAAGACGACGCAGGCACATTCATCTGTATGAAAATGAGGGTTGAAAAACCACATTGTGATGATGTACTACAACAACCACACACAAAACAGCAAGAAGAAAACGCACAAGCAAGAACAACAACAACGTTCGCAACCGTCAGCTCAAAATGTGCGTAATCTGCTGATAAAATCAACGCTTGCTTAGCAGCCAGAAGATTCGCAGTTGTTATTCAAGATTCTGTTGACTGCCAACCGATGACCTTAACCTATCATAGCTTTTTCCGACGAGTTTTACCAGGTTGTTTGGAGAACCAACAATTCGTGGAGCAAAATAACTCTAGAAGGAGATTATGAGGAGTTTTACCAGCTTGTTTGGAGAACCAACAAGACTTGCGCAGCTTTACTCCAGGGGGAGACTTCGATGACAGTCCGTTACATAGTTTGGAAATGCAACAACAACTTCCTCTACACACCATTATTGCAGTGTTATTGAGGACATACCCGATTCAACAACCCATAATAATAATGCAGTTTACCGCAGCAGATTCAACAACTCATTGTTTCTGATGCTTAATCGGGACGATTGGAGCATCAGAAGGGGGAGACTGAAGCGGATCAACTTTTATTATTATAATTTCCCTTATGTATATATTTTATTTTATATGTTTAAATATTTGAATTCAACGGTTAAAAATGCAACCATGTACATATTTTGTAAATAGTACTATTAATTACATCTTTGATCTTAATACCATTTTGTACAACTAATACTATTCGCGTCTCATCCTAAGCACTTAAGTCATTCGAAATTTCAATAAAATCGCTCCTCTCATTCTTTAGCTAGAGTTGAAGGCTTAACATCAATACCACGCTTGCCCAAGTTGATGGACCTAGATGTTTTGCTGGAAATAATAGCTAAATGGAGAGTCAAGTAACATCTTAAATTAATTTCGTTGTTTTGTCCTTCTTTAGGCATTAATTTAGATCTCCCATAAACCGTAGATCGTATAGGAAGAAGTTAAACAAAATCACAATCTTCAGACTTTTCCCAGAGTCGTTGTTCTAATATTTTAGTAAAAACAACATTTATTTATTACTGGTGACAAATTTGGCATTGTTTACCAAGTGGCAATGCAGGGAAGACTATATATGAATGAAATATTGAGCAATCGGTTAATGATTTCTTATATCGACTAACGAAGTAGTTCATGCCATATTTGCAATGAATAGTTCAATTTAATTAGATCGTGAACTAACAGAACTTTATCACATACATTCTCTCCCCGAATAGACTAGGAAGACTTCGCTCATACCACGACACCGCACGACGCACAGTCGTTCCTGCCATTGGCCAAAATAAAAAAACTGAATGCCAGATTTTTTGTTCCAAACCTGGCAACTCTAACTGCTACATGTTACTTATTATTTTTATAGTGTGTACAATAAACATGGCCACCAAAAAAAATGTTGACACACCTACCCCCATTTAATCCATTAGCGTTAACTCGTGCCACCTGGACGATCTTTACCAGCAAACAAATATTTACCAAATAATGGGTTGTTATACACGCAGAAAAATATATGTATACTAGCAAAATGCCCGCTACTTCGTATGCGAAAAGGATATAAAAAAAAAAAACAAATAAACAATATATAATATGGAAATGACAAACACTGAAAATTTGGTCGCACTAATACCAATTTTAATCAATATTTATTTTTATCTTAGTACTGTACGTACCCCTTAAGTTCGTTTTTAAAAAAGATCAGCCGTATCTCACCCTTACACCTAACTCCAAAAAATAAAAATTCCAGCACTGTCCCTACACCCAAAAACAAATTGAGTACCATTAAGTAATTTTCGTATACTTATGGTACGTATTTCGACGACATATCTCAGCCATACACGGACATTAATACAAAATAATTACAGTAAATTCCATAATAATTACAGTAATTCCAAATCTCAAGATTCCAGCTGTATCCGTTCGTCCAATTCCAAATTGTACCAAACTTAGTATCAAGTCGAACTCTTCGTACCCATAAGAAAGATTTTCCAAAACTACCTCAATCCTTCACTTTAGTAGTAATCTTACTTCCAAATTTCAGGATTCAAACTCTATCCGTTAAACCAAATTAAAATTGTACTAAATTTAGAACAATTTAGAATTTTCGTACCAATTTTCAAAACTTCCTCAACGCAACAGGGCTACAATAATCATACTTTCAAATTGCAGGATTCCACCGCTATCCGTTAACCTACATACAAATTGTACTAAATTTAGTACCATTTAGTGCTTTTCGTAACCATAAGTTTGCTTTTTCAAAACAACCTGAATCCTACTCTTCGACTGTAATCGTAATTCCAAATTTCAGGATTCCAGCTCTATTAATTCACCCGAATCCAAATTGTATCAAATTTAGTACCATTTCTTTCCCAAACAAAAATTTCAGGATTCCAGCTCTACCCGTTCACCCAAATCCACATTGTACCATATTTAGTACCATTTAGTACTTCTCGTACGCACACGTACGACTTTTCAAAATTTCCTCAATACTACACTCCTACAGTAATCTTAATTCCTAATTCCAACACTATCCGTTTACTAAAATTCAAATTGTACCGAATTTAGTGCTTTCTGTACCCATAAGTACGAATTTCCAAAACTACCTAAATTCTACTGTCCGACAGTAATCTTAGTTCCAAATTTCAGAATTCCAGCTTTATCCGTTCATCCAAATCCAAATTGTACCAAATTTAGTACCATTTAGTACTTTTCGTACCCAAAGGTACGAATTTCTAAAACTATCTCAATCCTACACCCCTACAGTAATCTTAATTCAAAACTTTAGGATTCCAGCTCTATCCGTTCACCCAAATCCAAATTTAGTACTGCTCGTAATCATAAATACGAACTTCCAAAACCATTTCCTTATTTCAAGGCCATTTCCCAACCTTGATACTTAAAATTCAGGATTGCAGTTCTATCCGTTCACCCAAATCCAAATTGTAATAAATTTAGTACCATTTAGTACTTTTCGTACACATAAATACGAATTTCCAAAATTTCCCCAATCCTATGATCCAACAGTAATCTCAATTTCAAATTTCAGGATTCCAGCTCTGTCCGTTCACTCGAATCCCTATTGTACCAAATTTAGTACTTTTCGAACACATAAGTACGAATTTCCAAAACCACCCTCATATCTCAGTCCTACACTTCACAGTAATCTTAATTCCAAATTTCAGGTTTCCAGCTACATACATACGTTCACCCAAATCCAAATTGTACTAAATTTAGTACTTTTCGTACCCATAAGTACGAATTTTCAAAACTACCTCAATTCTACACCCCACCAGTAATCTCAATTCCAAATTTCGAGATTCCAACTATATCCGTTTACCCAAATCCCCATTGTCCCAAATTTAGTACCATTTAGTACTTTTCATTCACATAAGTAAGAATTTCCAAAACTTCCCCAGTCCTACACTCCAACAGTAATATAAATTCCAAATTTCAGGAATCCAGCTCTATCCGTTCACTCAAATCCAAATTGTACTAAATTTAGTACCAATTATTACTTTTCGTAGACTCAAGTTTCCAAAAACCCTTTGGTGCATCTTTCTTACTCTTCATCAGTGATCCTCAGTCCAAATGTGAGGAATCAAGCCCTATCCGTTAACCCAAATCGAAACTGTACCAAATTTAGTGCTATTTAGTATTTTTCGTACCCTATGTACGAATTTCCAAAACTTCCACAATATTAAACTCCACCATTAATCTCAGTTCCAAATTTAGAGATTCCAGCGCTATCCGTTCACCCAAATCCCCATTATAAAAAATTTAGTTCCATTTAGTACTTTCCGTACACATAAGTACTAATTTCCAAAACCACCTTCATATCTCAATCCTACACTTCAACAGTAATATTAATTCCAAATTTCAGGTTTCCAGCTCTATCCGTTCATTCAAATCCAAATTGTACTAAATTTAGCACCATTTAGTACTTTTCGTACCCATAAGTACGAATTTTCAAAACTACCTCAATCCTACACCCCACCAGTAATCTCAATTCCAAATTTCGAGATTCCAGCTATTATCCGTTCACCCAAATCCCCATTGTATCAAATTTAGTACCATTTAGTACTTCTCATACACATAAGTACGAATTTCCAAAAGTTCTTCAATCCTACACTCCAACAGTAATCTCAATTCCAAATATCAGGATTCCAGCTCTATCCGTTCACCCAAATCCCTATTGTACCAAATTTAGTACTATTTAGTACTTTTCGTACACATAAGCACGAATTTCCAAAACTACCCTCATATCTCAATCCTACACTACAACAGTAACCTTAATTCCAAATTTCAGGTTTCCAGCTCTTTACGTTCACCCAAATCTAAATTGTACTAAATTTAGTACTTTTCGTACACATGATTGGTAATTTTCCAAACCATTTCCTTTTAGAAGCACCACTTCCCAACCTTGATTTCCATACCAAATTCCTATATTCCTATATTCCTGGGGCCTATTATTGATTTCATTAATTATTTAGCGATTTCATCAAATTAGAGATTTTGAAATTGAAAATTGAATAGTTATGACTGTACATCTCCATATACGATAAAATTCTTAATTGCAAATAAATCGTGGTAATATGCACAATTCTATTGCACTTTCATTGATTTGCAAACATTTAGTTATTACCAAAAAGTCAGGTCCATACAGTTTTTAGTTGTTGTTATTTCTGGCCGATTTCTGAATTTATTCCCCTAATGTTGTCTTCAACAGCAACTCATTTGTTCATTTGCGTAATTGATGTTTATACACCATTATCACCAACTGCGACATCTGTTGCAATGGAAGATAACAAATGTCTTGTCTTTCTATTATTTAGTGGTTTACGATAAAATAAGTGCGCCTAGAAGTAAACTACAAAATTTGAAATTATGTGTGATCTCTTACGATAACAAGAAGTTATGGCATTGTTAATTTTACACATGTCTTGCAGAGGGCCAACTAAGTGAATAAGTACGTAATAGTAATGAAAAATAAGGATTTTTGTTGTTGTTATTTTTTGTGGTTCCAGGACGAATTTTCTTAAACCCGGCCTTATCTCGCACATTTGCATCAACAGTGACCCACTGGTAAAATTTCAAGCTCCTAGCTTTAGCCGTTTTGGCTGGGCGTTGATGATGAGTCAGTCAGTCAGTCAATCACTTATCACCAAGCTCATTTATATATATATATATAGATACAGTGAATCACAGTCAAAAGTATCCACTTCAGTTTCTTTCATTAAAACTGCAATTGCTAAGAATTGGTTAATGATAGCGATTTCATTCCTTTTTATATTTTTACATTAGTGTCTTGACTTAGTGTCTTAAGGAAAGTTTAGACAAAAAAAAATAAAAATGGTTAAACAACATCGATTTCTACCTCACAGTGAAAAGTATGCACACTAAAAGTTTCATGAAACAAAAAGGATTTTTTAGGGTTTCAGCCCTTGGTATGACATCCTTAGTTATCCTTTACAGCTTTTAGCCTTTTTGGCAAAGATTTAACTAAGTTTTCGGGGCAAGATATCGGAATTTTTTCCCATCCTTCCTGCAAGGCATTTTTCAGGATTCCTATACTTTAGGTGTTAAGATTTTTTATATTTGTCTCCAAAATACTCCATTAATTATCTATAGGATTCAAATCCGGGGATCGGGGAGGTGTTTGAATCACTTTTGGACAGTTACATAGCATCCATTTTCGAAAAATATGTGATTTGTGCTCGGGCTCATATATTGATAAAATTGGAATGTTGTCCCAAATCGCATTTTTTTCAGCGCCTAAATTTCGGATGGCATACCAAGGGCTGAAATCCTAAAAATCCTTTTTATTTCATGAAACTTTTAGAGTGAAAACTTTTCACTGTGAGGTAGAAATCGATGTTGTTTAACCATTTTTATTTTTTTATCTAAACTTACTTGAATTTCGTTAATTTGATTTTATTATATTTAAGTTAAGACACTAATGTAAAAATATAAAAAAGAATGAAATCGCTATCATTAACCAATTCTTAGCAATCGCAGTTTTAATGAAAGAAACTGAAGTGGATACTTTTGACTGTGATTCACTGTATATAGTCAAATTCTTCGCAACTACAAATTTGTAATTTCTTTAATATAGAGGCAACATCTAATATCTCAACCTAGCGCGGATAGTCTCAAAATGTATGTACATATGATTCATATTGTTCTACTATGCTTACATGACGATAACAACTACAGTAAAAATCTTTAGAAAAAACCGTAAGTTACAATACTACAAAATAAAAGAGTTAATAAATAAAAAGCAGCAAATTTGTCTCTGATTTGTTTGGTGGTGTGTGGTGGTTGTTAGTCAATAAAAACAAAAACTCGCCAAAATTGTTTTTTTTTAATCTCTCAGAAAAACCAGTATTTTTTTAGCTTTATGAAAGGCGTTATGTTTGCTGCAAAATATGTTTGGGACATATGTTAAGGGGAGTACACACTAACAGTCAAAACTGACAGTCAACGTACTTTAAGGACAATTTTCCGGCAAATAACAACTTTTATTTAGCTAAAAACGTTTGAAATACAATATTTACGATATTATTTAGAGATTATAAAAGAAATTTTTCAATTAGGCTTTGATATTCACGAAATAGACCTCGATGACTGTCAGTTTTGCTTGTCAATGTGTACTATACTTTAGAGAGGCCATTTTTTCTGTGTGCACGTGCCACTGGGGCCTCAAATTTTCCATAGTAATTTGTATGGAGCCAAAGGCGAATTTTCACGAAATCGCTCTACAGACCACATTTATTGTCCAATCGATGAAAAAATTTTCCTAGTTAATTTCTGTGATTAAACGAGTAATACTACAAAAAATATTAAAAATCCGGTCAAACTTTAATATTAGCTACTGTTAGGCTCCAAAGCCTTATAGTGGAGGCCCAAGTGATTTGGTGACAAATTGCATAGCTTCTAATTTTTGTGTTACCTTTAAACTTCTTTTTTCTGCGACGACATTATTAGGCGCAGCTGATTCTTCCTGTAGAGCATGATACGAAGCAGTGGAAAAAATCGTTGCTAATTGATTCATCGTATGAAGTTAAGAACTCATGAATGTCCTCTTCAGAGATTCAAAGCCACATACACATGTATATTAGGTTATTAAAACGCAAATCCGTGATGAAATAATGTGGCGTAAAACGACAGCGTGGTGATTGTAAATTTTTGGTTATTGTGAATAAATTGTATGAAAACGTAAGCAAACATTTTGACATCTTGAAGAATTTTCGGCGATAATAGAGTTGTTGATGTGCTTCTTACGTGACCTGGTAAATACAGTTAGTCAACTAAATTATTGCAAAACCAAAATTATTAGAAAATTTTAAAAAGAACATCATTTTATTAGTATAAATAAATATCATTATTAATATTTTTGTTAACAATACAATTCTTACACATGTTTATTAATATAATAAAATAAAAAGTAGCTAAATTTCACTAAACATTTTCTTAAAATTAACAAAAATGAGTACAACTCATTATTTGCACTGTCAACTAAAGAATTGCAAAATTCACAACTTTTCAGTTTTTCACGGTATTTTTCGAAAAGTTGGTTTTAATATTTCCTATGCCCACATTTGGCATCAAAAACAGCTTGTAAACGTATCTGAATTTAATAAATAAGTTACGGAATGTCATATTCCAATGGTATTTTTTAGCCATTCTTCTTTATTGCATTTTATTTAGTACCCCAGGTTAGTGGGCGACCTATTCCCGACTTTTTTTCTTTAGGTGTACCCATGAATCGTCGATGTTGGGTTAATATTTAGGCTTTGGACTCGGGTGTCAATGACTTTGGTGCAGTTGTATAACAACCAAGTCCTACATAAATACGATTTATGAGGAAGGGTCGTTGTCTTGGTAGTATTCATATTGCAATTTTTTGCATTTTCAGGGTCAACAGGTCCAAATTTCTTGACGCTTTTGGTTAAATAATTTTTAAAACATGAAAATAAACGTACTCTGTCATTGTTTCCTTCAAAATCTGGATGTCACCAACGTCACTGCTTGGTATACAACCCAATACCATAATTGACAGTTTTCCGAACTTTGCGGTATGTATTAAATTCTGTGTTTCCATGGCTATAAAGGTGTTTCGCAGTACTTTTTGAGGCCCATCGTGATAGTACAACATAATTTTAGTCTTATCAGAAAATATAACGTCATCCCAATACTTAAGATGGCATGAAAATTTGTCTGTAACAAGTCTGAATAGTTTCTATATGTTGTGCTGGGAGGGCAATAGTTTTTACCTAGTCACTCATGATGAAGGCTTGTTATTATGTAGCACTTTTCTGACTTTTCCATGTGAAACACTTACTCCGAATTCTATTTAGATTAGAAAAAGCAATTATCTGGTGCTGCTTTGGGGTCTTTCGTCAATTTCTTTAATCAGTCTCCTGCCAATTCGTGGATTTACTACTTTTGGCCTACAATGTGACGTCTTTAGTTTGAACCTGCCTTCTCTCTCGGTGCGGTATATAATGTTGCATATAGTTATCAGCTTATGAGAGGTGATTTTAGCGATTTCTCTTGCGGATTTACCATTATTATAATTGGAATAGACAAAATGTAGCATATTTGTCGAAATCCGTTTACCTGACTTTCACTTTTTCTGAATATACCGCCTATGTTACACACAGAACAATTAATTTATGATCAAAAATTATGGGTTTACATGTCCACATACCATAAAATCATAAAAATCCTTAATTGAAAAAAATCGCTGGGAAAATCCCACGGTTTTATTGCACATTCATTCAGTTTGCAATTATTTAGTTGACACCACAGAAACCAGGTACCTATACTTTTTGCCCGTTGTTTTTGTAATTTACGACCGATGTCTGCATTTTTCTGCATTAACAGGTAAATCAACAGATATGTACAAAAAACCAAACATTATTGAAAGAATTTCTTGTAGTAATTTCTAATTAAAAATCAAAATGTTTAACAATTCATCGTTTGCAATAATATAGTTGACTAACTGTAGATCTTGCGCAAATCGAATCGGTAACGCTAATCGAAAAAAAATCTATTATTTTTTTGTTGTGTTGTCAATATTCATTGAAGTATTGTTGTTGTTCGTCTTTGGACATCTTTCTATAAAACTTGAAGCAGAAGCAGCATCTTTGCCGCAAAATTATAGAACATTAAATAAAACCAAAGTTCAGACCGTCTGCACCATCAGTTTTCTAATAGCAACACGTAAGTATCGCCTGAATACTTGTTGTGTTATCTATATTCATTAAAATTTTGTTGTTGTTCGTCTTTGGACAACAATTAATTTCGGTTCTAAATCTACTCTGTACATTTAGAACCCCTACAAGTCCATACGCCTGTATCGGAACTTGTACAACCCTATTTAGCAAATAAGTCCCGAAAAGGCGCTAAATTATGATAATTAACTCATAGCTGAATGGCCTAATAGAACGAATTTGAAAAACGACAAGTTAAAGTGTAGAATTCAACATTTTATGGAATACATAATATTCCCTATGTTCGACAAAAAAAAAAAAAAGAAGTTAAAAAGTATTAGTCATTTTTGCTGACAGAAATATGCCACCCAGTATACATAGGCTGTATTTTCATTAACATTACTGTCGTAATAAGGGAAATATCCGAAGTAAAGGTTACATTTTATTCGCGTTTGAACCTGTTGTTAACCCAAAATGTTTGAATATTTGTGGGGGAGGCACCGCAAGGAGAGGACCGGTATAGTCCATCTTCGAATTTGACGTAAGTCTGAGGACTCACTTTAAAAGATATAGTTGGTGGTTTTATGGGTTTTACATTTTTAGAACAATTAGCTCTATCAATATGGACTTACCTCCGATAATATTATACTGTCGAGGATTACATGCAAAATATTCAAAACTATGCTAGACATGTGATTAAACTGCACTTTTGCTAACAGTTATGAAATTTTGTGTGGGAGACAACCGATATAGTCAATTATCGGTCCACTTTTCGGGTACCTTCCAAATGAAAACGATTTAACAGCCTGTTTTTGAAAAACTGCTTGACTGTCACACGAACGGTTCGTACTAAAACGTATACGTTCAAAATTTGGTTCTTGTAAATTTTTACAACCATTCATATGCGTTGCTTGATGGCAACCACGATAAACAGATGACAAACAAAAAAAGAAGGCAAAAATGTAAACAAATGTGTCAAAAATTATTTCGAATAATATGAAGAATCGGCGGTATTTCATCTTCTGTGCTTCTGTAAAAATAAATAAAATTACATTCCCCACCAGCTTGCATCCATTTTGTGTCATTTATTACTCAAATACACTTTTCATACAAAACGATGGGTCTTTTCCATTCGATTATTTCTGACGTATTCGTTCGTCTGATTTTGTTAGTCCCGGTCCACACTAACGTGAATTTCATTAAAAAATTGCATTAAATTATTCGTTTCTAGATCGAGTTCCATAGTAGAGTAAAATCACGAAATTGCTGTAGTGGGGCATTCGATCTAGAAACGCCTAATTTCATGCAATTTTTTAATGAAATTCACGCTAGTGTGGACCGGGAGTTATGAGAACCAAAAAAGTTACGAAAATGAAAAGCTTTCATTTGTTTGTCGCACGAATACAATTGTCAACCGCTATGAAAACTAAATTTTGTTTGTTAGAACCAGTGATGCCAGATACGATTGGTCGAAAATCGTCAATTTGCGGGAGCCAAAATCGGCAAAATAGTATTTAAAATCGTCAAAAATCGGCAAATATAATAACTTGTATTGCAGTTCAAATTATTACTATATAAGCCAAAAATAAAAACAGTTTTGTGACAAATGACCACCTACGAAACACTGTTTTTAAAGAAACGGTGTTCACTATAGGTCGAGAAGGACTGTACCGATCATTATATATTTTTGTAGGTTTATTGAGTACAACACCACCCTAACCCTCACTTGCCGCTTCTGGGATTTTTGTGGAACAATTATTACTGAGAGGTATTTTGCCACCGCTGAAATTGTTTATGTTGCCTGTCCTGGGGATCGAACCCACGACCTTCAGCGTACAAGGCGGGTGTGCATACCATTGCACAACGGTGGCACCTGTACATAAAAATATGTTCTTTAAAGAAGAGGTTCTTTTTAATTTTGATCGTCTTTTGGCCAAAAAACTACCTAATTTTTCAACAAAGTTTGAATTTTAAAAATCCACATTTTTTTAATTAATATTTTTAAATTCCCTCGTCTAAAGACAAGATTTTTAGGTACTTACTAGGCGTTTACACCAGACAGTTTGTCTTCAATTACAACTCTGATTTACTAACACATGCATACATTTGTCGTTTGTCTCTCAGCTGTCCATCAGTTTTTCACAGACAGCCGGTTTGACAAATTTTTGAAATTTTTTGTGAAAAAGAAGTGAGATGATAATTCAAATGTGCTGAAAACAAAAGAATATGTACAAAACAAAATATGTGAACGGAAAACAAAAAGAAATCGGTGATTTTCATTTATAATTTTACAACTGTTTTCGCAGTTGTCTGGACGCCTACGTCACACAGGCAAGTTGTGGGATTTTGACAATCAATACATGAACTCAACTGTCCTGTCATTTGTAAACGCAGGGTTAATAAGCCAAAAGAAATATGTGATGATCCCTCCTGTCGTTTTCGAAATAGAGCGGACATCGCAAGACGCTTTTTAAAAAGCAGTATCTCAAAGATGGTCATTTGCCGCAAAACTATGCAATATTCTTCAACAAAAAATTACCGAAGGTAGATCAAAATATGCATTTCTCCATGAAAAAATATCTGTTAAAAAAGTCTGGTACTTTTCCTGGAAAAAATCATAAAAAATATGTTTTTGAGCTGCACGTCTAGGAGTGACCCTTAAAATAAAACTAATACAAATATAGTTTTAAGAAGTTAATTAATAGACTGTTTATATTATAAGTTTTTTTCGGGTTAACTTCCTTTATGAGGATTTATTTGACGTATACACAATGGAATTAACATTTAAAACCCAGAGGCTTTATTAAATTATGTTATATATAAACGTACTATAATAAGGTGATAGATTTATAAAAGTATAGTTGTCAGTGCTACCATTCGCAATATTCACACAAAACGCAAATTTTATGTGAAAAAGCTGTCATAACTAAAAATCGGCGTTTTAGGGCTAAAAATCGTCAAATCGGATTTCAGCTTTTTTGGTCTAAAAATCGTCAAAATGCCGATAACTCGGCAAATCTAGCATCACTGGTTAGAACCTTTACCAAAAATCATAAATTTTAAAATGTTATGTAGCGTTATACAAAACCATTTAAGATACAATTTTGAAATTTGGTACAGAGCTATTAGTAATTGGATAATAAGAATTGAACATTTACCATATAGGACCAATCTAATGTGGTAGAGGGTATAACAAGTTCCGCCCTATCATAACGCCTTTTTTTCATTTTTTAAAGTACATATGGAGATATCACATCCTATCTTAAGCCCCTTTTTAGACTTTTTTTCAATCGAAGAGATCTTCTACCCTGAAGACTGATTTTCCCGATTCTGATAAGAAGATATATCTTATAAACTTTTTAATTATTAAGTCAATATTTTTATTTGAGTAAACTACTGCTAAAATATTTATCTGAAAATACTCTTCATTAGGGCGGGACGATTTGTATTTTTACTTTAATAAACTACTGCTAGAATATTTATCTGAAAATACCCTGCATTAGGGGCGATTGTATGGAAGGAAAAAATGGCCACGCCGCGTTTCTGATTCCTGGGATTGTACTGAGCAAAAAAGTCCACTACACCATATGTCTACGGTGACAGTCGAGACTCCAGATGTTGACTTGAAGTTTTTTATCCACGTCTTTTGGATATTTTGGCATATAACAGCCAAACAATTGAGATTATTGATCCAACATTAACACAAAAATTGTAGCAAAGACCAAGGCTTTGGAGCCGAGAAAATGTTTGTTATGGTAAGGTCACATTAGGCAAATATTTGGTCCAGCGATCGGAAATGTGCGCTTACTGAGAGCAAGTGAGCGCAAATAAATCATTGAAATATATGCTCACTTGCTCTCAGTAAGCGCACACTACCGGCCGTTTCAGCAAATATTTGCCTAATGTGACCTTACCTTTAGACTCCGACTCCAACACCGAAATCGACTTCGAAAAATATTTACTTCTTCCTAATTGTTTCAAAATAGGTCAAATAGTAGGAACAATAAAAATATGAATCTATATAGGACCTATATTTTCGTCAAGGACATTCTATACCGATTAGGAACTCAAGCGATTAGATAAAATTCAGTGCCAAATTTGGAAGAACTACCTTAATCCTCTATTTTAATTCCAACAGACAATCTTAAATCGACATAAATCTTATATGGTCCTGATTCAGGGCAATCATGAATAAAAATTCCGTGCGGAATTTGATACCTTTCCCCAATTTCACAATTTTTTATTTCCGTATTTATGTCCAAAATGGTAATATTTTTGTTTATTAGGCAAGAATATTTCATAATAAGAAGATTCTAGCAGTTTTCCACATTTTAAAATAATGATTTTTCAAGAATTTCACCTTTTTAAATTATTTTCCGTGCGGAAAAATTCCGAGGGAAATATTCATGATTGCCCTGAATATATCCTGCATTTCATGGATAAAGTGACACAAGTGAAAAAGCGTTAACTGCGGTCGGGCCGAACTTTTTAATAACATAATTTGTTTTCCTTCTGTTACGAATGTGTCACACAACTTTAGTGGGAAGAAGTTATTCTTCAACAAAAAATTACCGAAGGTAGATCAAAATATGCATTTCTCCATGAAAAAATATCTGTTAAAAAAGTCTGGTACTTTTCCTGGAAAAAATCATAAAAAATATGTTTTTGAGCTGCACGTCTAGGAGTGACCCTTAAAATAAAACTAATACAAATATAGTTTTAAGAAGTTAATTAATAGACTGTTTATATTATAAGTTTTTTTTCGGGTTAACTTCCTTTATGAGGATTTATTTGACGTATACACAATGGAATTAACATTTAAAACCCAGAGGCTTTATTAAATTATGTTATATATAAACGTACTATAATAAGGTGATAGATTTATAAAAGTATAGTTGTCAGTGCTACCATTCACAATATTCACACAAAACTCAAATTTTATGTGAAAAAGCTGTCATAACTAAAAATCGGCGTTTTAGGGCTAAAAATCGTCAAATCGGATTTCAGCTTTTTTGGTCTAAAAATCGTCAAAATGCCGATAACTCGGCAAATCTAGCATCACTGGTTAGAACCTTTACCAAAAATCATAAATTTTAAAATGTTATGTAGCGTTATACAAAACCATTTAAGATACAATTTTGAAATTTGGTACAGAGCTATTAGTAATTGGATAATAAGAATTGAACATTTACCATATAGGACCAATCTAATGTGGTAGAGGGTATAACAAGTTCCGCCCTATCATAACGCCTTTTTTTCATTTTTTAAAGTACATATGGAGATATCACATCCTATCTTAAGCCCCTTTTTAGACTTTTTTTCAATCGAAGAGATCTTCTACCCTGAAGACTGATTTTCCCGATTCTGATAAGAAGATATATCTTATAAACTTTTTAATTATTAAGTCAATATTTTTATTTGAGTAAACTACTGCTAAAATATTTATCTGAAAATACTCTTCATTAGGGCGGGACGATTTGTATTTTTACTTTAATAAACTACTGCTAGAATATTTATCTGAAAATACCCTGCATTAGGGGCGATTGTATGGAAGGAAAAAATGGCCACGCCGCGTTTCTGATTCCTGGGATTGTACTGAGCAAAAAAGTCCACTACACCATATGTCTACGGTGACAGTCGAGACTCCAGATGTTGACTTGAAGTTTTTTATCCACGTCTTTTGGATATTTTGGCATATAACAGCCAAACAATTGAGATTATTGATCCAACATTAACACAAAAATTGTAGCAAAGACCAAGTCTTTGGAGCCGAGAAAATGTTTGTTATGGTAAGGTCACATTAGGCAAATATTTGGTCCAGCGACCGGAAATGTGCGCTTACTGAGAGCAAGTGAGCGCAAATAAATCATTGAAATATATGCTCACTTGCTCTCAGTAAGCGCACACTACCGGTCGTTTCAGCAAATATTTGCCTAATGTGACCTTACCTTTAGACTCCGACTCCAACACCGAAATCGACTTCGAAAAATATTTACTTCTTCCTAATTGTTTCAAAATAGGTCAAATAGTAGGAACAATAAAAATATGAATCTATATAGGACCTATATTTTCGTCAAGGACATTCTATACCGATTAGGAACTCAAGCGATTAGATAAAATTCAGTGCCAAATTTGGAAGAACTACCTTAATCCTCTATTTTAATTCCAACAGACAATCTTAAATCGACATAAATCTTATATGGTCCTGATTCAGGGCAATCATGAATAAAAATTCCGTGCGGAATTTGATACCTTTCCCCAATTTCACAATTTTTTATTTCCGTATTTATGTCCAAAATGGTAATATTTTTGTTTATTAGGCAAGAATATTTCATAATAAGAAGATTCTAGCAGTTTTCCACATTTTAAAATAATGATTTTTCAAAAATTTCACCTTTTTAAATTGTTTTCCGTGCGGAAAAATTCCGAGGGAAATATTCATGATTGCCCTGAATATATCCTGCATTTCATGGATAAAGTGACACAAGTGAAAAAGCGTTAACTGCGGTCGGGCCGAACTTTTTAATAACATAATTTGTTTTCCTTCTGTTACGAATGTGTCACACAACTTTAGTGGGAAGAAGTTATTCTTCAACAAAAAATTACCGAAGGTAGATCAAAATATGCATTTCTCCATGAAAAAATATCTGTTAAAAAAGTCTGGTACTTTTCCTGGAAAAAATCATAAAAAATATGTTTTTGAGCTGCACGTCTAGGAGTGACCCTTAAAATAAAACTAATACAAATATAGTTTTAAGAAGTTAATTAATAGACTGTTTATATTATAAGTTTTTTTTCGGGTTAACTTCCTTTATGAGGATTTATTTGACGTATACACAATGGAATTAACATTTAAAACCCAGAGGCTTTATTAAATTATGTTATATATAAACGTACTATAATAAGGTGATAGATTTATAAAAGTATAGTTGTCAGTGCTACCATTCACAATATTCACACAAAACTCAAATTTTATGTGAAAAAGCTGTCATAACTATCATATCATAACGCCTTTTTTTCATTTTTTAAAGTACATATGGAGATATCACAACCTATCTTAAGCCCCTTTTTTAGACTTTTTTTTCAATCGAAGAGATCTTTTACCCTGAAGACTGATTTTCCCGATTCTGATAAGAAGATAAGAAGAAGAAACTACTGCTAAAATATTTATCTGAAAATACTCTTCATTAGGGCGGGACGATTTGTATTTTTACTTTAATAAACTACTGCTAGAATATTTATTATTAACACAAAAATTGTAGCAAAGACCAAGGCTTTGGAGCCGAGAAAATGTTTGTTATGGTAAGGTCACATTAGGCAAATATTTGGTCCAGCGACCGGAAATGTGCGCTTACTGAGAGCAAGTGAGCGCAAATAAATCATTGAAATATATGCTCACTTGCTCTCAGTAAGCGCACACTACCGGTCGTTTCAGCAAATATTTGCCTAATGTGACCTTACCTTTAGACTCCGACTCCAACACCGAAATCGACTTCGAAAAATATTTACTTCCTCCTAATTGTTTCAAAATAGGTCAAATAGTAGGAACAATAAAAATATGAATCTATATAGGACCTATATTTTCGTCAAGGACATTCTATACCGATTAGGAACTCAAGCGATTAGATAAAATTCAGTGCCAAATTTGGAAGAACTACCTTAATCCTCTATTTTAATTCCAACAGACAATCTTAAATCGACATAAATCTTATATGGCCCTGATTCAGGGCAATCATGAATAAAAATTCCGTGCGGAATTTGATACCTTTCCCCAATTTCACAATTTTTTATTTCCGTATTTCTGTCCAAAATGGTAATATTTTTGTTGATTAGGCAAGAATATTCCATAATTAGAAGATTCTAGCAGTTTTCCACATTTTAAAATAATGATTTTTCAAGAATTTCACCTTTTTAAATTATTTTCCGTGCGGAAAAATTCCGAGGGAAATATTCATGATTGCCCTGAATATATCCTGCATTTCATGGATAAAGTGACACAAGTGAAAAAGCGTTAACTGCGGTCGGGCCGAACTTTTTAATAACATAATTTGTTTTCCTTCTGTTACGAATGTGTCACACAACTTTAGTGGGAAGAAGTTATGTGTCCACTGGGAGCACCGTTTTATGGGGCCTATCACAACGTGAGCCTAAGTACACAATTTTTGATGGATAAAGGTGGAAAGAACCTGTCATAGTATTTGTAATAAAGCATTGAAAAATAGGATTGCCAGCCAAGTCGGACGATAGGAAAAGTTGGGAATTAAATAACTGACAGTCAATAAATAAATCGTACTTAGCCACCCGTGAAAAGTAGCATAATGGTTGAAAGAGTGGGACTTCGGCGGACTCCTATTTTTTCAATGTACCTCTTAGGTCATAACAGCTCAACTCGAAAGAGAATTAATTCAAATAGCTAATTTTGTCTGAAAAAGTTTCTAAAAACGTCAAAATACATGAAATAGAGCGGTACCGTTATATGGGGGCTATGCCAAAACGTGGAGCGACATAGAGCAATCTATGGAAAAATACACTAGTGTGCAAAAACACAGCTTTCTATCTCAATTATAGTGGAAGCTAGAGTGATTACAACTACAACAGACGGACATGGTTAGATCGACTCAGAATTTTATCCTGACCAAGAATGCATGACCATATTTGATTTATACAACATACAAGGAAAGAACACCATGAGGACAAATTATCACCACATAACATTTAATCGATATTTGGTCTGATCTATGAGAATAAAATGTTCTTTATAGACGACTAGCAAAATGCCCGCTACTTCGTATGCGGAAAGCATATAAAAAAGGAATAAACAATATATAATATGGAAATGACAAACACTGAAAATTTGGTCGCACTAATACCAATTTTAATCAATATTTATTTTTATCTTAGTACTGTACGTACCCCTTAAGTTCGATTTTCAAAAAGATCAGCCGTATCTCACCCTTACACATTAACAGCGAGATCAACGTTGCACACCAATACACACCCTAACTCCAAAAAATAAAAATTCCAGCACTGTCCCTACACCCAAAAACAAATTGAGTACCATTAAGTAATTTTGCTATACTTATGGTACGCATTTCGACGACATATCTCAGCCATACACGGACATTAATACAAAATAATTACAGTAAATTCCATAATAATTACAGTAATTCCAAATCTCAAGATTCCAGCTGTATCCGTTCGTCCAATTCCAAATTGTACCAAACTTAGTATCAAGTCGAACTCTTCGTATCCATAAGTAAGATTTTCCAAAACTACCTCAATCCTTCACTTTAGTAGTAATCTTACTTCCAAATTTCAGGATTCAAACTCTATCCGTTAAACCAAATTAAAATTGTAAAAAAATTTAGAACAATTTAGAATTTTCGTACCAATTTTCAAAACTTCCTCAACGCAACATGGCTACAATAATCATACTTTCAAATTGCAGGATTCCACCGCTATCCGTTCACCTACATACAAATTGTATTAAATTTAGTACCATAAGTTTGCTTTTTCAAAACAACCTGAATCCTACTTTTCGATTGTAATCGTAATTCCAAATTTCAGGATTCCAGCTCTATTAATTCACCCGAATCCAAATTGTATCAAATTTAGTACCATTTCTTTCCCAAACAAAAATTTCAGGATTCCAGGTCTACCCGTTCACCCAAATCCATATTGTACCATATTTAGTACCATTTAGTACTTCTCGTACCCATACGTACGACTTTTCAAAATTTCCTCAATACTACACTCCTGCAGTAATCTTAACTCCTAATTCCAACACTATCCGTTTACTAAAATTCAAATTGTACCAAATTTAGTGGTTTTCTTACCCATAAGTACAAATTTCCAAAACTACCTCAATTCTACTGTCCGGCAGTAATCTTAGTTCCGTTCATCCAAATCCAAATTGTACCAAATTTAGTACCATTTAGTACTTTTCGTACCCAAAGGTACGAATTTCCAAAACTATCTCAATCCTACACCTCTACAGTAATCTTAATTCAAAACTTTAGGATTCCACCTTTATCCGTTCACCCAAATCCAAATTTATTACTGCTCGTAATCATAAATACGAACTTCCAAAACCATATCCTTATTTCAACGCCATTTCCCTACCTTGATTCCCATACCAAATTTGAAGATTCTAGCTTTATCCATTAAAAATATGCAATTGGTTCCAAATTTAGAAAGTTTTAGTACCTTTCGTACACTTATAGGTCGAGTTTCTAAATACCCTTTGGTACATCTTCCTAACTCTCCATCAATGACCCCTCGTTCAAAATTTCAGAATTCTAGCTCTTCGCGTTTGCCTAATACAATGGATTCCATATTTAGTACACTTTAGCACTTTTCGTACCTTTCTACGACGAATTTCCAAAAACCCCTTTACACAAAAACAAATTGTACCAAATTCTGTACAATTCGATTTTCCAAAACAACCTTAATCCTTCACTTAAACAGTAACCATAATTCCAAATAACAGGATTCCAGCGCTATCCGTGCACTCAAATCCAAGTTGTACCATTTGGTACATTTCGTACCCATAAGTACGAGTTTCAAAAACTACTTCCATCTCAATCTTATACTCCAACAGCAGTCTGACCGAATTCCAGGATTCCAGCTCTATCCGTTCCCCCAAATCCAAATTGTATCACAGGTAGCACCACTTAGTAATTTTCGTACCCTTACTACCTCAGTCCTACACTCCAATAGTTATCTTAATTTCAAATTTCAGGACTCAAACACTATCCGTCACCCTAATCCAAATTCTACCTCTATAGCCTACCGCGAACGGGTTGCAAATTCTAACTCTTTCCGTTTACTAAAATTCATACTTTAAATTAAAATAAATAAAATTAAAATACTTAAAATTCAGGATTCCAGTTCTATCCGTTCACCCAAATCCAAATTGTAATAAATTTAGTACCATTTAGTACTATTCGTACACATAAATACGAATTTCCAAAATTTCCCCAATCCTATGCTCCAACAATAATCTCAATTTCAAATTTCAGGATTCCAGCTCTGTCCGTTCACTCGAATCCCTATTGTACCAAATTTAGTGCTTTTCGAACACATAAGTACGAATTTCCAAAACCACCCTCATATCTCAGTCCTACACTTCACAGTAATCTTAATTCCAAATTTCAGGTTTCCAGCTACATACATACGTTCACCCAAATCCAAATTGCACTAAATTTAGTACCATTTAGTACTTTTCGTACCCATAAGTACGAATTTTCAAAACTACCTCAATTCTACACCCCACCAGTAATCTCAATTCCAAATTTCGAGATTCCAACTATATCCGTTCACCCAAATCCCCATTGTCCCAAATTTAGTACCATTTAGTACTTTTCATTCACATAAGTAAGAAATTCCAAAACTTCCCCAGTCCTACACTCCAACAGTAATATAAATTCCAAATTTAAGGAATCCAGCTCTATCCGTTCACCCAAATCCAAATTGTACTAAATTTAGTACCATTTAGTACTTTTCGTACACTCAAGTTTCCAAAAACCCTTTAGTGCATCTTTCTTACTCTTCATCTGTGATCCTCAGTCCAAATTTGAGGAATCAAACTCTATCCGTTCACCCAAATCGAAACTGTACCAAATTTAGTGCTATTTAGTATTTTTCGTACCCTATGTACGAATTTCCAAAACTTCCACAATACTAAACTCCACCAGTAATCTCAGTTCCAAATTTCGAGATTCCAGAGCTATCCGTTCACCCAAATACCCATTATACAAAATTTAGTTCCATTTAGTACTTTCCGTACACATAATTACTAATTTCCAAAACCACCCTCATATCTCAATCCTACACTTCAACAGTAATATTTGGTCTGTTCCAGAACCTGCAAGAAGCTACTATTTTTTACTACGATAACATTTTTTCCTTTATGTTATCGTAAAAAATAGTAAAAATTAGCAGATTCTTACAGTACTGGAACAGACCAATTAATTCCAAATTTCAGGTTTCCAGCTCTTTCCGTTCATTCAAATCCAAATGGTACTAAATTTAGTACCATTTAGTGCTTTTCGTACGCATAAGTACGAATTTTCAAAACTACCTCAATCCTACACCCCACCAGTAATCTCAATTCCAAATTTCGAGATTCCAGCTTTTATCCGTTCACACAAATCCCCATTGTATCAAATTTAGTACCATTTAGTACTTTTCATACACATAAGTACGAATTTCCAAAAGTTCTTCAATCCTACACTCCAACAGTAATCTCAATTCCAAATATCAGGATTCCAGCTCTATCTGTTCACCCAAATCCCTATTGTACCAAATTTAGTACTACTTAGTACTTTTCGTACACATAAGCACGAATTTCCAAAACTACCCTCATATCTCAATCCTACACTACAACAGTAACCTTAATTCCGAATTTCAGGTTTCCAGCTCTTTACGTTCACCCAAATCTAAATTGTACTACATTTAGTACCATTTAGTACTTTTCGTATACATGATTGGTAATTTTCCAAACCATTTCCTTTTAGAAGCACCACTTCCCAACGTTGATTTCCATACCAAATTCCTATATTCCTGGGGCCTATTATTGATTTCATTAATTATTTAGCGATTTCTTCAAATTACAGATGTTGAAATTGAACAGTTATGACTTTCATTGATTTGCAAACATTTAGTTATTCACGACATCTGTTGCAATGGAAGATAACAAATGTCTTGTCTTTCTATTATTTAGTGGTTTACGATAAAATAAGTGCGCCTAGAAGTAAACTACAAAATTTGAAATTATGTGTGATCGTTTACGGTATCATGAAGTTATAGCATTGTTAATTTGACACATGTCTTGCAGAGGGCCAACTAAGTGCATAAGTACGTAATAATAATGAAAAATAAGGATTTTTGTTGTTGTTATTTTTTGTGGTTCCAGGACGAATTTTCTAAAACCCGGCCTTATCTCGCACATTTGCATCAACAGTGACCCACTGGTAAAATTTCAAGGTCCTAGCTTTAGCGGTTTTGGCTGGGCGTTGATGATGAGTCAGTCAGTCAGTCAATCACTTATCACCAAGCTCATTTATATATATAGATTATAGCTCTTCTCATTGAAGAACAAGAGGATTTCTCATAGGAGTAATAGGTCTTTTCGTAGAACAAGAAAAGATGAAATAGGGTTTCTGACCGAACATCACTTCGTCATTTTTTATGCAAATAGTAGGCTTCTTCTTAAAAGACCCATAATTACTTTCATCATAGAATATGAACAGGGTTTCTCAAGAGAACAATATCTTCTCAGGAGAACAATATCATTTTGTAAAGATCCAATTGGGTTTCTTATTGAAGTTCAGCAACATTTTTCTAAAAATGCCACAATATCATTCGTAGAAGTCCTATATGTCCTTACATAGAAAACAATACTGACCCTTCTATGTGATGAGTTGTAGATCTTCTACCAAATGTTCGCCAATAATATGTGAAATATAAAACCATTATTCCAAACTATATTCTAAACAACTGGACCAAAAATGTAATGCATTTGTAATCGAAATAAAGATTAAAGGAGAATTGTAATCCTCTAATGGGTACTTTACACGATATGTTATTTTACATATGTGCTGTCACTTAGCATATACATTTTGTATATAAAAAGTGACAACCCATATGTAAACAACATATCGTGTAAAGTACTGTGAAAAGTGTATTACAAATTTGACCAGAATCCATGTAACACTGCGAAATAGTTGTCCTAGACCCTTTTTACTATACCAATTTTAATTTATTTTTATTTTAATCAAACTCCAGGCAAAACTAAAGACCGATCGTCACGAAATTTTGTATGGAGATCGGGTTCCGATATGAATACAAACACATACAGATATGAATACAAATAAACATTGGAAGAGAAGATAAGAAGTGCAAGGAAGATCTGTTGTTTTGAATGATGATAACAATGGTAATGAAGAAAATGATGATGGAAATGATGCTTATCTATCCCCTTAAAAAAGTATAAATAATAACAGTCTATTTAATTTTGTTGCTGTTTTATAGTTAATTTTTGAATTAATATGAATAATAATAAATATTTTAAAAATATATTATCTTTTAAAAATTATATGTCTAATTGTAAAACAACAGATTTGAAAGTTCTAAGTATAAATAGAAGAAGTGTCTCATCGATTGGCAAGTTTGATCGTTTTAAAAGTTTACTGGCTAGTATTCCTGTACTGCCTGATAGTATTGCCATTCAAGAGACATGGTTTCAGAGTAATGTGTCCCATATTTATACAATTTCTGGCTACAAAGAAATTCATTGTTGTAGAAGTGACGGTTATGGAGGTACTTCAATGTACATAAGAGAAGATTTCAATATCACTGTTGATGTTTGCAAGAGCGAAAGTTTTTTAGAAATTATAACAACTTCATTTTTAAACGTTTCTAAACCTTTACGATTGGTTTCTTTTTATTGGTCTCAAAAATGTGGGTTTGATCAATTTTTGTCTTTAATTGAGTTGACTTTGGAAAACTATGGCTCCAGTCCAATGAACTGCTGTCGTTTATTTTTAGTTTTGATTGTGACAGTGTTCACAGTATGATAACTAGACCAAAAAGTAAATCTTGTATTGTCCACGTTTTTAGCAACTTTGGGAAAAATATCTCAGTTAATTCTATTGAGTGGAGTTTGTCGGATCATAACTTAATTTACTGCGTCATAAAAAATGAGATACGGAAAAGGAATTATATTGTAGCAACTAAATCACATTGCGATTATGACTCTGCTAGAATGCTTATGCAGCGTCATATAGCAATTAATACAAATGACTTGAGTGTATCAGATAAAACTGAGAACTTAATTTCTGATATGAAGAATGCAGTCATAAGTTCAACGGTAACAACGACAGTCAAGAAAAACGTTCGCTTTGAACTCACTCCTTGGATCAATGACAAACTTCAACAGTTAATATTATTAAAACAGTAATTGTTGAAGGCTAGAAAGAAAAAAGGTAAAATAAATGATGCAATTTTAAAAAGAATAAGCAAAGTTATTAGAACTGCTAAACACAATAGTAGAGACAATTTTTATTATAATAATATGGCTGAAGCAGGCAATGATCCCAAGAAAGGTTGGACCTTTTTAAACAGAATTCTTGGCAAATCAAAGGAAAACGACATTGTTGTTAATAATGAACATGGTGAAAGAATTCAGAACGACATTGTAAAGGCTAACTATTTGAATAACTATTTTTTGAAATCAGTCGAGAATTTGAAACAAAAAATATGATTCATGCCCCCATATTTTGAAAGGACAATATATATTATAGATATATGGTAACATCTATCATATTCTAATAATAAAATTTTTGAGGTTTTTTAAAATGTCGTGGTAGCAGCAGAAACATGTTGTGGTTGCCTGTAATAAGTAATATTTTAATTGGAATTACACTGTACCTTTGTGATTTATTACCCATTAAAATAGTTTTCAATATACAATATAAAATAAAATTTTTATTTATTTAAAAACAATTTGGATATAATAGAATAAATAATTATAATATAGAATACACTTATACTTTACAAAAAAGAGAGAGAACTGCATACTCTCCGTTGTCACTCCATTTGTTCCATACTTAAACCGAACACATGTTTATGGTGGAGAACATCATGAAACAACAACAACAGATGTTTATATTATACATACATTCTTTTACTTGTTTTTTTTTTCGATTACTTGCATACGATTTCTATCTTCATAAATCTTCATTCACAAATAAATTGTAGTCATTAATATCGTCAACAAATACTCGAACTATTTCATTCTTTGTTTGGAATGCTGTTTTTACTATTTTATACCACTCATTTAAATGAAAATTAAACAAAATTTACAACATCCTTACTCAGCGACAGAACAACTAATGAGAGAACCTTTGCATTAGGCAATGAACAGCTGTTGTTTTTGACACTTCATATGTCAAACTGAGAAAGTTAAGCAGATTGTGTTGGATTGACCATCAGATAATTATGAAAATATTATAGGGTTTTGGGTTTTCCCGGTTTTTATCATTCCCGGGAAACGGGAAGCAAAAAATCGCCATTCCCGCGAATCCGGGATTTCCCGGGAATTTGTAAAATACGAGAGTGCACCAATATTCCCGTGATTTTTTTATCTTCCCATAGTAATTTATATGTAGAAATACCCACACGGTGGGTAAATACCGGGTAAATACCCATTTGTGGGTATTTATTTGGGTATTTACTATATTGAATGGCAAATACAACATTTTACACCCTATTCCTGGGTTTAGGTTGTACATTCGTTTCAAAATGGATAGTTGTACAATACCTTAAACTAGTGGGTAAATACCCGAGTATTTACCCAAGCGTTGGGTAAAAACTCATTAACTGCGTCAAGTGGCGTAGGCTGACAAAATTTGGCTTACATCTTTCTTATGTCAACAGAATTTTTTGATATAGCCCCCATATAACCGTACCTCCCGATTTAAGGTATTTTTTGTCTATTAGCCACATTTTACAATAATTTTGGCTGTAGCTTGGCACAGTGAATTCTCAATGTGTAGAAAATATCCTTGCAAAAGTTTGTCAATATAGGTCCACGTTTTCTAATAGACCCCATATAAGGGTACCCCGATTTCGAGTATTTACCCAAATTTGGGGTAAAAACTCTTTAACTGCCGAACCACGTGACGTAGGCTGACGAAATTTGGCTTACATCTTTCTTATGTCAACAGAATTTCTGGTACTGAACATGGGGTCTCTGGGTCCATGTTTTCATATAGCCCCCATATAACCGTACCTCCCGATTAAGGTATTTTTTGCCTATTAGCCACATTTTACAATAATATTGGCTGTAGCTTGGCACAGTGAGTTCTCAATTTGTAGAAAATATCCTTGCAAAAATTTGTCAATATAGGTCCACGTTTTCTAATAGCCCCCATATAAGGGTACCCCGATTTCGAGTATTTACCCAAATTTTGGGTAAAAACTCTTTAACTGCCGAACCACTTGACGTAGGCTAACAAAACTTGGCATAAGTCTTTCTTATGTCAAAAGAACTTCTGGTACTGAACATGGGGTCTCTGGGCCCATGTTTTGATATAGCCCCCATATAGCCGTAACTTCCGATTTAAGGTATTTTTCATCTATTAGCCACATTTTACAACCAAATTGGCTGTAATTTGACACAGTGAGTCCTCAATGAGTATAATATATCCTTGCACATATTTGTCAACGTAGGTCCACGTTTTCCTGTAGCCCCCATATAAGGGTACCCCGATTTCGAGTATTTACCCAAATATTCGGTAAAAACTTCTTATCTGCTGAATCAAACAGTGGACCCAGGGACTCCATTTTCAATACCTTTAATACTATTAATATAAGAAAGTTTTGAGCCAAATTTTGTCAGCCAACGTCGAGTGGTTCGACAGTTAAAGAGTTTTTACACACTTTTGGGTAAAAACTCGAAATCTGGGTAACCTTATATGGCGGCTGCAAGAAAGCGTGGACCTACGTTGACATGTTTGCAAGGATATTTTTTACTCATTGAGGACTCACTGTGCCAAATTACAGCCAGTTTGGTTGTAAAATGTGGCTAATAGATGAAAAATACCTTAAATCGGGAGGTACGGCTATATGGGGGCTATACCAAAACATGGACCCAGGGACTCCATTTTCAATACGTATAATACTTTTGGTATAAGAAAGTTTTAAGCCAAATTTTGTCAGCCAACGTCAAGTGGTTCGGCAGATAAGGAGTTTTTACCCAATATTTGGGTAAATACTCGAAATCGGGGTACCCATATATGGGGGCTATAAGAAAGCGTGGACCTACGTTGACAAATGTTTGCAAGGATATTTTTTACTCATTGAGGACTCACTGTGCCAAATTACAGCCAATTTGGTTGTAAAATGTGGCTAATAGATGAAAAATACCTTAAATCGGGAGGTACGGCTATATGGGGGCTATACCAAAACATGGGCCCAGGGACTCCATTTTCAATACGTTTAATACTTTTGGTATAAGAAGGTTTTAAGCCAAATTTTGTCAGCCAACGTCAAGTGGTTCGGCAGATAAGGAGTTTTTACCCAATATTTGGGTAAATACTCGAAATCGGGGTACCCATATATGGGGGCTATAAGAAAGCGTGGACCTACGTTGACAAATGCTTGCAAGGATATTTTATACTCATTGAGGACTCACTGTGCCAAATTACAGCCAATTTGGTTGTAAAATGTGGCTAATAGATGAAAAATACCTTAAATCGGGAGGTACGGCTATATGGGGGCTATATCAAAACATGGACCCAGAGACCCCATGTTCAGTGCCAAAAGTTCTTTTGACGTAAGTAAGATTTATGCGAAGTTTTGTCAGCCTACGTCAAGTGGTTCGGCAGTTAAAGAGTTTTTACCCAAATACTAAATACTCGAAATCGGGGTACCCTTATATAAGGGCTATTAGAAAACGTGGACCTATGTTGACAAATTTTTGCAAGAATATTTTCTACATATTGAGAACTCACTGTGCCAAATTTCAGCCACTATGATTGTACAATGAGGCAAATAGATAAAAATACCTTAAATCGGGAGGTACGGTTATATGGGGGCTATATCAAAACATGGACCCAGAGACCCCATTTTCAATGCTAGATATTCTCTTGACATAAGTAAGATTTGAACCAAATTTTGTCAGCCTACGTCAAGTAGTTCGGCAGTTAATGAGTTTTTACCCAACACTTGGGTAAATACTCGGGTATTTACCCAAGTATTTACCCACTTGTTTAAAGTATTGTAAAACTATCCATTTAGTATCGATTTCATAACCTAAACCCAGAAATAGGGTCTAAGATGTTGTATTAGCGAGTCAATATAGTAAATACCCAAATAAATACCCACAAATGGGTATTTACCCAATTTACCCAATTTACCGGGTATTTACCCACTTTCCATCTCTATTTATATGAAATACAATATTTTCAAAGAGTTGCGGTCTCATTACATGTTTTCGCTCTATCGACTAAAAACGAAAAAATGTGGAAAAATGCACCATGTTGCCCGGATTTTGCCCGCACTGACCATTTCCATTATTCAAAGCTAAGGAAATCGCTCGATGGAAAGTGATTTGGCTCAAACAATGATGTTTGTGATCAGAAATTCCAATTTTATTGACCTCGAAAATCGTATGTGTTATTCTTATGCTTAAGATTGCTTAAAACAAGTTAGAAATTATCAGTCAGCACTGCCGACAGAAATATACCCTCAGCCTCGGACCTAAAGAAAAGAAGCAAACAAAATATTTCGGGGCTTTTTGAATTTTTGAGCCAATTTCTTAGGGCCGCACACAAAACATGTTGCCAAACATTTAAAAGAGAGAGTGTAGGAGATCTATCCCTTTCACCGTTATTTTACGTACTACCCAATGTAGTTGGTACCGGCAGGCGGGAGTTATCTTGCGAATTTTCCATTTTAGTTGTTTCTTGGAGCTTTTAAGGCATTATCTCAGGACTTGCCCCCGTCGTAAAGGGCGCCGTAAAGACAAACTGCTGAAGAAAGGACCTCTTAAACTTCACTTTTTCCGAATTTTGTGTGCAACCCGTTCAATGCCTGGAACTAATATTGCCATATGCAAAATTATGACCGATTTGGTTATTCCCTTCGATAGTTGTCGTGCGCACCATTTTAGCGAAAATTGTTGAACTTTTGTGGGGAAGGTGCCGGAAGTTGTGGACCGCCGATATGGTCCATCTTCGAACTTAAACGAAGTTTTAAAAAAATCTCGAATGCCAAATTTTTGACCTGATCGTTGGCTTCGTTAGAGAGTTATCGTGCGCACAAGCTTGCCATCCGGACCCTCTTTAGCCTAATGGCTGAGGGTATAAAAATGGGACTTTAAAATAGGAAATATTATTTCGCTCTTAAATGGATCAGAATAAAAATCCTTCGTTATAGTCCATGTATTTGGTGCGGATTTTATAACTTTTTTCCTGAAAATACTTTTGTAGATAAAAGTTATTTCCAAATCTTTTCTAATTTATTGATTCTGTAAAATCTAATCGAATTCTGATTATCGTCTTTAAAATAATATGTGCGCCACAAAAATTATTTGGTGCCAGCCAAAATAAAATTTAGCCCGCCACCAATTAAAAACTATTTTTTCTCTGCGTGCAGGTTTACATTGGAGTGCGTTAATGAAAGTAGCGTAAAGAAAATGATTATGGCCATGGAAGTCAACACGTGTCCCGGAGATGATAATATCACAACCAGGCTTCGGAGTAGGAGTCGGAGTCTAGCAAATTTTGCTGGAGTCGGAGCCGGAGTCGTGAAAAAAGCTCGTCTCCGACTCCGGGCAACAATCTGTTCTACATTTATCAAAATTTTTCAAATCATTTTAAATTATTTAAATGATCATAATTTAAAAAAACTCTTAAGGCCTGCGTACGTAATCTGCCTGGCCTTGTTGCCTTGGTTTCCTACTTCATTTCTGACATAATAAAAATAAAAGAAGGCCGAGCAAATTTCAGACTGGTTGCCCTTTTCTTTTTTATTATTTTATCAGAAGCAAGCAAGGTAAGCAGGCGGGGCAGCTAATGTAAGCAGGCCTTTAATCTCTATTTTGACTACAAAATGCATATCGGAAACATTTTTGGGTCAATTGATTGGAATAATGTTTGCATGTTCCAAATATACCTAGGAAAGATCTTTTAGAAGATTTACAGGCCATTTTATAGAAGACTCACTGGTCTTCTCTTGTTGTTTTTTATTAGAAGTCATTTATGTCTGCTGCGAAAGAGCCTGTTGGACTTCTATGAAAGACCTTGTAGTACTTTAAGGGAAATCATACGAAATACCTACTAGACTTCTTGCTGAATTTGTATGAGAAAAGTTAGAATCTTCTTAAAGACGATGTTCCTGCTATTTTCTAAACGACATATTCTGTCTTTTGAAGAACCATGCGTCTTTTATAAAGAACTCTGCTTTTTATAATAGAATAGTGTATGGTTATCTATAGGTAAACCTACTTAACCATTTCTCTTTCTATTTAAGGGGATATTCCTATGCTATCCTGTTGTTCTTCGATGAGAAGAGATCAAATGATTTTTCGATTATGTCATGCATCTGGGATAAATTTGTCAATATATGTATTTATCCTGAGGAATGAAAAATATTTAACAAATTGACGTTAAATTATGAGCATTGCCTCTATAGGATGGTGGATATATAAATTTCTAGAACAATTTAATCATTTCCGATTTTCAGTTCGGCTTAGCCGTACTAAACGTTGGTTGTCCTTGTATTCTTTTTGGATGTGGTAGACAAAACAGCCAACGTCAAGTGGTTCGGCAGATAAGGAGTTTTTACCCAATATTTGGGTAAATACTCGAAATCGGGGTACCCATATATGGGGGCTATAAGAAAGCGTGGACCTACGTTGACAAATGCTTGCAAGGATATTTTATACTCATTGAGGACTCACTGTGCCAAATTACAGCCACTATGATTGTACAATGAGGCAAATAGACAAAAATACCTTAAATCGGGAGGTACGGTTATATGGGGGCTATATCAAAACATGGACCCAGAGACCCCATGTTCAGTGCCAAAAGTTCTTTTAACGTAAGTAAGATTTATGCGAAGTTTTGTCAGCCTACGTCAAGTGGTTCGGCAGTTAAAGAGTTTTTACCCAAAATTTGGGTAAATACTCGAAATCGGGGTACCCTTAAGGGCTATTAGAAAACGTGGACCTATGTTGACAAATTTTTGCAAGGATATTTTCTACATATTGAGAACTCACTGTGCCAAATTTCAGCCACTATGATTGTACAATGAGGCAAATAGACAAAAATACCTTAAATCGGGAGGTACGGTTATATGGGGGCTATATCAAAACATGGACCCAGAGACCCCATTTTCAATGCTAGATATTCTCTTGACATAAGTAAGATTTGAAACAAATTTTGTCAGCCTACGTCAAGTAGTTCGGCAGTTAATGAGTTTTTACCCCACTTGTTTAAAGTATTGTAAAACTATCCATTTAGTATCGATTTCATAACCTAAACCCAGAAATAGGGTCTAAGATGTTGTATTAGCGAGTCAATATAGTAAATACCCAAATAAATACCCACAAATGGGTATTTACCCAATTTACCGGGTATTTACCCACTGTCCATCTCTATTTATATGAAATACAATATTTTCAAAGAGTTGCGGTCTCATTACACGTTTTCGCTCTATCGACTAAAAACGAAAAAATGTGGAAAAATGCACCAAGTTGCCCGGATTTTGCCCGCACTGACCATTTCCATTATTCAAAGCTAAGGAAATCGCTCGATGGAAAGTGATTTGGCTCAAACAATGATGTTTTTGATCAGAAATTTCAATTTTATTGACCTCGAAAATCGTATGTGTTATTCTTATGCTTAAGATTGCTTAAAACAAGTTAGAAATTATCAGTCAGCAGTGCCGACAGAAATATACCCTCAGCCTCGGACCTAAAGAAAAGAAGCAAACAAAATATTTCGGGGCTTTTTGAGTTTTTGAGCCAATTTCTTAGGGCCGCACACAAAACATGTTGCCAAACATTTAAAAAAGAGAGTGTAGGAGATCTATCCCTTTCACCGTTATTTTACGTACTACCCAATGTAGTTGGTACCGGCAGGCGGGAGTTATCTTGCGAATTTTCCATTTTAGTTGTTTCTTGGAGCTTTTAAGGCATTATCTCAGGACTTGCCCCCGTCGTAAAGGGCGCCGTAAAGACAAACTGCTGAAGAAAGGACCTCTTAAACTTCACTTTTTCCGAATTTTGTGTGCAACCCGTTCAATGCCTGGAACTAATATTGCCATATGCAAAATTATGACCGATTTGGTTATTCCCTTCGATAGTTGTCGTGCGCACCATTTTAGCGAAAATTGTTGAACTTTTGTGGGGAAGGTGCCGGAAGTTGTGGACCGCCGATATGGTCCATCTTCGAACTTAAACGAAGTTTTAAAAAAATCTCGAATGCCAAATTTTTGACCTGATCGTTGGCTTCGTTAGAGAGTTATCGTGCGCACAAGCTTGCCATCCGGACCCTCTTTAGCCTAATGGCTGAGGGTATAAAAATGGGACTTTAAAATAGGAAATATTATTTCGCTCTTAAATGGATCAGAATAAAAATCCTTCGTTATAGTCCATGTATTTGGTGCGGATTTTATAACTTTTTTCCTGAAAATACTTTTGTAGATAAAAGTTATTTCCAAATCTTTTCTAATTTATTGATTCTGTAAAATCTAATCGAATTCTGATTATCGCCTTTAAAATAATATGTGCGCCACAAAAATTATTTGGTGCCAGCCAAAATAAAATTTAGCCCGCCACCAATTAAAAACTATTTTTTCTCTGCGTGCAGGTTTACATTGGAGTGCGTTAATGAAAGTAGCGTAAAGAAAATGATTATGGCCATGGAAGTCAACACGTGTCCCGGAGATGATAATATCACAACCAGGCTTCGGAGTAGGAGTCGGAGTCTAGCAAATTTTGCTGGAGTCGGAGCCGGAGTCGTGAAAAAAAGCTCGTCTCCGACTCCGGGCAACAATCTGTTCTACATTTATCAACATTTTTCAAATCATTTTAAATTATTTAAATGATCATAATTTAAATAACTCTTAAGGCCTGCGTACGTAATCTGCCTGGCCTTGTTGCCTTGGTTTCCTACTTCATTTCTGACATAATAAAAATAAAAGAAGGCCGAGCAAATTTCAGACTGGTTGCCCTTTTCTTTTTTATTATTTTATCAGAAGCAAGCAAGGTAAGCAGGCGGGGCAGCTAATGTAAGCAGGCCTTTAATCTCTATTTTGACTACAAAATGCATATCGGAAACATTTTTGGGTCAATTGATCGGAATAATGTTTGCATGTTCCAAATATACCTAGGAAAGATCTTTTAGAAGATTTACAGGCCATTTTATAGAAGACTCACTGGTCTTCTCTTGTTGTTTTTTATTAGAAGTCATTTATGTCTGCTGCGAAAGAGCCTGTTGGACTTCTATGAAAGACCTTGTAGTACTTTGAGGGAAATCATACGAAAGACCTACTAGACTTCTTGCTGAATTTGTATGAGAAAAGTTAGAATCTTCTTAAAGACGGAACTATTTTCTAAACGACATATTCTGTCTTTTGAAGAACCATGCGTCTTTTATAAAGAAGTCTGCTTTTTATAATAGAATAGTGTATGGTTATCTATAGGTAAACCTACTTAACCATTTCTCTTTCTATTTAAGGGGATATTCCTATGCTATCCTGTTGTTCTTCGATGAGAAGAGATCAAATGATTTTTCGATTATGTCATGCATCTGGGATAAATTTGTCAATATATGTATTTATCCTGAGGAATGAAAAATATTTAACAAATTGACGTTAAATTATGAGCATTGCCTCTATGGGATGGTGGATATATAAATTTCTAGAACAATTTAATCATTTCCGATTTTCAGTTCGGCTTAGCCGTACTAAATGTTGGTTTTACTTGTATTCTTTTTGAGGTGGTAGACAAAAGAGACTTTCTACCATAAGATACTAACTTGTCATTCCGTTTGAAACACATCGAAATATTCGTCTGGAATTTATAAAGTATAAAGATGTAAAATTGCCGGTATAGGATTACGATTTAGTATAACGGCACGGCACGATTTTATGTATTTCAAAGGTTTTCTTTTGTCACATTACGTGGTGCAATACGTAAAAAATAACTATGGACGGATAAGAATCCGAGATATTATCCTTATAGATGAAGAGTTATGTAGGCAAAGGCCTACTAGTGTAAATAGGGTTTTGGGTTTTCCCGGTTTTTATCATTCCCGGGAAACGGGAAACCAAAAATCGCCATTCCCGGGAATCCGGGATTTCCCGGGAAATTTTAAAATACCAGAGTGGATCAATGTTTTCGTGATTTTTTATCTTTCCATCGTAACTTATATGAAATACAATATTTTCAAAGAGTTTCGGGATCAAAAATGGAGGACACGTTTTCGCTCTATCGATTAAAATCGAAAAAATATGGAAAAATGCACCATGTTGCCCGGATTTTGCCCACACTGACCATTTCCATTATTCAAAGCTAATGAAATCGCTCTATGGAAAGTTATTTGGCTCAAACAATTAAGTTATTGATTAGAAATTCCAAATCGTATTATTATTCTTATGCTTAAGATTGCTTGAAAAAAGTAAGAAAGTATCAGTCAGCTGTGCCGACTGAGATATACCCTCAGCCTCGGACCTAAAGAAAAGAAGCAAACACAATACTTCTGACGTTTCTAGGGACTTTTTGAGTTTTCGAGCCACTTCCTAAGGAAGTGTGGATTTGACCCGAATTTTTTTTACCGTTGTAACTAGGGCACATAACATGTTGCCAAACATTTAAAAGAGAGAGTGTGGGAGATTTCACCCATCGACAGTTATCTTACGTACTACACAATGTAGTTGGTATCGGCAGGCTTTTTTGAGATTTTGTGCCTTTACCTCAGGAAGAGTGGACTTGCCCTCCCAACAAAAGTAACAGGGCCTTCAAGTAAAACTTTTTGGAAAGAATTTCAAAACGATTCGAGATAAGCTGTTAAACTGCACTTTTCCTAAATTTTGTGTTGGAGGTACCAGAAGGGCTGGACCGATATATTCCATATTTCAAACTCATACATGACTAGATGATATAATACGATATGCAAAGTTAGGACCAATCAGTAACTTCCTGCAGGAGTTATCATGCCAATTTTTCATTTTAGTTGTTGCCGTCAAGGTTTCTTGGTTTAAGACATTATCTCAGGAAGTATGGACTTGCCGCCGACAAAATTTGTACCGACGTAAAGGGGACCGTAAAGACAAATTGCTGAAAAAAATTTTAAATCGATCCGAGAGGAGCTCTAAAACTTCACTTTTTCGAATTTTGTGTGGAACCCGTTCTATGCCTGGAACTAATATTACCATATGAAAATTATAACCGAATCGGTCGGTTATTCCCTTCGAGAGTTATCGTGCGCACCATTTTAGCGATAATTGTTGAACTTTTGTGGGGAATGCTAAATATTTGACGTTATCGGTGGCTTCGTTCAAAGTTCAAAAGTTATCGTGGCCACCAGCCAGCAAGCCGGACCCTCTTTAGCCCAATGACTGAGGGACTTTAAAATAGAAAATAATAAAGAATAAAAATCCGTCGTTATAGTCCATGTTTTTGGTGCGGCTCTTATAACTTTATCCCTGAAAACAGGTTTGTAGATTAAAGATATTTCCAAATATTTTGTAATTTATTGATTCTGTAAAATCTAATAGAATTCTGATTCTATGGTATAAAAGAGACGGACAGAGTTTATTCATTAATTCAATATTAGTTGCGATAAATTTAAAAAGATATTTCCCGATTTCCCGGGAAATATGTTTTCGTTTCCCGGGAAAATCCCGTAATCAAAAAACCGAGAATTCCCGGGAAATCCCGGTGCGGGATTTCCCTACCCAAAACCCTAAGTGTAAATCAAAATTCATAACGGTTTGAAGAAAATTATCCCCTTTGACATAAAGGTTTAAAGTAACCTTAACCACGAAAGTGTATGTTAAGGGGCAATACGCTAGTTTGGTCTTCTATCACGTTGCGGTGTTAAAATATCGTTAATTTTCCATAACTCAAAAAACTACAAAGAGTTTTACCGGTCAGTAATTATGGTAATTTGGTATTTCGAGTCTCATTGGGTACATAAGTCAAATTCGGAAAATTGTAAATATACTCGTACGTCGGTGTTTAGGCAGAGGAACCTTGTAACCATACCGTCCGTATGGTTGCTTTGAAGGGTTTTGCTACATGTTCTGAAGTGTGAAGTATGCTGAAGTGGTTGTTACTTTGTATTCCGTATTGTCAACGAGAAAAAAACGAACAATATAGGTCTATGTTTTGGTATCCTCCCAATGTAATGTATCTTGAAAGTTCAAACTGAAATTACTGTAATTTAAGTTGTGAATTTTATTTTATCTATTTTCGGAGTCGACTCCGGAGTTGGAGTGGGGGTCGGAGTCGAGAAAAAAAATTGGACTGGAGTCGGAGCCCTGATCACAACATTATTTATACAGAGATGTACTGATGAGATTTCATCAAGACTTGTCGATATCTTTAATAGTATGATAGAAGAATCTATATATCCCGAGGTCTTTAAAGTACATAAGATAGTGCCAATTCCAAAGACTATGAATTCGTTTGAAGTATGTAATTACAGGCCTATAGCTCTTCTCTCTACTATTGACAAAGTTTTTGAAAGAATTATTCACGACCAAATATATAGATTCTAATAGACAGCGGTATGTTGCAATAAAGGAGTTTCAAAGTTTTACAGGATGTATTGGTTATGGTGTACCACAAGGTTTTCAATTTTCCTCTATGATATTAATAATCTCCAGTTAAGTGGAAAATAATTTATGTTTGCAGATGACATTTGTCTCTTTTATCCCTATAAATATGATATGCATTTAAAGGCTTGCATTGAACGAGACTCTTCCCTCTTATAGATTATAGATCGAATCCTACTAATAATGATTTTAATATCTTTAGTAATGGAGAAATAATACATGAAACAGACTGTGTCAAATATCTTGGAGTTGTGTTACAGAACAATTTATCTTGGGATAAGCATATCAACTCAGTTAAGATGAAAATTGCCCCTGCCTTAGGAGTATTGTACAAGTTTAAAAATAAATTAGATGTCAAGTCCAAATCGATGATATACCATTGTTTGATAGAGTCGCATTTGAATTATTTGACAACCGCTTACGCGCATAACAGAAATAATGTAAATGTTAAAGCTTTACAAAGATTGCAAAACAAAGCTCTGAAATTACTGTTCAATGTACCAATAATTTTTCTACTTTGCAACTCTTTAAGAATGTATGCACAAATATACTTCCAATTTATGGATTGTATGTTTTTAAATCTCTAATGAATATTGGCTATCAAGCAAATTTCAATACTAGAAATATGATAAGATGTGGATTTGAAAAAACCAAACAGCGTATTGAATATATTGGTGGCTTGACTTACAATGATCTCCCTTTAAATTTAAAAATAATACAAACGATTTCAAGTTTTAAATCTGCATAAAAAAATATATTACAGATGATCTTGAGTCACTTCTGCTATAATATTGGGTACAAATTATAATATTTTCATTACTATAATAATTATTATTATATATAGATAATTGAAGTTTTATATATGTATGTATATTAACTTTATTTTTCATTTCTGAATAATAATTTACCAACTAGTCCCATCTCTGCCTCCTGGCGCGGGACCTTTTTATACTGAATGTAATGAATTTGAAAATTAAATAAATATCAAAAAAAAAAAAACAATTTAATGAAACCTCAATTTTGTTACTATCGAACATTCCATACTTTTGGTTAGAAAACTTGAGTATTATTCATTTGACATCGATTTTAAAAGATAAGTTGCATATTGGAAATCACAGGTATCAATGTCCTTGTTATAGTTGTTAAAGGCTTTTATTGAAAGATGAAAATACTATCGGCCTAATTCTTGGATCTTTACTGAAGTTAGGTGCTTGAAAACTTTACATAATATTATAGCCACATGATTGAGAATTCCTGGTAGATAAAGTCAACTATATAAGACGGACGGATGTATATGTAACAAAATTACTACCAAAATTTTGTTACATATGCATATCCTGACAGCAAAAATGCTGCAAATGATGACGATCTAGTCATTGCCGTAATGGTAATTAATTTAACTCATATTGACCAAAACTTTATTATATTTTGAGGGAACTGAAAAACTCAGAGATCCAGCCTTACCCAGCAAAAATCCTCATTACAAACCTCCTTTCCCACCCATTATTTTAACAAGGGCATGTCGCGCGAAATATCTGGTTATTTTGTAACCACTGAAATAAGTAATCAGAATCTACTCAGTATCTACTTATTTCAGTGGTTACAAAATAACCAGATACTATGGGCCTATTGGACTACTATGAATGATCTTCTATGAGAAATCCTACTGTTCAAGATAAATCTGGAATATTTTGATTAAATTTTGCATTTCACTCCTTCGGGAAACATTGCACAAATTTTCAAAATGAGTGGGCTTATGATAAGTACTAAAACGTTTGGATTGGATCCAGTTTAAGACCTCTAGTGCGATTCCCTAACTCATTTTTTGAGTTACCGACAAAAAAGGTAACATTAAAACGCGAAATTATGAATGAAAAGTTCAAATAAAAGTTGGCAGCTCTGTTGTTATCGGTAGATCTTTACGACTGCTTTTTATTGGTCGCTAACTTACCGATTATTATCGTTATATAAGCATTTTAATTTTACCGATTTTTGTCGGAAACCCAAAAAATGAGTTAGAGAATCGCACAAGTTGTCTTGAATTGCTTACCCCATGTAGTACTTATGATCCGGATTACACTTACATAAATTTACAAGATTTGTCATTTGCATTGAACAATCCAAAGAAAATTTTATTGTCATATCCCACATTCTTGAACAAAGTTTTTCTACTTCAGAACCCCTTATACAAACGTTAAAATTTTGAAGAAATATGTATGCAGAGAAATGATCTTACATCATAATGATCTCTCCTTGCATGTTAAATTATCGGTGTTGCCTTCATTAAGTTAAAGTTTTAGCCACATTATCACACCGAAACGGCTGAAATCTGGTATTTAGTCTTCGCTGAACTTTCCCCCAGAAATTGGTATAGCTCCATGTTTTGATACAGTCTGTATAGAACGGTGTCTTCCATACTAAATTGGGTGCTACTTTGTATTCCGGATTCCCATCGGATAGAAAACCTCCGCGAAGAAAACGAACAATATAGGTCCATGGTTTAGAATGACGGTAATTTAGATTTTGTATTATCGCTGGTTAGATAACAGAGTAGGAAAAAATTTAATAAATTTTAAGTCGTGAAAAAATGGCTCGACTCCGAAGCCCGGATTTAAATCAACTGATCCGACCTTTATTTTATTACAAGAAACATTTTCCTTGAAAATACTTGCTGTGACTGAGAACACAGAACTGTCAAAAATTCTCTCTCAATTCGCTCTCTTTTACTTTACAAGTTTATTATCGAACAGCATTTTGTAAAAGTTTGTACGAACTTTTGGGTTATCGTGCAGACCTATTGTCCTTGGATTGCAAAGAAGACAAACATAAGTAATGTTGCTTTTTCTTTACGCGTTAGTCAACAAGTGCTGACTGCCTTGTTATTAGGTCTGCAGGAAAACTTCGCAAGTAAAAAATTCTTGCAAGTACGTGCAATTTCTCTCAATTCTCTTTTATTAAACAAGTTTGTTATCGAAATGCATTTTGAAATAGTTTGTGTAAATTTGTACGCATTTTTGGATTTTTTTATATTTTTAGATTTATATTTATTGAGATTGGATTTTTTTAATTAAAAATAAATACAAAACATTTCTTTCTTAGCAAAAATATAAGTCGTTTAATTTTAAAAAAAGTGTTTCACAAATATTGTTGTTTTATTCGTTCTTGGTGGATTTCTCGCAAGAAAACTTTTGACAGCAAATGAAGAGTAAGTCCTAAATTAGCCTTGCATATCCACAAAAGGTAGAAAAAAAGTGTTTTTTGAATTGTTAAAAACTCTCAATTCGTTTCCAAGTTATCAACGTTTACATTTTTTATTTCAGGTTGCATCATTTTTAGTGACAGTCACTGTATATTAAAGAAGGTAGAAGTGACAGTCAGCTGTATTTTTTGTAAATTATGTTTTTAAAATTTAATAGGGTCTACCCATGAAATTTAAAAATTCGTAATTTTCTGCCATAATATACTTCGTTTCATCTTAAACGAGTAAAAAATTACCAACGGCAGTTCTGGCTTTTCATTTTAATCTGTTCTATTTTAGAGGATTTACAAAATGTATTTGTGTCGTTTTCTAAGAATATTTTAAGAACGACTCTATTATTGAATCTTTTCTTTGAAATTTTATTTTCAATAAGAACGATTTTTTTGTCAAATTTTTAGTTGTTGTAATTCACGCAACTACCTTCTTTCTATAAATATACCTTGGAACGGATATAAAAGTGAGCCATTAAGTGTTTGTTGTGGTTTCGTCACTATATTTTTATGTACGTATGTATGTATGTGTTATAATACAAATGTAACTCACTTGGTAACTGCATAAGATTACTTTCTCTGCAATTTTCACTGAATGCAAAATAGTTTCCAATCTCCAAAACCTTTTGTTGTTTAAATTAATAATCGTTAACAAATCATACTTTTTCACATTTGGTCAAATTTACGTCGCAAGAAAAGGTATTTAACTTTTGATTATTTTTGCTTATAACATTTAATTGTTGGAAGCAAACACTGACATAAATTTATGTTGGTGAATTGTTTTCCACCCACAAAAATAATAAAAAATAAGTTCTATATGCACAACAAATTTTTTATTATAGAAGCATTTTAAGCCACATTTAAATCTTTGGCAAACAGAATCATTAAATTATTTTTGTTATAATTTGTTTATCATCTGATCTATACAAAAGATTATTTACACACAGGCCTGGAAATTTCACGTTGCCGATATCTACACACGACCGTTGGAAACTACACTAACACATTGGAGTTCATAGAAGCAAGCCCAAATAAAAGACTTGAAACACAAACCTGTTGTCAGTCCCATTGCCAGCCATGTGGATGGTATTCATTTGTGGAACATCGTGTCAGAGTTGCCAGTATTATGTGTGTCGTAATGTTACCCAGAAACTCATTCAACATAGGGTGGGTGCTTGCTACAATAACAACAAGGTAGGCCATATCTACCTCTTGATTACATCTTTTTCTTTTGCCGTTAATATAAAAAATAATTTCGGAAACTAGCTGTTTAGTTACTTACGTGACCTGGTAAATAGATCTTGCTAGAATGCATACATGTATTACTTACTGTCGAAATTGCTATAAATGTACATATATTCATGTAACATCACGTATAGATGATTTTATTCGTCCATAGTACTCGTGTCAAAATCGATATAAAGTTTTGGTTATATTTTTCAAAAACTGAAATTTTATTTGTTTTATGTGACGATACAGTTTTTGGAGATTGGGGAAAATCATTTAATAAATTTTTAAAAACGACAACGGCAAACGACAAAATTCAAAAAATGCCCGACATCGTTTTAAAAATTTAAAAATGCAAATCGCTTCAAAACTTTCCAAATTTTTCGAAACTCAACTTATTTTTTCCATTTTTCGCCGTTCATAAGGAGAAAAAGCCTCACAAATATGACTAATTTTGAAGAAAAAATTGTATTTAAAAATTAAAAAAAAATGGTTATATTACAAACGCCTGAACTTAATTTGAATCATTTAGTAAATAGCCTTAGCTTCATTTTTTTAGTTATGAAAATTCCTCTAAATTTCAAGGGTTGCCATATATTTTGGTTATAACATCGGTCAAAATGAAAATATTTAATATAGATGTATGGATTTCCTTAAAGATAAAGTAATTTTAATATCCTTCCTAACATTTAGTTTCAATATAATGTTTTTGTGCTATTAGCGATTTCTATGGTCATGGTAACTTAGAGGTGCAATGAAAACTCGCGAAAGAAAAAAGATTTGGAGGTATTCACTTTAACAAATAACTTATTTTAATTTTGGGACACCCTAATGTTGGACTACGCTAAAAAGTGGAGATTTTCCCCGCACTGAGAACCAAAAATACATTATTACAAGTAATACACCTCAAGTTCAGGAAACTGATCCAACTTTAAATTCCAATCCTTCTTGGTCCGGGGGTATTATTGAACTAATCGTAATACCAGTTCATAATTCCTTTGCATCAGAGCGAATTATGCTTACTGAATACCCTTATATTGAATTTGTGTGTGTTAAAATAAAATATTTAAATCAATCCTTTATTAAAACGTGCTCCTACATTGCCCCAAACTCAGACATAGACATTTATCTTAAACATTCCAAATTAATAAAATAAGTTTCATTACGCCATTCATCAAATTCTGAATTGATTTGTCTTGATGATTTCAATTTACCAAACTTAACATGAGTCTCAGGCGACAACATAGTAGATTATGTACTGTTTCATCAACAGAACTGTCTACTGACATGTTATTCTTCTGGGAAAATATTTTTGATCAATGTCTCTATCAAATAAATAATATCTATAATTCTAAAGGCAAAATTTTAGACTTATTGTTTTCTACAACCATAAACTCTTCTGTATGTGCAAGTCCTCCATTCTCAGAACCTGAAGATATGTATCATCCTATCCTTATGGTAACTCTTGAACTCAATAATAGTTCAACTACTAAAACTTTACCACAAACTAAGTCAAGTAAGCAAAATTTTGGTAAGACTAATGTGGTTCTACTGCGTTCTATCTTATCAAATAATAATTGGTTATCTCATGGAAACATTGATTCCCGTATTTCAAATTTTTATAAAGTACTTAATGATGCATTGACAGTATCAGTCCCTCTCTTAAAGATGTGCTCAGAAATGGGTCCTGCTTGGTTTGCTCCACATCTCAGGAGTTTGCGCAATATGAAAAGTAGAATGTATAAAAAATTTAAAAGATGTAATTCCTCTTTAAATTTTACCAATTATGCAAAAGCTAGAAATGCGTTCAACAGAGAAAATTCAAGTTGTTATTCCAATTACTTAATTAAGATGCGAAATAATTTTCATAGAAATCCTAAAAACTTTTATAAATTCGTAAACTCTAAAAGAAAAGTATGTGAATTTCCTAGTAGCATGAGACTTGGTTGTAGAGAATCATGTGACCCTAATGACATTGCAAATATGTTTGCTGACTTTTTTCAAAATACCTACTCCAAATTTTCAAGTAACTCAATCAATTACCCTTATAATATTCATAAACTTAACCAGTTTCCTCGGATTATTCTGATTGAGGATGAAGTATTAAATGGTTTATTGTCATTGAAATATTCAAACTCACCAGGTCCAGATGGTGTACCGACTTCTATTTTAAAATCATGTGCATATGAACTTTATCGCCCCCTAACAATTATTTTCAATGACTCGTTGACGTTGGGATATATCCCTCTTGTCTGGAAATCTAGTTTTTTTATTCCTTTGCATAAATCCGATAGTAGATGTGTGATTGATAACTATAGAGGTATTGCAAAACTAAGTGCAATTCCTAAACTTTTTGAGCTTCTGGTCTCACGCCGAATAACTCATTTCGCTAGATCTATAATATCACATTATCAACATGGTTTCGTTAAGGGTAGGTCTACCTTGACAAATTTATTGGAGCTTACATGTCACGTTCACAATGGATTCGTAAATAAATGTCAAGCTGACGTTATATACATAGATTTCAGTAAGGCATTTGACACCGTTGTACACGAATTGTTAATCTATCTCTATATATATAAATGAGCTTGGTGATAAGTGATTGACTGACTGACTGACTGACTGACTGACTGACTCATCATCAACGCCCAGCCAAAACGGCTAAAGCTAGGAGCTTGAAATTTTACCAGTGGGTCACTGTTGATGCAAATGTGCGAGATAAGGCCGGGTTTTAGAAAATTCGTCCTGGAACCACAAAAAATAACAACAACAAAAATCCTTATTTTTCATTATTATTACGTACTTATGCACTTAGTTGGCCCTCTGCAAGACATGTGTCAAATTAACAATGCTATAACTTCATGATACCGTAAACGATCACACATAATTTCAAATTTTGTAGTTTACTTCTAGGCGCACTTATTTTACCGTAAACCACTAAATAATAGAAAGACAAGACATTTGTTATCTTCCATTGCAACAGATGTCGTGAATAACTAAATGTTTGCAAATCAATGAAAGTGCAATAAAATTGTGCATACTACCACTATTTATTTGCAATTAAGAATTTTATCGTATATGGAGATGTACAGTCATAACTATTCAATTTCAAAATCTGTAATTTGAAGAAATCGATAACTAATTAATGAAATCAATAATAGGCCCCAGGAATATAGGAATTTGGTATGGAAATCAAGGTTGGGAAGTGGTGCTTCTAAAAGGAAATGGTTTGGAAAATTACCAATCATGTGTACGAAAAGTATTAAATGGTACTAAATTTAGTACAATTTAGATTTGGGTGAACGTAAAGAGCTGGAAACCTGAAATTTGGAATTAAGGTTACTGTTGTAGTGTAGGATTGTGATATGAGGGTAGTTTTGGAAATTCGTGCTTATGTGTATGAAAAGTACTAAATGGTACTAAATTTGATACAATGGGGATTTGGGTGAACGGATAATAGCTGGAATCTCGATATTTGGAATTGAGATTACAGGTGGGGTGTAGGATTGAGGTAGTTTTGAAAATTCGTACTTATGGGTACGAAAAGTACTAAATGGTACTAAATTTAGTACAATTTGGATTTGAATGAACGGATAGAGCTGGAAACCTGAAATTTGGAATTAATATTACTGTTGAAGTGTAGGATTGAGATATGAGGGTAGTTTTGGAAATTAGTACTTATGTGTACGAAAAGTACTAAATAGTACTAAATTTGGTACAATAGGGATTTGGGTGAACGGATAGAGCTGGAATCCTGATATTTGGAATTGAGATTACTGTTGGAGTGTAGGATTGAAGAACTTTTGGAAATTCGTACTTATGTGTATGAAAAGTACTAAATGGTACTAAATTTGATACAATGGGGATTTGGGTGAACGGATAAAAGCTGGAATCTCGAAATTTGGAATTGAGATTACTGGTGGGGTGTAGGATTGAGGTAGTTTTGAAAATTCGTACTTATGGGTACGAAAAGTACTAAATGGTACTAAATTTAGTGCAATTTGGATTTGGGTGAACGTATGTATGTAGCTGGAAACCAGAAATTTGGAATTAAGATTACTGTGAAGTGTAGTACTGAGATATGAGGGTGGTTTTGGAAATTCGTACTTATGTGTTCGAAAAGTACTAAATTTGGTACAATAGGGATTCGAGTGAACGGACAGAGCTGGAATCCTGAAATTTGAAATTGAGATTATTGTTGGAGCATAGGATTGGGGAAATTTTGGAAATTCGTATTTATGTGTACGAATAGTACTAAATGGTACTAAATTTAGTACAATTTAGATTTGGGTGAAAGGAAAGAGCTGGAAACCTGAAATTTGGAATTAATATTACTGTTGAAGTGTAGGATTGAGATATGAGGGTGGTTTTGGAAATTAGTACTTATGTGTACGGAAAGTACTAAATGGAACTAAATTTTGTATAATGGGTATTTGGGTGAACGGATAGCTCTGGAATCTCGAAATTTGGAACTGAGATTACTGGTGGAGTTTAGTATTGTGGAAGTTTTGGAAATTCGTACATAGGGTACGAAAAATACTAAATAGCACTAAATTTGGTACAGTTTCGATTTGGGTGAACGGATAGAGTTTGATTCCTCAAATTTGGACTGAGGATCACTGATGAAGAGTAAGAAATATGCACCAAACGGTTTTTGGAAACTTGAGTGTACGAAAAGTACTAAATGGTACTAAATTTAGTACAATTTGGATTTGGGTGAACGTATAGAGCTGGATTCCTGAAATTTGGAATTGATATTACTGTTGGAGTGTAGGACTGGGGAAGTTTTGGAAATTCTTACTTATGTTAATGAGAAGTACTAAATTTGGGACAATGGGGATTTGGGTGAACGGATATAGTTGGAATCTCGAAATTTGGAATTGAGATTACTGGTGGGGTGTAGAATTGAGGTAGTTTTGAAAATTCGTACTTATGGGTACGAAAAGTACTAAATGATACTAAATTTAGTGCAATTTGGATTTGGGTGAACGTATGTATGTAGCTGGAAACCTGAAATTTGGAATTAAGATTACTGTGAAGTGTAGGACTGAGATATGAGGGTGGTTTTGGAAAGTCGTACTTATGTGTTCGAAAAGTACTAAATTTGGTACAATAGGGATTCGAGTGAACGGACAGAGCTGGAATCCTGAAATTTGAAATTGAGATTATTGTTGGAGCATAGGATTGGGGAAATTTTGGAAATTCGTATTTATGTGTACGAATAGTACTAAATGGTACTAAATTTATTACAATTTGGATTTGGGTGAACGGATAGAACTGGAATCCTGAATTTTAAGTATTTTAATTTTATTTATTTTAATTTAAAGTATGAATTTTAGTAAACGGAAAGAGTTAGAATTTGAAACCCGTTCGCGGTAGGCTATAGAGTAGAATTTGGATTTGGGTGACGGATAGTGTTTGAGTCCTGAAATTTGAAATTAGGATAACTATTGGAGTGTAGGACTGAGGTAGTAAGGGTACGAAAATTACTAAGTGGTACTACCTGTGATACAATTTGGAATCCTGGAATTCGGTCAGACTGCTGTTGGAGTATAAGATTGAGATGGAAGTAGTTTTTGAAATTCGTACTTATGGGTACGAAATGTACCAAATGGTACAACTTGGATTTGAGTGCACGGATAGCGCTGGAATCCTGTTATTTGGAATTATGGTTACTGTTTAAGTGAATGATTAAGGTTGTTTTGGAAAATCGAATTGTACAGAATTTGGTTCAATTTGTTTTTTTGTAAAGGGGTTTTTGGAAATTCGTCGTAGAAAGGTACGAAAAGTGCTAAAGTGTACTAAATATGGAATCCATTGTATTAGGCAAACGCGAAGAGCTAGAATTCTGAAATTTTGAACGAGTGGTCATTGGTGGAGAGTTAGGAAGATGTACCAAAGGGTATTTAGAAACTCGTCCTATAAGTGTACGAAAAGTACTAAAAGTTTCTAAATTTGGTACCAATTGCATATTTTTAATGGATAAAGTTAGAATCTTCAAATTTGGTATGGGAATCAAGGTTGGGGAATGGCGTTGAAATAAGGATATGGTTTTGGAAGTTCGTTTTTATGATTACGAGCAGTAATAAATTTGGATTTGGGTGAACGGATAGAGATGGAATCCTAAAGTTTTGAATTAAGATTACTGTAGGGGTGTAGTATTGAGATAGTTTTGGAAATTCGTACCTTTGGGTACGAAAAGTACTAAATGGTACTAAATTTGGTACAATTTGGATTTGGATGAACGGAACTAAGATTACTGCCGGACAGTAGAATTGAGGTAGTTTGGAAATTCGTACTTATGGGTACGAAAACCACTAAATTTGGTACAATTTGAATTTTAGTAAACGGATAGTGTTGGAATTAAGATTACTGTAGGAGTGTAGTATTGAGGAAATTTTGAAAAGTCGTACGTATGGGTACGAGAAGTACTAAATATGGTACAATATAGATTTGGGTGAACGTGTAGACCTGGAATCCTGAAAATTTGGGAATGAAATGGTACTAAATTTGATACAATTTGGATTCTGGTGAATTAATAGAGCTGGAATCCTGAAATTTGGAATTACGATTACAGTCGAAGAGTAGGATTCAGGTTGTTTTGAAAAAGCAAACTTATGGTACTAAATTTAATACAATTTGTATGTAGGTGAACGGATAGCGGTGGAATCCTGCAATTTGAAAGTATGATTATTGTAGCCCTGTTGCGTTGAGGAAGTTTTGAAAATTGGTACGAAAATTCTAAATTGTTCTAAATTTTGTACAATTTTAATTTGGTTTAAGGGATAGAGTTTGAATCCTGAAATTTGGAAGTAAGATTACTACTAAAGTGAAGGATTGAGGTAGTTTTGGAAAATCTTACTTATGGATACGAAGAGTTTGACTTGATACTAAGTTTGGTACAATTTGGAATTGGACGAACGGATACAGCTGGAATCTTGAGATTTGGAAATACTGTAATTATTATGGAATTTACTGTAATTATTTTGTATTATAGGCCGTTTACATATAACCGGGTTAACCCAGTGGGTCTGGGTTTCAAATGCCATTTCCATTGTGTATACTTCAAATAAATCCTCATAAAGAAGGTTAACCCTGCAAAAAACTATAATATAAACGCCGTATTAATGTCAGTGTATGGATGAGATATATCGTCGAAATACGTACCATAAGTATACGAAAATTATTTAATGGTACTCAATTTGTTTTTGGGTGTAGGGACAGTGCTGGAATTTTTATTTTTTGGAGTTAGGGTGTGTATTGGTGTGCAACGTTGATCTCGCTGTTAATGTGTAAGGGTGAGATACGGCTGATCTTTTTGAAAATAGAACTTAAAGGGTACGTACAGTACTAAGATAAAAATAAATATTGATTAAAATTGGTATTAGTGCGACCAAATTTTCAGTGTTTGTCATTTCCATATTATATATTGTTTATTTGTTTTTTATATGCTTTCCGCATACGAAGTAGCGGGCATTTTGCTAGTATATGTTTAAGCTTGATTGTATGGGTTTCCCATCAATATTCTTGTCATGGATACGTTCTTATTTACAGGACCGTACCCAAAGGGTTTCTTTTAATGATATTCTGTCAAAAAATATAACTCTGAATTCTGGTGTTCCTCAAGGTAGCCATTTAGGTCCATTACTTTTTGTACTCTACTTAAATGGCCTTCCATCTGCTATTCGTTACTCTAAAGTATTAATGTTTGCTGATAATGTTAAACTGTTTAGCAATCATAATTCTTATAATCAATCAATTAATCTTCTACATGATTTGTATTCTCTTTCCAACTGGTGTAGTGTCAACGGTATGTCATTAAACTTAAAAAATGTAAAAAATTGTCATTTTATAGATCTCGTCCTGATTCTTGCGATTAGTTCATAGGTTCGCACAAATTGGATAATGTAGATTCGTTTTTGGATCTTGGAGTTATTTTAGACAGTAAACAGCGTTTCAACTTACATATAGAGTCTTGTGTTAATAAAGCCAAGTCATTACTAGGCTTTATAAAACGCTGGTCTAAGGAATTTCACGATCCATAAGTGACCAAACGCTTATTCATTAGCCTTGTCCGACCAACATTAGAACACGGTTGTGTACTTTGGGGTCCTTTTTACAAATGTTATTCTGATAAGATAGAATCAGTACAAGTTCAATTTCTTTTATTTGCTCTTAAAGGCTTAGGGTGTAGCTCAAATGAATCTCTTCCACCATATGAAAACCGTCTAAAGTTAATTGACCTTCCAACATTGGGAAATGCTCAGATCTATATTCATTATAAAACTCTTGCGTGGACAAATTGAATCACAGTTTTTAATAGGCGAAATAAATTTTAATGTACCTTCACGTAGTACTCGAAACTACATACCACTTAAATTAACGTTAGCGAAATCTAATTATGAAATAAGTAATCCACTACGATCTTTATGTGATGAATATAACAAGTTATATAATAGGATGTCTTTATCCGAACCTCTGCTTGTCATAAAAAACTTTATCTTACGTCCTTAGAATTGTTGCAACAGTTGCCAGGCAATATGTTAGATTAGACCTATTTATTTTTTGATGTGTTTGTCTTTAAAATGTAACTTTCTAACCGGCTGATGTTTTGCTGTAACTGGTTTTCCCTAGTCTACTAACCCCCATATTTCGGAATATGAGGTGTACGCGCTCCCTACGTTAAGGGGAGGTGGCCCTCTCGGTCGGCAAGGGTGGGAAAGTGTAGTTAAATCTTATAAAGTATCATTTAGAAGTATTTCTATATATCATTTAGAAGTATTTTTGTCACACCTTCCCTTATAAGTGCCACCACTCTGCACTGTTATGAGAGTACTAATATGTGTAATATTACTAAAATGCTACACACCAAAATACTCATTCAACATGGTACAATAACAACCAGGTAAACCATTGCCCTTAGCTGGTTTATTTTTCCTGTTGGTGTCATTTACTTTAAAATCAAAACACACAATTTGTATATGTGTGCGTAGAATTAATACAAGATAGGAAAATATTTGAAAAATAAATAAATATACATGTATGCAAGGCACATTTATACAAGGTAGAAGTGACAATCAGCTGTATAATTACTTTTTTGTAAATTTAGTTTTCAACATATAATAGGGTCTACTCATGATATTTGGAACTTCGAAATTTGTTACCATAAAATACTGTTTTACATCCTAAAAGTGTAATAAAAATTACCTACGAGAGTTCTGAATGCGTTATATTTACATTTTGATTCAAATTTGTTCTTTTTTAGATGATTTTCAAAATGTATTTATGTTTTTCCTGAAAAAAATTTTGGAACGACCCTAATATTCAATATTTTCTTTTACAATTAATTTTCAATAACAACAATGTTGTTTTTGTAAATTTGTTAGTTGTTGTAATTCATGCACATACCTTATATGAATTTGCCTTGCATGTATGGTAGTACTGAATGGATTCCCAGCCAGCATTTTTGAAAATTTAATCAAATTCAAGTCTTTTCTGATCCCAAAACTCATTTGTCGGGAGAAAAACTTAACCTCGCGCGGCTCTTCTAAACAAATCACATATGAGCCTTCCTCTGCATTAATTTAGAGTCATTTTCTGATGGCTTTTTCGAGTCGCGTTTTAATCATTTATTGATGTTTTTGTCTTAATTTGTGACTTTTTTCGAGTATTTTTTGAGTTATGTTTATAATCGTTAGCGAGTCATTTATCAGATGAATCATATGAAAGATCTTTAGAAGAAGAAAATATCAAGAAAAAGTTAAAGGAATTTTCTTTTGTATTCTTCTTTTTGTTTCAGTCATTTCTTTTGTTTCTTCTTTCTTCCATTTGTTTTGTTTTGATTTTTTTGTTCTGCTTTGTTATGATATTTAATTATGCCTTTATGTTGCGGTGGTCTTCATTCACTTTCTTCATTTCACTTGGCAAAACCTGAATATTATACGTATAATATTATACGTGACATTTATATCAAACTTATGTAGAAAGTGTACGAGAATTATCGTATATGAGAATTACTAGCAAAATGCCCGCTACTTCGTATGCGGAAAGGATATAAAAAAACAAATAAACAATATATAATATGGAAATGACAAACACTGAAAATTTGGTCGCACTAATACCAATTTTAATCAATATTTATTTTTATCTTAGTACTGTACGTACCCCTTAAGTTCGTTTTTAAAAAAGATCAGCCGTATCTCACCCTTACACATTAACAGCGAGATCAACGTTGCACACCAATACACACCCTAACTCCAAAAAATAAAAATTCCAGCACTGTCCCTACACCCAAAAACAAATTGAGTACCATTAAGTAATTTTCGTATACTTATGGTACGTATTTCGACGACATATCTCAGCCATACACGGACATTAATACAAAATAATTACAGTAAATTCCATAATAATTACAGTATTTCCAAATCTCAAGATTCCAGCTGTATCCGTTCGTCCAATTCCAAATTGTACCAAACTTAGTATCAAGTCGAACTCTTCGTACCCATAAGAAAGATTTTCCAAAACTACCTCAATCCTTCACTTTAGTAGTAATTTTACTTCCAAATTTCAGGATTCAAACTCTATCCGTTAAACCAAATTAAAATTGTACTAAATTTAGAACAATTTAGAATTTTCGTACCAATTTTCAAAACTTCCTCAACGCAACAGGGCTACAATAATCATACTTTCAAATTGCAGGATTCCACCGCTATCCGTTCACCTACATACAAATTGTACTAAATTTAGTACCATTTAGTGCTTTTCGTAACCATAAGTTTGCTTTTTCAAAACAACCTGAATCCTACTCTTCGACTGTAATCGTAATTCCAAATTTCAGGATTCCAGCTCTATTAATTCACCCGAATCCAAATTGTATCAAATTTAGTACCATTTCTTTCCCAAACAAAAATTTCAGGATTCCAGCTCTACCCGTTCACCCAAATCCACATTGTACCATATTTAGTACCATTTAGTACTTCTCGTACGCACACGTACGACTTTTCAAAATTTCCTCAATACTACACTCCTACAGTAATCTTAATTCCTAATTCCAACACTATCCGTTTACTAAAATTCAAATTGTACCGAATTTAGTGCTTTCTGTACCCATAAGTACGAATTTCCAAAACTACCTAAATTCTACTGTCCGACAGTAATCTTAGTTCCAAATTTCAGAATTCCAGCTTTATCCGTTCATCCAAATCCAAATTGTACCAAATTTAGTACCATTTAGTACTTTTCGTACCCAAAGGTACGAATTTCTAAAACTATCTCAATCCTACACCCCTACAGTAATCTTAATTCAAAACTTTAGGATTCCAGCTCTATCCGTTCACCCAAATCCAAATTTAGTACTGCTCGTAATCATAAATACGAACTTCCAAAACCATTTCCTTATTTCAACGCCATTTCCCAACCTTGATACTTAAAATTCAGGATTGCAGTTCTATCCGTTCACCCAAATCCAAATTGTAATAAATTTAGTACCATTTATTACTTTTCGTACACATAAATACGAATTTCCAAAATTTCCCCAATCCTATGATCCAACAGTAATCTCAATTTCAAATTTCAGGATTCCAGCTCTGTCCGTTCACTCGAATCCCTATTGTACCAAATTTAGTACTTTTCGAACACATAAGTACGAATTTCCAAAACCACCCTCATATCTCAGTCCTACACTTCACAGTAATCTTAATTCCAAATTTCAGGTTTCCAGCTACATACATACGTTCACCCAAATCCAAATTGTACTAAATTTAGTACTTTTCGTACCCATAAGTACGAATTTTCAAAACTACCTCAATTCTACACCCCACCAGTAATCTCAATTCCAAATTTCGAGATTCCAACTATATCCGTTTACCCAAATCCCCATTGTCCCAAATTTAGTACCATTTAGTACTTTTCATTCACATAAGTAAGAATTTCCAAAACTTCCCCAGTCCTACACTCCAACAGTAATATAAATTCCAAATTTCAGGAATCCAGCTCTATCCGTTCACTCAAATCCAAATTGTACTAAATTTAGTACCAATTATTACTTTTCGTAGACTCAAGTTTCCAAAAACCCTTTGGTGCATCTTTCTTACTCTTCATCAGTGATCCTCAGTCCAAATTTGAGGAATCAAGCCCTATCCGTTAACCCAAATCGAAACTGTACCAAATTTAGTGCTATTTAGTATTTTTCGTACCCTATGTACGAATTTCCAAAACTTCCACAATATTAAACTCCACCAGTAATCTCAGTTCCAAATTTAGAGATTCCAGCGCTATCCGTTCACCCAAATCCCCATTATACAAAATTTAGTTCCATTTAGTACTTTCCGTACACATAAGTACTAATTTCCAAAACCACCTTCATATCTCAATCCTACACTTCAACAGTAATATTAATTCCAAATTTCAGGTTTCCAGCTCTATCCGTTCATTCAAATCCAAATTGTACTAAATTTAGCACCATTTAGTACTTTTCGTACCCATAAGTACGAATTTTCAAAACTACCTCAATCCTACACCCCACCAGTAATCTCAATTCCAAATTTCGAGATTCCAGCTATTATCCGTTCACCCAAATCCCCATTGTATCAAATTTAGTACCATTTAGTACTTCTCATACACATAAGTACGAATTTCCAAAAGTTCTTCAATCCTACACTCCAACAGTAATCTCAATTCCAAATATCAGGATTCCAGCTCTATCCGTTCACCCAAATCCCTATTGTACCAAATTTAGTACTATTTAGTACTTTTCGTACACATAAGCACGAATTTCCAAAACTACCCTCATATCTCAATCCTACACTACAACAGTAACCTTAATTCCAAATTTCAGGTTTCCAGCTCTTTACGTTCACCCAAATCTAAATTGTACTAAATTTAGTACTTTTCGTACACATGATTGGTAATTTTCCAAACCATTTCCTTTTAGAAGCACCACTTCCCAACCTTGATTTCCATACCAAATTCCTATATTCCTATATTCCTGGGGCCTATTATTGATTTCATTAATTATTTAGCGATTTCATCAAATTAGAGATTTTGAAATTGAAAATTGAATAGTTATGACTGTACATCTCCATATACGATAAAATTCTTAATTGCAAATAAATCGTGGTAATATGCACAATTCTATTGCACTTTCATTGATTTGCAAACATTTAGTTATTACCAAAAAGTCAGGTCCATACAGTTTTTAGTTGTTGTTATTTCTGGCCGATTTCTGAATTTATTCCCCTAATGTTGTCTTCAACAGCAACTCATTTGTTCATTTGCGTAATTGATGTTTATACACCATTATCACCAACTGCGACATCTGTTGCAATGGAAGATAACAAATGTCTTGTCTTTCTATTATTTAGTGGTTTACGATAAAATAAGTGCGCCTAGAAGTAAACTACAAAATTTGAAATTATGTGTGATCTCTTACGATATCAAGAAGTTATGGCATTGTTAATTTTACACATGTCTTGCAGAGGGCCAACTAAGTGAATAAGTACGTAATAGTAATGAAAAATAAGGATTTTTGTTGTTGTTATTTTTTGTGGTTCCAGGACGAATTTTCTTAAACCCGGCCTTATCTCGCACATTTGCATCAACAGTGACCCACTGGTAAAATTTCAAGCTCCTAGCTTTAGCCGTTTTGGCTGGGCGTTGATGATGAGTCAGTCAGTCAGTCAGTCAGTCAATCACTTATCACCAAGCTCATTTATATATATATATAGAGACTAGCAAAATGCCCGCTACTTCGTATGCGGAAAGCATATAAAAAACAAATAAACAATATATAATATGGAAATGACAAACACTGAAAATTTGGTCGCACTAATACCAATTTTAATCAATATTTATTTTTATCTTAGTACTGTACGTACCCTTTAAGTTCTATTTTCAAAAAGATCAGCCGTATCTCACCCTTACACATTAACAGCGAGATCAACGTTGCACACCAATACACACCCTAACTCCAAAAAATAAAAATTCCAGCACTGTCCCTACACCCAAAAACAAATTGAGTACCATTAAATAATTTTCGTATACTTATGGTACGTATTTCGACGATATATCTCATCCATACACTGACATTAATACAAAATAATTACAGTAAATTCCATAATAATTACAGTATTTCCAAATCTCAAGATTCCAGCTGTATCCATTCGTCCAATTCCAAATTGTACCAAACTTAGTATCAAGTCAAACTCTTCGTATCCATAAGTAAGATTTTCCAAAACTACCTCAATCCTTCACTTTAGTAGTAATCTTACTTCCAAATTTCAGGATTCAAACTCTATCCCTTAAACCAAATTAAAATTGTACAAAATTTAGAACAATTTAGAATTTTCGTACCAATTTTCAAAACTTCCTCAACGCAACAGGGCTACAATAATCATACTTTCAAATTGCAGGATTCCACCGCTATCCGTTCACCTACATACAAATTGTATTAAATTTAGTACCATAAGTTTGCTTTTTCAAAACAACCTGAATCCTACTCTTCGACTGTAATCGTAATTCCAAATTTCAGGATTCCAGCTCTATTAATTCACCAGAATCCAAATTGTATCAAATTTAGTACCATTTCATTCCCAAATTTTCAGGATTCCAGGTCTACACGTTCACCCAAATCTATATTGTACCATATTTAGTACTTCTCGTACCCATACGTACGACTTTTCAAAATTTCCTCAATACTACACTCCTACAGTAATCTTAATTCCAACACTATCCGTTTACTAAAATTCAAATTGTACCAAATTTAGTGGTTTTCGTACCCATAAGTACGAATTTCCAAACTACCTCAATTCTACTGTCCGGCAGTAATCTTAGTTCCGTTCATCCAAATCCAAATTGTACCAAATTTAGTACCATTTAGTACTTTTCGTACCCAAAGGTACGAATTTCCAAAACTATCTCAATACTACACCCCTACAGTAATCTTAATTCAAAACTTTAGGATTCCATCTCTATCCGTTCACCCAAATCCAAATTTATTACTGCTCGTAATCATAAAAACGAACTTCCAAAACCATATCCTTATTTCAACGCCATTCCCCAACCTTGATTCCCATACCAAATTTGAAGATTCTAACTTTATCCATTAAAAATATGCAATTGGTACCAAATTTAGAAACTTTTAGTACTTTTCGTACACTTATAGGACGAGTTTCTAAATACCCTTTGGTACATCTTCCTAACTCTCCACCAATGACCACTCGTTCAAAATTTCAGAATTCTAGCTCTTCGCGTTTGCCTAATACAATGGATTCCATATTTAGTACACTTTAGCACTTTTCGTACCTTTCTACGACGAATTTCCAAAAACCCCTTTACAAAAAAACAAATTGAACCAAATTCTGTACAATTCGATTTTCCAAAACAACCTTAATCATTCACTTAAACAGTAACCATAATTCCAAATAACAGGATTCCAGCGCTATCCGTGCACTCAAATCCAAGTTGTACCATTTGGTACATTTCGTACCCATAAGTACGAATTTCAAAAACTACTTCCATCTCAATCTTATACTCCAACAGCAGTCTGACCGAATTCCAGGATTCCAAATTGTATCACAGGTAGTACCACTTAGTAATTTTCGTACCCTTACTACCTCAGTCCTACACTCCAATAGTTATCCTAATTTCAAATTTCAGGACTCAAACACTATCCGTCACCCAAATCCAAATTCTACTCTATAGCCTACCGCGAACGGGTTTCAAATTCTAACTCTTTCCGTTTACTAAAATTCATACTTTAAATTAAAATAAATAAAATTAAAATACTTAAAATTCAGGATTCCAGTTCTATCCGTTCACCCAAATCCAAATTGTAATAAATTTAGTACCATTTAGTACTATTCGTACACATAAATACGAATTTCCAAAATTTCCCCAATCCTATGCTCCAACAATAATCTCAATTTCAAATTTCAGGATTCCAGCTCTGTCCGTTCACTCGAATCCCTATTGTACCAAATTTAGTACTTTTCGAACACATAAGTACGACTTTCCAAAACCACCCTCATATCTCAGTCCTACACTTCACAGTAATCTTAATTCCAAATTTCAGGTTTCCAGCTACATACATACGTTCACCCAAATCCAAATTGCACTAAATTTAGTATCATTTAGTACTTTTCGTACCCATAAGTACGAATTTTCAAAACTACCTCAATTCTACACCCCACCAGTAATCTCAATTCCAAATTTCGAGATTCCAACTATATCCGTTCACCCAAATCCCCATTGTCCCAAATTTAGTACTTCTCATTAACATAAGTAAGAATTTCCAAAACTTCCCCAGTCCTACACTCCAACAGTAATATCAATTCCAAATTTCAGGAATCCAGCTCTATACGTTCACCCAAATCCAAATTGTACTAAATTTAGTACCATTTAGTACTTTTCGTACACTCAAGTTTCCAAAAACCGTTTGGTGCATATTTCTTACTCTTCATCAGTGATCCTCAGTCCAAATTTGAGGAATCAAACTCTATCCGTTCACCCAAATCGAAACTGTACCAAATTTAGTGCTATTTAGTATTTTTCGTACCCTATGTACGAATTTCCAAAACTTCCACAATACTAAACTCCACCAGTAATCTCAGTTCCAAATTTCGAGATTCCAGAGCTATCCGTTCACCCAAATACCCATTATACAAAATTTAGTTCCATTTAGTACTTTCCGTACACATAAGTACTAATTTCCAAAACCACCCTCATATCTCAATCCTACACTTCAACAGTAATATTAATTCCAAATTTCAGGTTTCCAGCTCTTTCCTTTCACCCAAATCTAAATTGTACTAAATTTAGTACCATTTAGTACTATTCGTACACATAAATACGAATTTCCAAAATTTCCCCAATCCTATGCTCCAACAATAATCTCAATTTCAAATTTCAGGATTCCAGCTCTGTCCGTTCACTCGAATCCCTATTGTACCAAATTTAGTACTTTTCGAACACATAAGTACGAATTTCCAAAACCACCCTCATATCTCAGTACTACACTTCACAGTAATCTTAATTCCAAATTTCTGGTTTCCAGCTACATACATACGTTCACCCAAATCCAAATTGCACTAAATTTAGTACCATTTAGTACTTTTCGTACCCATAAGTACGAATTTTCAAAACTACCTCAATCCTACACCCCACCAGTAATCTCAATTCCAAATTTCGAGATTCCAGCTTTTATCCGTTCACCCAAATCCCCATTGTATCAAATTTAGTACCATTTAGTACTTTTCATACACATAAGTACGAATTTCCAAAAGTTCTTCAATCCTACACTCCAACAGTAATCTCAATTCCAAATATCAGGATTCCAGCTCTATCCGTTCACCCAAATCCCTATTGTACCAAATTTAGTACTATTTAGTACTTTTCGTACACATAAGTACTAATTTCCAAAACTACCCTCATATCTCAATCCTACACTTCAACAGTAATATTAATTCCAAATTTCAGGTTTCCAGCTCTATCCGTTCATTCAAATCCAAATTGTACTAAATTTAGTACCATTTAGTACTTTTCGTACCCATAAGTACGAATTTTCAAAACTACCTCAACCCTACACCCCACCTGTAATCTCAATTCCAAATATCGAGATTCCAGCTATTATCCGTTCACCCAAATCCCCATTGTATCAAATTTAGTACCATTTAGTACTTTTCATACACATAAGCACGAATTTCCAAAACTACCCTCATATCACAATCCTACACTACAACAGTAACCTTAATTCCAAATTTCAGGTTTCCAGCTCTTTACGTTCACCCAAATCTAAATTGTACTAAATTTAGTACCATTTAATACTTTTCGTACACATGATTGGTAATTTTCCAAACCATTTCCTTTTAGAAGCACCACTTCCCAACCTTGATTTCCATACCAAATTCCTATATTCCTGGGGCCTATTATTGATTTCATTAATTAGTTATCGATTTCTTCAAATTACAGATTTTGAAATTGAATAGTTATGACTGTACATCTCCATATACGATAAAATTCTTAATTGCAAATAAATAGTGGTAGTATGCACAATTTTATTGCACTTTCATTGATTTGCAAACATTTAGTTATTCACGACATCTGTTGCAATGGAAGCAGTGTTGCCGTTTTGGGCATTTCGGCCCAAATTTGGGCCGAATAAAAAATAATTTTTAATTTTGGGCCGATGGGCGGCCCAAATCCATTTTTGGCCGTTTTCATGCTAATAATTTTAAACAATATTTTATAAAATATCAAATATTAGTCTTTGGGCTACTATTACATGCTTACTTTTACTATTGGATGGATTTGAAAACGTAAAATAAAGCATTATAATTTTCACATTAAAACTTAATGCCTAGTAGTTTAATGGTCACTTTTAATTTTTAGTTACCCGGGTTTTGAAATTTATTTTTCATGATACTTAAGTATTTGGTAAAGATTCATGCATTGTGTTCATAAATAAAAAAAGTTCATAATAAATTGGTGGCAACGGAATCATGCCAAGCTAGAGGTTTTTTCTATTTTTGGCCTATATTTTACCTATAATTAAAAACCTTAAGAATGAATTTCAAGCATATAGTTCAGGTTTATCCTATTTATATCCGAGTGTCAACTCAAATTGTCCCTTTAAATAAAAAAATAATAAAAAAAATTTAATTAACAAAAATAAATCGTACCAGCTCGAAACTTCATAAATATTTGTAGGCACAAAAACAGACAATTACATTTATGCACACTTACTTAACAGAAAATGAAAAGTTTGAAATAAAATTTTCTGTTTTGGAGTTTTATATTTAATTACTAGATCAAAATAATAAGAGAATATACTATAACCCAAATACCCCATTTATTAGAACTCTTCTTTTGTTATAGTTTGGATTTTGCGTACAGATTTATAGCGTTTCGGCTAACTTAAAGTTGAAAGTAATGATTAAAATTGAAGGAGGACCTTCTTTGTATAAACGTTTAGTGTGAAAATGACATTTTTAATGCATCCGAGTTGGTTTTTCTTTTTGCGTTTTCAAATCCATCCAATAGTAAAAGAAAGGATGTTATATTGACCCTTAAACTACTAAAGACAATAACTCCATATAAGGTAACCTCAGACGAAGTTTTGTAGAATGTGACCCCTATTTAATAGTAACTGATTGGAATTTGCTAAGACTCGGTGAAACTATACTTTCTTTCATCTCAAATAGCACATCATATAATACGATTGGAATTTTTGTTCATGAAAAATAGTGCATATTCTTGAGGTAAATGGCTATCTGCGAAACCATCTTTTTGTAAAAGCGTTTTGCGGTGCCAACGATAGCTCGAAAACGGATGGGCCGATCATAGCATATTTTTGTAAGCGTTTTAGAAACCTCATAAAACAGAATTAAAAAAAAATATTTTTAAAAAAATTTTGAGCTGTCAAAATTTCGATTTTAACGAAAAAAATTGAGTGTTTTTGTCAAAAAATTGGACAAAATAATTGTTTTAATCTGTCTCCCTTAAAGGCAAGCGTTTTATGTATTTAATAAGCTCACATGGATAATATAATAAGGTCATATGAAGATCGGTAAATTTCTTTTAGAGCTATCGTTGGCACCTACTTCAAAAACGCAGTTTCGAGAAACACGCACTTAAAGTTTATATGCTACATTCAAATCACAATAAATTGTTGCCTTCCAATTATATCTCAGACAATTTTTTGCGACATACTACCTTTACGTAAAAATAGACAATATTTTTTGGATTTTTCTAAAAGTAATAAAAAGTAGGTATCTATGAGAAATATATATTTTTGTTTTAATTTTTAATGTTGGGCCGTTTTGGGCCGTTTTTAGGAAAATTTTGGGCCGAAAAATTTTTTTCGAACGGCAACACTGAATGGAAGATAACAAATGTCTTGTCTTTCTATTATTTAGTGGTTTACGGTAAAATAAGTGCGCCTAGAAGTAAACTACAAAATTTGAAATTATGTGTGATCGTTTACGGTATCATGAAGTTATAGCATTGTTAATTTGACACATGTCTTGCAGAGGGCCAACTAAGTGCATAAGTACGTAATAATAATGAAAAATAAGGATTTTTGTTGTTGTTATTTTTTGTGGTTCCAGGACGAATTTTCTAAAACCCGGCCTTATCTCGCACATTTGCATCAACAGTGACCCACTGGTAAAATTTCAAGCTCCTAGCTTTAGCCGTTTTGGCTGGGCGTTGATGATGAGTCAGTCAGTCAGTCAGTCAGTCAGTCAATCACTTATCACCAAGCTCATTTATATATATAGAGATATACAACCAAACTTAGATAAAAACCAAACAATCAGTGTTTAATCACATATCGTGTCAAAATATGGTCAAAAGATACATAATTATAATCACATTTCAAACACATGTATGATCTGTTGTCGATAAAGCATTTTTTCATCTTCAAAAGATGAAGATATGACAATATATTACGGAAATAAAAGTCACATTTTAAACGCTTCAATGATTTATTTGCGATTGCTATACATTTTGTTATTGTATTTTAATTGAATTCTTTTTACTCATTAGTAGGAGTCAGTTATTATCACGTGATTTTTGAAGAAAAAAAAAAACAATCTTAGAAATGCTGGATGGGTTACTATAATTCAGGACTGTGCACACAAATACATACATATTGTGTTTGTTTGAAAACGCAAACATTTCCCCTAGTTTCCAAACATACTATTTTGTGTAATTTTATGAAATAACAAAAAATATTTATAAACATATTCTTCTTCTACACAGTTATGCCAGTGATTACACATACAGCTGCGAAAATATAATAGGAATATGAAGGAATTTGCATTAGAAAACAGTTTGCCAAATTATACTGAAATTGGTTCAGATTTGGATATGGCTCCCATATATAGTTTGGCCCGATTTGAGGTATTTGGTGCACCAAACACGCAAATTATGTCTGATTTTGATGGAATTAGGAAAATATCATCGAATTGGGATTAGAAATAAGTTTGCCAAACTGTGTTGAAATCGATTCAGATTTAGATATAGCCCCCATATAAAATTTGGAATATATGACGGAATTTGCACTAAAAAACAGTTTGCCAAATGGCCCATTCCCTTTCCTATACGTGAGTCTTTCATGACAAAGGATGGCATATGAACTAATTTTTTCAAGAAAACCAAATTTTCTAATGTCCTTTAAAAAGATATTGGTTTTTATAGTGTGTCATTTCCAAAAAATTATTAAAAAAAAATAATTAGGAGGGTTGGCGTTTTTTATTTGGGATGACGACTTCTATTTTGTTTTTCAAAATAGTCAGGCTTATTATATTGGCCGTATCGTATAAATAAACATTTTGGTATTTTTATATGATTTTTGGATTCAAGTGACTTTAGCCCAAAGTTGTTTCAGGGGTCTGCCACTTAAGTTTGTGGTAAATATTGCTTTCTAAACTCGAAATAATATTAATTTATGAAATTATTTTTTTTGTTTTTCAAAATAGTCAGGCTTAATCCCATAGTCGTTGTATTAATATTTTATTAAAACAACTTTAATTTATTAGTGGGAAAAAATTGGCGATGTTTATTAAGGGGGTAAGGCAGGGAAGACTATAGTTTCAGATCTCGCCACAGATCTTCATCAGTTCCCTTGTTTCTTGTTTTTTCAACAAGAAACTTTTTATACCCAAGTGTCAATTGCCCGCTCAAATAGATAGGTGTGCAAAGAAACACTCTGATCGAGAATTTCTTTGGCCTACCTTTCCCACTAATAAATTAAAGTTGTTTTAATAAAATATTAAAACAACGACTATGGGATTAAGCCTGACTATTTTGAAAAACAAAATAGAAGTCGTCATCCCAAATAAAAAACGCCAACCCTCCTAATTGTGAGACCGGGCACCGTCAAAATGTTGTTTATTGCTGTAGTATGCATACCACAAAAATAGTTATGTGATTTTTCGTCGAGAAAAAGTGAAGTTGCTCGAGTTTAGGTAGGCCAAAGAAATTCTCGATCAGAGTGTTTCTTTGCACACGTATCTATTTGAGCGGGCAATTGACACTTTGGTATAAAATGTTTCTTGTTGAAAAACAAGAAACAAGGGAACTGATGAAGATCTGTGGCGAGATCTGAAACTATAGTCTTCCCTGCCTTACCCCCTTGGTAAACATCGCCAATTTTTCCCACTAATAAATTAAAGTTGTTTTATAAAATATTAATACAACGACTATGGGATTAAGCCTGACTATTTTGAAAAACAAAACAAAAAATTTCATAAATTATTATTATTTCGAGTTTAGAAAGCAATATTTACCACAAACTTAAGTGGCAGACCCCTGAAACAACTTTGGGCTAAAGTCACTTGAATCCAAAAATCATATAAAAATACCAAAATGTTTCTTTATACGATACGGCCAATAAATAAACCTTTAAACATTTTGAGAAGCTTAACATAAGACAAAATTTAACGCGACGAAGAAATGGACCTGGCCTTTGATAACAACTTTAAACCAAAAAACCATTGGTATCCTAACAATAACACATCTTGAGTGAAATTGATATAGGAGCATTTTTCATCATAATCCGACTGAAAAAGAGCTGTATTCTATTTTCAAATATATTCTTTTATGTTTTCTATCTTTAATTTAATGTTCCTCTACAAATTACATGCAATTTTTAGGATGTCTATGGCTTCTTTGTCTGAAGTACATTTTAAAAAAAACAATTTGTTATATTTTAAGCTTTAAAAAATTTCAAAAGGTATGTTTACAGCCAAAATAAAAATTTGGCGTTTTTGAATGCATTTTTGACTCAAATAATTCTTGCCCAAAGATGCCTCATGGGTCTGCCTTTGTAATTTGAGGTGGATTTGTTTTCTGTACACAAAATAAAGAAACAATTAAATAAATTATATATTAATTTTTAATTAGTTATTACAAATAATGTCCAATATTTTATATTATTAAACAATTTTTGTGCAAAACTTAATTTTTTTCAATATCATCTTAAAAATGAGGGTTTCTTGAAAAACACATTTCATATGCCATCCTATACCACTAAAGGATCACATGTAGGAGATTCTATTCCGTATAATAAAGTTGGGAAAATAATCCTTAAACTAAATACATTAGAAGACTTATGGAAGTTTCCATTGTTTTGCAGAAGCAGTTTTAGGTATGTTTTGCTGATATTGCATAAGTATTTATTTAAATTATTATTATTTCGCATTGAACTTTTATTTTATGCAACACTATGCACGAATATTTGACTTAGGAATAAATGTACTTCGTCAAAAATAATTATACTTAGTTTCAATGTTCAATGTTTCCATTGATATTTAAATAAATAAATAAAATACAACATTCATTGTATGGCTTCCATGACGTAGTCTTTGCAAGTTATGAGTTTGGCTCTGAACGCTAACACGCCGTAACAAAACTTTGTTCATGTGTTTTCCAAGGACTTGGGTTCAAACCCCAGCCTGGCTCAAGCTGATTTTTATTTAATATTAAAAATGATCTTTGCCTTAATGGGCCTACTTTTCAAATAAAAAATTTCAAATAAATTTATTTCAGGTTGGTATCCATTTGGAGGCTATTGAAGACAAGGTGGGCGAAAATTTGAAAAATACTGTCATCAATGACTAAGTTCAAGACAAAGACGTTATATACTCATCATCGACAAGCATTAAGACTATGTCGTTGAAGACAACGACACGATGTTTGCAACATTTGTGTTAAAATGTCGTCAATGATCACAAAGGGCCGAGCCGTCTTCATTTGGGATACCTTTGAAGACAATTTCCAACCGGGTTATTGTGTATGTGTGCATGTGTGATTGTGTATGCGCAGTAGAAAGTGTCTTTAAGACAACATTGATGACTCGTGCACGACATTTCCAATTCGTTCACGACTCTTTGCAGACATCCCTTTGGGATCGTTGACGACATTTTCACACAAGTGTCCCTGTATTCATGCACGACAACTTGGGCGGTAGGGTAAGCGAAGTTGTCGTCGACGACGATCTAGATGACTAAAATCCCCGTATTTCGTCGATGACTGTTTCACTGACCCTGTCTTGCTACTAGTCATCGATGACCCAACTTAAGACAATTTCGTTTATGTTGTCGTGTGTCAAATTTTTATTTTTATTTAATTTTAAAATATATGATTTTTACAAAATAAATTAGTTAAATAATTAACAATACTTAGCCCCCGTATGTTCTGCAATCCACCATTTTTTCCAGCTTCACCACGCCTTACACTTCTTACCCCAGCCTACCGAAAAGCGACCTCCCTTTATTTTTGGATTCTGCAAACAGAAATGATTTTAAATGAATATTGTCAATATCCCCTAAATATTCTAAAATCTTACCATATACCACAGGCGTTGTATTTCATAGTCGCTGGAATTTTCAATGTTCTTCAACCTAAATGCACCTATTCAAAAAATAACTACAATTAATTTAAAGTATTTAATTCCATTTATTCTAACGTACCGTACATAATTCAGTTTCTATAAATAAAAATTGTTTAACCAGTAACGCGGTTTCAGATTTGTGTGACTTTATAATTTTACATTTATTACAAATCAAAAATTTTATATTTGAATAAATATGTGTACAATTGTTTCAAAGCACACTTTTGAGCATTTTTCGGTTTGTTGCCAAGACCCAATGCAAGACATGGTCATGCAAGTTGTCGTATATGACAATTTCAGCATATTCGTCAACGAACCGTCGACGAAAATGTCATCGAAGACTCGATTTTCTATTGGGTGTATGATTGTGCAGTTGCAAAAACCAAAATTTTAGAAAGTTTCACATTAATCTTCATTTATGGCAACGAATTATGTAAAACTTATACGGCTTTTGTGCAAATCAATCAAAACAATACTGCGTCAAAATATGCAACGTTTTTTTTTTTTGCAATTTATAATAACTACGGCCACAAATAAGAATTACCTACTACTTCAAGCTACTTCAAGGTGTCAATAAAAGTATTTGTCTTTGTGAATTACCAAAGTTGTGTTCCTTAACGATTTGTCTTTACACTTTGGACATTCATTTGAGCTTTAATGAGCTTAGTTAACCCAAAATTAAGGCTCGGCATGTTACACTCAAAAGGTAGAAACACAATGAATTTTTCTTGATTGCGTGGCTTCATTTCTGGTAAAATAATAAAGAACAGCCAAGACGAATTTGAACTAGGTTGCGTTTTTCATTTATTATTTTACTAGAACAAAACAAGCTGATTGAGTTTTGCCCTTAAGGAGGATTTTTCCGGACAGCGAGAGAAGATGAAGAAAAACGCTTTTAGTTGGCGGGTAAGTTTCAACACAACTAAATTCATTTTATTACATCATTTTCTAAATCCTATTTTGTTTTCCTTACAGATAACTTAATGGAGATTTTACATACTACGTTAATTTGCATCTAAGGCATTCATATTAAGCTACGTTAACATTAAGGAAAAAAATCAAATCAAAATGTAAAAAAAAGATATCAATAAAGATAAATAAATTAACAAAAGTAACAAAATGAAAATTCAAAAAATAAAAACAATAATAAAAAAGAAAATTCAAAATTCAAAAATAAAAACCAAAACTAAATGTTCATCACGCTCCAACATATATTTTGACGGAATATTGTTTTGAGGACTAATAGCAAGAAAGTTGCACAAAAATCGTATAGTTTTTACATAATTTGTTGCCAAAAACAAACAATATACAATTTTCTACAATTTTAGTCTTTGCAATTCATTTATTGCCTAACTGTATGTAAATACACTTTATTTGTTTCTATTTGTTTCTAATCTCACCGTGAGTTTTTTTCATACTCGCCTCCTCCCTTATTATAAACTCACGCTCGTGAGAAAAGTAGCTATTATAAATGTCAAAAAACTGTTATAAATGTCAATTTTCTTCTGAGATAGCTGAAAGTAACTAATACTAAATAATTAGAAATTATTTTGGCATCCGTATTAGTCGGCCATTTAGAATGCTTTTGAAAATTTTTGGTAAAAAGCGTAATAAATTCTACATTGTTGTAATTTGCTTTTCTTTATAGTTTAAATCAGAATATGTCTGTTCCAGAACCTTAAATTAGATTAGTAGATTCTTGCAGTTCTGGAACAGACCAATTTGATCGACAACAAACATAATAATCAGGTGGGCTTATTGGCCGATCTTGTGTAGGCTTTGATATGTATCAATGAAGGAAGGAAGACCTAAATCGAGTTTAGCGTAATTTGGAGGCGGAGCTGATATCAGCGGGCCCATCATCCAAAATCATCGCAGAGTAGATGAAAGTACATTTTCAGGTATGGACCGATCAGAAAGGTACGTACTGCAGAGAGCGGCTCACAATCATAGGATGGCATCGGGAGGAAGACGCAAGCAGGAGCAACCCCTCTCTGCGATTGTTTTTACTAGATAGAATAATGTGCATATTAATTAAATGCTCAATTTAAAAAAGCCCATTTTTTGTTTCCGGTAAAATTTTAGTATAACTGTATTGTATGGTAGAACAAGAAAAGGTAGCAGCAATACCCAGCTGACTGGAATTGCCCGTAACGTTAGTGTCAAATTCGATATATCGTTTTGTCACTTTTGTTTTGTGTTTTTTGTCATCCAGTATATTACTTTTTTCAAAAAGTAAATATAACACAGAAATATAAATATTCAAATAGAATTTCTCAAACGTGTAACGTGCCGTTTCCACGGTACGTCGTTCGTTCTCTATTCGTTGTTCGACCCATAACTACGAATAAATTACTTATTTCCCCACACAAAATTCTATGAACGAAAGACGATTTTTCTACGTTGTTCGAGTAAAAATACTCTTTGAACGACGAATAAATATGTCCCATCCCTAACAAATGAGAGAATTTATCGAAAAAAACTAATTATGACATGTCTAAATTCAAAATTAAAAATTGAAAAATTTGTTGAAAACACAAAAATTTTTAGAAAAAAAAAGAAAAAGTTGTATGAAAATTAATGAACTAAAATTTGCATCTATATGCAGAAGGAAGAAGGTTGTGTTTCCTTCTTAAATCCACACCCATTTCCTGTCCATTAGTTCAAAATCGCGTAAAAAACAGAAACAAAAAAGAAACAAATAACTAAAAGACTGTATACAAAAACATTGTTTTGACATGTCTCTCTCTCTCTCTTTAATTTTGAAAATAGAAACATATAAAAATATATGGAAAATGCAAAATTATTCAGAATTTATGGAAAAAAAGAATGAAAAGTGTGTAGTTAAATATAGATGACACATTTGAAGGAAAATCTATTGCTTTTCCTGTTTATTTAATGTATATTTTATGTGTTTTTGGTTCAAATTTTAGTGAAAACAAGGAAACAAAAATGAAGGAAATTTTGTTTATGTTTCTGTTAATTACGAATGGTGTCGTGGAAACGGGTTAATTCGTGTACGTCGTTCGATAGGCGAACAGCGTAATCATGAATAATGCGCAATTCACATACTGAGGGTATACCTCTGTCGGCAAAGATGACTGATAGTTTTTTACTTGTTATATTCCTTTTTTGCCTCGGGCTCAAAACCGACAAAGTCGATTGCCTTGTTGATGATATCTTCGAAATTAGTGGCATATTAAGTCAAAGATCGCCTCTAACATGTTTGTTATGTATTGTGTGTAGGGTTTTGGGTAGGGAAATCCCGCACCGGGATTTCCCGGGAATTCTCGGTTTTTTGATTACGGGATTTTCCCGGGAAACGAAAACATATTTCCCGGGAAATCGGGAAATATCTTTTTAAATTTATCGCAACTAATATTGAATTAATGAATAAACTCTGTCCGTCTCTTTTATACCATAGAATCAGAATTCTATTAGATTTTACAGAATCAATAAATTACAAAATATTTGGAAATATCTTTAATCTACAAACCTGTTTTCAGGGATAAAGTTATAAGAGCCGCACCAAAAACATGGACTATAACGACGGATTTTTATTCTTTATTATTTTCTATTTTAAAGTCCCTCAGTCATTGGGCTAAAGAGGGTCCGGCTTGCTGGCTGGTGGCCACGATAACTTTTGAACTTTGAACGAAGCCACCGATAACGTCAAATATTTAGCATTCCCCACAAAAGTTCAACAATTATCGCTAAAATGGTGCGCACGATAACTCTCGAAGGGAATAACCGACCGATTCGGTTATAATTTTCATATGGTAATATTAGTTCCAGGCATAGATCGGGTTCCACACAAAATTCGAAAAAGTGAAGTTTTAGAGCTCCTCTCGGATCGATTTAAAATTTTTTTCAGCAATTTGTCTTTACGGTCCCCTTTACGTCGGTACAAATTTTGTCGGCGGCAAGTCCATACTTCCTGAGATAATGTCTTAAACCAAGAAACCTTGACGGCAACAACTAAAATGAAAAATTGGCATGATAACTCCTGCAGGAAGTTACTGATTGGTCCTAACTTTGCATATCGTATTATATCATCTAGTCATGTATGAGTTTGAAATATGGAATATATCGGTCCAGCCCTTCTGGTACCTCCAACACAAAATTTAGGAAAAGTGCAGTTTAACAGCTTATCTCGAATCGTTTTGAAATTCTTTCCAAAAAGTTTTACTTGAAGGCCCTGTTACTTTTGTTGGGAGGGCAAGTCCACTCTTCCTGAGGTAAAGGCACAAAATCTCAAAAAAGCCTGCCGATACCAACTACATTGTGTAGTACGTAAGATAACTGTCGAAGGGTGAAATCTCCCACACTCTCTCTTTTAAATGTTTGGCAACATGTTATGTGCCCTAGTTACAACGGTAAAAAAAAATTCGGGTCAAATCCACACTTCCTTAGGAAGTGGCTCGAAAACTCAAAAAGTCCCTAGAAACGTCAGAAGTATTGTGTTTGCTTCTTTTCTTTAGATCCGAGGCTGAGGGTATATCTCAGTCGGCACAGCTGACTGATACTTTCTTACTTTTTTCAAGCAATCTTAAGCATAAGAATAATAATACGATTTGGAATTTCTAATCAATAACTTAATTGTTTGAGCCAAATAACTTTCCATAAAGCGATTTCATTAGCTTTGAATAATGGAAATGGTCAGTGTGGGCAAAATCCGGGCAACATGGTGCATTTTTCCATATTTTTTCGATTTTAATCGATAGAGCGAAAACGTGTCCTCCATTTTTGATCCCGAAACTCTTTGAAAATATTGTATTTCATATAAGTTACGATGGAAAGATAAAAAATCACGAAAACATTGATCCACTCTGGTATTTTAAAATTTCCCGGGAAATCCCGGATTCCCGGGAATGGCGATTTTTGGTTTCCCGTTTCCCGGGAATGATAAAAACCGGGAAAACCCAAAACCCTAATTGTGTGAGATCGTCGGGGCAGCATGCTTTAATAAAAACACTAGTGATTGATGGAATTAGATGTGCTTGTAATCACTAAGGTACTTGCAATATCATTCTACAATTTTTCCAGAGATTTTCATTCGTTCGATCGAGTTGTATGGGAGAAAAAAAAATAAATTTCTTCAATTTTCTTCACATGTTTGTGTTTCAGAACAATTTCCTTCTTTGTCATCTTCGACGACCCTTTACATAATGCTACAGAACAGTTCCGCGTTCTTGGAGACAGTCGATGCTCGTGGAGTACAAGGTTTTAACTACAGGCCAAAAATATGATGTTCTTTTCCGGAATTAACCGCTGACTTTCTTTGTGCACGACGTGGGGACAAACAATTGAACATGCATTATATTTTAATTTATGTACAGCTTGCCGCGAAAACGGTTTAATATTTTTAGCTATTGCTTCTTTCTTACAAGATGCATGCGAACTATCGAATGTCACATCGACTGGATATCCATTCGGTTCTATAAAATATTTTATCATGTTCACTGTTTTTTGAGATCTACACTTACTGCATGTTATTTGTCTAAAATTCCGAAGGTTTGATACCATAAAAATTGCAAAATAAATGGTTTCTCATTCATTTTATGATTTACATTACAACAATATTTGAAATAATATTTATGAAAGTTCAAAATATATCTTGACATTTTGTATTTTGTTTACATTTTTTGAGCATTTGTCGATGACGCTAACGTTCCAAAACAAAAACAATTTTCCATGTGGTTGTTGTTGAGTTGTATTTGTTGTAGTATTTACTTTACCTGTTTTGTTCTACAATGACTGTATTGTAAATTAAATATTTTTCTATGCCATCTTAAAGAAAACTACAAAATTATATTTTAAATTGTTAAAAATCTCAACTCGTTTCGCAGTTATCAACGATTACATTTTTTATTTTATGTTGCATCATTTTCAGTGACAGTCACTGTACTTAGATATATGTTTTATACGTACATCCTAAGTTCCTCTACTACGTCGTCAAGAAGATTTTCTAGTACAATAGTGACGATATTGGGTGATAAAGGGTTTCCCATCGGCATAACATACGTCTGTTGGTAAAAATTGCCGTCATATTGAAAATAATTGTTTTCCATTAAACAAAATTTGAGGTTATTTAGAAATTTGTGCTTTGGTATCGAAGTATGTTTGTTAGGTTCTTCCCATTTTTCCAAAATATTTTTATTTGCGAGATAAATCGGTATATTCGTGAAGAGTGATATCACGTCAAATGAAAGTAGGATCTCGCCCTTTTCCAAAACTATGTTGTTTAAATTGTTTTTCAGTTCTTTGGAGTTTTTAATTGTATATGATGTTGAAATCAAATTCTGTAGGCTATTTCCAATGTATTTGGACATGTTATTTTGTGTATCTTTGGAAGACCATATAGTTCTGGTACTTCAGACGCATTACTTGTATATTATTATTCAATGTTTGAAGTTTTGTAGTAGGATCTATCCTTATGAGTTTGTACGTGTTTTATCATCCAATAAGTGATTCATTTTGTTCTTATTCTGTACACTGTGACAGTTTTATTACCTTTGTCCGCAGTCGTTAACATTATGTTGTTTTTGTGTTAATTCAGAATTCACTTTCGTGAACTCCCACAGCAAACCTCTCTATTTCGTTATTGAAGATGTTTCTACGATGATTCGCAACCCTCCCCGCTATTTTCGCCCTTGTAACCTCCCTTTCTTCGTCATTTTTTACAGTTTAAGTTAGAGAATCGCACTACAGAACTAGTTCTAAGCCGTGCTAGTACAAAATCGTCTCCCAAGTAATGCGAAGCGATCCAATTGACCCTTTTCTTATCACCAAGATGCCTATAGGACTTGTTGCGATGATGCTATGGCACGGCACGCATATGTCGCCAGCCTTGGTACTCGTCGATAGGGGTGGATTGTTGCCAAAGACTATCAAATATTCCTGCCAGCTAACAGCTTTAAATTTATAATGCGTGCGCATATCGAATAATAGGAAGATTGAAAACTGCACCATTGAAAATAGAGGAAAAGGTATCCATAGCCCTGAAAGAAGCTATTGAAGCAATCGATTCTAGACAAGGTTTGGTTAACACATGCGCAGGTGACAGTTGCATGTTGGCCCTACCATCCTGATCCCCTCATCACTCCTGCATTAGTGAAGTTCTTAATTTAGTTGGTGATCCTATATTCCTTTGGTCCTACAACCTTCCCCGACTCCTTACAAATCAAACATCAGACACGAATTAGCACATTTTAGAAAATTCAAACATATTTAATAAAAAATAATTCAATTTATATAATCATAATTAATTCAATTTATATAATTCCAAAGATATTAGATATTAGTCATTATTGAATAAATTCGTTGGTATCTCAACGAAAGTAAACTAAATAAACACTAAAATGTTTGCAATAAATATGAATGAGTTGTTATATCGGCTTATGTGCCGAAACTTAAATTAACATAGTTTATAATTTTTTTTTTTACAAATCTGTAATCTTATTTTACTAACAACAAACCTTCAATGAAAAGTAAGACCATAATAATAAAAAAATTTAAGAGGTTCTGAAATAAGTTGAAAAATCAATCAAACTCATGTACTGCAAATTCTAACTGCGGCTGTGGGGCATTGACCCCACAGGCACAGTTTGAATGGCTAATGAAGTTATTTCGATGATTTCAATGCAGTTTCTCTTAAGTAATAGCCAAGCATTATGCCAACAAAAATCGTACTAAATACAAAATAAAACTCTCACAACCAGAAGGTAAATGGATATGCTAAAGAAGGAATCAAAAGAGTGATAAACAAAAAAAAAAAAGATCAGCCGAAGCTTCCCAAACCTGGCGCTCTTTTGCAGTAAATAGTTGATACATACTGCAGGGTTTATGTTATCAATCACTCTTTAGCATGTCCATTTATTAGTGTGAGGGGTGATCAGACCAATACCAAGACCTCGAACTATTTAAGAGAGGTTAAATAAGACACCAAGTAATTTCAAATGAGACTGAATAAAAAAACAACTACTCTGTATCAAAAAAACAAATGTTGCACACTCAGGGAGAACTGACAAACATTCTTTCCCTCTGAAACTGGAGATTTCTCGGTACTGGTTTGATCCACGTTTATAAGAACGACACTTACTTTGACCTGGATGACGCTCCCTCGTAGAAAGGCCTTTCGCTGGGGTGAACTGCTGCATCCACTACAATTTCCAAATATAATTCCTTGAAGGTCAGATGCTTTAAACACACCAAATTAGCAAAGAAAAATTAATATTTGATCAAAGGTAGCTTTATGCTATGTTTTTTTTTCACGGCACAATCCAAAAACCATTAACAGCATTGATCTCTCGATTGTTTAGGCAACGTTGTTTCACTACCACCTGTTTCTTTCTTACGACACTGGTGGGGATGATCAAACAGAATTTTAAACACACAGCATGCAAATACTAATATCTGATCAGTAATATTAGAATTTTTCCACAATAAATATATCCGTTCGGCTATAAATAAATGGGGTATTTCAAACTTTTTCCACTTCCACTTTCCGCACGTTTAATTTGGATCCTCTACAGTGTTAAAGGGCCCCGGCAGGAAAATCCCCGATAAACTTTTTCTTTTAATGCAAAATCGTCAACCTTCCACTGAAACACGCAATGACAACTGAGCAGCCAGAATTCCTCGTACTGTATTTCTCTCTGATATTTAAAATTTATGAAGACAAATTCTTTGTTGTGTGGACGGATGGGTCTCCTGCGAGGAAAGAGGTAATGGTACAAAATGCCATTAGCTATGCATAATAAAGGGGAAAAAAACTTGCAAGCTTACCAATCATAATCCAATCACCTACATTTCAATACCACTGACAAAAAAAAAAACAACAGAACATTCGGAGCTTGGTCAAACATGACAGCTGGCAATCAAACTTCCTCAGAGTCTGAATAAGCTCAATACACCGATCAGTTTACGACACCATCCAATTACTATTCCAATATAACAATGGTGTAACCACTTTCATTGGGAAATTAAAATCTTTCAGTGCCAAACGAGATTCCTCCTGGGCAGTAGCAAGTTTATATCACTCCAACTGTAGGTTACAACTTTAAACGGTATTGATTGGGTAAAATACGGAAACCAAATCCAGTGAAGCAACGGTGCCAAGACTACGGATGAGAAAAAGCAATGTCTCCCCTGAAACCTCCTTTTGTAACCTCGGTGGAAGTAGAATCTAAATAGCTGAATAACAACCACCAATCCAATCTCGAAAAACTCAATATGGCTTCACTTGTACACCTAAACTTCACAGAAACTATGAAGATGTTAGTTTCCATACAGGAGCGGCGATTAGAAAGAAAAAAAAAAAAGAAAATGGCTATCAAGGGGAAATTCAATTTTCACCTCACCAAGGAGCAGGGGAAATTATAGCAGGTTTAAACCGATAAACCATACCAACACAGGCAACCAAAATACCAAATCGATCACCACAAAATAGGCACATGCATCAAATTATCAAAATATGCGTTAAATGCAAAAAACCGAATATCCATTTTAAAAGTATAAGACAATGAAAAGCCAATTGATAATTCCCTTCGCCGGGATGAAATCATGATATTGGTAGCGATCAGTAAATTTTGCAAGCTGTCAGTGCGTTTTGTAAACATTTTTCTCTGCAAAGAGGAAAGTGATGAAGTTAAGCCAATGGGGGAAACTCCAGACTTAGACAATCATATGATTGAATCTTCAACTAAAACAAAACAAACAAAAAACAGCGAAGGCTCGCGCAAAACGGAATTTTGTAAATAAAATTCCAACGACATACTCACAGGTAACTGTGTTGATGTTATTTCAACTTAACAGAAATCGATGATTTCTTAGTTGAATCGTGCTGTCAGCTTGCAAATATTTTGTTCTGGTGTTTTTTTGGGAAAGCCGAAAAGTGAGCATCATTCTCATTAACATGAGAATACTCGATGCTTAAAGAGTTCAGGTTTTCACTAAAAAATCATCATTTCAAAAACTGAAAAGCCAATTGATAATTCCCTTCGCCGGGATGAAATCATGATATTGGTAGCGATCAGTAAATTTTGCAAGCTGTCAGTGCGTTTTGTAAACATTTTTCTCTGCAAAGAGGAAAGTGATGAAGTTAAGCCAATGGAGGAAACTCCAGACTTAGACAATCATATGATTGAATCTTCAACTAAAACAAAACAAACAAAAAACAGCGAAGGCTCGCGCAAAACGGAATTTTGTAAATAAAATTCCAACGACATACTCACAGGTAACTGTGTTGATGTTATTTCAACTTAACAGAAATCGATGATTTCTTAGTTGAATCGTGCTGTCAGCTTGCAAATATTTTGTTCTGGTGTTTTTTTGGGAAAGCCGAAAAGTGAGCATCATTCTCATTAACATGAGAATACTCGATGCTTAAAGAGTTCAGGTTTTCACTAAAAAATCATCATTTCAAAAACTGAAAAGCCAATTGATAATTCCCTTCGCCGGGATGAAATCATGATATTGGTAGCGATCAGTAAATTTTGCAAGCTGTCAGTGCGTTTTGTAAACATTTTTCTCTGCAAAGAGGAAAGTGATGAAGTTAAGCCAATGGGGGAAACTCCAGACTTAGACAATCATAAGACAAAAAAAAATAGAAGAACTTCGGTTGAGATTCGAACCCGGAACTCACGACCAGACCACCACAACGTTATCCTCTGGGCTATCAAGCTTTGCATTTGGCTTCGATTAACATATCAAACTGATCAACTAATTCACACATCAGTATGATCGTAAACACAATGAACTGAACTGAAACAAGCTGTGCTGAAACGAAAGGGAAATGAAACAGATAGGCAATATCATCCTATGCGGCTGGTAAAACCAACTCTAAAAATAGATCCACCCTAAACAACACCTACTAGCAATACACAAGTATTAGCCACAATGAATTTGCCCTACATGCAAATACACATGCAAAACAGAGGTGTGGAAACATTAAGCGCAGGCGTGCCATTAAAATATGTAATTTTTTGCCTATCTACATGCGCCTCCGACATACTCTTAAATAAAATCCATCTCTTTTTTAAACAACAACAGAAGAGAGGAACAATACAACATACTGGTATATGATTGTAAACTTCGAACTAGTACAATATCACCCACAGCTAATGCATAGGAAATCAATTGGTTACCTCCTATGATATCCCCATGTTTAAGTTTACAGTTGATTGCACTGTGAGGGACCTAAAGTGGAACTAGTTACTGTAACCCTGAGAATCGACAAATTTCCGATACCGAACTAGTTCATCTTGCTAGCGGGCACTGTCCGCTATCAATATGATTGGCTTGAAGTCTTTTCGATGTATGGGTAAAGAGAATTGTTTCCCCACCCGCTAGCAACATGAACTAGTTCGGTATCGGAAAATCGTATATTCTCTGAGTTGCAGTAACTAGTTCCACTTAAGACCCCACAGAGTACAATTGACTGAAAACATTTACAAGGAGATCTCCGTAACCAATCGACTCTCAAAGAATTACCCGTAGATAGTACGGTACTAGTTCCTAGTTTACAATCATATACCAGCTTATTTAAAAAAGTGGTGGATTTAATTTAAGAGTAAATAGTCGCAACTGACGTCTCGTCGTTTACTTTGGGATATAAAGGAGTCAATTGGTTCCCTTAGCATTTCTTAGGGGTCAATTGTGTACTAGTACCGCTTAGAACTAGTTCTGGACTAATTAAATTGCGACAATTGGACTTTTTATTTCCAGTGGGCAGTGACAGAAGCCATTTCATTTCTCTGGTGATTTATACATTTGTATGATTTATGGACCAGTCTTCATTGAGTGTTAAGTTAATTTTCTCGCATTTTTGGTAGTTTTTCCATTTTGGGCAAGTGTGTCTTCTTTGTGTTTTTCTTAATATTTAAAGCTCTATTCCGTTTTTTCTTCTTAAATTGTGTCAGCCCTCTGTTTCGTTCAGCGTATTATTTATTTCTATTTCTATTCGCTCTGTCTCCTTTTTGGTTTCTCTAATTTCTATATTGAGTAGTTTAAGTTGGAAGTTGTATTCAATCTGTTCTATCTCTCTTATTATTTTTGCGGTATTGAAAAGTTTTGTGATTTGTTTTATTTTATAGTTTTTGAGTTTATTATTTGGTTGACTTCCCTATCGTCAGTTGCATTGTGTTTTTTAAACCTCGTCAAAATATTTTGTTTATCGCCGTGAAGGCGATGATTCTTGGCTTGCAAACTAGCTCTTTTCGTCTCAAACGGTCATGGGAACTCAACCCGCCGAATCCATCTCAGAGGACTAACACGATATTTGATCGATCCAGAATAACATGCCTTTTCACTCTTCATTAACACGGGGACCATGATTTTCCAGTCCCACACTGGGACGTACTTTCCATGGTCCGAAGGCTCCTAGAATTTCCTGTACGGACCACAAAAACCACACACTACGCTCCCACACTTGCCTCATTCAATCACCTTCCACGCAAATCGATTTAAACAACCATATTTATATACTTTCACAGAACATCAAACATAATTTTTTTTTATTGAAAAAGAAAAAGCAATTAATTTTATAGTTATTGGACAAATTCTTAAATCCTATGCTGTTAACAATCTTTCCAACTAGAAATAATACTATCTTTCGGAATATTTTCAATAATGACTCATTTGGAGTCAATCATAGATCCTAGAATTTCCTCTAGTCCTGCAAACTCGCCTTAATTTCTCGGCGCACTTTAATTACTCAACCTCGACTAATGAAACTCGATTAGACGGAACTGCAACCACTATGTTGTCAAACAGAATTTATCTGCAGTCCTAAAACTCTCCTATTTCTTTGATTCACTCAGCCGGTAAACTACTTCTATTTTTTGTGTAGTATTTTTCCCTTACAAAAATAAACAATTGATTTAAACGAACACTTAAACACTAAGATTACATTAGTTAGTATGGAATATATTGAATTTGTATTACCAATAACACTTTGTTATTTTCATTTTACTTTTAATATTATAATCATAACAAGCTTTGCAAGTGAGTATTTTTTCTCATCTTCTAATAAAGCCATTGAATTGAAAACAATTCTTCAGATTCTTCGTCTTCTTGCATTAGCTAAACCGATATTTAATAGGTTATGGGCCTATGCTAAAATCTTTTCGGAAAAAGAACATTAATCATCAAAGGAAAATTATAATAGAAAACTACAATATGGATTTAAAGCTAACATTTCACAAGCTAAATACCAACAACTCATGGTAGAACAAATATAAGGTAAAGTAAATACTACAACAAATACAACTCGAACAACAACCACAAAGGAATTTGTTTTTGTTTGTAACGTTACTGCCAGTTGTATTTGTAAACAAAACAAGGAAATGTCTATAAATTATTGGAATTTAAAAAACTAATAATTTTTCACATTTGGTTAAATAATTTGGAAAACATGAATGAAAATTCGTTACATTTTAAATTTTTATGTTTCCTCATCATTCCACTAAATGCATAAATTCTCGCAGAAAGTAGAATTCTTGCAGAAAAGTTTGGGGTCGCTGGAAATTCATAGAAAAAGGAGAAGCTGTTTCAATGTTTTGTTTTAGAAATCAAAGAAGCACATGTTTATTAGGGCTTTATTTTTTTAATTTTAACAAAATACCTCACATATTAACAAACGTTGTATCGCCTCTACAAGCGGGGATTTACTGCGCGGCTTATCGTTCGAACTTGGAGGAGGTTACATATCATTGATATGAAGAAGTCTTTCTGGGAAATGGTTTTTCCGAATGATATATTTTTTTTTTTCTCAAAAAATATATGTCCCTAATGTACATCGAAATAGAAATAAATGTATAAAATGTCATATGAAATTTGACACTAACGTTACAACCCAGTTCAATCAGCTGTGTATTGCTGCTACCTTTTCTTATTCTACCATGCCAACAACTACTATTCCTGGAAATTTAATGTTGAAATGGTTTTGCTGGAAAGGGAATTGTGGAATCACGTTTCGAACGCAATTTGTGAGAAGCCGGATGCAGCATGGACTCTAAAAGATGGTAAAGCTAGTGCTGTGATTGGTTTGTCCATAGAAGATTCGCAGAAAATTCATATAAGAAAGTTAAAAACGGCAAAAACATATTGTGATGCTCTCAAAACACAACATGAAAAGTCAAATTTGAGCAATCGGCAGCTATCATCGAAGCGAATGAACGAAAGCCAGTCGATGGAGAGTCACATCTCTGAATTCTTGGAAATTGTGAGTAAATTTGAGAATCTCGGGGAGGAATTTCCCGACCATAAGGTCGTGTCTTTCCTTCTTGGAAGCTTGCCGGAAGATTATAATACCTTGGTGTCAGCTTTGGAAGTTCGTGATTTAACGCTGGAAATGGTTAAAGAAAAATTAGTGCAAGAGGCAAAGCTAAGAAATGAGGCATTCGTCGGACAAGAAGCTGTGTTAAAACCAAAAGCAAGAAATCAGGTTATAACCCGAAATGTTATCAGTGTGGAAAGAATGACCATGTCAAAAGCGGATTCAAATGCGTGTTTTGTTGCCGCTTCATGTCGAAACAAAAATAGCTGGTTCATCGATTCTGCTGCTACTTGCCACATGACATGTAACGAAAGTTTTTTCACGGAGCTTGATCAAAATTGCTCTATTGATGTGTATCTGGCTGATGGTACGAATTTGAAGTCCAATGGAGTAGGCGATGGAATATTCTTTGGTTTACATAAGGAAATTAAGATGAAAAACGTTCTCTTTATTCCGGAATTGGAGGGAAGCTTGTTATCTGTCCCAAAGATGACAATTCAAGGTTTCTCAGTGAAATTCGAAGGCCAAAAGTGTTTGATTACTCTGAAAGGTGAGTTGTATGCTAGTGCTACATTAAACGGAATTCTTTTTGTTATGGAAGAGAAACATATGGCAATGATGACGTCATGTATTCATACCTGGCACCGTCGATTTGGATACCGTGATATGGGTGCAATAAAATCTGTTGTGAATAAGTCGCTCGTGAATGGGGTACAGTTGGAGAAATGCAATTGTGAAAGTAAGTGCGAAGTTTGCTTAAAAGGGAAGATGACCCGGAAGCCCTTTCCGAAAATTGCGGAAAATCGCGCAAACAGTACACTTGATTTAATACAGTGATTGGTGTGGTCCTATGCAAAATTGTACTCCAACTGGTAACCGCTATACTCTAATTGATGACAAGAGCAGATATTGTACAGTTTATTTTTTGAAAAACAAAAGCGAAGCAATAGATAAAAGGCCTCTTCGATAACTTTGCAAGTAAAAAGTATTTGCAAGTTCTTACAACTACTTGCAACTACTTCTCATTTCTCTTTTACTGACAAACAAACAAATTTGTACAAACTTTGAGTTATCGTACAGACCTAAAATCAAAGACTTTGTGGCATACGCTGAAACAAAATTTGGTAAGCGTATGAAAACGTTGCGTACAGACAGAGGCGGTGAATTTTTTAGCAAGTTTTTCTAAAAGGCAAAGGTATACATCATCAGCTAACTGCTCCGTGTATATGGGCAGAGCAGAATGGTGTAGCTGAAAGGAAAAACAAGAGTCGGATAGAAATGGCAAGATGCATGCTCTTTGACGCAGATATGGATTTTAAATACTGGGTAGAGGCAGTCGACACCGCAAATTATTTACAAATTCGACTACCATCGTCGGCAACGGTATGAGGAATGGCATTTGTAATAGCTAAGCATGAAGCATATCAAAATTTTCGGTTCTGTTGTACATGCTCTCATCACAAAGAAGAAGCGACAAAAGCTGGATGCTGTTGCAAGAAAATACATATTTGTTGGTTATTGTGATGAAACAAAAGGGTATCGTTTACTGGATCTCAGTAATAACAACATTATCATCAGCAGAGACGTTGTTTTTCTGGAGGAAGATAAGTCAAAGGTTGAATTTCTGGAAACTGCAGTCGAAGAACACTGTGAAATCGGAGAAACGTCAAATGACAACGAGGAGGTTATAGAAGATATACCATATAACACCGAAATTGTGTCAGGAGATGATGAAGATAGTCCAGCTTTCGAAACTGCAAGTGACTCAACTACTTCCGAAGAAGAAAATGCTGTTATCCCAATAAGAGTTTCATCAAGGTCTACAAAAGGTAAGAAGCCAAAGATTCGATTTAAATCTGACAACAGTGGAAACAGAACCTCAATCGTACGAAGAAGCTATGAACCATACAAAGAAAGACAAATGGATTCTTGCGATGAAAGATGAAATACAGTCTATGTACAGCAATAACACCTGGGACTTAGTAGAATTGCCAATAGGTAAAAAGGCTGCAATTTGTAAATGGATTTATAAAATAAAAATTTTGGCTGAAGGAGGAAGTCGGTATAATGCACGACTGGTAGCCAGAGGGTTTTCGCAGAAATATGTTCAAAACCATATTTTTGATCCGGTTGTTAAACACACAACATTTCGAATACTACTTGCAATTGCTTCATAAAAATTTGAAAGTTCACCACATTGATGTAAGAACGGCATTTCTTAATGGGAATATTGACAAAGAAATTTTTATCAAACAGCCAAAAGGTTTCATCGAGAAAGACAAAGACAATATGGTTTGCAAGTTAAACCGAAGTATTTACGGGCTTAAACAATCTGCTAGATGCTGGAATCAGAGAATTAATGATGTACTCACAAATTTCGGATTCAGAAGGGGAATAGCAGATAATTGTTTGTACGAAAAGGAGATGTCTGGTAATTACGTATATGTGCTAGTGTACGTAGCTGATATACTTGTGGCGGCCAACTCCGATGATGCTGTGCAAGAGGTTATATCTTATATATCGTCAAAATTCGAATGATATGGATATGGGAGAACTTAAATTGTATCTTGGAATGGAGGTATCAAGAGATGATAAAGGATTATTTTATATATCACAAACTAGATATGTTGACAAAATCGTAAGCCAGTATGGCATTGAAAAAGCAAAACCATCACTTATACCGCTATATACAGGCTACTTTAAAGATACGAAAGATGAAGATATATTGGAGAGTGACAACAAATATCGTATGGCAATTGGTTCGCTACTTTACTCGGCTGATAATTCTAGGCCAGATATTTCAGAAGCCCTTTCCATTTTATCGCGCAAAGTAAGCAACCCCACAAAAAAGGATTGGAATGAAGTGAAACGAGTGCTCAAATACCTAAAAGGGACTCGTTGTGAAAATCTTTGCACAGGCACGAAAGAGGCAATGTTAACAGGTTATGCAGATGCCGATTGGGCCGGCGACAACACAGATCGCAAGTCAACAAGTGTATATTTCTTCAAACTTGGTCAAGCTACTATTAGTTGTGCCAGCCGAAAGCAAAACATCGTGTCACTTTCATCAACTAAAGCGGAATTAGTTTCACTTGCAGAAGCAACACAAGAGTGTATATGGTTGCAGCAATTGCTAAAATTTCAATATTGATCTTGTTGAAATGCCACTTATATTTGAAGACAATCTGTGGTGTTATCGTTTTATTTATCGATAAACCCATCTACTGATCCCAAAAACATATCAACTGTTCAGAACTCAACACCTTTTAAACACCAGCTATTTAGAACTCAACAGATGTTTAGAACTGAACATCTGTTTATAAAAATGATTATTTTTAAGGATAACGTTTAAAAGAAAATAGAAAGTAAGGATACCGTTATGTTTTATATAAATATAAGAACATTTTAGAAAATAAATCAATTCAGTTTTTACTGCCGAATTATTGGCATAGTTTAAAAATAACTTCTTTTAATTTAGCACTGTTGAGTGCTCAAAAAAAGGGATTTGCTTTGGCGCTAGTGAGTGCCAGCAATAAAGGAAAAAACCTTTTAGTGCCAGTGGCATTTTAAAGCGCCGGCAACAACCTTAGGCAGGCCTTTCACCAACACCCAACTTACATCACATGGCGATCCTGCCAACCAATAGTGAAATTCCAGCTGAACCTGCTATTCCAGCCACTAGCCAACCTGGTCCCGCACGTCTGTCCATCAGGGAATATTTGGCTAGGCATATGAGAGCCCAAGAAGAAAGGCTTACCAGAATTCCAGCCACCGAAAAGCCAAACACAAACGAGGCGGAAAACTTGTCAGACTTCGCCGTCAGTTAGCTGATTTGAAAGCCCGCATTAACTCCGATCCTCCTCCACCATGGAACATCGCTTCGGAGCTGTGGATTTTAGTGCATGAAATTGAATCTCAAATGCCTCAAAAAAAAAAACACAAATGAACAATAAATAAAGAAGAAGAAAAACCAAGTTGTTTTCCATATTTTTTTTATTTCTTTTGAAATATATTTTATTTCACACAAAATCACACACTTAAAACTATAATATTTACAAACAATATGCTAAATCAAACAATATTTTGCTAGAAAAGTTAAAAATAATATTAAATATTTAATACACCACAAAAATATATAAACAAACGAATTAGAGAACACGAGCAGAGAGCGAAGCCGATCGGCTCGAAGCCGGCTCGCAGCCGCCGCCGACGTTTTGGGCCACATCTGAGCCGCCGCCGATGTGAGCGGCTTTCAACAGCTGTTATTAAGAGCCGACTACATCGGCTTAGTCGTTATTTTGGTATGTTGTTAGCATAAAAACAATAAAGTTCAAATGTTGATAAAAACATTTATCTTCAAACAACCACTAATTTTGTTAAACCCATTGAAGAATATATATTAAAAAATAATAACATTTTATATATGATATATTGACGATACATGGCAACCCTCTAAAAGTTACTAATTTTAAGTGAGATGGCAATCCCATCTTAAACCCGTTTTATTTACAATTGTGAGCTCAAGTGAGAAAAGGAAAAGTATTATTCTAATAATTTCAATAAAATGCCGCAACGAGATATTAGTAGCTATTTTATAGCTAAATCCGCACAACACTGGATTCAAGCAGACTCTGACTCCGATGAATCAGATAACAATATCCCAAATGTTTCGTTTCAAACAGATGTGTCCGAGTTTGAAGATCTCCTCAAAAAAAAAAAATGATTTGAAAAGAATGCTAAAAGTCGTTCTGAATGAAGCTGGTGTATCAGTATGTTGGAAATATTTTGGTGATGTTTACTTCAACAAAAAACATTTACTTCAGGAGTATAATTTTGCAAGGTCTGTTTAGAGGAAAAAGATAATTTAAAAAGGTAAGAACGCGTCGATTTTATTATAATAGATAACTTATTGTTATTCTTAAGTTTTGGGAAGAGGACAGCAACATCGAACTATTTAAATCATCTACGGGATGTGCACAACATGGATGTAAAATCTTTAAGCAGCAAAAAAACCACTATGATGACGAAAAATGCTTTGGAACCTCTGTCAAGTGGCAACAACAAATATAAAATTGCTCGTCGAGTTGCTGAAATGTGCTGCTGGGTTCAGCCGTTTAAAATTGTGGAAAGGCCTGGCTTTAAATTTGTTCATTGTTTAAACCCCAAAACGATACTTCCTACTGACAGAACTGCGGCCACTACTGCGTTAAATGATGTATACGATCTATACTTCGAAAATGTAAAAAATGCCTTGAAAATACACCAAAAAAATTGACGTTGGTTACGTATATGTGGTCCGATCGCTATAAACGTTTGTCATATATCAATATAAAAGTGCATTTCTGCAAAGATTTTAATATGACAAACAGGACGTTGAAAACTGAAATATTTCCGCGATCACATACTGGATTGGCAGTCATGGACAAAATTGAAAAGGCATTATCAGAGTTCAACATTCAAGACAACAAAATTTGCGCAGTAACAGATGGAGGATCAAACATTGTAGCAGCTTTGAAAATGAAAAATATTACCAGGTATGGATGTGTGGCGCATTCATTGCATCGATTTTTAATGCACGACGTACTAGAAAACGAGAGCTTCCAAAACGTTAAGCAAATAATGGCTAAATTAAAAAAGAAATTACGGAACTCTCGTTTATAGCCACGAGGAAATTTCAAACCTTCAAAATGTCGAGGAACAGGGCGCACTTTCTAAAATATTCTCTGAAGCAGAGACAATTTTGGAGAGCTTGGATTGTTCCGAACAATTTACAAGTGGAGATGACTATTTCAACGAAGAATACGAAACCTCTATTAATACTCCGCAACGCAAATCTTTAAAGAACTCTGTGCCAACAAGATGGAACTCTCTACTAGCTATGGTAGAAAGCTGCACTAAAAATATTTTTGTCATAAATGTAGCTCTGGTGAAGGCAAAAGAAGATGCGCTTATCATAGCAAAAATGGAGGGGGAACAAATAGAGGAATTTGGCAACTTTTTAAAAACATTTGAAGAGGCAACGAAGCATCTTCAGGGACAGGAATATCCAACGATATCATCATGCATATATTTTTTTTGAATGCATCTTATCTTTATTAACTAAAACCGAAGAAAAGTCATGCTTCAAGTTGTCAATAGATTTTTGCAATTTCGCCCTAGACAACTTAAAAAACAGATTTAAGAAATATCGAATATATGTAGTTGCAGCGTTAAAGGACCCCTCGCAAAAAAACTGGAAAGTTCTAAAAAAATATTTTAAAAAAATTCCGAAACAATCCCCGAATTCTATGCAACTTCTACATGATGTCCCGGATCCCTTAACAAAAGTAGCATTGATTCTGGAAGAAGTTGGCAAAAATAACAAGCAAGTCTGCCGAACAAGCCGCAAAAAACAGGTACATATTATGATGTATTTATTGGATGTTTTGACATTGTACTAAAATTATTGCTCTCGTAGAAATTATCAGTGAGCCGTCAAAGAATGTTGGAGTTCATGGGGTCATCAACTAATAGTTCTCAAAACGACATAGAATCCGAATTAAACAAATATTTAGAGACTAAAGGCCTGCGTACATAAGCTGCCTTGCCTGGTTACCTTGCTTTTCTGCTTCATTTCTGACATAATTAAAATAAAAGAATAAAGAAGGCCGAGCAAATTTCGAACTGGGTTGCCCTTTTCTTTTTTATTCTTTTATCAGAAGCAAGCAAGGTAAGCAGGCGAGGCAGCTTATGTACGCAGGCCTTAAAGTCGATGCTGTAGAGCCTTTAGATTGGTGGAGAGAAAACAAAGTTGTAAGTCGAAGATGAATATATTTGATCGCATTTATAATTTGTTGTTTTTTAGATCTTCCCGAATGTTGCATTAGTGGCAAATATGTGCTTTGGGATTCCAGCGTCATCATCATCATCCGAACAATCCTTTTCATTTTCCGGAAACTGTGTAAATGCAAAGAGGAGCCGGTTACACCCCGCAACAATTAAAAAGCAATTATTTATACATGATAACATGACTATAGTGGAATCTTTATTATAGGAACGTTTGAAAGTGCATTTATTTTTACCAATATAAATGTGATATATGTATAAAATACAATTTAATCACTATAAAATATAAAAAATAAAATGAAATTAAAGTTAAAGTAAAGTTTTTTCTGTAACAGCCGATTATTTCAGTCGATTTTTCGTAGCTGCTGCGAATATATCGGCTAAGCCGACGTCGAAAATCTTCCTCGGCTTAAGTCGACTTTTAGCCGCCGCCGGATGTTTGCATGGCAGCCGCCGCCAGCCGCGAATTGACATCGGCTTCGTTCTCTGAACACGAGTACTGAATCAACTGTTCTATACAAATACCAAGCCAGCAAATTATTCTTGACGGCGCCAAGATAAATGTACTACTGGAAATTAATGGGGTTCACACTCCATCATATGTTGATAGAATCAATAATTTGTGAAACCGTTAAATTTTGAAATTTTCAGTTGAAATTAAAGAGGGTTTACACCCAAAGATTTATTGAAGATTGTTATTTTAAACCATATCTAATGTCTTGAATTTTATAATTGAATTAATATAAATAGATGGAAAGATTTATATCGTTCATAAACGAATTAGATACACTTAAGTCGAATTTAAAGAAAAGTATAAACAAAACGTTTACACAAAAATACATAAACGACAAACTTGATAGATTAAGATTTATTAAAGATAAAATAAATGAATTCGTAAATATTGAAGAATTAACACAGTCAAGAGTAAAAATTGAAGCATATTGTACTGAAATAGAAGAAATTTTAAAGAAACAAAGAATTAAGGGTACGAAAGGAATTTCATCAAGTATGGCGCAATTTGATATATCGGTTGTGGGGAAAAACCTGCAAATATTCAAGGGTGCCTACAAATTTTTGGATGATTTTTTGGCACAGACTGAGTTACTGCATGATATGATAATTGAAACTGATAGAGACATTTTCATTAAGTACGTCTACAATTTCAAGTTGTCAAGCCAAATTAAGTACAATAGGACGGTCTAACAAACCAACTACGTTTGCTGAATTACGAGATAGTTTGATAGAGTCATACCCAAATCCGCGATCATTATAGCAAGTTTTATCGGAACTAGGATCAATAAAGCAAGGAAATTCGTCTGTCACAGATTTCAGGGAACAGATCTCAGAATTAGCTGATCAACTAAGCACATTTGAAATAAATAGTTTAATTAAGCCTAGTAAGGAAACTAAAGACGCAATTTGCAAGGTTAGCGAAAACATGGCTTTGAATGTATTTGTCAAGGGTATAAGGTCTGAATACCAGACTATTCTACAAGCCAATCCCCCAATGAGTATAAATGAAGCTACCCAAAGATGTTTAAATGCTGAGAAAAGCTTAGATCTCGAAGAAAAAAACGTGTACGCGGTAAATAAATACAATTTTGGTAAAAATAGAAGTACAGACTCAAATAGAGGCTTTAATAACAGATATAGAGATGAAATGGAATACAATAATGACAGGTACAATAACAGAATTAGAAATTATAATGGTGACAACAATAAATATAATAACAACAAAAGATATTACAATAAAGTCAGATATAATAATAATAATGAATTAAACAACAGATATGATAACAATGAATATAACGGAAATTATCGTAATAATAACAGAAGCACGACAAGGAGCAATGAACGTCAGTATAGTAGAAGAGAAAAAAAGAATGATGATTATAAAACATATGCATATGAAGAACAGGGAAACTTCGACGGCCAGGAGACAGAGGAATATGTCCCAGAAGGCCAAAAATAAGAATTTTCAAAATGAACATGAAATCGAGCGCATTTGTTACATTACAATGTAAAAATATAAATAAACAACTAACATTTTTAGTTGATACGGGTGCAGACGTATCAATATGCAAAAACAAAAACTTCAATAACATAAACATACATGAAACGGCAAGACTTACAGGTATAACGGAAAGTGCTGTAAATTGCTTAGGAACATCACAAATAACTCTGCAAACTGACTCGGTAGAGTTTACACATGGATTTTACATAGTTAATAATGATTTCCCAGTACCAACAGATGGAATAATTGGACGGGACATCTTAACAAAATATCTGTGTAGAATCGACTTTGAAACCTTCACCATTAATTTCACAATAAACGATAAAGAAATAATTATACCAATAAATACTAAGCGACAGTGTCATAGAGATATCATAATACCTCCAAGAACTGAAATAATTCTTCCTGTTAACATAGACACTGAGGAAGAGAGTTTGGTACTTAATAAGGAAATTATTAATGGAGTTTTCATCGCAAATTGCATTATACCACAACATGGTTTGAAACATGTGAAAATATTGAATACCAGAAACGAAACTGTACGATTGGATTCTATAAATTTAGAAACTCACAAGCTTAAAGAGTACTATGTTTTTCAGGCAATGCGTCAAGATGAGGAAAATACCGACAGAGTTCGAATGCTCCTAAATAACTTGGACATTGGAACAGGTGAACCCAATGCACGAGAATCAATAGTTTCAATTATAAAAGAGTTTCATGACATCTTCCATTTGCCTGGAGATAGACTAACAGTGAACAATTTCTATTCGCAACAAATACAAACAAATGACAACACTCCTGTATACATAAAGAACTACATTACCAGAAGTTCAGATGCAGGAAATCAATAAGCAAGTAAAAGAATTACTCGAAGACGACATTATTGAAAACTCTGTTAGTCCCTACAACTCACCATTGTTAGTGGTACCCAAAAAATCAAAGGATGATAAACAAAAATGGCGACTTGTAGTGGATTTCAGAAAGCTGAATACAAAAATTATAAACGATAAATTTCCTTTGTCTAGATTGGTAGATGTCTTGGATAGACTTGGACGTGCAAAATACTTTTCCACGTTAGATATGACTAGTTCTTTCCTCCAAATCAATCTCATAGACAAATCGAGACCACTCACAGCATTTTCAACAGGAAACGGTCATTACCAATTCAAACGCCTACCTTTTGGATCGAAAATATCGTCTAATAGTTTCCAGAGAATGTTAACCATAGCATTGAGCGGTTTAGATGCCTCCGCTTTCTTATATGTTGATGACATAATTGTATTTGGTTGCAGTTTGCAACACCACAATAACAACCTAATAAACGTGTTTTCACGATTGCGGAAATACAATCTCAAATTAAATGCAAGTAAATGTAGCTTCCTAAAACCCGAAGTAATTTACCTAGGTCACCTCATTACCGATAAAGGCATCACAACTGATTCCATGAATGATGATATCATCAGGAAATACCCAATCCCTAAGAATTCTGAAGAAGCTAGAAGATTTGTCGCGTTCTGCAACTACTACAGACGATTCATACCAGACTTCGCGAATATCGCGAGGGGCTTGAACGCATTATCTAAGAAAAATAAAACTTTTGAATGGACTTCAGAATGTCAGAATGCATTCGAACAATAGAAGAACAAACTATTATGTCCGCCAATTTTACAATACCGAGACTTCAAAAAACCGTTTCTATTAACAACTGACGCCTCAAATTACGCACTCGGAGCCGTTCTATCACAAGGGGACATTGGTTCGGATTTACCGATATCCTATGCGAGTACAACTTTATCGAAACATGCCAAGAACAAACCAATTATAGAAAAAGAATTGCTCGCAATACATTGGGGAATAAATTTCTTTAGACCTTACCTTTATGGTAGAAAGTTCACAGTGGTCACAGATCACCGACCACTAGTGTCCCTGTTTTCTCACAAGAATCCATCGTCAAAAATGACGCGAATAAGAATGGATCTTTCGGATTATGACCTTCAAATAGTATATAAAAAAGGAAAAATCAATACAAATGCAGATGCTCTTTCCAGAATCAACATAAATAGCGACATGCTGAAGGCCATGATTCCAAAAAGGGCTGATGAAAAGCGAATACTGGCAATTACTCGAAGCATGCAAGAAACTGTAGATGGTAATCAGAAACAACATGATACTAATCAAAATGAGACCAGCAGCCAAAAAGATCTGGATGATGTTGCCGTTTGGGAGTGCACCTCAATAAGAGACATCAAACATGCAAAGAAACTTTCATTCAGAACAGATAAAAACAATATAACTACTAGAGTAAAAATATTTCACAACGAAGCATTGTCAATTGCAACAATAATCCGTGCCAAATCAAGATAATTATGGAAAAGCTAATATATGAAATGCGTAAGTCGGGAACGAACGAGTTAGCATTGAGCTTAAAAGATGGAATCTTCAAACAAATCACCATTCACGAATTCACAAATCTTGTCTCGCATATTCAAAAGGACGCTGGGAAGAAAATCAGAATTCTGCTTTACAGAGAACCATTGCGAATATATAGCGAAGAGAAACAAGTGGAAATAATAAAAGAATTCCATAACTCTACTCATGGTGGACATTTAGGAGTCCGAAAAACTATACTTAAACTAAAACAAAGATTCATATGGAAGAATATGAACAAAATGGTAAAGCAGTATGTGCTAAACTGCAGAATGTGCAAATTAAATAAACAAATAAAACATACAAAAGAAAAATATACTTTGACCGATACGCCAAATACCAGCTTTAAAGTGGTATCCATTGATACCGTGGGTCCTTTGAGAATTTCAAATAATTATCGTTATATATTAACAATACAATGCGAGCTAACTAAGTATATTGTAGCATATCCCATGGAATCAAAAGATGCTAATACTGTAGCCAAAACTTTAGTAGAACAATTTATCCTTATATATGGCAATTTTAAGATACTCAAATCAGATAAAGGTACAGAATTTACAAACCAACTCATGTCAGAAATCTGTAGGTTACTTGATATAAAGCAAACTTTTAGCACCCCCTACCATCACGAAACTTTGGGCTCGATAGAACGGAATCATAGAGTACTCAATGAATTTCTATTAAATTACTCCGAAGATGATGAATGGCACTCTTGGATAAAGTATTTTGCATTTGCGTACAATACAACGCCAAATGTTGACATTGGCTACTCACCATACGATCTAATATTTGGAAAACTTCCTTACTTACCTAATGAAGAAATAAATAGCGAGAAACCATTTTACAATGTTGATGACTATGCGGCTGAATTAAAAGCCAGATTGATGTTCTCTTTAAGAAAAGCCAAACAGTTTTTGGAAATATGTTAAGTTAAGAGAAATCAACATCAAGGTTATTATAATCCACTAAACTTAAAAGTAGGAGATCAAGTTTTGTTGAGGGTAATAAATAAAAGGAAATTTCAAGCCCCATACCAAGGACCATATAAAATAGTAGAACAAGATGGTGTTAATTCTTCAATATTAATCAATGGGAAAGTAAAAAGCTTCCATAATAATATGTTAAAACAATGGAACATAGTTTAAGTATATAATACATTAATTGTCTAACAATAAAATACAGTTTTTTTAATTATAATAATTTTTATTGCATAAAAATTATTTTTTGAAAGGGAGAGGGTGTGTTGTTATCGTTTTATTTATCGATAAACCCATCTACTGATCCCAAAAACATATCAGCTGTTCAGAACTCAACACCTTTTTAAACACCAGCTGTTTAGAACTCAACAGATGTTTAGAACTGAACATCTGTTTATGAAAATGATTATTTTTAAGGATAACGTTTAAAAGAAAATAGAAAGTAAGGATACCGTTATGTTTTATATAAATATAAGAACATTTTAGAAAATAAAGCAATTCAGTTTTTACTGCCGAATTATTGGCATAGTTTAAAAATAACTTCTTTTAATTTAGCACTGTTGAGTGCTCAAAAAAAGGGATTTGCTTTGGCGCTAGTGAGTGCCAGCAATAAAGGAAAAAACCTTTTAGTGCCAGTGGCGTTTTAAAGCGCCGGCAACAACCTTAGGCAGGCCTTTCACCAACACCCAACTTACATCACAATCAAAGCTGTCTCAAAATACTAGACTCAGAGAAAATTAATCCACGCTGCAAACATATTGATGTGAAATACTTTTATATTAAAGATGTTAAGAATAGTACCAGTACTGTCCAACGGCTAATATGAATGCAGATATGTTGACTAAGCCATTGGGTAACATAAAATTGAAAACCCTCAAAGGACTTGCCGGTTTAATTAATAAAAAATTATTATGTTATTGAGAAGGGGTATTGAATTTGTATTAACAATAATATTTCATTTACTTTTACAATATTTTCATTTTACTTTAATATTATAATCATAATAAGCTTCGCAAGTGAATTCAAACATTATTCATACGTTTTTCATTTGTGAACATATTTTTTCTTTACTTCTAATAAAGCCTTTAAATTGGAAACAATTCTTCAGATTCTTCGTCTTCTTGCATTAGCTAACCCGATCTTTAATAGAATACTCCTTTTTTATAATAAAATGCTCATCTTTCATATCGACGCCTCCAAACAATAGTATGCTAAGTCGACTTAGCATGTTTTCAAGTTCTTTACATTTTTATATTTAACGTCCTTTAACTTAAATTCTGTCAAATTTTGGTAATAATCGGACAATCCGAACAGAAGTTATAAACAAATATTAACTTAGCATAGTACTGAAGGTCAAAGAAATTTCCAAACTTTTAGAGCTTGTCCTGCAAAACTCACTGTTCAGAATTAGCAAACTATTATTTGGAGGTGTCGAACGTCCTTTAACTTAAATTCTGTAAAATTTTGGTAATGATCGGTCAATCAGAACAGAAGTTATAAACAAATATTGACATAGCATAGTACTGAAGTTCAAAAAAATTTCCACACTTTGAGAGCTTCTCCTGCAAAACTCACTTTTTAGACTTAGCATACTATTATTTGGAGGTGTCGATATGTAAAAATATTATTTCCTCTTTCAAACAAATTTTTTTCTAATCGTTACTTTTTCTCTTTTTGCAGCTGAAATAAACGTTCCAGCTTGTTATACTCTTTCTACACGCGACCAACAAGGACGGATATACACATTAACAGTAAGACACCTTACCTTATAATCGCCTCTTTTGGTATACTGACTGGTTTGGGTTTTTATTTTTAGCGCAGGAGAGGCTATCACGTACGAATGGAGTGGTTCTTTTCTCGCACCATAAACTCCTCGGGCCAATAAATAATGCCTTCTCTCTGATCCTCACTCATAGATTGTAATTTTTATCTGCAGTCGAATAAACATCAACGGCCCAGATTCCTACAGGAAATACAGCTGTGCGGTCTCACGCATATGACGCTCTCTCGCTTTCTCCACAAACAGTGTGTGCGTTAATGAATTGCTAAAACTAAAAATCATTGAAACAAGCGACAGCAGAACCTTCTTCATTGACTTCTGAACGAAGACTGAGTGGTGGTTGTTCTGTTGTTATTCTCATCAAGGGCACGTGTGCCCCCTTTTGCCGGATGCTGGATTATGGTATGCGGTTAAAGTTTATGCACTGTCCTTTGTCAAAAACAATAAGAAGGCCAGTGCAACACCATATGTGTGTACGATAACTTTCCCAGCAATAATTACTCAGTCAGTTCCAGCAACCTCTCTCAGTGAATTTTTCTCTCTCAAGCAAGAAAAATTGCAGAAAGTTATCGAACAGCATTTTGCAAAAACTTGCAAGAAAGTCAGATGTTTCCGAAAATGTATGAAATTTGTTTTTGTTTCTTTTGATATTTTACACCAAACGGAACAAAAACATAAATTTTAAAATTGTAGTTTACTTATTTAATGCTTTAATCCAGTCCACAATGCTTTAGAATCTAAAAAAAGTGCAATTGTGAATTTTTTGGTCAAAAATGTTAACATTTCGAGTTGTTTACATCCCACCAAAAAATTTTTGGAAGTTGTGCAATTGGAGTTATGATTTCACAACATCTTTCGATGTAGTCCAACAGAGTTATGAAAAATGCACTCCGTTCGATACATTTTATAAGCAGTTGCTGTAGAGGTCACTACAGAAAAAACCAGTTGGTTGATCCCTACACATTTCTTCAAAAGAAAAACAAGAGTATACATTTCGGAGAATTTCTTATAAAATAAAGAAATAAAAACTTAAGTTGCGAACATTTTTGCGGTAATTCACGAGACGGAAATTTTTAATTGAGCGGAGTTGGAGTCCATGTCGAAAGCTGAACTAGTGATGGGAAGACAACATAAAAAACCTTATGGATGATGAAGCAAAATCAGATGCGCTTGTATTAAATTGAGAACGGAGGATGTAAGCTCAAATGTGATTGAATTTAATGGAAACTTTTTTTAAATTTGTGTTTATATAATAAATTTGTGTTTATATAATAAATATAATAAAGTTCTTTGAGTTATTGTTTTACACAAATAATAAATGCATTTTATTGGGATATTCCGCAAGGGCTTGAATTTTCATTGCATCTTTAGACTGACTAAAAATGCAATCCGAAAAGTGCCTTTAAATTCAATTCAAAACACTACATCAAAAACTGTGATTTGGATCGAATATGGAGTGCATCCTAGCTGTGTGCTGTGGAAGCAAAATTGAGTGCATCCCAGCTGCGCGCTCTCTTGTAAACTTCATAAGTGAATTCATAGGAAAATATGTACTCCAACGGCAATTGTACTGTACACTTGTACTGAGTAAACTGCATCCACGGATGCAAACTTTTTGCTGGGATTGAACAGGTGATTAAAAGTCAGCTGATCAGACAAATTTTCCCAGCAAAAAGCATTTCATTAGAGTGTAATTATTGAAATACTTACTCAACACAAATGTAAAAATATGTTATTTATACATGTATAATAGAGTAATATTACTTGATGAATCTTGAATTCAGTTGTAATAAATGGAAATAATAAAAAAAGCATTCAGTAAAAATTTGTACGAATTTTTACAATTTTTTGGGTTATCGTACAGACCTCATATCAGGAGTTCCACGGCAGATTAATAAAACGTTTATAATTTTGAACTCAACAATTTGTTTACTTTGTTATGTTATTGTCACTCTTGGTTATATATTTTTGGCTCTTATTAACACTGACGAGGATTTGTTATGTAACGTCCGCTGTTGCAAAATGACCGTTTGTCTATCTCTCGTCAGCTATTTATAAGGGTAGAATATTCCCGCCAAATGATATTTTTCCCGAGAAAAACATTTTTATTACCAATTTTCCTTTACCTTTTCTTTTCATTTAGAATTTTCATGGCGGTTTTCCATTTTTAATTGACATCAATTGTCAGTTTATTGTGAATGGTCAAGATACCCTCCATAAAACAAATGAAAAAAGTAACTGACTTCCAACAAATCGTACGGTTTCATTCGAATTTTCACTCTCATGCGCCTAACGTCTGCAATATATGATATTTGGTGAAAATTCTCTACTACGGAATTATTCCCATCATTACATGTATATTATTATTTTTATATATGTGGGAATTATCGCTTCTTTGCAGAAATTTCGCTTTTTCTAAAAAAACTATAATTATATTTATATACGCCTACGTTTAAGCCGCAATTCACGCCACGTTCCGCTTGAATTTAGAGTGTCCCTAGCATTTATAAGTACTCGTACACATAGAGTTGTATTTTTGAACGCACACGCAACGCGCACAGCTATAGGTTTGGCCCTAATACATATTCCCTTGGTACAGTTACCTAGGTAGATGCCTCAGCCCAGCTGATCGAATCTAAAACGTAAAAAACTAGAAATTCACCATGAAAAATCAAAACAAAAAGCATATGATTTGGTATGAGATAGAATGTGTTCGCTTTATAGACAAACATATGCGATAAAAAGAGACAACAAGAGACCATTTCGTCGGTGTCATGCTTAAGTGTTCCATACGCCATTTGCCTGTTTTGAGATAATCGCATTTTAATGTTTTGCGTCACAACTGTGTGGAGCTGGCTAAAGCAAATATTTATATTTTTGACTTGAAATATTAATAATAGTGTATAGAACATATTTGCAAAAATTTAGAGGAATATGTATTGGAATATGTGAAATATTGTAAATCACATGGAACAAAGTGACAAAAAAATTTCCAACTTTGCCTCAATAAATTAAATACTTCTAAAGCTGAAAACAGATACAACGTTTGATTTAAGTTTTGCGTTGGGCGTCGAGAAAAAAACAACAACAACAGGGCGACGACGAAACCAAAGTCCAGCGTTTGTCGTTTGGCCGTTGTGTCGTTTTGGCCGTTTTTACACTGTTGGGCATGATGCCGAAAAATTCAAATTCATTTGAAATATATGCCGGCAAACAGATAAACGCTGGACTTTGGTATCGTCGTCGCCCTGTTGTTGTTGTTTTTTTCTCGACGCCCAACGCAAAACTTTAATCAAACGTTGTATCTGTTTTCAGCTTAAATCGAAAATTAAAATTCTGATTTTTGAATTGTGTTTTTAAATGTGTAAGTTTTTAAAATATTAATTTTATAACTGAAAAAAGTTTATGCTTTCCCATCGAGGCGTGGATATCTCGGAACCTAGAGCAGATAGGAGAAAGCCGACTAGAAATTCAGAAAGAGCATACCGGAAAACCGTAGAAACCACCTGTATCTCAAAAAGTAAAAAATGGCGTATGGAACACTTAAACATGACACCGACGATTTGGCGAAATTTTTAAAAATTTTACATACGTTTTGGCCGTTTTTACACTGTTGGGCATGATGCCGAAAAATTCAAATTCATTTGAAATATATGCCGGCAAACAGATCAACGTTGGACTTTGGTGTCGGCGTCACCCTGTTTTTGTTTTTTTTTTCTCAACGCCCAACACAAAACTTTACTCAAACGTTGGATGTGTTTTCAGCTAAAGTAATTGTTCCATGCATATTCAACATCACTCTTTGTCAGAATTTTCTGGCCTCTTGGAACAATCAGCACGTGCAAAGTATTAATAAGAATTCTACAAACGATGCTAAGGGGTCGATTATGGATAGCAACTCAACTATAGTTGCTTTGCCAGATCTGGTAACTCTATACCATGCAGGAGTAAAAAATACAGCCGCTGACTATTTCGCGTTTTTTAAGTATATCTTTGAGTTGTATTGCACCTGTTTTGCATTTAATATCTCTAAATTTTGTATCCGGTGCTCGAAAAACATCGATTCATATTGTTTTTCGCAGACAAAAGCTATAAACTTATCAAACAAATTATCTGTGGCCGGCATTGCTTCGTTGCTGTTTTTTTCTTTGCATTCATTCATGTGTTGTCTTGTAACGTGGCTCCTTCAACAACAGCTGTATGCCCATCGTGTAGTGAGAGTGTAACAAAAACATCTGGTGGAGTTTGTTGCTATATTTGCAATGACTGGTATCATCGAGGCGACTGCTCTCAAGTATCAGATGAAACCTTTTATATTTTGGCAAAAAGCAACACATTAAAATGGAGGTGTAATGATTGTTCAGCCCTTAGCATTGTTAATGATGATGATAAAATGTGGAAGGCGATAGACCAACTACCCTCCAAGCTGGATGAATTTATTTCAACGTTGCCTAGAACTATTAAAAAAGAAATTGATACCAGTCTTCTTCAAATAAAGCAGGAGATTGGCAACAGTATATCTGTGTTAAAAGACGCTGTCGAAAATGAAGAAAAACATTGAGTTTCAAGCCGCTGTAGAACAAAAATTGGAAGCGTATGATGATGAAATTTATAGATCTGGATATCAACGTTGCAGAAATGACATATTAGTTAATCGTCTGCCCCCCACTACCGAACCTTTTTAAATGGCCTTAAACATATCAAAGGCGGTTTGGGGTGAACTTGGAGGTTTCCGATTAAAGACTAGCAAATGTGACATTGAATGAATTGTGATTTTTTTAACATACAGACTATGTTGTGCCAATCATGTGCTGAGTATTTAATAAACATAGACACACGACAACAGTACCCACTTTAATTGATGTGTGTCTCTGCTTAAGGGTTGTCCGTGACATGGCAAGACATGAAGATTTGCATGATGTTCTCCAAAAAGGCAAGAAGTCTACGATAACATGAAACCATGTCATGTAGCTGTCTTTTGTGTGCGTGTGTGCTGAAATTGAGGAAGTGTGTGCTGCTGTTGCGAAGATATGTTGCTGCAGTGTACAAATATTTCAAATATTATAAATTAAATTGAATTAGTAATAAAAATGTAGGAAACCGAAAAAATTACTATTGTAAACAATTGCCGGGAAATCTCAGAATTATCGTATCCTTTACTGATTTCATAAAAACAGGTATACATTTTCAGCCTGTTTTACTCTAGTGTTCCATTTTGGGAAACCATTGTCAACCATTTGAATCTATAATTACGGAAGCGCGTAGGGAAATCCAATTGTCATAAATACAGGTAATGTATTTAATGTATTTCGTGTAGAAATTATGAAAAGACTTCGGGAAATCTTACTTCAAAGGTGTCATTCAATATTTTTGTCAAAAAAACAGGTAAATTTTCCCGTTTTCATTATTTGCCAATTTGAAAATGTGTATTTTTTGCAAATTTCAATCTTTCAATCGTGTATAAGTGTTAAAAGGTCGTGTCCTTGTAGTTTCAATATTGAAAATTTCAGTTATATAAAAGATAACATAAAATGAGGAGAATATACGACAGTAAAAAGAGTGGCAAGAAGTAAAGTTTTTAACATATTTATGGACATAAAAGATGAAAATGGAATCGTTTTAAAAGATACAGTGGTTTGCAGCAGATGTAAGAACGTATGCAAGTGTAATATGAAGTGTACATCAAATGTATTGAGGCATAATTGCTATAAGAAATATAAAAAGGACGATGTATCCGATAATGTCAATGTGGACCCAGATAATGAACTACAGAAGAAATTAGTGGTGCAGTGGATTGTTGACAATTGTAGACCATTTAATACCGTATATGACCAAGGTCTACACAATTTTATTGAATTCGTGTTACAAACCGGTCACATATATAGTCAAAATATTGATATAAAGAAGCTACTCCCCCTTTCAACTACAGTTTCTAGAAATATTGCCTCTCTGTATAAAGAACCATCTTGGAATGGTGGGATTCTCATAAGAATGAATTTCCATAACTCCATAAGTTATGTGCGTTGATATTCGCTACACCTGCTAGTTCAGCACCATCAGAAAGAATATTTTCAAAAGCCCGTAATTTGCTATGTGAGAGGAGGTCAATTCTGGGAAAAGATAAGAATATTCTGTTTTTAAACGATAACATAAATGTACAAAGTGAAATTTATAGATCTGGATATCAACGTTGCAGAAATGACATATTAGTTAATCGTCTGCCCCCCACTACCGAACCTTTTTAAATGGCCTTAAACATATCAAAGGCGGTTTGGGGTGAACTTGGAGGTTTCCGATTAAAGACTAGCAAATGTGACATTGAATGAATTGTGATTTTTTTAACATACAGACTATGTTGTGCCAATCATGTGCTGAGTATTTAATAAACATAGACACACGACAACAGTACCCACTTTAATTGATGTGTGTCTCTGCTTAAGGGTTGTCCGTGACATGGCAAGACATGAAGATTTGCATGATGTTCTCCAAAAAGGCAAGAAGTCTACGATAACATGAAACCATGTCATGTAGCTGTCTTTTGTGTGCGTGTGTGCTGAAATTGAGGAAGTGTGTGCTGCTGTTGCGAAGATATGTTGCTGCAGTGTACAAATATTTCAAATATTATAAATTAAATTGAATTAGTAATAAAAATGTAGGAAACCGAAAAAATTACTATTGTAAACAATTGCCGGGAAATCTCAGAATTATCGTATCCTTTACTGATTTCATAAAAACAGGTATACATTTTCAGCCTGTTTTACTCTAGTGTTCCATTTTGGGAAACCATTGTCAACCATTTGAATCTATAATTACGGAAGCGCGTAGGGAAATCCAATTGTCATAAATACAGGTAATGTATTTAATGTATTTCGTGTAGAAATTATGAAAAGACTTCGGGAAATCTTACTTCAAAGGTGTCATTCAATATTTTTGTCAAAAAAACAGGTAAATTTTCCCGTTTTCATTATTTGCCAATTTGAAAATGTGTATTTTTTGCAAATTTCAATCTTTCAATCGTGTATAAGTGTTAAAAGGTCGTGTCCTTGTAGTTTCAATATTGAAAATTTCAGTTATATAAAAGATAACATAAAATGAGGAGAATATACGACAGTAAAAAGAGTGGCAAGAAGTAAAGTTTTTAACATATTTATGGACATAAAAGATGAAAATGGAATCGTTTTAAAAGATACAGTGGTTTGCAGCAGATGTAAGAACGTATGCAAGTGTAATATGAAGTGTACATCAAATGTATTGAGGCATAATTGCTATAAGAAATATAAAAAGGACGATGTATCCGATAATGTCAATGTGGACCCAGATAATGAACTACAGAAGAAATTAGTGGTGCAGTGGATTGTTGACAATTGTAGACCATTTAATACCGTATATGACCAAGGTCTACACAATTTTATTGAATTCGTGTTACAAACCGGTCACATATATAGTCAAAATATTGATATAAAGAAGCTACTCCCCCTTTCAACTACAGTTTCTAGAAATATTGCCTCTCTGTATAAAGAACCATCTTGGAATGGTGGGATTCTCATAAGAATGAATTTCCATAACTCCATAAGTTATGTGCGTTGATATTCGCTACACCTGCTAGTTCAGCACCATCAGAAAGAATATTTTCAAAAGCCCGTAATTTGCTATGTGAGAGGAGGTCAATTCTGGGAAAAGATAAGAATATTCTGTTTTTAAACGATAACATAAATGTACAAAGTGTTTCTGTTAAGCATTTAAATATTGATTTTTGATTTATTTTTTTTATTTTTTATATTATGTTTTTTTTAGTAAGTGAAATATTTTTGTTTGTTATTATTTAGTTTTACCATTTACATTTTTTAATTTAAACTTTCAATCAAAACTAAATGTTTCTGAATTAACGTATTTATTTATGTTTTACTATTATGTACTTTAAATGTATTTTTTCAGGTAAAAATGCTTAATTCACGCAAAATGTGTAAAAGTGGTAAAAATTGTAAAAACTTTTTAGTTCTGGAACAGAGCTATTGTTAGGCAGAACATATTTATTGACGCACCATTCAACATTCGTTTTGGGGATTAAATTCTTGTGCTGTTGCCGTGTTTAAGCTTACGCGACATGGCAAGGCAATGAGAATTTGGTTACACGTCACGCACTGTTATGTTGTTTGATACAACAGAACATAGCGTAGCATTTGTTTACGTGGAAAGGCATAAATACGGAAATATGTGACAATTGCAGATGTTTATTTCCGATGTGGATTGTTGTTTCTGGCTTGGCAAATCGAAGAAAACCATGCTTCTTAAATTCGGTTCTTCTATCAAAAGGGACGAAATTATGAAGAATTATATGTCGAAGAAGAATTTTAAGTTGAATCAAGTTGTGCCTACTGACATTGAGTCAAGGATTTTTCTCAATGACAATCTGCCACCTGCGGCAATGAAAATAAAGAATATGTGTCGCGAGTTGATGAGGAGAAAGGAAATTAAGGGCTTTCGCTTAGTCCCATCGGCACCTGCTGCTAATGTGTTTTTCGACATTGGTGAGAAATCGTTCTGTCGTTTGCGCCGTATTGAAGCTTTGATCCGTGATGGTGAAGGAGGCGATTTAATTCATCGCAGATTGGGTCGTAAAAGTAATTTGCAGACTGTTGCCCAAACGGTTACAGCAAGGTTTGGCACTCCTCATATTTTGTGATAAATAGCCTAATTGTTATGGATGGGTGGGTGGGTTAAGTGCTTAGCAATATAAATACATACGTATGTTAAGTACTTTATCCCTGCAACAATGCGCCGGATATACGTTTTAATTTAGGGTGGGTGGGTGAGTAATCGGATAAGATGGCTTCTGTCATCGAATCCGATTATTGCATTCTAGGTTCTTAACTCTTTTTGTTTTTTAGACAGCTATATTAATGTTAGTTTAAATGTTTTATATGTTAATACCGTTTGTCTTTCTAACGGAAATTTTTTTGATTATTCCTAATGACTTCGGGTAGTTGTATTGGTGAAATTGTCAGTGACGACTCTTATATTAAGAGGTTCTGTCCTACCCAGGCGAACCCAAATGTTGGTTTTTTTCAATGCACAATATTTAAAGCCTAGTAATTTGTGTACTAAATTTGATGAAATTAGCAGGTTATTGAGCAGTGGCATCTGAACATCGTTGGTTTGACTGAAACATGGCTAAAATCTTACGTGCCCAGCAGAGCCGTAAACATTCAAGGCTATATACAAGTCAAAACTCGATTCCGAATTTTAGATTCTTCCAATCAAAGAATCGAGGAATCGATTACTCGAAAATCGACTTGCGTATCCCTACTACTTTTAAGACGGAATTTACGCCACGTTCCGCTTGAATTTAGAGTGTCCCTAGCATTCATAAGTACTCGTACACATAGAGTAACCGGTACCTGAATTTCAATTAAGGGCCAAGCCTATAGCGTTGCGTGTGCGTTCAAAAATACAAAAACAAAATACATGTATTTCAATATGTATTTCAATTTGAAATACATGTATTTTGTTTTTGTATTTTTGAACGCACACGCAACGCGCACAGCCATAGGTTTGGCCCTAATACATATTCCCTTGGTACAGTTACCTAGGTAGATGCCTCAGCCCAGCTGATCGAATCTAAAACGTAAAAAAAACTAGGAAGTCACAATGAAAAATCAAAACAAAAGCCATATGATTTGGTATGAGATAGAATGTGTTCGCTTTATAGACAAACACATGCGATAAAAAGAGACAACAAGAGACCATTTGGCGAAATTTTTAACAATTTTACATTACAAAAAAAGTTGCTTTGTTGTAGCCATTCGCTGATGCATCTACCTAAAGCTAAAGTTTTGTGTCGTTTTGGCCGTTTTTACACTGTTGGGCATGATGCCGAAAAATTCAAATTCATTTGAAATATATGCCGGCAAACAGATCAACGCTGGACTTTGGTGTCGGCGTCACCCTGTTGTTGCTTTTTTTCTCAACGCCCAACACAAAACTTTACTCAAACGTTGGATGTGTTTTCAGCTAATTGTACCATGCATATTCAACATCACTCTTTGTCAGAATTTTCTGGCCTCTTGGAACACTCAGCACGTGCAAAGAATTGATAAGAATTCTACAAACGATGCTAAGCGGTCGATTATGGATAGCAACTCAACTATAGTTGCGTTGCCAGATCTGGTAACTCTATACCATGCAGGAGTAAAAAATACAGCCGCTGACTATTTCGCGTTTTTTAAGTATATCTTTGAGTTGTATTGCACCTGTTTTGTATTTAATATCTCTAAATTTTGTATCCGGTGCTCGAAAAACATCGATTCATATTGTTTTTCGCAGACAAAAGCTATAAACTTATCAAACAAATTATCTTTGGCCGGCATTGCTTCGTTGCTGTTTTTTCTTTGCATTCATTCATGTGTTGTCTTGTAACGTGGCTCCTTCAACAACAGCTGTATGCCCATCGTGTAGTGAGAGTGTAACAAAAACATCTGGTGGAGTTTGTTGCTATATTTGCAATGACTGGTATCATCGAGGCGACTGCTCTCAAGTATCAGATGAAACCTTTTATATTTTGGCAAAAAGCAACACATTAAATTGGAGGTGTAATGATTGTTCAGCCCTTAGCATTGTTAATGATGATGATAAAATGTGGAAGGCGATAGACCAACTACCCTCCAAGCTGGATGAATTTATTTCAACGTTGCCTAGAACTATTAAAAAAGAAATTGATACCAGTCTTCTTCAAATAAAGCAGGAGATTGGCAACAGTATATCTGTGTTAAAAGACGCTGTCGAAAATGATAAGAAAAACATTGAGTTTCAAGCCGCTGTAGAACAAAAATTGGAAGCGTATGATGATGAAATTTATAGATCTGGATATCAACGTTGCAGAAATGACATATTAGTTAATCGTCTGCCCCCCACTACCGAACCTTTTTAAATGGCCTTAAACATATCAAAGGCGGTTTGGGGTAAACTTGGCGGTTTCCGATTAAAGACTAGCAAATGTGACATTGAATGAATTGTGATTTTTTTAACATACAGACTATGTTGTGCCAATCATGTGCTGAGTATTTAATAAACATAGACACACGACAACAGTACCCACTTTAATTGATGTGTGTCTCTGCTTAAGGGTTGTCCGTGACATGGCAAGACATGAAGATTTGCATGATGTTCTCCAAAAAGGCAAGAAGTCTACGATAACATGAAACCATGTCATGTAGCTGTCTTTTGTGTGCGTGTGTGCTGAAATTGAGGAAGTGTGTGCTGCTGTTGCGAAGATATGTTGCTGCAGTGTACAAATATTTCAAATATTATAAATTAAATTGAATTAGTAATAAAAATGTAGGAAACCGAAAAAATTACTATTGTAAACAATTGCCGGGAAATCTCAGAATTATCGTATCCTTTACTGATTTCATAAAAACAGGTATACATTTTCAGCCTGTTTTACTCTAGTGTTCCATTTTGGGAAACCATTGTCAACCATTTGAATCTATAATTACGGAAGCGCGTAGGGAAATCCAATTGTCATAAATACAGGTAATGTATTTAATGTATTTCGTGTAGAAATTATGAAAAGACTTCGGGAAATCTTACTTCAAAGGTGTCATTCAATATTTTTGTCAAAAAAACAGGTAAATTTTCCCGTTTTCATTATTTGCCAATTTGAAAATGTGTATTTTTTGCAAATTTCAATCTTTCAATCGTGTATAAGTGTTAAAAGGTCGTGTCCTTGTAGTTTCAATATTGAAAATTTCAGTTATATAAAAGATAACATAAAATGAGGAGAATAAACGACAGTAAAAAGAGTGGCAAGAAGTAAAGTTTTTAACATATTTATGGACATAAAAGATGAAAATGGAATCGTTTTAAAAGATACAGTGGTTTGCAGCAGATGTAAGAACGTATGCAAGAGTAATATGAAGTGTACATCAAATGTATTGAGGCATAATTGCTATAAGAAATATAAAAAGGACGATGTATCCGATAATGTCAAAGTGGACCCAGATAATGAACTACAGAAGAAATTAGTGGTGCAGTGGATTGTTGACAATTGTAGACCATTAAATACCGTATATGACCAAGGTCTACACAATTTTATTGAATTCGTGTTACAAACCGGTCACATATATAGTCAAAATATTGATATAAAGAAGCTACTCCCCCTTTCAACTACAGTTTCTAGAAATATTGCCTCTCTGTATAAAGAACCATCTTGGAATGGTGAGATTCTCATAAGAATGAATTTCCATAACTCCATAAGTTATGTGCGTTGATATTCGCTACACCTGCTAGTTCAGCACCATCAGAAAGAATATTTTCAAAAGCCCGTAATTTGCTATGTGAGAGGAGGTCAATTCTGGGAAAAGATAAGAATATTCTGTTTTTAAACGATAACATAAATGTACAAAGTGTTTCTGTTAAGCATTTAAATATTGATTTTTGATTTATATTTTTTATTTTTTATATTATGTTTTTTTTAGTAAGTGAAATATTTTTGTTTGTTATTATTTATTTTTACCATTTACATTTTTTAATTTAAACTTTCAATTAAAACTAAATGTTTCTGAATTAACGTATTTATTTATGTTTTACTATTATGTACTTTAAATGTATTTTTTAGACTTATGCCCGATGTTATATGTTTATGTTTTGTTTGCCTTGAGAAAGCATTCAGTATTAAAAATGAATGAATAAATATTTTACCAAAAGTATAACCGTTTTTAATTTCATTTATTTTTACACCATAAAAATTAAATTTTTGAATTTAAACCCTTTAACTACATACAAAAAAGTACATCTTCAGGTAAAAATGCTTAATTCACGCAAAATGTGTAAAAGTGGTAAAAATTTTAAAAACTTTTTAGTTCTGGAACAGAGCTATTGTTAGGCAGAACATATTTATTGACGCACCATTCAACATTCGTTTTGGGGATTCAATTCTTGTGCTGTTGTCGTGTTTGAGCTTACGCGACATGGCTAGGCAATGAGAATTTGGTTACACGTCACGCACTGTTATGTTGTTTGATACAACAGAACATAGCGTAGCATTTGTTTACGTGGAAAGGCATAAATACGGAAATATGTGACAATTGCAGATGTTTATTTCCGATGTGGATTGTTGTTTCTGGCTTGGCAAATCGAAGAAAACCATGCTTCTTAAATTCGGTTCTTCTATCAAAAGGGACGAAATTATGAAGAATTATATGTCGAAGAAGAATTTTAAGTTGAATCAAGTTGTGCCTACTGACATTGAGTCAAGGATTTTTCTCAATGACAATCTGCCACCTGCGGCAATGAAAATAAAGAATATGTGCCGCGAGTTGATGAGGAGAAAGGAAATTAAGGGCTTTCGCTTAGTCCCATCGGCACCTGCTGCTAATGTGTTTTTCGACATTGGTGAGAAATCGTTCTGTCGTTTGCGCCGTATTGAAGCTTTGATCCGTGATGGTGAAGGAGGCCATTTAATTCATCGCAGATTGGGTCGTAAAAGTAATTTGCAGACTGTTGCCCAAACGGTTACAGCAAGGTTTGGCACTCCTCATATTTTGTGATAAATAGCCTAATTGTTATGGATGGGTGGGTGGGTTAAGTGCTTAGCAATATAAATACATACGTATGTTAAGTACTTTATCCCTGCAACAATGCGCCGGATATAAGTTTTAATTTAGGGTGGGTGGGTGAGTAATCGGATAAGAAGGCTTCTGTCATCGAATCCGATTATTGCATTCTAGGTTCTCAACTCTTTTTGTTTTTTAGACAGCTATATTAATGTTAGTTTAAATGTTTTATATGTTAATACCGTTTGTCTTTCTAACGGAAATTTTTTTGATTATTCCTAATGACTTCGGGTAGTTGTATTGGTGAAATTGTCAGTGACGACTCTTATATTAAGAGGTTCTGTCCTACCCAGGCGAACCCAAATGTTGGTTTTTTCAATGCACAATATTTAAAGCCTAGTAATTTGTGTACTAAATTTGATGAAATTAGCAGGTTATTGAGCAGTGGCATCTGAACATCGTTGGTTTGACTGAAACATGGCTAAAATCTTACGTGCCCAGCAGAGCCGTAAACATTCAAGGCTATATACAAGTCAAAACTCGATTCCGAATTTTAGATTCTTCCAATCAAAGAATCGAGGAATCGATTACTCGAAAATCGACTTGCGTATCCCTACTACTTTTAAGACGGAATTTACGCCACGTTCCGCTTGAATTTAGAGTGTCCCTAGCATTCATAAGTACTCGTACACATAGAGTAACCGGTACCTGAATTTCAATTAAGGGCCAAGCCTATAGCGTTGCGTGTGCGTTCAAAAATACAAAAACAAAATACATGTATTTCAATATGTATTTCAATTTGAAATACATGTATTTTGTTTTTGTATTTTTGAACGCACACGCAACGCGCACAGCCATAGGTTTGGCCCTAATACATATTCCCTTGGTACAGTTACCTAGGTAGATGCCTCAGCCCAGCTGATCGAATCTAAAACGTAAAAAAAACTAGGAAGTCACAATGAAAAATCAAAACAAAAGCCATATGATTTGGTATGAGATAGAATGTGTTCGCTTTATAGACAAACACATGCGATAAAAAGAGACAACAAGAGACCATTTGGCGACATTTTTAACAATTTTACATTACAAAAAAAGTTGCTTTGTTGTAGCCATTCGCTGATGCATCTACCTAAAGCTAAAGTTTTGTGTCGTTTTGGCCGTTTTTACACTGTTGGGCATGATGCAGAAAAATTCAAATTCATTTGAAATATATGCCGGCAAACAGATCAACGCTGGACTTTGGTGTCGGCGTCACCCTGTTGTTGCTTTTTTTCTCAACGCCCAACACAAAACTTTACTCAAACGTTGGATGTGTTTTCAGCTAATTGTACCATGCATATTCAACATCACTCTTTGTCAGAATTTTCTGGCCTCTTGGAACACTCAGCACGTGCAAAGAATTGATAAGAATTCTACAAACGATGCTAAGCGGTCGATTATGGATAGCAACTCAACTATAGTTGCGTTGCCAGATCTGGTAACTCTATACCATGCAGGAGTAAAAAATACAGCCGCTGACTATTTCGCGTTTTTTAAGTATATCTTTGAGTTGTATTGCACCTGTTTTGCATTTAATATCTCTAAATTTTGTATCCGGTGCTCGAAAAACATCGATTCATATTGTTTTTCGCAGACAAAAGCTATAAACTTATCAAACAAATTATCTTTGGCCGGCATTGCTTCGTTGCTGTTTTTTTCTTTGAATTCATTCATGTGTTGTCTTGTAACGTGGCTCCTTCAACAACAGCTGTATGCCCATCGTGTAGTGAGAGTGTAACAAAAACATCTGGTGGAGTTTGTTGCTATATTTGCAATGACTGGTATCATCGAGGCGACTGCTCTCAAGTATCAGATGAAACCTTTTATATTTTGGCAAAAAGCAACACATTAAAATGGAGGTGTAATGATTGTTCAGCCCTTAGCATTGTTAATGATGATGATAAAATGTGGAAGGCGATAGACCAACTACCCTCCAAGCTGGATGAATTTATTTCAACGTTGCCTAGAACTATTAAAAAAGAAATTGATACCAGTCTTCTTCAAATAAAGCAGGAGATTGGCAACAGTATATCTGTGTTAAAAGACGCTGTCGAAAATGATAAGAAGAAAAACATTGAGTTTCAAGCCGCTGTAGAACAAAAATTGGAAGCGTATGATGATGAAATTTATAGATCTGGATATCAACGTTGCAGAAATGACATATTAGTTAATCGTCTGCCCCCCTCTACCGAACCTTTGCAAATGGCCTTAAATATATCCAAGGCGGTTTGGGGTGAACTTGGCGGTTTCCGATTAAAGACTAGCAAATGTGACATTGAATGAATTGTGATTTTTTTAACATACAGACTATGTTGTGCCAATCATGTGCTGAGTATTTAATAAACATAGACACACGACAACAGTACCCACTTCAATTGATGTGTGTCTCTGCTTAAGGGTTGTCCGTGACATGGCAAGACATGAAGATTTGCATGATGTTCTCCAAAAAGGCAAGAAGTCTACGATAACATGAAACCATGTCATGTAGCTGTCTTTTGTGTGCGTGTGTGCTGAAATTGAGGAAGTGTGTGCTGCTGTTGCGAAGATATGTTGCTGCAGTGTACAAATATTTCAAATATTATAAATTAAATTGAATTAGTAATAAAAATGTAGGAAACCGAAAAAATTACTATTGTAAACAATTGCCGGGAAATCTCAGATTTATCGTATCCTTTACTGATTTCATAAAAACAGGTATACATTTTCAACCTGTTTTACTCTAGTGTTCCATTTTGGGAAACCATTGTCAACCATTTGAATCTATAATTACGGAAGCGCGTAGGGAAATCCAATTGTCATAAATACAGGTAATGTATTTAATGTATTTCGTGTAGAAATTATGAAAAGACTTCGGGAAATCTTACTTCAAAGGTGTCATTCAATATTTTTGTCAAAAAAACAGGTAAATTTTTCCCGTTTTCATTATTTGCCAATTTGAAAATGTGTATTTTTTGCAAATTTCAGTCTTTCAATCGTGTATAAGTGTTAAAAGGTCGTGTCCTTGTAGTTTCAATATTGAAAATTTCAGATATATAAAAGATAACATAAAATGTGGAGAATATACGACAGTAAAAAGAGTGTCAAGAAGTAAAGTTTTTAACATATTTATGGACATAAAAGATGAAAATAAAATCGTTTTAAAAGATACAGTGGTTTGCAGCAGATGTAAGAACGTATGCAAGTGTAATAAGAAGTGTACATCAAATGTATTGAGGCATAATTGCTATAAGAAATATAAAAAGGACGATGTATCCGATAATGTCAAAGTGGACCCAGATAATGAACTAAAGAAGAAATCCTTAGAATTAGTGGTGCAGTGGATTGTTGACAATTGTAGACCATTTAATATCGTATATGACCAAAGTCTACACAATTTTATTGAATTCGTGTTACAAACCGTTCACATATATAGTCAAAATATTGATATAAAGAAGCTACTCCCCCTTTCAACTACAGTTTCTAGAAATATTGCCTCTCTGTATAAAGAACCATCTTGGAATGGTGGGAGTCTCATAAGAATGAATTTCCACACCTCCATAAGTTATGTGCGTTGATATTCGCTACACCTGCTAGTTCAGCACCATCAGAAAGAATATTTTCAAAAGCCCGTAATTTGCTATGTGAGAGGAGGTCAATTCTGGGAAAAGATACTAAAAGTGTAGGCCATATTCTGTTTTTAAACGATAACATAAATGTACAAAGTGTTTCTGTTAAGCATGTAAACATTGATTTTTGACTTATTTTTGTTTTATTTTTTATATTATGTTTTTTTTAGTAAATTGAATTCCTATGAAGTGAAATATTTTTGTTTGTTATTATTTATTTTTACCATTTACATTTTTTAATTTAAACTTTCAATTAAAACTAAATGTTTCTGAATTAACGTATTTATTTATGTTTTACTATTATGTACTATAAATGTATTTTTTAGACTTATGCCCCATGTTATAAAGGGTGTTTTTTTAAGCCCGATAGAACTTGAAATTGTAAAAAATAACACAAAATATTAAATTGTAATCAAAATTTTTTTTTATTCGAAAGATCAATACGTGACATTACATTTGAAAATGATTTCGGGCATATGGGCACCGCGGCTGTTCTTGACGAAGTGCATTCTGGACGTCCAATTTTTGGCCACTTTTTCGAGCACTGCTGGCCGTATGTCAGGAATAACACGAACAATGCTGGCCTCCAAGGCATCAATTGTTGCTGGTTTATCAGCATAAACCAGTGACTTCACGTAGCCCCACAGGAAATAATCGAGAGGTGTCAAATCGCACGACCTTGGAGGCCAATTGACAGGTCCAACTTATCGCCAAATTTTGATTTCAATAAGTCGATGGTTGCGTTCGCCGTATGGCACGTAGCGCCATCCTGTTGAAACCACATCTCCTTCGGATCAATGTCATCCATATTTTCAAACAAAAAATCATTGATCATGGTGCGGTAACATTTTTGAAGAAATAAGGTCCGATGATGCCACCAGCGTGAAAACCGCATTTTTTTGGATGTAATGGAGTCTGTAGGGTCTTTTGTGGATTGGTCTCACTCTATATGCGGCAATTTTGCTTATTAACAAACCCGTTAAGCCAAAAATGCGCCTCATTGCTGAACGCCATACAAATGACGAAGTCGTCTATAAGTTGCGCGAATCGACGACAGATTTTCAAAGTAAATTTGGATAATTTCGTAGCGTTGTTCAAGCGTGACTCTATTCATGATGATTTGTCAGAGTATACTGAAACAAACAAAAAAAGTTTCATCAAAATTTAATTTTTTGTGTTACTTTTTACAATTTAAAGTTCTATCTAGCTTAAAAAAACACCCTTTATGTTTATGTTTTGTTTGCCTTGAGAAAGCATTCAGTATTAAAAATGAATGAATAAATAAATATTTTACCAAAAGTATAACCGTTTTTAATTTCATTTATTTTTACACCATAAAAATTAAATTTTTGAATTTAAACCCTTTAACTACATACAAAAAAGTACATCTTCAGGTAAAAATGCTTAATTCACGCTTTAAAGATGTATATTTTTCATTCGTTGGTGGTTGTTAGATTGAAATATTTGGCCTGTTCCCGTACTTTGTAAAGTGGTAAAAGTCGTAAACTATTTTCATATAAATTTTGTGTACGGGAAGGCAAAATGTGTAAAAGTGGTAAAAATTTTAAAAACTTTTTAGTTCTGGAATAGAGCTGTTGTTAGGCAGAACATATTTATTGACGCACCATTCAACATTCGTTTTGGGGATTCAATTCTTGTGCTGTTGTCGTGTTTAAGCTTACGCGACATGGCAAGGCAATGAGAATTTGGTTACACGTCACGCACTGTTATGTTGTTTGATACAACAGAACATAGCGTAGCATTTGTTTACGTGGAAAGGCATAAATACGGAAATATGTGACAATTGCAGATGTTTATTTCCGATGTGGATTGTTGTTTCTGGCTTGGCAAATCGAAGAAAACCATGCTTCTTAAATTCGGTTCTTCTATCAAAAGGGACAAAATTATGAAGAATTATATGTCGAAGAAGAATCTTAAGTTGAATCAAGTTGTGCCTACTGACATTGAGTCAAGGATTTTTCTCAATGGCAATCTGCCACCTGCGGCAATCAAAATAAAGAATATGTGCTGCGAGTTGATGAGGAGAAAGGAAATTAAGGGCTTTCGCTTAGTCCCATCGGCACCTGCTGCTAATGTATTTTTCGACATTGGTGAGAAATCGTTCTGTCGTTTGCGCCGTATTGAAGCTTTGATCCGTGATGGTGAAGGAGGCTATTTAATTCATCGCAGATTGGGTCGTAAAAGTAATTTGCTGACTGTTGCCCAAACGGTTACAGCAAGGTTTGGCACTCCTCATATTTTGTGATAAATAGCCTAATTGTTATGGATGGGTGGGTGGGTTAAGTGCTTAGCAATATAAATACATACGTATGTTAAGCACTTTATCCCAGCAACAATGCACCGGATATAATAATTTAGGGTGGGTGGGTGAGTAATCGGATAAGATGGCTTCTGTCATCGAATCCGATTATTGCATTCTAGGTTCTCAGCTCTTTTTGTTTTTTAGACAGCTATATTAATGTTAGTTTAAATGTTTTATATGTTAATACCGTTTGTATTTCTAAGGGAACATCTGAACATCGTTGGTTTGACTGAAACATGGCTAAAATCTTACGTGCCCAGCAGAGCCGTAAACATTCAAGGCTATATACAACCTGCGTGAAGTTAGCGACGTCGCCAACTTTCGATAACACAGAGTTATCGAAATTCACAGGGTGACACAGAACGTCAAAAATTCACATTTAGTACTATTTTTGCAACCCTGCTGACGAAAAAAGTTAGCGACGAATATTATAATTAATTAATTTTATAAAATTATGAATGAAAAACTCTAAAAACAATCCATCTTATTATAAATAATAAAATTTAAGTAATTTTCAAGAGTTAAATGTACGTCAATGTTACCAAACCATATCAAATAACGCATTGTTTTGAACCTAAAATTGACCGGTGGTCAGGACAGAGAATCACCTCTGGTATCTTTCCTATACAAACCTCGTCCAAACTGAATGCATGGAATGAAAGATAGAGTCCCAGAGAACATTTCCTCATACTAGGAATATTCAATTTCAGTTTTTTGTAGAACAAAGTTGTCGATTTTCCGTTTTCCAACTGGTGGTCAGGACAGAGAATCGCCTCTGGAATCTTCAATATACAAACCTCGTCCAAACTGAATACATGGAATGAAAGATAGAGTCCCAGAGAACATTTCCTCATACTAGGAATATTCAATTTCAGTTTTTTGTAGAACAAAGTTGTCCATTTTCCGTTTTCCAACTGGTGGTCAGGACAGAGAATCGCCTCTGGAATCTTCAATATACAAACCTCGTCCAAACTGAATACATGGAATGAAAGATAGAGTCCCAGAGAACATTTCCTCATACTAGGAATATTCAATTTCAGTTTTTTGTAGAACAAAGTTGTCCATTTTCCGTTTTCCAACTGGTGGTCAGGACAGAGAATCGCCTCTGGAATCTTCAATATACAAACCTCGTCCAAACTGAATGCATGGAATGAAAGATAGAGTCCCATAGAACATTTCCTCATACTAGGAATATTCAATTTCAGTTTTTTGTAGAACAAAGTTGTCCATTTTCCGTTTTCCAACTGGTGGTCAGGACAGAGAATCGCCTCTGGAATCTTCAATATACAAACCTCGTCCAAACTGAATACATGGAATGAAAGATAGAGTCCCAGAGAACATTTCCTCATACTAGGAATATTCAATTTCAGTTTTTTGTAGAACAAAGTTGTCCATTTTCCGTTTTCCAACTGGTGGTCAGGACAGAGAATCGCCTCTGGAATCTTCAATATACAAACCTCGTCCAAACTGAATGCATGGAATGAAAGATAGAGTCCCAGAGAACATTTCCTCATACTAGGAATATTCAATTTCAGTTTTTTGTAGAACAAAGTTGTCCATTTTCCGTTTTCCAACTGGTGGTCAGGACAGAGAATCGCCTCTGGAATCTTCAATATACAAACCTCGTCCAAACTGAATGCATGGAATGAAAGAAAGAGTCCCAGAGAACATTTCCTCATACTAGGAATATTCAATTTCAGTTTTTTGTAGAACAAAGTTGTCCATTTTCCGTTTTCCAACTGGTGGTCAGGACAGAGAATCGCCTCTGGAATCTTCAATATACAAACCTCGTCCAAACTGAATGCATGGAATGAAAGAAAGAGTCCCAGAGAACATTTCCTCATACTAGGAATATTCAATTTCAGTTTTTTGTAGAACAAAGTTGTCCATTTTCCGTTTTCCAACTGGTGGTCAGGACAGAGAATCGCCTCTGGAATCTTCAATATACAAACCTCGTCCAAACTGAATGCATGGAATGAAAGATAGAGTCCCATAGAACATTTCCTCATACTAGGAATATTCAATTTCAGTTTTTTGCAGAACAAAGTTGTCCATTTTCCGTTTTCCAACTGGTGGTCAGGACAGAGAATCGCCTCTGGAATCTTCAATATACAAACCTCGTCCAAACTGAATGCATGGAATGAAAGATAGAGTCCCATAGAACATTTCCTCATACTAGGAATATTCAATTTCAGTTTTTTGTAGAACAAAGTTGTCGATTTTCCGTTTTCCAACTGGTGGTCAGGACAGAGAATCGCCTCTGGAATCTTCAATATACAAACCTCGTCCAAACTGAATGCATGGAATGAAAGAAAGAGTCCTAGAGAACATTTCCTCATACTAGGAATATTCAATTTCAGTTTTTTGTAGAACAAAGTTGTCCATTTTCCGTTTTCCAACTGGTGGTCAGGACAGAGAATCGCCTCTGGAATCTTCAATATACAAACCTCGTCCAAACTGAATGCATGGAATGAAAGATAGAGTCCCATAGAACATTTCCTCATACTAGGAATATTCAATTTCAGTTTTTTGTAGAACAAAGTTGTCGATTTTCCGTTTTCCAACTGGTGGTCAGGACAGAGAATCGCCTCTGGAATCTTCAATATACAAACCTCGTCCAAACTGAATGCATGGAATGAAAGATAGAGTCCCATAGAACATTTCCTCATACTAGGAATATTCAATTTCAGTTTTTTGTAGAACAAAGTTGTCCATTTTCCGTTTTCCAACTGGTGGTCAGGACAGAGAATCGCCTCTGGAATCTTCAATATACAAACCTCGTCCAAACTGAATACATGGAATGAAAGATAGAGTCCCAGAGAACATTTCCTCATACTAGGAAGATTCAATTTCAGTTTTTTGTAGAACAAAGTTGTCCATTTTCCGTTTTCCAACTGGTGGTCAGGACAGAGAATCGCCTCTGGAATCTTCAATATACAAACCTCGTCCAAACTGAATGCATGGAATGAAAGAAAGAGTCCCAGAGAACATTTCCTCATACTAGGAATATTCAATTTCAGTTTTTTGTAGAACAAAGTTGTCCATTTTCCGTTTTCCAACTGGTGGTCAGGACAGAGAATCGCCTCTGGAATCTTCAATATACAAACCTCGTCCAAACTGAATGCATGGAATGAAAGATAGAGTCCCATAGAACATTTCCTCATACTAGGAATATTCAATTTCAGTTTTTTGCAGAACAAAGTTGTCCATTTTCCGTTTTCCAACTGGTGGTCAGGACAGAGAATCGCCTCTGGAATCTTCAATATACAAACCTCGTCCAAACTGAATGCATGGAATGAAAGATAGAGTCCCATAGAACATTTCCTCATACTAGGAATATTCAATTTCAGTTTTTTGCAGAACAAAGTTGTCCATTTTCCGTTTTCCAACTGGTGGTCAGGACAGAGAATCGCCTCTGGAATCTTCAATATACAAACCTCGTCCAAACTGAATGCATGGAATGAAAGATAGAGTCCTAGAGAACATTTCCTCATACTAGGAATATTCAATTTCAGTTTTTTGTAGAACAAAGTTGTCCATTTTCCGTTTTCCAACTGGTGGTCAGGACAGAGAATCGCCTCTGGAATCTTCAATATACAAACCTCGTCCAAACTGAATGCATGGAATGAAAGATAGAGTCCCATAGAACATTTCCTCATACTAGGAATATTCAATTTCAGTTTTTTGTAGAACAAAGTTGTCCATTTTCCGTTTTCCAACTGGTGGTCAGGACAGAGAATCGCCTCTGGAATCTTCAATATACAAACCTCGTCCAAACTGAATGCATGGAATGAAAGAAAGAGTCCCAGAGAACATTTCCTCATACTAGGAATATTCAATTTCAGTGTCAAGTTGGGGAAATTACAGCAAAAATAATTTTTTGTAAAGGGACTTGACACTTCATATTCGAACAGCTGGTGTGATACCAAAACCTGGTATTTGTGCCATGGTTTTTCCTAAGAAAAATGATGAACGGCATTACATTTTCAATAACAGCAGTGTTGTTATCCTCTAAAATAGAACAAATTTGAATCAGAATTTAAGTAATATAAAGCATTCAGAACTGTCGTAGGTCATTCTTATTAGATGAGAAGAAGTAATTTATGGTTTCAAATTTCATGAGTAGATCCTATTATTATTTGATGAATGTAAACCAGCTATAACTGACAACTGAAATCGAATTTATTTCGTAACTGTAAATGTACTAAAAGACATGAATCCGCGTCCTGGGTAATTCCCGGTCCACAATTTCTATGAAAAATTTTCATAAAAGTATGTGCTTTTATAGCCCGTTTACATATAACAGGGTTAACGCAGTGGGTTTGGGTTTCAAATGTCAATTCCATTAGGTATACGTCAACTAAATTCTCATAAAGAATGTTAACCCGGCAAAAAAGCTCTAGTGTGTACGGAGTTTTAGGTCGATCTCGATATAATAGCTGCTTTACATTACGAAATTGAATCTATTTCCAACTGTCAATTCCTTTGTCCAAACTTCAAATGTAATCGAATTGATTTCATTTGAATTTTCATTTGACGCAAAGGAAATGACAGTTTGAAATCGACTCGATTTCGTAATGTAAACCAGCTATAAGTTCCAGTCCACTCTAGAGTGTTTTCATTGAAAATAATTCATGAAATAATGTGTTCATGTGCTATGTTTACATTTACAACCACTCGATTTCAACTATCAATTCCATTGCTCAACGTCAAATGAAATCCAATCGGTTTCGGCTGAGTTTTCATTTGACGTATACGAAAAGGAATTGACAGATGAAATCGAATGGATTTCGTAAATGTAAACATAGCACATAGCACAGTAGGTTTATTAAATCTGTATAAATGAAAACGCGTTATTATTTCCATTTTATAAAAATATGTATGTATGTCATTATTTGTATAGTGATTTTCGAGTCCATAAATTACAAACAAACGTACAAACATTCTTCTCTTTTACAGATATAGATGAATGCCATTATTTTTATAAAATGGATTAATTTGTCGTCAGTCATAAGATTTAAATATATCACCCTTTAGCAATTATCTGGTTTTATTTGGCATATGCTATATGAAAATGACAACTTAAATCCACTAAATTTGCTAAATCCAGTATAGTCTAAATGAGGCATTATGTGTGTTCGTAAACATAAAATTTGTACAAATTATTACTGGGTGTTGTTCGTTTACTATAGTACAATGCAAAAGACATTTGAAGATTGCAAGAAATTACTGAACTTGTACAAATTGTTGAGTAAATCACATCTCGATTTCATTTGACGTTTATCCTATGGATATGACATTTGAAATCGAGTGGATTTCGTATATGTGAACATAGCATAAAACTGTGTATAGAAGATATGCATTAATTTGTCGTAAACATAAAATTTGTACAAATTATTACTGGGTGTTGTTCGTTTACTATAGTACAATGCAAAAGACATTTGAAGATTGCAAGAAATTACTGAACTTGTACAAATTGTTGAGTAAATCACATCTCGATTTCATTTGACGTTTATCCTATGGATATGACATTTGAAATCGAGTGGATTTCGTATATGTGAACATAGCATAAAACTGTGTATAGAAGATATGCATTAATTTGTCGTAAACATAAAATTTGTACAAATTATTACTGGGTGTTGTTCGTTTACTATAGTACAATGCAAAAGACCTTAGAAGATTGCAAGAAATTACTGAACTGGTACAAATTGTTGAGTAAATCACATCTCGATTTCATTTGACGTTTATCCTATGGATATGACATTTGAAATCGAGTGGATTTCGTATATGTGAACATAGCATAAAACTGTGTATAGAAGATATGCATTAATTTGTCGTAAACATAAAATTTGTACAAATTATTACTGGGTGTTGTTCGTTTACTATAGTACAATGCAAAAGACCTTAGAAGATTGCAAGAAATTACTGAACTGGTACAAATTGTTGAGTAAACGAACACACCTATTATAAGTAAGAAAATGTTAACAACGCGCAGTAAATGGTAAACAAGAACAAAGACATAAATACAACAAGATAAGACATTTCTTTTGCTATCATTCTTCAGTGAATGGCTTTTGAATTTAACATAATGTTATGTTACGATATGGTGATATAACATTTTTTTCTTTTATACATTTTTACGTATTTAACCGAATTTACCGATCCAATTGACATGGAATTATTCTTGAATAGATCCTAGAATATATAAATTTCGTTTCTGATACCATTACATGAAATGTTCCTCCTTGGTTGCGATTTTGAATTAACTGCAACCTGTTAAGGGTAATGTTTCTATACAAAGTATCGTAAACATTTTTTTGTTGCATGCATTTTGTCAGGTCTTTATTACTTTATGTCTTTGACAAGAAGACTTTGGCGCAAATGTTGACCATCACTTGGAAACCAGATAATTGGAAACATTGTTCTAGAAATAAAACATTCCTAGTATGAGGAAATGTTCTATGGGACTCTATCTTTCATTCCATGCATTCAGTTTGGACGAGGTTTGTATATTGAAGATTCCAGAGGCGATTCTCTGTCCTGACCACCAGTTGGAAAACGGAAAATGGACAACTTTGTTCTGCAAAAAACTGAAATTGAATATTCCTAGTATGAGGAAATGTTCTATGGGACTCTATCTTTCATTCCATGCATTCAGTTTGGACGAGGTTTGTATATTGAAGATTCCAGAGGCGATTCTCTGTCCTGACCACCAGTTGGAAAACGGAAAATGGACAACTTTGTTCTACAAAAAACTGAAATTGAATATTCCTAGTATGAGGAAATGTTCTCTGGGACTCTATCTTTCATTCCATGTATTCAGTTTGGACGAGGTTTGTATATTGAAGATTCCAGAGGCGATTCTCTGTCCTGACCACCAGTTGGAAAACGGAAAATGGACAACTTTGTTCTACAAAAAACTGAAATTGAATATTCCTAGTATGAGGAAATGTTCTATGGGACTCTATCTTTCATTCCATGCATTCAGTTTGGACGAGGTTTGTATATTGAAGATTCCAGAGGCGATTCTCTGTCCTGACCACCAGTTGGAAAACGGAAAATGGACAACTTTGTTCTACAAAAAACTGAAATTGAATATTCCTAGTATGAGGAAATGTTCTCTGGGACTCTATCTTTCATTCCATGTATTCAGTTTGGACGAGGTTTGTATATTGAAGATTCCAGAGGCGATTCTCTGTCCTGACCACCAGTTAGAAAACGGAAAATGGACAACTTTGTTCTACAAAGAACTGAAATTGAATATTCCTAGTATGAGGAAATGTTCTCTGGGACTCTTTCTTTCATTCCATGCATTCAGTTTGGACGAGGTTTGTATAGGGGAGATTCCAGAGGCGATTCTATGTCCTGACCACCAGTTGGAAAACGGAAAATGGACAACTTTGTTCTACAAAAAACTGAAATTGAATATTCCTAGTATGAGGAAATGTTCTCTGGGACTCTATCTTTCATTCCATGCATTCAGTTTGGACGAGGTTTGTATAGGAAAGATACCAGAGGTGATTCTCTGTCCTGACCACCGGTCAATTTTAGGTTCAAAACAATGCGTTATTTGATATGGTTTGGTAACATTGACGTACATTTAACTCTTGAAAATTACTTATATTTTATTATTTATAATAAGATGGATTGTTTTTAGAGTTTTTCATTCATAATTTTATAAAATTAATTAATTATAATATTCGTCGCTAACTTTTTTCGTCAGCAGGGTTGCAAAAATAGTACTAAATGTGAATTTTTGACGTTCTGTGTCACCCTGTGAATTTCGATAACTCTGTGTTATCGAAAGTTGGCGACGTCGCTAACTTCACGCAGGTCTATATACAAGTCAAAACTCCAATCAAAGAATCGAGGAATCGATTACTCGAAAATCGACTTGCGTATCCCTACTACGTTTAAGACGGAATTTACGCCACGTTTTCATTGAATTTAGAGTGTCCCTAGCATTCATAAGTACTCGTACACATAGAGTAACCGGTACCTGAATTTCAATTAAGGGCTAACCCTATAGCGTTGCGTGTGCGTTCAAAAATACAAAAACAAAATAGATGTATTTCAATATGTATTTCAATTTGAAAAACATGTATTTTGTTTTTGTATTTTTGAACGCACACGCAACGCGCACAGCCATAGGTTTGGCCCTAATACATATTCCCTTGGTACAGTTACCTAGGTAGATGCCTCAGCCCAGCTGATCGAATCTAAAACGTAAAAAAAACTAGGAAGTCACCATGAAAAATCAAAACAAAAGCCATATGATTTGGTATGAGATAGAATGTGCTCGCTTTATAGACAAACACATGCGATAAAAAGAGACAACAAGAGACCATTTGGCGAAATTTTTAACAATTTTACATTACAAAAAGGCAAGAAGTCTACGATAACATGAAACCATGGATAGGCAATGTGCGCTTGCTGAGAGCAAGTGAGCATACATTTCAATGCATTTTACATTGAAGTTTTCGCTCACTTGCTCTCAGTAAGCGCACATTGCCTGACCTGGCATGAAACCATGTCATGTAGCTGTCGTTTGTGTGCGTGTGTGCTGAAATTGAGGAAGTGTGTGCTGCTGTTGCGAAGATATGTTGCTGCAGTGTACAAATATTTCAAATATTATAAATTAAATTGAATTAGTAATAAAAATGTAGGAAACCGAAAAAATTACTATTGTAAACAATTTCATAAAATAAAATAACATAACATGTACATATGATATATATAAATGTAATGTATACTATTGTATGATCGCTTTATATCCGAATAACGGATCCGCAAATAAAGAAGAAGAAGAAGAAACAATTGCCGGGAAATCTCAGAATTATCGTATCCTTTACTGATTTCATAAAAACAGGTATACATTTTCAGACTGTTTTACTCTAGTGTTCCATTTTGGGAAACCATTGTCAACCATTTGAATCTATAATTACGGAAGCGCGTAGGGAAATCCAATTGCCATAAATACAGGTAATGTATTTCGTGTAGAAATTATGAAAAGACTTCGGGAAATCTTACGTTAAAGGTGTCATTCAATATTTTTGTCAAAAAACAGGTAAATTTTTCCCGTTTTCATTATTTGCCAATTTGAAAATGTGTATTTTTTGCAAATTTCAGTCATTCAATCGTGTATAAGTGTTTCAGTTAAAAGGTCGTGTCCTTGTAGTTTCAATATTGAAAATTTCAGTTATATAAAAGATAACATAAAATGTGGAGAATATACAACAGTAAAAAGAGTGTCTAGAAGTAAAGTTTTTAATATATTTATGGACATAAAAGATGAATATGGAATCGTTTTAAAAGATACAGTGGTTTGCAGCAGATGTAAGAACGTATGCAAGTGTAATAAGAAGTGTACATCAAATGTATTGAGGCATAACTGCTATAAGAAATATAAAAAGGACGATGTATCCGATAATGTCAAAGTGGACCCAGATAATGAACTAAAGAAGAAATGCTTAGAATTAGTGGTGCAGTGGATTGTTGACAATTGTAGACCATTTAATATCGTATATGACCAAGGTCTACACAATTTTATTGAATTCGTGTTACAAACCGGTCACATATATAGTCAAAATATTGATATAAAGAAGCTACTCCCCCTTTCAACTACAGTTTGGACGAGGTTTGTATATTGAAGATTCCAGAGGCGATTCTCTGTCCTGACCACCAGTTAGAAAACGGAAAATGGACAACTTTGTTCTACAAAGAACTGAAATTGAATATTCCTAGTATGAGGAAATGTTCTCTGGGACTCTTTCTTTCATTCCATGCATTCAGTTTGGACGAGGTTTGTATAGGGGAGATTCCAGAGGCGATTCTATGTCCTGACCACCAGTTGGAAAACGGAAAATGGACAACTTTGTTCTACAAAAAACTGAAATTGAATATTCCTAGTATGAGGAAATGTTCTCTGGGACTCTATCTTTCATTCCATGCATTCAGTTTGGACGAGGTTTGTATAGGAAAGATACCAGAGGTGATTCTCTGTCCTGACCACCGGTCAATTTTAGGTTCAAAACAATGCGTTATTTGATATGGTTTGGTAACATTGACGTACATTTAACTCTTGAAAATTACTTATATTTTATTATTTATAATAAGATGGATTGTTTTTAGAGTTTTTCATTCATAATTTTATAAAATTAATTAATTATAATATTCGTCGCTAACTTTTTTCGTCAGCAGGGTTGCAAAAATAGTACTAAATGTGAATTTTTGACGTTCTGTGTCACCCTGTGAATTTCGATAACTCTGTGTTATCGAAAGTTGGCGACGTCGCTAACTTCACGCAGGTCTATATACAAGTCAAAACTCCAATCAAAGAATCGAGGAATCGATTACTCGAAAATCGACTTGCGTATCCCTACTACGTTTAAGACGGAATTTACGCCACGTTTTGCTTGAATTTAGAGTGTCCCTAGCATTCATAAGTACTCGTACACATAGAGTAACCGGTACCTGAATTTCAATTAAGGGCTAACCCTATAGCGTTGCGTGTGCGTTCAAAAATACAAAAACAAAATAGATGTATTTCAATATGTATTTCAATTTGAAAAACATGTATTTTGTTTTTGTATTTTTGAACGCACACGCAACGCGCACAGCCATAGGTTTGGCCCTAATACATATTCCCTTGGTACAGTTACCTAGGTAGATGCCTCAGCCCAGCTGATCGAATCTAAAACGTAAAAAAAACTAGGAAGTCACCATGAAAAATCAAAACAAAAGCCATATGATTTGGTATGAGATAGAATGTGCTCGCTTTATAGACAAACACATGCGATAAAAAGAGACAACAAGAGACCATTTGGCGAAATTTTTAACAATTTTACATTACAAAAAGGCAAGAAGTCTACGATAACATGAAACCATGGATAGGCAATGTGCGCTTGCTGAGAGCAAGTGAGCATACATTTCAATGCATTTTACATTGAAGTTTTCGCTCACTTGCTCTCAGTAAGCGCACATTGCCTGACCTGGCATGAAACCATGTCATGTAGCTGTCGTTTGTGTGCGTGTGTGCTGAAATTGAGGAAGTGTGTGCTGCTGTTGCGAAGATATGTTGCTGCAGTGTACAAATATTTCAAATATTATAAATTAAATTGAATTAGTAATAAAAATGTAGGAAACCGAAAAAATTACTATTGTAAACAATTTCATAAAATAAAATAACATAACATGTACATATGATATATATAAATGTAATGTATACTATTGTATGATCGCTTTATATCCGAATAACGGATCCGCAAATAAAGAAGAAGAAGAAGAAACAATTGCCGGGAAATCTCAGAATTATCGTATCCTTTACTGATTTCATAAAAACAGGTATACATTTTCAGACTGTTTTACTCTAGTGTTCCATTTTGGGAAACCATTGTCAACCATTTGAATCTATAATTACGGAAGCGCGTAGGGAAATCCAATTGCCATAAATACAGGTAATGTATTTCGTGTAGAAATTATGAAAAGACTTCGGGAAATCTTACGTTAAAGGTGTCATTCAATATTTTTGTCAAAAAACAGGTAAATTTTTCCCGTTTTCATTATTTGCCAATTTGAAAATGTGTATTTTTTGCAAATTTCAGTCATTCAATCGTGTATAAGTGTTTCAGTTAAAAGGTCGTGTCCTTGTAGTTTCAATATTGAAAATTTCAGTTATATAAAAGATAACATAAAATGTGGAGAATATACAACAGTAAAAAGAGTGTCTAGAAGTAAAGTTTTTAATATATTTATGGACATAAAAGATGAATATGGAATCGTTTTAAAAGATACAGTGGTTTGCAGCAGATGTAAGAACGTATGCAAGTGTAATAAGAAGTGTACATCAAATGTATTGAGGCATAACTGCTATAAGAAATATAAAAAGGACGATGTATCCGATAATGTCAAAGTGGACCCAGATAATGAACTAAAGAAGAAATGCTTAGAATTAGTGGTGCAGTGGATTGTTGACAATTGTAGACCATTTAATATCGTATATGACCAAGGTCTACACAATTTTATTGAATTCGTGTTACAAACCGGTCACATATATAGTCAAAATATTGATATAAAGAAGCTACTCCCCCTTTCAACTACAGTTTCTAGAAATATTGCCTCTCTGTATAAAGATCCATCTTGGAATGGTGGGAGTCTCATAAGAATGAATTTCCATACCTCCATAAGTTATGTGGGTTGATATTCGCTACACCTGCTAGTTCAGCACCATCAGAAAGAATATTTTCAAAAGCCCGTAATTTGCTATGTGAGAGGAGGTCAATTCTGGGAAAAGATACTAAAAGTGTAGGCCATATTCTGTTTTTAAACGATAACATAAATGTACAAAGTGTTTCTGTTAAGCATTTAAACATTGATTTTTGATTTATTTTTTGTTTTTGTTTTATTTTTTATATTATGTTTTTTTAGTAAATTGAATTCCTATGAAGTGAAATATTTTTGTTTGTTATTATTTATTTTTACCTTTTACATTTTTTAATTTAAACTTTCAATTAAAACTAAATGTTTCTGCATTAACGTATTTATTTATGTTTTACTATTATGTACTATAAATGTATTTTTTAGACTTATGACCGATGTTATATGTTTATGTTTTGTTTGCCTTGAGAAAGCATTCAGTATTAAAAATGAATGAATAAATACAGTAGTTTTGATTTAGCTGCCTAAACAAGTTTTGCACGCATTTTGTGGCAGCAAAGCGAATTTCGCACTTATCTTTAATATTTTTAGCTGCCAAAAAGTGGCAGTTATCCGATTCGTTCACCTGTCAAAGAATTGGCTCTTCATGTAATATTCAGCTTCAGATTTCGTGATATCCGAAAACTATTTGGAGAGGAATAGTGAAAAAATAAAAACATATAATCAAAAAGCTTATTTTTCATCAGCTGAAAGAACCAAAATGGAATTAAATAACAATTACTATCGTTATATTTGCTTCCACATCTGTCATTCAATTTCAGTGTCACCTGCAGGTGACACAATAAATATGCCTTGAACTTGCAGATGCGATATGAGAGAATAATTAATAATAATTATTAATTATTATTAGATTCATATTGGCAGTTTTGTTGAGATGTGTATTATTTTATTTTTGTAATATAATTCCAGCACAATCTCGGGTTCTTCTTGTTTTTAAATTTTTAAAACAACAAGTTTTATTTAAAGTGGGATGTAGTTAGAATTGATTTAATTTTGGGAACGGCAAAGAATACTAATTTTGTCCAACGCCACTTGGACTCATCAGTTCTCTTAGTTCTTTGCATTGAAACAAAGAACTCTTCCCCAATTTTACCAGAGCTCAAGAATAAACGTAAATTGTTAAAATGCGAATTCATCAGAAACATTTAAAAAATCTCGTAGCCGCATATGTAAACCTAAATTAAATCGATTTTAACTACAACCCACTTTAAATAAAACTTGTTGTTTTAAAAATTTAAAAACAACAGAACCCGAGATACAGCTGGAATTATTTTACAACAATAAATTAATTATTATTATATGTTCGTAGAAAGAGTTCTAAAAAGCCTAATTATTTTTTTCCATAATATCATAGGTTAGCAACTGTCGCATGACTTGATTTTAGTTTTGGCTAGTAAATACAAATTTCTCTGTGAAAATGCGTTAGTTTTTCCAAATATTATTGGTAGTTAAATAAAATTCGCACTTAGATGATTAGCAGTTAAAAGTGTAATTTGCATTGAAAATTTGACAAAAATGCAAATATTTTAGTTTTTTGACAGGAAAATCAAATTCGCACTAAAACGATTGGCAGCAAAATCAAAACTACTGTAAATATTTTACCAAAAGTATAATCGTTTTTAATTTCATTTCTTTTTACACCATAAAAATTAAATTTTTGAATTTAAACCCTTTAACTACATACAAAAAAGTACATCTTCAGGTAAAAATGCTTAATTCACGCTTTAAAGCTGTACATTTTTCATTCGTTGGTGGTTGTTAGATTGAAATATTGTTAGGCAGAACATATGTATTTATTGCCGCACCATTCAACATTCGTTTTGGGGATTCAATTCTTGTGCTGTTGTCGTGTTTAAGCTTACACGACATGGCAAGGCAATGAGAATTTGGTTACACGTCACGCACTGTTATGTTGTTTGATACAACAGAACATAGCGTAGCATTTGTTCACGTGGAAAGGCATAAATACGGAAATATGTGACGATTGCAGATGTTTATTTCCGATGTGGATTGTTGTTTCTGGCTTGGCAAATCGAAGAAAACCACGCTTCTTAAATTAGGTTCTTCTATCAAAAGGGACGAAATTATGAAGAATTATATGTCGAAGAAGAATCTTAAGTTGAATCAAGTTGTGCCTACTGACATTGAGTCAAGGATTTTTTCAAAATAAAGAATACATATGTGCCGCGAGTTGATGAGAAGAAAGGAAATTAAGGGCCTTCGCTTAGTCCCATCGGCACCTGCTGCTAATGTATTTTTCGACAGTGGTGAGAAATCGTTCTGTCGTTTGCGCCGTATTGAAGCTTTGATCCGTGATGGTGAAGGAGGCGATTTAATTCATCGCAGATTGGGTCGTAGAAGTAATTTGCAGACTGTTGCCCAATCGGATACAGCAAGGTTTGGGACTCCTCATATTTTGTGATAAATAGCCTAATTGTTATGGGTGGGTGGGCGGATTAAGTACTTAGCAATATAAATACATACGTATGTTAAGCACTTTATCCCTGCAACAATGCGCCGGATATACGTTTTAATTTAAGGTGGGTGGGTGAGTAATCGGATAAGATGGCTTCTGTCATCGAATCCGATTATTGCATTCTAGGTTCTCAACTCTTTTTGCTTTTTAGACAGCTATATTAATGTTAGTTTAAATGTTTTATATGTTAATACCGTTTGTCTTTCTAACGGACATTTTTTTGATTATTCCTAATGACTTCGGGTAGTTGTATTGGTGAAATTGTCAGTGACGACTCTTATATTAAGAGATTCTGTCCTACCCAGGCGAACCCAAATGTTGGTTTTTTCAGTGCACAATATTTAAAGCCTAGTAATTTGTGTACTAAATTTGATGAAATTCGCAGGTTATTGAGCAATGGGCATCTGAACATCGTTGGTTTGACTGAAACATGGCTAAAATCTTACGTGACCAGCAGAGCCGTAAACATTCAAGGCTATAAGCTTTTTAGAAAATTCTAACATCTCAGTCTGACCTTTCTCTTTGCGAGTCTTTATTTCTTAAAGTCAGTTCGGGAAATTATTGCTTTGTATTTGGCGTTGTATATCTGCCTAAGGGAAATTTAGAAGCTTTAGAGGATCATATATCCGAGCTTTTTGTTAGGTACCCGGATGTAATTATCGTTGGTGATTTCAATTGTGATTTGTTGAATTCCAGGAAGTATTCGTCTCTTAAGCATTTGCTAACGCGCTGTAATTTGTCTGTCCTACATAATAATATGCCAACACACTTTGATTCGTTCCAAAATTCTGCTTCTCTTATTCACTATGCACTAGTTAGCTGTCCTACTTCAGTGTTGAGTAGTAGTCAATTTCACTTTCCAGCACTAAATTCCTCTCATGCTTTTATGTTATTGCAATATAACCTTCGTAATGAAACTTTTCGTGATTATAACTCAATTGCTATGCTCTTTTTAATCATATTTGTTTCGCTAATTTTGAGTAAATTTATTTAACCAACCGTTTTGAATAACATTTTGTATAGCCTCTTCGAATGTCAGGTTCCCTTAAGAAGTGTAATTATTAATCGCAATAGGCCTTGCTGGTATAATAATATAGCTTACCTCAAGCAATTATCAATAGAGATTTGGCTTATCCTGCTACTTTAGAAAACAACTGTGATAGCTATTCATAAAGCATATAGCTCAATAGCCCGAAGAACTCTTAGACGTGTAAAACGGTCTTATGGAACGCGAATGTTTGAGGGTGTTACTGACTCCAAGGAATTTTGGTCCAGGGTTAGATCGACTGGTGGGATGGATTCTTACAATGACTGTGATAGCAACTGTGATATTGATCCGGATTTACTAAATACTTATTATACCTCTGTTTCGTCCCCTTCCGTAATTGATGTGAGTTCTGACTCTTTTTCTGATATAAGATATAAAAGCTTTTCCTTTAGAAACTTCGATCTTTTTGACCTGCACAGTGCAATATTTAGGATTAAGTCAAATGCTCTAGGCAGTGATGGGATTCCTACCCGGTTCATTAAATTGATATCTCCCTATGTTCAGCAGCATATTCTTCACGTCTTCAATACTGTTTTAATGGTCAATACCTTCCCTCGCTCTTGGAAGTTGGCTAGAGTTACTCCCATCCGGAAAAAAGGTACTTCTGGACTTGATTGTTCTGATTTTCGTCCGATATCCATATTGCCAGCTCTATCGAAATCCTTCGAAATATTAGTCAAGGATCAGCTAACTGAACATTTAAATAGGTATTCCCTTATTGCACTCTGTCAATCGGGCTTCAGAAGGTATCACAGCACAACGTCTCTTATGATTAAATTAACTGACGATATTAGGCGTGCTATTGATCGCAGGAATCCCGGTTTACACGCCTCGCTTGATCTCAGCAAAGCTTTCGATTCCATTGATCATTGTATTTTCAGCTCTAAACTTCATCACCAATTTAACATATCTAGTTCTTCTTGTAAACTCATTGCATCATTTTTGTCTGATCGCTCTCAATATGTACTATGTAATGGCCGCTGTTCTGCAATTCGTTCGATTCTGGCAGTTGTTCCTCAGGGTTCCATTTTGGGCCCCATACTATTTATGTTGTATGTAAATCCCCCGCCGGGGATAACAATCTTGAAGCGATGCGAGGCCTAGACGTCACAATCTTCTCATTTAACTTCTTGTAGTGTTGAACTGGGAGGCTGTGATCGACCAAAGGTTATCCACTCTCTGTCACGCACCAATTTTAGTGCATTGGAATTCAAAGTGTATCTCCGGATTGAGTGACATATATTTGTTAGCGATCTCCTACCAAAGTAATTGTGAGATCCCCTAACACCGGGGTGTTACGCGACCTCGTGCTCATCGGTGTTCCCAAGGTTTGCAGTTAGGGTACCAACTGTATTCGAATGGAGCCTCGCTGATACCTGGGAACCTCAGCGAGTAGTTAGCGCCCTAGTCATGGTAGTGGAGGGCTATGCCATGTCTGTCCTCAGATCCCCCATAAACTCATCTACTTATGGATAAACAATTAAATACAAAAACAAAAAACCCCAATTCCGATTCACCCTCATCATCGACCATTGCTATGCACCCGGACAATGTTGCACCTCGTGCGTCCCTGGGCGGGGACGTTAATAGAACGACACTGGACAGTGTTAGCGACGCCATAAATAAGCAGAGCAGGGAATTGCTCGAGCTCCTGAGGGATAGCGATAGTCTACGACTAAGTCAGGAGAGCCCCCTCTATGGGACTGGGAGAGTTGGGAGGATGATGAGATGGATATTACAATTATCCCATCTCATACATCACCGCTACTCTCTCTCGTGCACTGGAGAGCTCCAACCTTACGGTCGGGGATCCGGCTCCCTCAGGGGCTGAAGTGTCGGTCGGTTCCGACAAACCCCCCCTAAACAGGCAGGATGCCTTGGTGGAGGATGCTGTGGAGGAGGATACGACGACGGCCTCCCCCATGTCCCCTCAACCAAAGCCAATAAATCTCGGCAGAAGAAAGATAGACACAACTATCGTAGAGCTATTTTCTACTGCCAGAGGTTTATTGGCAAAGACCCATCCGAGGTGACCCAGTCGGAATTTAGGGAAATTGGCCTGAAGATCCGATTTGTGAGGCGTTTCGAACGGAAATACCCTCACATTGAAAAAATCTTCTTGCCAATTGACCAAATTCCGACCCCTGTCGAGGCTGCAGTCTCCAGCTCAGCGGCTGAGATAAGGGCAACCTCTACAGGGAAAAATGTAAATCCGGTGCTGTCAAACTGCTCGAGCCCTTTGCGGACGTCTTTGACGACCGCGGTAGGATCGAGCAGGTTGGCTCCACTGGCCCGAAGACGACGGAACGCAAGGGAAACACTGGTGTGATCCCTTCCGTTTCGAAGTTGGCGCAGGGAAGGTCGCAGCCACAAGCTAGACAGCCGCCAAAGGTACCGCCTATGTCGACTGTCTCGTCGGTGGCTGCCATCGAACCTGCCGGGGTAAAGAAAGCTGCAGATCTAGTAGGGGCGACTGTGCAGAGGACTGGGCAACAGACCACTGTTAAGCCATCGTCACCTACTAGACCTCACCCTTCTGATGTGAAGGGCGGTGCTGGCACGGTGAAAGGCCGTGGGGTGGTGGCGGGAGATGGACCATCGACCTCTAAGCAGAGCGGATACTCAAGGACATCTGCGCAGGAATGCGTTAAGAGGGTCAGGTCCTCTGAGGATCCGCATCCTGTTGCCAAGAGGGTGGTGGATCGTCGACCGACCAACCAAATGGACCCGCACTCACAGGGGACCGGTCATATGAAGACAGTAGGGGCTCAACCAGGGAAGGCCAGTAAAGCTGACCCAGGTCTGATGCCCCCACGGTCTTCGAATGACAGGACACCGAAGCCAGCGAGCCTAGAAGGGGTGATCGCCCCGGAGAATCTCCGAGTGGCGATCGCCAATAAGGCTGATCTAGATGGGAGGATTAGCGATACGCACTGGATCGCAGTGGAACGCCTTCTCAGGAAGGCCATCACCTCCGATGAGGTAGACGCCAGTAAGACCGGCTTCGGCAGGGCGGTTATCCAAAGGGGAATCAGAATCCTCTATTGCCAGGATGAGGAGTCGAGAGACTTCCTCATCCAGTTAATAGAGAGTGCTGGTGACCTCTGGGACGGCTGCAGGCTGGCTGCTGTCCCTGTTGATGAGATACCCAGGAGGAGTGTAGCCACAACGTGGGTGCCTCCTCCTGACTCTGATGCAGGGGAAGTAGTCAAGATGCTGAGGAAGCAGAACCGGGGTCTTTCTGTGGACGGCTGGAGGCTCCTCAAGCATTTTAAGGAGAGAGACGGCATGGTGATGCGATTCACCATAGATGATGAGAGTGCGGACTACATCAGAGACTGTGGGGGAGTGCTGTTCTTCGGGTCTGGAGGACTTCGGTTCCGGCTCTCGAGGTCGCAGTAAGGTAGTTCAGCAGCATGGCCTTCGGATGCTGCAGATCAATCTGCATCACTGTAAGGCTGCGGCTGCTGAACTCCTTCTCTCCCTCACCGACTCTGCAGTAGATATTGCTTTGGTCCAGGAGCCCTATTTATATAAAAATAGGGTTTCTGGACTAAAAAATAAGCATTTCTCATTATTCTATACGAATAATGGAGACAAGGTAAGAATCTGTATTGTAGCTAGAAAAAGTCAACTCTACAATTACAGTGATGGTGATACGACTATAGTGAGGCTAGACGAAGTTACCGGTAGGGCTTTAGTTCTGGCCTCGGTCTACATGCCGTAGTGTGAATTTATGCTTTTCAATTGTAATAAATATTTGATGGAAAGTTGAATCAAAAATTCGAAAAAAAAAAATTCAGACCAAAAAATTGTTAATAAATTCGACCAAAATGAGTGAAGGGGAGAACTGGCAACGCTAGCGTTATGGGCTAGAACTTGATAACAAATAGCTTGCTCACTTCGTCTAATCGGAGTTGTAATAAAAATTGCGGATGAGGCACCCGACCCACCAAGCGGATTGGTGCGCAAACTAGTGGAGGAGACGACGGGCAGATGCAGGTTAGTGATGGGCTGTGATGCAAATGCCCATCACTTCCACTGGGGAAGCAGAGACACCAATGCGAGAGGTGAGTCCATATTCGATTTTATTTTAGCTAATAATCTACGAGTATGTAATAGGGGTAACACTGCCACCTTCCATAATAGGGTAAGGGAGGAGGTTATTGATCTCACCCTTACAAATATGAAAGATACAGCTGGACTGGAGAGTATCGGAGGAGTGCTCTTTTTCAGATCACAGAGCGATACACTTTCAAGTCCACCATGGAAGTAAAAGGCAACCGCCTCATAGGAATCCAAGGAGGACAAACTGGGAAAACTACAACTCCCTCGTTTCCTCGAGGTTGTGTGAGTTCCCTGAACCACGCACAACGGAGGAAATAGATGGCCAAGTTGCAGATCTCACGCGTGTCCTCCAGGGTTGTTATGAGAAGTCTTGCCCATTATCTTATCCTGGTAGGAGAACTCAACCAGTCTGGTGGAACAACGAGCTAGCAAAGCTTAGGAAAAATAGCAGGAAAGCTTTTAATAAAGCTAACAGCACCAAATCTGATACCGATTGGAACCTCTACAGAGAGAATTTCAATCGGTACAAAAGTGAAATCAGGAAAGCTAAAAGAGACTCCTGGAAAAGCTTTAGTGAATCCATAGAGGGGGTTAATGCAGCAGCGAGGTTCCGTAAGGTGATCTCGAAGGACCCTTAACCCTTTGGGAACATCAAACGGGATGACGGTACCTGGACTAACTCCGCTCTAGAGACTTTAGATCTGTTGACAGGAACACATTTCCCTGGAAGTGAGGATGCCTGCTCGAGTACACCTTGTGTGGACAAAAGCAGGACCCGCACTCCGGGGGAGGTGGCTCTTGTCAATAGATTAATAAGCTACCACAAAATCTCATGGGCGATTAGTACTTTTCAGCCATATAAGTCTCCTGGATCTGATGGAATCAATCCAGCGATGCTTCAGAACGCACCGACTGTTTTGACAACCATTCTTCAGAAGATTTTTAGGGCTTGTTTACTACTATCGCACATACCGGCACTGTGGAAAGAGGTAACAGTGACCTATATTCCCAAAGCTGGGAAACCAAGTCACTCACTGCCGAAGGACTATAGGCCGATTAGTCTTTCCTCCTTTCTCTTAAAGACTTTGGAAAGGTTGTTAGACTTACAAATTAGAACTTTCTTCAGACGAGACCTCATTAGCGAATCACAACACGCTTATATTAAAGGGAAATCAACTGAAACAGCGCTACATTGTGTCGTGGGTTATATAGAGAAGAATATGGTTGAATCGAATTTCACCTTGGCTGCCTTTCTGGATATAGAGGGTGCCTTTAACAACGTGAAACTCGAATCCATCCACTTCTCTCTTGCGGATGATGTGGTCATCCTGATTAGCGGGAAATTTCTGTCCACATTGTCTGATTTAATGCAAAGAGCACTTGCCAAACTCTCACGCTGGGCTCACACCAATGGACTTGGCGTGAATCCGGCAAAGACAGAGCTGGTGCTCTTTACCAGGAGAAGAAAGACCGCCGAGTTCGTTCCACCAACACTAGATGGAGTGCAGCTAAATCTCTCCACGGAGGCGAAGTACCTGGGAGTGATTCTTGACCATCAACTTAGATGGAAAAGGAACACGGAGGAGCGCACTAAGAGGGGTCTAATTGCACTCTATTCTTGCAAGAACTCAATAGGTAGGAGCTGGGGTCTGAGACCACATGTCATACACTGGTTGTTCTTGACAGTGATATGCCCCATTTTGACCTATGGGTGTCTTGTTTGGTGGTAGGCCCTGAACAGCAAGTCCAATTTGTCCAGGTTAGCTACTGTGCAAAGATCTGCTTCAGTTCTTATTACAGGAGCAGTGAGAAGCACACCTCAAGCAGCACTGAGTGCAATACTGAACATCCAGCCTCTGGACATTTCGGTTCAGTATCTAGCATCCCGTAGTGCCTTGAGGCTCAAGGAGCTTAATCTCTGGCGATCCTCTGGGTCTGGACATGCTAGTATTTTACACCAGCTTAGCGGTCTGATCGGACTCAGTGACGTAGGGAGTGTAACTAACTACATTTCGCCTTCGCTGGATTTCGATGCAGCGAAGGTCTCTATCCCTGACAGAAGTGAATGGAGCATAGCAGGCCACTACCCGGTAGCCTCTCCATCTTTACTGATGGTTCAAAGATGGCTGAAGGTACTGGAGCGGGGGTGTACTGTGAGGAGCTGAACATTAGGCGTTCATATAAGCTCAATACAAATTGCAGTGTTTTTCAAGCGGAAGTCTTCGCAGTATTGAAGGCCTTAGAATTGGTAGTAGGACTGACAAATCAAGTAGGTAGGACAGTCACAGTCTACGTAGATAGTCAGGCGCTTGGGTCATATACTATCAAATCTAGGATCGTTTAAAATTGTAGGTCCACCTTAAAAACATGTAATTTAAGCGTTAACCTCTGTTGGGTGCCAGGACACTGCAATGTTGAAGGAAACGAGATTGTTGACGAATTAGCAAGGCGTGGTTCCCAGTCCTCTGACCTTACGGTAGAGGACTATGGCAGGCCACCGCTCTGCCACTTCCTCGGCAAACTCAGCCAGTTCTATGCAGAGAAAACCGTAAGAATTTGGCAAGACGCACCTGGTTGGAAGGTGTCGATGTCAATCTGGCCGGCAATCTCAGGGCGTAGAACTGCGTCCCTTCTCTCACTTTGCAAGTCGGAAATCAGAATAGCTACAGGGGTCATAACTGGCCACTGTAGAATAAGATCTTTGACATGTAAGTGGGATCATAACAACATTGAGTACTGTAGGTTATGCGAGGATGAGGAGGAAACGGAGACAATCGAGCACCTTTTATGTAGATGTCCTAGACTGATGGTCAAAAGGCATAGACTATTTGGTGTACATGTGATTGACTCTCTATCTTACTTCTCCTCTATTGACCCTACCATCCTGGTGGTTTACTGCAAGAGTCTAAAGTGGCTCTGGGGCGGGTCAGAATAGGCTTAGCACAGTCTAGAAATGTAATCTCTTTCTTCTTAAAACAATCTTACTCTCCTCTACAATTACTCATTCTTCTTATTCTTGTCTCTTTTGTCTTATCACTTTCCCCTTCCCTCTTTCCAATCTTTTCTCTCCTCTACAATTACTCATTCTTCTTATTCTTGTCTCTTTTGTCTTATCACTTTCCCCTTCCCTCCTTCCAATCTTTCCAACCTAATCCACAATTTCCTCCCACATAGCTCACCATATCATCATAAACAGCCTTGCATCATCATCTGCAGGCCTACAGCACCATTCAGAATACAATCTGCAGTCTCGCAACATCATACAGAATCGCCCACAGCAAGAAACACATCACACCATCTGCACTCAAACACCACCATATACCCATCAGTCACACATCACCACAATCTGTAGTCACGCAACATTATACAGCCTCGCCCATAGCAAGAAACACATCACACTTTCCACTACACATTAACATCATTTGCACTCACACATCACCATATAGCTGCATCTAACATCATCTCATCCATAGTCTACAGTGAATCTTCTTTTCAACACCATCCATCCATAAAATCCACTTCCGCACACCTCATCATCATCAACAGCCTTGTATCAACATATGCAGACAAAAGGTACCATTCAGAATATACATCATAGCTCATGACTCTTGTACACCATCATCACCGTATGCACAAATCACCATACACCCATCATGCACACATCATCATCATTATCATCATCTACAGACACGTAACATAATATAACCTCATCCATAACACACAACATATCACACTTCTACTTCACATCATCACCATCTACATTCACACTTCACCATATAGCCGCATCTATAATCACTTCATCAATAGCCGACTTAAACCCCCATCATATCACAACAACATCATCACATACAACACATATACTTCAATAGTCAGGATGATCACAATGGACCTCAAGGTCTCCGAGTGGAGTGGCTGCCAGCACGGCAGCTGCGCATCCTAAACCTAAATGACATTTGTCTGTCCGTCCAACATGCAAACTTGGCGATTTATGCTGCTGATTTGCAGCTATTTAATACTTGCCTAATATTGACGACTGTATCTCTGAACTGGATGATGATATTGGTCGCATACATAAGTGAATGGGATCAGTGTAATACAGGTATGTGATGAATTCCGAATCGATTTGGTATGAAAACGATTTGCCCAAAACGAGTGAATCGTATTTAGATGTGATAGAAACCGCACCGAATTTCTATTCACGTTGTTTCAATTTCATTAAATTCCTCCAAACAAAAAACAGTCTAGTGACCCCAAATCCTCAGATGAAAGCGGCATAAAATATTTTTTTGTTGTGGCGAAGGCAAAAACCGAAATAAATTTAATGAAAAATAAGATAAATGTGTGTTCTTATTTAAATGGGCTTATATGGAAGCTTAGTGAGGGACTACTTGTGCTATTACATGATGAGAACTACAAACAGTGCATAACAACATATTAAGCTGGTGCCTTCACCAATTTGGAGAAAACGCAGATGTTAAACGTACATTTTTTGTTCTATGATTTTTTATCAAAATATCAAAAATTTTCTCAACAAAATATGCCAAAAGTAGGGAAAATAAATCTAAATTTATCTATTTTCTATCCGAGCTTACATTTCAATCCTTTTCTCGTAATAGTCTCTCAAAATTCATTACATCGTTTATAAATCGACCACAAAAATATGACTGTTTTCAAAACGAGAAAAATAAACGATTATCGGATTGCATCACACCCTTTTTTGATCAATTTTCCATAGAACACAATGGAATATGAAACCGATATCGAAAACAATTCGAGATCGAAAAATGTACATGCATCACACATACAGTCGTTTTCGACTCGTTTTGAAATCGAAATCGATTTTCATCACATACCTGTAGTGGGATTCTGTAACTCTCTACCGATGGAATTAACGACAAATGTCGATAGTTAGCGATATTTGTCGGTAAGTGCTATTCTGTATACAAATTCTACCGATTTTTATGTCGGTAATTATCGAAAATCATCGGTCAGTTACCGACGAAAAAAAAAGGAGTCGTTAAGTCTACCGACATAAAAGAATTTTCAAATTTTAAACAAAAAAATCAATAAAAATCAAAATTTTAAGAAATGATTTTGGAATATATATTATGCCAAATAAAAAGGTAAGCTGAGATATATTTTTCTTTACGCATAAAAAAGAAAATCCTGCGACATATGGTGGATCCTTTTAGTCTAATTAATAGGAAGCTTATGACACTTTACGAATTGGAAATGGATACATTTTATAAAATAATGGATGAAATTTGGTAACCTCTAGAATTGCGCGAAAAATTTCTGAGAAAATAATAACTATTTTCAGTACGAACAAAATATGTTTAAGGATATATTCCGTAACAGTTTCTACCCATATAAAAATTTGTTGGTGGTTTCGATTAGCATCACAATAAAAGAAAGAATATCACCATGGTCGTCATATTCCCTGATAATACGTAATTCTGAAATAACAGATCAATAAAGAAAATTTAAAAAATCCTGTTCAAAATACACGTATTAAATGTTAGAATTTTACATCTTCTTTTTCACTTTATTTTCGATCTAATTAAAAATACCCCGTCACATCATAAAAGTTCTGAAAACAAAAAACAATCAACCAATTTGCCGAATATTACACCACGTTTACATTAGAACTTGTCGGGTTATGAGAATTTATACGTATACCCAATGGATTTGACAATAAAAATCCACTGGAATAAATAAAAAAATAAAATAAATATAGTTATATGTAAACGTACATTTATAGTTTTAACTACGATTTTTAATTTTTAGTTTGAATTTTTCTACATGTAATTTGAAACATAATCATTTTATATACAATTGTGATTTAAATAATTTCATTAGAAATTTGAATTATGTAAATTTTGAATAAGCATTATGTCGTTTTCCATTTTGAAATGACCTGCATCTTCTTTAAAATTCCGTCATTCTACCGAAATTCGTCGGTAAAATTTTTGTATCGTTAACATTGAAATACAGAATAGCACTTTCGGTAATTCAACCGAAAATTTTCGTTAATTATCAATATCGGTTCGGTAGAAAAAAAAAGTTACAGAATCCCACTACTGATAGATTAACTTTAATGGGCCGATTCCGTACAGCGAGGCGAGTCGTGTCGCGTTGCCAGTTGCAATTTTTCCATTACGAATGGCAAAAGTCGCACGACGACGTCAAATTTTGTCGCCGTAATGTTCATTTTCCGGCGACAACAAATTAGCTGTCGCCGTTCATTTTTACTAACGAATAAAAATAAAATAAAAAAAATAAAAATAACTTGTTATCGACGATTATTTTCTATCGCTGTACGTAGTGCATTTTTTAAATTTTGTCGCAGAGACGATAGACGACGCGACATGACTCGCCTCGCTGTACGGAATCGGCCCATAAATATTGCTAAAACCAAGTTTGTTGTTTTTAATGGTTCACGACATCGTGATGCCGTTCATAACATAGTTGTTCAATGTAGTGTCATTAATTCCAGTAAGCAAATTACATCCCTTGGATTCACGGTTGATAATAGTCTCCAGTTCACTTCTGACATTGCTCCAAGCTAAACCTGATCCTGAAAAAGTTGTATTGCCTCAATGTACTTTTGCCAAAATCAAGTAAAGTATATGTTGGCACAGTCCCTGCTGATGCCTCACTTGCTGTACGGGATAGAGGTGTTTGCATATACTACCGGAAATAATATGCAGAAACTTACGTCCTGTTTTCATAAAATATTAAGGTTCGTCTACGGTAGGCATTGTCGAAGTACTTATTCGCGTTTTACTCTCCTATTTTTAGGTACTTCGTTTGAGAATTATCTTAACATGAGGTGCCTTTGTTTTCTTCTGCTGAAACGTGGAGAACCCTCATATATTCTCCCTTATTTCCAGTTTTTGTCTACATCAAGGAATACTCAAATATGTATGTATTGAGTCTTTTTGTCCAGTACTTTTAAGAATTCTTTCAAAATGCGAGTCGGAAGATTATGGAACTCCTTACCCTCGAGTGTCAAATCATTGTATGTCTCTGTACAGGCTTTTAAAACCAATTTGATTAATTACTTCAACAATCGCCGATGTTATCTTGCCAATTTTTATAATCGACATTGACAATATTCACCTTTTCACTTTCTTCATTAAATTGTATATTTATCATTATTCAAAAAAATTTGCGTTGGCTTGAATTTATATATATGACGAAAAGACAAAATTTTTTAGTTTTCCATAAAAAAAAAATTAAAAATTTTTTTTTAAGCTACATGAATGATTTTTGGTACATAGATTGGGAAAAAAATCCCATTCTTAAATCTGTTCGAGATACTAATTTTGGTTGTTGCGCGCAAAAGTTATGGCGGGTTCAATTCTGATAAAAAGAAAAAAATCTTTAAAAGACTCTAATCATTATATTGAGAAACTCTCTTAATTAGGGGCTCCATACATACTGTATGGTTACTGAGGTCCCATAACTTTAGTGAAAAAGTTGTAAATTTTCGCGGAAATTAGGAAAGCATTCAAAACAATTGGTAGTTTATAACTTGTTCTAATAAAATTCAAGCTGTTTATGCATCTGAAAAATATATAAAAAATATGTACGTAATCTAAACATCGCGAAGATTCAAATGAAACCAAAACTATACAAATACCTTTAGCGGTTTGCATATTATAGCAAAAAACAAAAAATATATTGAGGAAATTTTTTAAAATTTTTGTAAGAGAAAATATTTATTAAAATTTATTTTGTGAGTTAGTTGAACAAAATGTAAGAAAAATAGGTCGGAGTTTTTCTTCTATTTTAGTTAAATTTCACGCAAAAAATCACATTTTTTATTCTAATCACTTCTCGAAAACACGCTAACATCTAGCAGAAGATATGGATATCTTTCAAATAAATGTTGGGTTCCTTTAAATGGGGTATAATCATGAAATAAAATTGTATCGGGTAATGTTCATTTTGAAATGCGTGTAAATCGCGAAATCCTCAAAATCACTTGATGCGCATGCGGTTTACCAATACTGCGAATTCTTCTCTTTTAATTTGTACACATTTGCCAGGATTTACTTTGGCCGCTAAGATGTAGCATCGTCTGCAGTTTAGTGTGCAACAAACTGTTTTCCGCTTACATTTTGCACAAAGTGCATACACTTTTTATGCGCATCCGATTTCACTATCAACCGTGAAAAAATACATCGATCGAATCCTATTTCGATCAAATCCATCAAGAACCGTGGATGCAGCATCACACACTATTTTTGGGATAAATCGGATACAGCTCACATGCCACTAAATTTTTTAAACCGCTGTTTTCGCAAAACCGCGAATGATGTGTCAGTTTTTTCATTGACAAGAAAAAGATCCACAGAAAATGCGACTAAATCCGCGATATTTTCAAAAACATTTTTCGCACATTTTTCGGTTTTTGCAGTTGCTGTTTTCGCCGTTCTAGGGGATGGATTTTCACGATCTATGATTTATATGATCCGGACCGCCGAAAAACTAAAATATCGCGGGGTACCAACACACTCAAAAGGATATTGTAAATACTGTACCCAAAAAATAGGTTTTTTAGAAAAAATATCGCACTAAATTTTGGCCTTTGGCAGTAGATTACTCTGCTGCTGTGTGGGCTACATACTTAATATACATATCAGATTATGCGAAATCGCGAGTTCTTTATTCCTATAATTGGTTTTTCGAAATATCCGAATGCGCGTCCCAGTTACATAAAAAATACAAAAAACACCTGAAATCCGGCTTCAAAATGTCAGCATCCATAAAAGGTAGATGCAGTGGAAATTTTGGAAAGTGATATATTAGAAGTGTAATCTTCATTTTGTGTTCTCCAACTTTTACTTTGAACAGATGTCCGTCATTTGAATGGTTTAATCAGAAATCGAATAGCAATCTAAAAAACCTGTTTAGATTCAACGTGTTTTTACCTATGGTTTTTCCTTTACGCGGTCGTAACTACCACGTAAATTAATATTTTTTGCTAAATTTTTGAGCTTTGTACAAAAACATCTAAATTAATCCAGCAATAGTCATAGTTACTGGCAAACTACAATAGTTCGCGTATTATAATAGTGCAAACCTAAACCTTGGCTTCATGGAAACTAAAAAATTTTGACTTTTCCTCATATATACAGTGCTGTACATATCAATGGAAACTTTTTTCCGAAAACTATATATAATAATTTTTTAGAAACATTGTGGCGTTTTTTATTGGGATAGCGTTTGCAATTTTGTTTTTTCAAAATAGTCTGGTTTAATCCCATTGTTGTTGTTTTAATATTTTAAAACAACTTGTTTATTAGTAGAAAAGATTTGGCATTGTTCGCCAAGGGGTAAGGCAGGGAATACTATAGTTTCGATCCACGCCACTGGATCTCATCAGTTGCCTTATTTCTTGTTTGTGGATACTCTCCACCGAAGTTATTTTTCAATAACTTCTTCAACAAGAAACTTTTTATACCCAAACATCAATCGTCAGCTCGAAGTATCAAGGTAAGCAAAGAAAAACGTTCAATGAGAAGTTTTTCCTTGGCAATCTCATACAACTCCGACGAAAGTGTCTGCGAAACAATTCAAACCTCTTCCACTAGTATGTGTCGTCGAATTTCAACGAATGCACATACCAAAATTTGGTCGGTCTGCTTTACAGCAAAAACAACACACGTCGTGCCAGTGTCTTCTATTAGAAACATTGTGGCGTTTTTTATTGGGATAGCGTTTGCAATTTTGTTTTTTTTTTTTCAAAATAGTCTGGCTTAATCCTATTGTTGTTGTTTTAATATTTTAAAACAACTAGTTTATTAGTGGAAAAGATTTGGCATTGTTCGCCAAGGGGTAAGGCAGGGAATACTATAGTTTCCATCCACGCCACTGGATCTCATCAGTTCCCTTGTTTCTTGTTTGTGGATATTCTCCACCGAAGTTATTTTTCAATAACTTCTTCAACAAGAAACTTTTTATACCCAAACATCAATCGTCAGCTCGAAGTATAAAGGTAAGCAAAGAAAAAAGTTCAATGAGAAGTTTTTCCTTGGCAACCTCATACAACTCCGATGAAAGTGTCTGCGAAAACAATTCGAACCTCTTCCACTTGTATGTGTCGTCGAATTTTGACGAATGCACACACCAAAATTTGGTTGGTCTGCTTTACAGCAAAAACAACACACGTCGTGCCAGTGTCTTCAATTTGAAGCATTGTGGCGTTTTTTTTTATTGGGATAGCGTTTGGAATTTTGTTTTTTCAAAATAGTCTGGCTTAATCCCATTGTTGTTGTTTTAATATTTTAAAACAACTATTTTATTAGTGGAAAAGATTTGGCATTGTTCGCCAAGGGGTAAGGCAGGGAATACTATAGTTTCGATCCACGTCACTGGATCTCATCAGTTCCCTTGTTTCTTGTTTGTGGATACTCTCCACCGAAGTTATTTTTCAATAACTTCTTCAACAAGAAACTTTTTATACCCAAACATCAATCGTCAGCTCGAAGTATCAAGGTAAGCAAAGAAAAAAGTTCAATGAGAAGTTTTTCCTTGGCAATGTCATACAACTCCGACGAAAGTGTCTGCGAAACAATTCAAACCTCTTCCACTAGTATTTGTCGTCGAATTTCAACGAATGCACACACCAAAATTTGGTTGGTCTGCTTTACAGCAAAAACAACACACGTCGTGCCAGTGTCTTCTATTAGAAACATTGTGGCGTTTTTTATTGGGATAGCGTTTGCAATTTTGTTTTTTTTTTTTTTGTTTTCAAAATAGTCTGGCTTAATCCCATTGTTGTTGTTTTAATATTTTAAAACAACTAGTTTATTAGTGGAAAAGATTTGGCATTGTTCGCCAAGGGGTAAGGCAGGGAATACTATAGTTTCGATCCACGCCACTGGATCTCATCAGTTCCCTTGTTTCTTGTTTGTGGATACTCTCCACCGAAGTTATTTTTCAATAACTTCTTCAAAAAGAAACTTTTTATACCCAAACATCAATCGTCAGCTCGAAGTATCAAGGTAAGCAAAGAAAAAAGTTCAATGAGAAGTTTTTCCTTGGCAACCTCACACAACTCGGACGAAAGTGTCTGCGAAACAATTCAAACCTCTTCCACTAGTATGTGTCGTCGAATTTCAACGAATGCACACATATTAGTGGAAGAGGTTTGAATTGTTTCGCAGACACTTTAAGACAACGTTGATGAATCGTACACGACATTTTCAATTCGTTCACGACTCTTTGCAGACAGCCCTTTGTATTCACGCACGACATCATGGGCGACAAGGTAAGCGAAGCTGTCGTCGACGACTTCGAAGATAAAAACCCGTTATTTCGTTGACGACAGTTTTACAGACACTTTCTTGCTATTTGTTGTTAACGACCCTACTGAAGACAATTTCATTTTGTTGTCGTGTGTCAAATTTTTATTTTTTCTACATTAAAAATTGTATCTTGCATTAATAATAATTCGTTCCTGAATATTCTCCGATCCACCTATTTTTGAACTTATCCGCTTCTCATTTTTTTATCACAACCTATAGAGGGGCGACCTCCTTTATATTTGGATTCTGTAAAAGAAATCATTATGACTGTTGTATAATAAACACTAATATAATGTCTAATCTTACTACCGCATCTTTTAAAACGGCTGGAATTTTCGGAATTTCCCATGACTTCACTACATAGATGTATTAAAAAAATAACTTAAATTATTTTTAAAGTTCCTTAATATAATGAATGTTTCAGTTTTTTTGACCTTTTTATTGTTAATAAAAGAAGAGTTTTTTCGAGCTTGAGGCCTTTGTTGTTTTATTTATTTAATTTCCAATATTTCGAATTTCCAATATTTTTCTATGAATTTTATTTTCAGGGAAATGTTCTACAAGTAAAATAAAATAAATAAAGTACGACTTAATAATTATATCACAGTTTTCCCTAATACTAACAGGTAAATAAACACAGAAAAAGATCGCTTACGTGTAAATACTAAACATAATAAAAACTTAAAAACTACTGTAGTGTTCCTACTCCGTCAAGTTCTATTATTGCACTGTTTAGTATTTATTTATTGCACGATCTCTTCCCCCGTGTAAGCTGCCTGTAGCAATAGGCTGTGTTGTGCGTGTCGGTTTTGCTGTTTATTCTTGTTGTTGTTGGGAGACTGTTTATGTGGAGCATCTCTAGCGTTAGTCTCTTGTTGTAGTGATTCTCCGTCTGTAATAGTCTCACATCATCGATATTGGGTGTATGATTGTGTTTTTTACAGTGTTCGGACAATGCGGTTTTTTGTGTTATGTTAACATTTCTTAATTTTATGTCAGATTTATGTGCTGACATTCTAGTTTTTAATTTATTTTTTGTCGTACCGACATATAATTTTCCGCATTTCTCCTCACTGTTACCACCACATTCAATTTGCTAAATTACGTTATGTTTATCCATTTTCGGTATTTTACTACTTTTTAGTTTACTGAATATTGACTTTGTTGTGTTACAAGAGCTATGAGCAGTGGTGTATTTGTTTTTATCATATATGTCTGATTTTTCCAATCGTTCTGATATATTTGGCAAATATATCAGGGATTTGTATGTTTTCTTCGATTCCTCGTGTTTTGGTGTCGGTTTGGTTGGTTTGTATTCTCGTATTAATGAATTTATTATGTGTTTTGGAAAGCTGTTTCTGGTAAGAATGTCTTCGATTTTTAATTTGTTTTAAATATGAAATTGTTCATCGCTTATATTAAGTACACGATGTATTAAGTTTCTTGCTGTGTTGATAATTGTTCGTTTTGTGTGATTTGAGTGGTAATTTATTAACCTTCCTGAAGCAGTAGGCTTTTGGTACCAGTTTAAAAGGATTTTGTTGTGGTTTCTTATTATCAGTGTGTCTAAGTATGGGATCTTTCCATCTTTTTCTTCTTCCAGAGTGAATTTGATGGTTCTGTGTAGACTATTCAATGTTTTCAACGTTTCTTGGATAGAATCTTCCTCAATTATAGCGAATAAGTCGTCTACGTACTTTGTCAATATCTTTGGCTTTTTGGGCAATATATTTAAACAATCGTCAAGTAGGGATTCCATAACCAGATCTGCAATAATTGGGGATGCAGGTGAACCCATTGGCAATCCAACCTTTTGTCTGTATATTTTTTCTTCATATTTGAAGTATCTATTTTCTTTTATGCAGAATTTTACTATGTTCAGGAACAGCGTCTTTGGTATATTCGTATATCGTTGTATTTCTTCCCACCTTTCTTCAATTATCTTTAGTCCTAAATCTACTGGTATACTGGGAAAGAGTGATACTACATCGAATGAAACCATCTTTTCGTTGTCATTGACCGTCAAGTTTTTAACCTTATCCCTAAATTGCACAGCATCTTTTATATTGTAAGTAGAGTTTTTTGCCAAGTTTTTCAAAATGTTTACAATGTATTTGCACAGTTCTATAGATGGGGAATTTGTTGACGAACAGATCGGTCTAAGTGGGTATCCATCTTTATGTATCTTGGGTAATCCATATATTCTCGGAGCTGTTGCCACATCAGTTTTCATTCGTTTTCTTTCCATTGCTGATATTTTTTTTGTTTAAATAGTTCTTCTACAATTTCGTTATTTTCCTTTTGTAAATTTGTTGTGGGATCTTTGTTGATTCGTTGATATGTCATAATGTCTGTTAATATATTCGACATTCTATCTTGGTAATCCTTCTTATACATAGCAACAGTGACATTCCCTTTGTCAGCATTTAAGATTAGTACGTCTTGGTTATCTTTGAGGAATTTACGAGTTCGTTCCACTGTGGCATTTATGAACTTGTCTCTCCCGCTCTCTCTCATTTTATTCATGTGTGTTTCTATCATTGTTGTAAGTTTCATTCTTCCCATTTCTTGTTGTTCTTTGTCAGTATTGGTTTGTATCAAATCTTCAGCATCAGCAATGTATTTAAATAAAGGAAAGTCTGCTCTTCTAATGGGTAGGCAATGTTTGTCTCCTAATGAGAGTAACCAAGTTACATCTTCGGGGAATTTTTTGTATTTTCTATGTCGTTTAGTATATCTTCGTTATTTTTTAATTCTTCGTGTTTTTGTTTTATGATTAGATTAATGGGCCGATTCCGTACAGCGAGGCGAGTCGTGTCGCGTTGCCAAATGCAATTTTTAGATTCCGTACGGCAATATTCGCCTGACGCCGTCAAATTTTGTCGCCGTAATGCTCATTTTCCGGCGACAAAAAAAAAAAAAAAAAAACCAAAAATTGAATCGTAAGTAACATTTTCATTTATTTTAAGTGAATTTACTTAATATTATATACGTTTTTGGTGTTTCAGTACTTATAATGGTGAAAATTACTACAAGACAGCAATTTGAAATGCTGGTTCAAAACATCGCTGTACGTAGTGTATTTTTTAAATTTTGTCACAGAGACGATAGACGACGCGACATGACTCGCCTCGCTGTACGGAATCGGCCCATAAGTAATTTACCTTGAAATTGTTCCATGTATGATTTTAATGTAGATTGAATGTGGTGGTCGTTGAATTGGGTCTTGAATATTTTATGTACATTCTTTATTGAATTTTTTATAAAATTGGGTATTATCCCAGTTTTTCGGCATCGAATAAGAAATGTGATGGATGATTTGATTTGCGTAATTTTGACTCGTATGTTCTTATGTATGTTGATATTGTGTCGTACTTTTTGATTCGTTTTAATTTTGTTGTATATCATTTTGTTGTTGTTAATTACGGCGGGCTCTCCGTTATTGCAATAAATGTTTCAGTTTTTTCGACCTTTTTATTGTTAATAAAAGAAGAGTTTTTTCGAGCTTGAGACCTTTGTTGTTTTATTTATTTATTTAATTTCCAATATTTCGAAATTCTGTGAATTTCATCTTCAGGGAAATGTTCTACAAGTAAAATAAAATAAATAAAGTACGACCTAATACTAACAGGTAAATAAACACGGAAAAAGATCGCTTACGTGTAAATACTAAAAATAATAAAAACTTAAAAACTACTGTAGTGTTCCTACTCCGTCAAGTTCTATTATTGCACTGATCAATAAACTACAAAAACAACTAACCAAAGAACTGGACTTACAACACAATGAGAATTGGTTTGTTAACAAAACCACCAAAAAATTCCCCGAAGATGTAACTTGGTTACTCTCATTAGGAGACAAACATTGCCTACCCATTAGAAGAGCAGACCTTCCTTTATTTAAATACATTGCTGATGCTGAAGATTTGATACATACCAATACTGACAAAGAACAACAAGAAATGGGAAGAACGAAACTTACAACAATGATAGAAACACACATGAATAAAATGAGAGAGAGCGGGAGAGACAAGTTCATAAATGCCACAGTGGAACGAACTCGTAAATTCCTCAAAGATAACCAAGACGTACTAATCTTAAATGCTGACAAAGGGAATGTCACTGTTGCTATGTATAAGAAGGATTACCAAGATAGAATGTCGAATATATTAACAGACATTATGACATATCAACGAATCAACAAAGATCCCACAACAAATTTACAAAAGGAAAATAACGAAATTGTAGAAGAACTATTTAAACAAAAAAAATATCAGCAATGGAAAGAAAACGAATGAAAACTGATGTGGCAACAGCTCCGAGAATATATGGATTACCCAAGATACATAAAGATGGATACCCACTTAGACCGATCTGTTCGTCAACAAATTCCCCATCTATAGAACTGTGCAAATACATTGTAAACATTTTGAAAAACTTGGCAAAAAACTCTACTTACAATATAAAAGATGCTGTGCAATTTAGGGATAAGGTTAAAAACTTGACGGTCAATGACAACGAAAAGATGGTTTCATTCGATGTATTATCACTCTTTCCCAGTATACCAGTAGATTTAGGACTAAAGATAATTGAAGAAAGGTGGGAAGAAATACAACGATATACGAATATACCAAAGACGCTGTTCCTGAACATAGTAAAATTCTGCATAAAAGAAAATAGATACTTCAAATATGAAGAAAAAATATACAAACAAAAGGTTGGATTGCCAATGGGTTCACCTGCATCACCAATTATTGCAGATCTGGTTATGGAATCCCTACTTGACGATTGTTTAAATATATTGCCCAAAAAGCCAAAGATATTGACAAAGTACGTAGACGACTTATTCGCTATAATTGAGGAAGATTCTATCCAAGAAACGTTGAAAACATTGAATAGTCTACACAGAACCATCAAATTCACTCTGGAAGAAGAAAAAGATGGAAAGATCCCATACTTAGACACACTGATAATAAGAAACCACAACAAAATCCTTTTAAACTGGTACCAAAAGCCTACTGCTTCAGGAAGGTTAATAAATTACCACTCAAATCACACAAAACGAACAATTATCAACACAGCAAGAAACTTAATACATCGTGTACTTAATATAAGCGATGAACAATTTCATATTTAAAACAAATTAAAAATCGAAGACATTCTTACCAGAAACAGCTTTCCAAAACACATAATAAATTCATTAATACGAGAATACAAACCAACCAAACCGACACCAAAACACGAGGAATCGAAGAAAATATACAAATCCCTGATATATTTGCCAAATATATCAGAACGATTGGAAAAATCAGACATATATGATAAAAACAAATACACCACTGCTCATAGCTCTTGTAACACAACAAAGTCAATATTCAGTAAACTAAAAAGTAGTAAAATACCGAAAATGGATAAACATAACGTAATTTACCAAATTGAATGTGGTGGTAACAGTGAGGAGAAATGCGGAAAATTATATGTCGGTACGACCAAAAATAAATTAAAAACTAGAATGTCAGCACATAAAATTAAGAAATGTTAACATAACACAAAAAACCGCATTGTCCGAACACTGTAAAAAACACAATCATACACCCAATATCGATGATGTGAGACTATTACAGACGGAGAATCACTACAACAAGAGACTAACGCTAGAGATGCTCCACATAAACAGTCTCCCAACAACAACAAGAATAAACAGCAAAACCGACACGGACAACACAGCCTATTGCTACAGGCAGCTTACACGGGGGAAGAGATCGTGCAATAAATAAATACTAATCAGTGCAATAATATAACTTGACGGAGTAGGAACACTACAGTAGTTTTTAAGTTTTTATTATTTTTAGTATTTACACGTAAGCGATCTTTTTCTGTGTTTATTTACCTGTTAGTATTAGGGAAAACTGTGATATAAATATTAAGTCGTACTTTATTTATTTTATTTTACTTGTAGAACATTTCCCTGAAGATGAAATTCACAGAATTTCGAAATATTGGAAATTAAATAAATAAATAAAACAACAAAGGCCTCGAGCTCGAAAAAACTCTTCTTTGTTCCTTAATATAATTATTCTGACTTAGCGCTCTTTGGTTAAAGCACGTTGTTTTGTATTGACGTGATTTCAGAATTTGGAGATTTTATTATCTTACAATTATTCCAAATGAAAATTGTATATTTGAATCAATATGTGAACAGTTTGTTGCCACGACACATTGCAAGACATGGTCATGCATATTGTCGTACAAGACGCTTTCGGTAATTTCGTCAACGAATCGTCGAAGTCTATTGGGATTTAAAAATGTATTTGTGAAAAACGTTTGTATTTTTGCTATTGTCTTGCCAATACTGGCATTTGTAAACGCCGGGTAATGTAAATCTGAACGGGAATACCACGGTGCGCCTGAACAAACTTTAAATGAAAGGTCAAACGTCTCTGTTTCGCATTTGAAACGCAGAATACACACAATATAACCATCAGGTAGATAACTGATGCATTAGATAAAATTTGCAACGGTGTGTATTTTAAAATACTTTTACAATGCACGAGCAATACAGTCGGACCTCGATTATCCATCATGGTCGGGACCGGAGGCATTACGGATAATCGATTTTCCCGGATAATGGAGGCAGTGTTTTTATGCAGTTTTTGAAGACATTTTTAAGTAAAAATTGCATAGTATTATACAATAATAATAAATTATGCAATTTTTATAATATTTGTTAATGTAATCCACCAAATTTTAGAAGGATACATAATATCATCATCATCAGATTCATCTGAATTGACTTTGTCGTTTGTCACACCATTAATACACATTGTGTAATATGGGAGAATTTCCAGTTTACCTTTTGTTTGTTAATCAAATTAATTGGAAGGCGTGCTTTTACTCCGGGATAATGAAGTTTATAACGAAAAATAGAGGAAATGGGAAAAATACCAACATTTTTTTTTCTATCCCGGGTAATGGAGGTTCCCGGATAATCGAGGTTCAACTGTAACTGAAACAACGCAATTTTATGACGTTTCGAAAGTAAGGCAAATCAATTAAAAAGGCTGACTTTTTAAATGCAACATGATGAGTCACGTGATATCGTCTTGACTTCATAAACGCAGTATGTCTTTTTATAGACATCGTCGCGAGTTCATAAATGCAACAAGACGCGTCTCATTGCGCAGTAATTCCAAACAGTTAGAAATAGCGGATTTGTGGCATGTAAAAAACAATTAAATTTATATTCAGTAAAACAGAATTTTGTAAAAAGTAAAGAAGGTAAAGCAATGACTGCGTTCATAAATGCATTTAAATTACATGTCTTTTTTACAATGTTAGTGTTGCCACGCATGTTTACTTGTCAATACTTGCATTGCAAACATTGCATTTATGAAGTCAGTCATTCTTTTAAAAAGTGTAAAAGCGTGCTTTGGTTTTTGGGCTTTAATAAAACAATTTGGATACACATAATTACATATTTGTATTAGAAATTTCAGTTTTCTACAAATTATTATAAAACGCAACTATGTGTCTTAATACGTTTCTATTACATCCATCTAAGCGAGGCTGGCCTTTTAAATAACAACAAACCTTATATAGGTCCATATTTTCTCCCTGGAACCAATAATTTTTTAGATGGTTTCGTTCATCTATATTCAATGTATTCAGCTGGAACACTCCAAAATCAAATATACTACCATCCGTCTGAACACTTTGAATTACAATGGGCTTAGGCAGGGCTTCTAAGTCGGTATCCTGTAAAGAAAATTAAATTTAAATACAATGTAGAAAGTAACAGTCGGTCTTTCCGACAGAAATATACCCTCGACCTTGCTGACTTTCAAACGCATAAAAACAGAATAGTAATTACTTCGTTGCAATGTTGATAATGGCGTTTTGGAGTAACACATACTTCTTAAAGAAATCGATTGGCAATTGGTTTGCAATTTTTATTCTAAATGTATATTCAGAAGCAACAAAGTGCTTCCATAAATATTTTAAAGAATAGTTTGACACAAAAGACTACATTTTGAAACATGCCTGTATTTCGACAAATAAATTAATTTGATGTATCTGATTTGTAGCTTTTGTTTTGCGCAACCCACTACTTTCATTCGTATTGTTAATTTGTAATTGTTGTTCCATCGAATGTTGACGGTTGACAGATATCTATAGGACAAAGCCCGAGCACAGTGATATTTTAAAGCCACAAGTCGGTGAGAAATACCCAATTATGTATTCCTCGTCTCACTTCTATATTGGAGAAGTCTTTTCATGTGAGAGTTGCTCGAATTTTTAATACTTTACCATCGAGGTTAAAGTTGTTCAATACATCTCTAAAATTTTATAAGGAGCATTTATTTCAATATGTCAATGATCATGGATTTTAAGCTTGTTTTTTTCTTAATTTTTTTGTTTGCTTGTTTAAGTGTTGATAATGTCATTGCATAGGTGGTTCGGATAAATTGTGTTCAATTAAAAAAATTAAATTTTGCCTATCATAAATTTATATACATTATTATATTAGTTTTAAGTTTTCGTAGTAGTAACTTTATTGTTGTATTTGCAACCGTTTTGGCCCTGTGGGCAAGGTACTGTGTTTTTAATAAATAAATTGAATTGAAATACAAATCTATCGATATTGGTGCAGGCTACAAAAATTAAAATTTTAATCGATCGAATATTATAGGGAATGATATTTCGATACCAACTTTAGCTCCAGATACATTTGTCAACAAATTCAATTAATATTCACGACTTTCTCAATCTTTGTGTGAAATATTGCTCGAGGAAGTGTTAACTCATTGAACAAGAAATATACATGTTTAAACAGACTCAAAAATCCATTATATGAGATAAATTTTCTATCAATAAAGTCATAAGGCAAGGGTACTCCGGTTTCGTTATTTTTAGTTACCCCATACAACTGTTTTGCTCTTGTTGCTGCGACGGTAAAAGCACTCAGTAATGTACGGCTCTGAAACTGTGCTAATGATATTTCTGATCCATGCAGATTTTTTAAGCGTTCTTTGTCGAAAAAAGTTATAACAGTATGTGGATGTGAATATTTTTCATAGTTTAATGCTATAAATAAAAATTTATTAGTCAACGTGTATCAAAAATAAATGTATATAATTTAGATAATACGTACGATATTTTGTTTCAGTGTTATAGCAGTTTTCTTGTTGTAATGAGATCGTGCTTTTAGTGGGATATAAATCAGGCATCTGCGAATCGAATTTGCCTTTGAATGGTTCAAGAGGTTTAGAAGATGTTATAATTTTATCTGCTTTAAGATTCATTTGAAGGCTGCATTCATTGTTTGTCAATGTAACTTTAAAAGTTGGATTGTCAACAATTCTTCGTTGCGTTGATACCTCTGTACTTGCCAGTTTTTCGCATTCATTTATTAGCTTGTTTATTAAAATTCGGCTGTAAAAAATAATAATTAGTTACACTGCGCTACAAAAGTTGACCAACAATTATTCAGGAGTTCTCAGATTCACTTTGCCAGTTTTGTTGAGATGTGTATTATTTTATTGTTGTAAAATAATCCAGATTAATCTCGGGTTTTTGTTGTTTTTAAATTTTAAAAACAACAAGTTTCTTAAATTGGGATATAGTAAAAATTGATTTAATTTCGGGAAAGGCAAAGTATACCAACGCCACTTTGACTCATCAGTTCTCTTAGTTCTTTGTATAGAAACATAGAACTCTTCCCCAATTTTATGACGACCAGAGCTCAAGATTAAACGTAACCGATGAATTCGTTTAAATAAGAGTTCAACAGAAACATTTAAAAAATCTCGTAGCCGCATGTGTAAACCAAATAACTACTTCCCACTGTTATGGTCTTTGCATTGCAAAGAAACACCATAACAATTTTGATGGTTTGTTGTAAAGCAACAATAACCTATCTTTTACCGTGCTGTGTGTGTCTATTTTCAGATTCACTTTGACAGTTTTGTTGAGATGTGTATTATTTTATTGTTGTAAAATAATTCAGCTTGATCTCGGGTTTGTGTTTAGTAGATCTGCCAGGAATACACAAATTCATGTACCGCGTTTTGACCCCTTTGTTGGAAAAATTCTTTTTCGTACGGGTTCAATAGTTTACTGCAATATCTTAAGACATTCAGTGTTTTTGTTATTGTTATATTTTCTTTAATTACATCCTGTTAATGAATTTTAATGAATTTTAAGACTATTAGATTTAATGCATTGTTAGTTTTAAGCTTGTGGAGTAGTGTATGTTTTGTAGCTTTTGGGAACGCTCTTGGCCATATGGGCTAGGTTCGCATTTATGAAAATAAATTGAATTGATGAGATTTTTAAAATAAAAAACACTGATACAACAACAACAGTTATTATGTCGCTGTCCAATGCTCACGACGCACAGTGTTACCGCTTCCATACAAAAGTGGACAAAAATAGAAGGCGTTGACATAGATTGATGAATTTTGGATAAGTACTTATGAGGGCACAGGAATGAAAAATATCAACTTTAGTCCATATCGGCTCAGATTTGGATATAGCTCCCATATATATCTTTTCCCGATTTCGCTACAACTCGTTCAAATTTGATCGAATAGCTTATATCCCATGGACATTGGAAATCAATATATGTAAGTATGTACATGGGTTAAAAGTTTATATTTCTAAAAAAACTATGCATAAATATGCACCAGTTGTAGAGAAGTTTTAGATGACAAAAGTAATTAGCAAAAAATCATCTAAATTAGGCTGGAGAAATATAAGACGTAAATTTGGTAGCCAGGGAAGCTGCTTCCGGTCTTATATTTGCTTAATATGAATTTGTTTACCTTATATGTCAGGTTATTATCTAGTAAAAGTCCATTATTGATTTAAACGTACAAAATTATATGTAATCTATGACTTTGCATGTGAATGATATATCATTCACGTCATCCTACGTCACCATGAAAATGAATGCTATAGCATTCACGTCCGCGAACGTGTTAAAATAATCACTAGCGGTATTCACTCATTGTGGTAGATTTACAACTCTTGTTAATGTACTATATGTACCAGGGTTTTTTACAACGAAGTGTGAATGTCTTCTTTGTGAATATCGTAAACGAATCAAAGCATCTAAACGTCGTCGTAAGTCTATCTTTTAGTTTCAGTTTTATTACACTTTTTTCATAAAAAAATGTTTTTTCTTGGCCTCCATTCTTTTATTCGTTTTATTTTTCCCATTTTTCTACCAAAAAACAAAACTCCGACATAACAAAGACATAAATACAACAAGATAAGACATTTTTTTGCTATCATTCTTCAGTGAATGGCTTTTGAATTTAACATAATGTTATATCACGATATGGTGATATAACATTTTTTTCTTTTATACATTTTTACGTATTTAACCGAATTTACCGATCCAATTGACATAGAATTATTCTTGAATAGATCCTTGAATTCATAAATTTCGTTTCTGATACCATTACATGCAATGTTCCTCCTTGGTTGCGATTTTGAATTAACTGCAACCTGTTAAGGGTATTGTTTCTATACAAAGTTTCGTAAACATTTTTTTGTTGCATGCATTTTGTCTAGTCTTAGTTGTATTTATGTCTTTGGACATAAATAAAACTCACAACAAAGTGACGACACAGCAATCACCTGTTTTAACCCTTGTAAAAGTACAATGGAATGTTTACAATACCTTTAGGTCGAGTAAATTAACAACCCTGTGGTAAATTAAACTTTCATTTATTTTGTTGTTGTGGTATTGTAAACACTTGTAGATCTACAATATTAACAAGATGAACAAGATCTACAATACCACTTTACCAACATGAGTGAATACCGCTACTAATATTGTGAATAGTTTCAATATTTTCGTCCATATTCAGTTTTAAATCCCTTTCGTTTGGGAACAAGTTCCAGTCTGCTAGTTATACTCTCCACCAGTCTCCGAAATTTCAGTGTCAGAAGGGAATAATGTGGGGTACACCTTGGGTCCCAAGGACTGATGGAAATTTCAGTTTTTAGTGTTTTTTTTTATCGATTTTTTTCACATGTAAACAAATTCAATAAGGCAAGTAATTCATAGAAACATCAAATAAAACATCATATTCTTGTTCATCTTTGTAAATTTGCGAATAGTGGGATGTACCCACCAGAAGTGGGCATTTGTTAAGTCTGTTGGACAGAAACATTTTCATTAAAAAACTGTAATATAATGCTTTGAGCTATTGATTTAATAATTTCTTATCCATCTGGTTTGAATTTTACCGATATTATGTCGTGATGTTCGCCACGAAAAACCTATGTTCATCTCTATGGGACCTACGCAAATTTCAATAATTTTCTAAACATAAGGCAAATGGGAGATAGTCTAGTGAGACCGTAAGATAATATGTTTTCCGGAGCTTCAAACGATTAAATTTAAAATCAATAATCCAGAAAACATTTATCTTGAATAGTATATGCCTACTTTCATGGATTTTAACAAATTTCAGCAAACCTCAAAATCCTTTATTGTTAGGAAGGGGTTATACCTTTAAACATACTCATGTGCTACGTGTTAACCTAGTGCTTTATTGACAGTTTTGTAGTGATAGGTCTTTGGTCTTATTCAGACGTGTAATTTTGAATAACAAATGGTGTTATAAATTGATCCTTCTTCACATAAGGGTGCATTTTATTGATCTTCTTTCTATAAACCCCTTCCAAATCGAAAATTTTCTTAAATGAATCATCGACCTTAAACACTTTTTGAAAAGTGTTAGCACTTTATATTAAAATTTCGGTAATCGGTTAACAATTCAAATCATTTCAGATCCGATTGTACATTTGTTTTTAAAGTTTTGGCGACTTTCTGACGTTTAAGTGTACATTACGAAAATGGTCCGCTATTGGGATATATTTTGAGATTCCGGGGAGATAAATTATTTCTTCTTTCAAAAAATAATTTGTTCAAAACGTTTTGAATATGAATTAACTTCAATATAAATTAATTTTTGTATATTAATTGAATTAAATTAAAAAATCTTAGGGTGTGCTAATTATATATCCCCTTGATAATTTGGGCGTCTTCACAAAGCTTTTATTTTCAAAAAACCACTGATAATACTATTAACATACATCATTAAATCTGTTAAATACATTATAAAAAAGGATTTTGTTTACGAAAATATTTTAATTTGCCCTATCAAAACTCTTAGCTGACTGAAATCATTTTGCCCCAAAGGGGTGTGCTAATTCTGTGACCAACACTGTATATATGGGGCTGTAACCAAATCTGAACCGATATATCTCAGAAGGTTGCAGCAATGGGCAGAATGTTTTTACACATATCACTTCAGAAGATATGTCCAATTAATGGAAATCAATAGCCAAGGCGGCAATAAGTGGCAATCAAAAGATATCCTCTACAAAATATTAAGAATTTATATTTTTGTTTATCAAATTTAAATTTTTAATTCTTGGTAACGGTACTTTGGTTATTCCAGTTGATGTCAACTTTTTGTACTAAAATTTTATATTAATAGCCCACGCATCAAATCCCCATCCAAAACTTTTGTGAACATTGAAAAATTGGATTACCAAGCAGGACTATAGGAAAAGTTTGGAATTTCAATTAACTGACATAATTTCGCATATCGTCACCATAAATGCCCGAAGACGTAACCCACATGAAAATCGAAATTCGTTTTTTGATGAAATCCGATACATAAAGCTGAAATACATGCTCTTGCAAAATTTCAAGCTTCTACGTTCAAAAATAACGATCCTATTCAAGAAATTACATTTCGGAAAATGGGAAAACATTGCAGATATTGTTGTAATGGAGGATCCCCAAATCAAGCGCTTCAGCAGTTTGGTCTCACTACATATTCCCATTCCTACAGGATTGCTAATATCCAAATATTCGCCCTTATAAGATTGATATTTTATAAAACAGGTTTTCATTTTATAAGGTTTTTGCTTCTCCTGTAAAGTTTTGGATTTGTGAGTTACGTCTTCCGGCATTTATGGTGACGATATGCACTTATCTAATGAAGTGCGATATATATACTAGTTACCAAGCTTTGCCTTCGTCCGCCACAAAAACAACATCCTAATACGCCGGAAGATCGGCTTAACCAACGTTGAAACGTAGCGTAATGGTTGGATGCGTGGGACTTCGGTAGACTCCTAATTTTTCAATGTATTTCTTAGGTCATGAAAGCTCAACTCGAAAGAGAATTAATTAATAAAATAAAAAATTCACTATAAATGACCTTCGCCTTAATATGGCAAAAATAAAACAAAACTTTTAATATTAGCAACAAAATTTTCAGAAATAATTATTTTAGTGGTCGCCTAATTTTCATATGATTATCGCTGGGAAAATATTTTTTTTATATTTAAAGAGCTACAACTTCGTCATGGATGCACATATCGACAAAAATTCTTTCAGATTCGTCGTATCTGATGTCTTTACTATACCCAGCAAAATTTATTTGAAGTTGTTCTATGTGAAGTAGTGATTGAATAGCTTTTTTAGAAGCAGTCCACGCAGAGTCATGAAAAATGCATTCCGTTCTTCACATTTTGACAATGTCCGATTTGAATCCATTTCATAACATTTTCACATTTTAGCAATGCTTACATTTATAACTTTTTGCAAATAAAATTCTTAACAACGCAAGAAACAATTTATTTTATGGCATTTTAATTGCTCAGCAAAATGTATCCAAAAAGATAATCATTGGTGCATGAAATATCAGACTGCATATTTGTTTGTAGCCAAAAAAGTAGTTGAATCAAAAGTGCAAGTGACTATGTCTTTTTACGTGAAAGAAGTCAGGATGCAATCAATTTTAGATGTTTTTCACCTATTTTGCATGACTCTATTCAAGAAGGGTTTTAAGATGTTTTTGGGTATTTTTGAGCAATAAAAGCTATCTTTCTAGAATAAAGGTTGAAGCCAACAAGTTTTTTATGTTCCCTTCCGATTTCTGGCTTAACTCTACATTTTGTAGACCTATGCCCAAAGATGGAGAATACTCCATGGGCGACATGATACTAGTGTATTGTATTGTGTATTCCGTATTCTCAGTTGCTTTGTATTCGTGCATGAAACTAGGGGTTCTTAAATCGAGTTCCATACTAGACTAATTTTATGAAATTGCAGTAGTGGGGAAATCGATTTAAGAACCCCTTGTTTCATGCACGAATACAAAGCAACTGACAATACGGAATACACAATACAATACACTAGTATCATGTCGCCCATGGAGTATTCTCCATCTTTGGGCATAGGTCTACAAAATGTAGAGTTAAGCCAGAAATCGGAAGGGAACATAAAAAACTTGTTGGCTTCAACCCATTTTGACAAAGAAATAATGTTGAAAAAATTACGATCGCTTTAACCCTGTTTAGCATCTGTCCATAGGAGTCTTAAAACCCGGCCGAAGGCCGGTTATTTTCAACAAAAATTTAGTTTTTGAAAACTTTCTGTGGAAAAAGTTTCAAATCTAGTCACTATATTCAACTTGCTCCAAATCGGTTGTGCGCATATATACCCGTCTTGTTCCATTACAAGTGTGTCTCGTCCCCTTGAACACGCCTGTGTATAAGCACCTGAGGGCCTGATATTTCTTCATTTAACTTAAGGGCATATCTTTCCTTTACCGACAGTATTCGGACAAATATGATTTATTTTCCACAGATAGTGCTTTTTATGCTCATTCAAATGCTGTATAATTTTTGTTGGGGAAATGTATACTTCCCGAGATATGGGCCTCTGAAGTTCCGAAAATTCCCTTGTTTAAAGGCCGGCTACTTAGAGAAAAATTTTAATTTCAAAAAAAAAAAATGTTCACGTTCCCGAGATTGGATCCTGTCCATAGGAGGAAGTCTCAAATCTCCGACCGAATGCCTTCTATTAAAGAAACTTACGACTTTTGAAAAAAATTGCAAACTGCCGTTAAAGGAAATTTGTTCCAACTTAAGTCCATTTTAGTGGTTTTCGAGGCCTATATCCCGGGAAGTATACATTTCCTGACCAAAAGTACGTTGGAATCAGTTCAGAAAGGGCTACTTGTGGTGAAAATGCTGATTTTTCCCCAGATGCCGCTGAAAGAAAGCAGAGTTCCGTATCCTTATACTAACAGTGTACTTACTTACGCCGTTGATACGATGGTCCGAACATTCTGGGATATTTAAAAGCTGGACGGTCCATGTTTCGTATCCTGGGTAATAACGTTTGTTCTGCGTCAAAAATGCCTGCATTCATAACAGCAAACTGAAAGTTCCGCTCAACATTACTCTGAACCTTCATATTAGCGATTGAGTCCTGTAACACTTGAGGTAGTCCGGGAATTAGAACAGTGTTTGTCAAGCGCTGTGCTTGCGGCAATCCTTCCAGCAAAACGTTGTCGTTGCCATAAACATAACAGCTTTGACCATTCCACTGACTCGAATTTTTGTGACTATTTGGAAACATTTCCTTTACATATTTATACCTAATAATTACATTTTAGTAACATTTTAAGCATCGAAAATGACTTACATACATACCCCTCTCTAACAACATCTTCAGGACTCTTTACGTTTATTCCGAATTTTTCCAATTCCCTTGCAGCACCAGTGTCACTCGGAATGCGTTTGCCTTGAGTCTGCCAATGCTTCTTGAAAGTCCATCCCAAATGCTGTGCGTATAAACGGCTTGTAAATCGCATGGTGAAATCAATTTATTATTTAATAATATCCCAAGATGTACTATTGAGGTTAATAGTTAAAAGTTTGGTGCCAGTGGTTGTTGCATTTTAAAGCCGTTAGAAAAACCTTAAAATCGACGGTGCGTCAACGGCTGTACGTCCAAAGTGTTTTTCACCACAAAAACGTAGAACATATGTATTCTTAGTCTGTGTTTAGACACACAAATTTCTCGGGAAAGTAAATTGAGTTTATGGGAGAGAGCGGAGAGGAAAGAGCTCCTCAATACTCTTTCCTACCACCCATTGCCTAAAAACTGAATTTACTTTCCCGTGTGTCTAAACACGGACTTAAGCTGTAAACAGATACAACGTTTGGGTAAAGTTTTGTGTCGTTTTGGCCGTTTTTACACTGTTGGGCATGATGCCGAAAAATTCAAATTAATTTGAAATATATGCCGACAAACAGATAAACGCTGGACTTTGGTATCGTCGTCGCCCTGTTGTTGTTGTTTTTTCTCGACGCCCAACGCAAAACTTTAATCAAACGTTGTATCTGTTTTCAGCTTTACTTGCCGTTTACACCAGACCAAGGCACATTTAATAAGTCGATGGTCAGACTAGCACGGTTTCAACATGGCGACGTCAAGTTTATAGGCGAGGGGTATGAAGTAGTGAAACCCATGTACATGGTTTTCTGTGTTTGTTGTGTTGCCTCTTCTTGTTCTTCGTTGCAAGATTATTTCTTCAATTTTCTTTCATTTTTATTTTCTCAAGCAAACGTTAACAACAAAACAAACATAAATATATTTAATAAAAACATTTAATTAATGAAATAGTGAAAATTTAACTATTAATATTAATTTAATTATTAATGTTAATTATTTTGTTGTTGTTGTGTTTTTTTTTTTTTTGGTTCATTTATGTCTTTTTTTTGTTTTTATTGGTATGAGAAACAAAACAAACGCGAATGGTAAAATAAAGAGGACACGCAAAGATCATAAATTTCACGTTAACGTGTGTGGACATTAACGAAATTTGAAAAGAAACTTTAACGAAATTGGTTTCATGAAACCTTGCTAGTCTGACCATCGACTAAGTGACCCAATGATGCAGTAAAGGTAGAATTAGACGTGACATAGCCATAACGTCGTAACCATGGTGGAATAATAAGGTGTAACGCCAAAAACAGCTGATCTTCATACCAGTTGTCAAAATGCGTTATTGTGAATAAAATCACATACAAAATGTAAACAAGCAATTCACAGTAATGCATTATTGTGAGCAAATTTGACGTTTAAAATGATTTGATGTAACACCTTCTGATTCCACCATGGCCATAACCATAAAAGACCAAAACTTAATTGGTTTCTTATGGATATGGCTACGGCATTATGTTATATTACTACTAATTAAATACATTACATTCCATAGGTTTGGTTGAATCAGCTGATTGATATGGCCTTATGGCGTTATGGTTATGTCACGTCTAATTCTACCTTAAGTTGTGTTTTACATTAACGCGATTGCTCGTACGAGAATTCGTCCCTTCTTTGTTCATATTCGTAAATTTCACCACCCAAGCCCACCTTTTGTTAAAAATACCTAATGTAAAAAGAAGACATTTTAAAAAAATATTGTATAATTTTAAAATGCTTACAGAAAGTAATAATTTTATGCCAAGTTTACACTTACGCTCCAAAATCCACTGGATTTCACGAAATCCGTAAATACACCGCGGAGTTTACACTTATTTTTTGTTGATTTCAAACATATCACAATGATCAAGGTAGATGCATATGCGCAGCTGATCGAACATGAATTTTCAAAACAAGTTGTTGTAAATTGAATTAATCATCAAAAATATACGACAATATAGAACTTTACAACTTTATTTGGAAAATTATCCTAAAATTATCCATATATCGTATTAATTGTGTATAGTACTAACAAATGAAAAAAAAAAAAAAGATTTTATCGTTGAGACTTCGTTATAATAAATATTGATAGATAAAAGTTTTGCTCAGAACCTGCACAATATTAGCACAGTTTATACAGTTGGCCATTCAGCCCAAACTAGTTAGCCCTGACTATTTAGTTTGCTGTCAAATACATAAAATACAAAGGAAATCAAATCACAATAATGAACAATCTATTATGTTTGTTGTCAAATGTTGTTAGCAGAACTCTGAATGGCCAACTGTATAAACTGTGAATATTAGTATTTGCAGTAGTTTTCCCGTTTAGTGCTAAGAATGCGTTCCTGTACTCCGAAATCTAGCAAGACTTCCACTTCTCTTTAAACAAAAATAGCGCCGAATAACAAACACCCTCTTCTCCTGTTTTCTGCCATACAATTTGGCCTAGTAGAAAATAGCAGCAAGCATGTTCATTGGCATCTAAAAGCTGCTACGTTGATTTTGATATTTATGCTGGAGTTTTTGCAATTTCCGTCATTTTTCCGTTCCCGTATTTTTTAAGAAATTTGTATGGGGAAGCAATTTTTGACAATTCGCTCTTTTTTTCTAACATTACCATTAAAAAAGTACGGGAACACAATGAAAAATAGCATTGTAACAAAGTAATTAAATATTTTTTTTTTTTTTGCATGTTTACAAATTTTATACTAAATTTTTTTGTTGCAGCAATTGACCATCTACCTTATTTATTCTGATACGTGAAAAGTGTTGCAACTTTTGGTACTTTTTTAGGCAAAAACAGTGTTGTATATCATGTGTACTGTGATTTCGATGTTGATTTCGCTGAAATCACGAAATGAGAAGATTTCATTTTCGTATGCGAAATCATGAAACGCCTTCGAAATCACGAAAAGACGCCAAATGTAAACTAAGCATTAGTCATCAATATTAAGTCTGTCTGGTTACTTTCCCAGCAAGAATTGTCCAGCAAGAACTTTCTCAGAGAGTAAGGGGTTTTTATTCCCTTTTGCTAGAAAATTGTAAAAAGTAAACAGACACTTCCCAGCAAAAACCAGCAAGCAATCAGCTGGCTTGCCAAAACAGAACAATTTGTCCGCCAAAAAAGAAGCAAACACGTTGTATTTTATTAAAAATAGAAAAGAAATTGAAACAAGTATTTTTCCACAAATTTGTTCTCCATCATGGTAGAATGATAAAAGGTAATATCATGCTAACAGCTGATTAAAATTTTTTTCATATTTTGAATTTGAAGTACATTCATTGCCAAACAGATTCTGACAAACATTTGTTGTACATACATACACACATATGTATATAGAAATGTAAATACGTCAGTAATCTTTTAAATTGAATTGAAAATTTGAAATCAAAGTCAAAAGAAAATAAGACCTTAGCAATATCTTAAACGTTGTTCTGCATTTTGGATTACACTAATATGAAGAACAATCGGGGACGATTCGCGCTTTGTGTCCAAAGAAGGTGCTCAACATTTGCAGGATATGGAATTGGGTTTAAAAATTCATGTTAAGAATAGCTGTTACTGTCCATCATCAATTCGCTATCCGGGAGGAATAGGAAACACGCCACTTCAATTAAATCGTGGCGCGACTTTGAGCTAATTGTGGACGTTGAATATTTGCTAATTGTTTTTAGGCATCTTGGAACCTAAAACACCAAAATGTGTATTCTATTCACTAAAATCTCATATTTTTCAACATTATATGTAGATTCTGCACATAAGAAACAGCTCGAGCTTTTTTATAAAGATGTATATTATTATAAATTAAACTTTATTTTTTTTGAATAAAATATTGTTGGAAAAATCGTTGATTTAGATTTTGCTTTTAATCTAGTAAGGTCTCGTGCACGTGTATTTCTACCAGTCTCAAATACAGGTTTTAATCCACAAAACTGGACCTCCTATTTTCACAATGTTCTACAATTTAGACCTGTGAACAAAGAACAATATTTTAAATGATTTCATCTTCGAAACATGCATCTACATACACAAGCAGGAACACATCGTAAAGGAGTTTTCCAATATAAAATCAGATTTGCGGCAAGACAATTGAATCTGAAAGTCGCAAGCATGCCAAAGCTTCCTCCAAATGGTGTAGAAATACATATATTTTTCTTTTGTTTTGAAATACATATTTGGATTAATAGTTTTTATTGCTGGTATTTTCAAAAAAATAAATTCAAACAATTATATTTGTTTTTGTTATTAAATGTCATATATTTTTTGTTTGTTTTGTATTTGAGACGGTAACGTACAGGTGTACAGAGTTGCATTTACATACATTTTTGAGTTGATACTACCTTTTATCATTCTGCCATGGTTCTCCATAAAACAATACAATTATACTATGTTATTTCCACAAAAAAAATTGTTTTTAATTTTCACAAACATACATCAACCACAAATTAGAAACAGATGATTGATTGTTTTCAGGAAGAAGAAGAAGAATTGCTTTGCCAGTTGCTGCTAGAAGAAATTTGTCCAGCAAGAATTTGCAAGCTCTCAGTGAAAGAACTGTCAAAATGTCTCTCTCGAATCGCTCTCTTTTGCTGGTTTTTTGTGTTAACAGACGACTTCCAGCAACAATTGGTACAAATTGTTGCAAATTTTAGGGTAACCAGACAGAGCTAATATACCACAATATTGTTACGATTGTAACTGATAGGTTTAAGTTAATCCAGTAGAATTTCTGTTAATTTAAAATTTTGAATTGTGACGTAAAGTTTTATTACGCAGTTATTTTATTTAAGCAACAACAACTACCATGTAGAATTTTATAATCTTTCCAGTTCTTACTTTCCATGTTTATTTTGTTATTGTTTTACCTTTATCCAGTCAGTTATCGTTTAGTTTGCTATTTGCATGGTTTTGTTGTCATCTTTCTGTAGTTCAATTGCGTCGTCCCTGTCTGTTGTACTTCTATATACTTGTGTGCGTCTGTGTGTTCGTTGCACAGAATCCAGGAGTTGCAAGATGGTTATGGAGAATTCCCGAACAAGAAGATTTCGGTATATATATGAGAAGGTTGACAAGCAGTGATCAGTGATGAATTTAATCGCGAAGTGTAAACGACGGCTAGTAAAGAAGTAAAGTAAAGCTGTGTACTGTAGCTTGCATTGGTTAACAAGGGCTTAAATTGCTCCCTAGATGAATGATGTTGAAGATGAGTCAATTGGCTACACGCAGTTTCACCGGCCTTATTACTCGTGGATTGGGGTGGGGTCTTGCCATTGATCATCGACTAATTTTTGCAAACCTTCAGTTTTAAATTTCTTTATGCGTGCATATTAAAAGAGATAAAGTAGTGGAAAGTGAAGAAAATATCCATAGTCCCCAAAAGAGGTAGAATGACAGAGTTATTCCAAACATAGCGGGTTCAAAACATGCAAAGATGGAATGTGCATGGAAGCCCTCCCTACCTGTTTACTATTCTGTCCAAAAACAAACCACAGCATCCATAGTAAACCCATAACCAGTACCCTACCTTGTTTTTCCGACCCCCTTTAAATCAAACTCGAAAAAGCTCTTTAGTTCATACTAACAAAAGTAAACATTTTATTAGAAATTAATTTCATCGCAGAAAATATTATAAATGGTATTAAAACTATTTTAATAAACCCCATAAGAGGTGACAAAATCAGTACTAAGAAGCTAAGCTATACGCATGAAGAATTCATACCAATTGAAATAAAACAATTATTTGGGATTCAAAACAAATTCAGAAAGATACCCAAAATATATGTGTAAATCTTTTAAACATAAAATTTAAATTAAAAAAAAAAATATTGTTACGTATGTAACTGATAGGTTTAAGTTAGTTTAGTTTAATTTCCGTTAATTTAAAAATTTGAATTGTAACGTAAAGTTTTTATTACGCAGTTACTTTATTTAAGCAACAACAACTACCATGTAGAACTCTCTTCATTATTCTAGCTGTTACTTTACCTTTCATTAATGTGCTTTTATTTTGTTTTGCCTTAATCATGTAATTATTGTTTAGTTTGTTACTTCTTTGCACTTGTTTGTTGTTGTTACGTCATTACTGTGCCTCCCCATGTATGTATGTGAGTATGGTTGTTCGCTTAGTGCGAATGTGCGTCTGTGTGTTCGCTGCACAGATTCGAGATGTTGCCATATGTGTTCTGGAGGACTCTAGAACAGGGAGACTTTGGGTTATAAATACCGGGGAAATGGCAATGACGGAGTAGTTGTGTTTTAAGCGTTGAACTGAACAGATCGGTAAAAGAATAGCTGCGTGCTAACTAGAGACTTGCTGTGTGCTTAGTAATTAAAGTCGGTTCTGAATAAGTGTAATAAAGTAAATAAAGCATTGTAGAAACGTAATCTAAAACGAACCCTGTTTTATTTGGTACAAATCGTACTGGGGAATAAAACAACGTCTACACGGAGATTAGTTAAATCTAATTCCGTAACAATTGGTGTCAGCAGTGAGATTACGATCATCCTACAATGAAGTGGAAGACTTGAAGAAGGAGCTAAGTAAGTTGGAGTTGTGTTCTACTGGCAACAAGGCCGAACTACAAAAACGCTTGTTGGAAGAGTTCGAGCGCCGTGGAATGAACATCGATGAATATGAGTTCGACGGTAAGGAGGAAGTCGAGTTATCGGCAAAGGGCGAATCCAGCGTTGAGGAAGTTTCGTCGGTAGCTGCCAGGGGTGACGATTTGAAATCAATGCTGGCTATGATGATGCTGGAAATGAAATCTGACAACAGTAAAATGATGGAGAAATTATATGCTAAAATGGAAGAAAATTCCAGAAAGAGTGAAGAATATTCCAGAAAATTAGAGGAAAAGTTAGAAGAGAACTCTAGAAAAATCACCGAAAACTTAATGGCAGAGAATTCTAGGATGTTTGAAGAAAATTCAAGAAACTTAAAAGAGGAGTTGGAAGAGAATTCTAGAAAAATTAACGAGAAACTCGAGAACATCACGATGGTGATTGAAAAGAGAGTAGAAAACGTGGAGGTACAAATGAAAGAGTTGGATAAAAAGATTTTGTCTGTTGACGAGAAATTTCTGGCCCATGACGAGAAATTTGTGAACCTGGAGAAGAAAATGTCGGCACTGGAAATCAAAGGTGGTCCAGTGAGAGCTATTCATAACACGATAAAAATCAAGCCTCCAGTGTTCGACGGCTCTACCTCTTTAAATGTGTTCAAATTACAGTTCGAGACATTGGCTGCTAGAGGTTCTTGGAACGACAACGACAAGGCGGTATCACTCCTTATGGCATTGAAGGGTGATGCTGCTGACGTATTACAGAGTATTCCCGCCGCTTCTAGGAACAACTATGGAGATATAATGGCTGCTCTTGAACGTAAGTACGGTAGTGAACACAAGCAAGAGATCTACCGAATGGAACTGAGGGGAAGAGTCCAGAAGCCAAATGAGACCTTACAAGACTTTGCGGCTGATATAGAGCGGTTGGCGCAGTTGGCATATCCAGGAGAGACACATCCATTGGTGGACCGCATAAAGATTGAGACATTTGCAAGTGGTATTAGTGATCCAGAGATAAAATTTGCGACGTATGCGGCACCGATAGGAACATTTGCAGAAACCGTGTCATTTGCCCTGGCCCAAGAAACCGCGAGGACGCTGGTGAAACCTAAAGCTTACAACGTGAGGAGGCTGCAAGTTGAGGACAACAATTCCCAGACCGTTGTCGATCCGCTAAAAGATGCACTAATGCGTGTGAAACGAGGGGCTGGTAAAACGAGAAAGACTTGCTACAACTGTCGTAAAGCTGGACACATTGCACGAGAATGCATATTGCAACGACCAAGGCTCAGATCCACCTCACCGCCTTCAAAAAGCGACGACCAACCGGTGGCCAAAAATCTGGAAAGAGAGACATCAGGTGAATCAAATAAAATGAATTCCGTCAATCACGAGGCGCCGCTGGCAGAGGATGAAAACGATGGTCCCACAATTTCTATAGCCATAGTCCAGCAGGAGAACCACAACCTAACGGTTAAAGGCTTCGTCAATGGTATATTGCGTACCTTGACATTGGACACCGGTGCAACAAAGTCCATTATCAGACCGGATTTGGTAAAAGGGAAGGTATTGCCGTTAAATGGAGTCAAATTGCGAACGGCCACAGGCGAGACTACAACGGTGCATGGAAAGGCCTACCAAAGGCTGAGCATGGGTAGAAAATCGGTAAATTTCGATTTTATAGTGGCCGATATAGTGGACGAAGTTATACTTGGTGTAGACTTCATGATTGCCTTCGATATCAACCTGGACATAAAGCAACGTGTGATGACATGGTCCAATGTGGAAATACCGATAAGTGTGGGCTACAACGAGAAAAGCAAACATCGCCCAAAGGCAGAATCCGGCGAGATCGCTGTCGATGTCCGTACGCTGAAGGTGGAAGCCGCCGACAATTGGCCCGTAGGAAAGCGGAAAAATCCAGCAACGAGGACGAGAAAGCGAAGATGTACGTCGAGGAAAGGTCCATCGAAAAGCGGCCGTACAACAAGGAAGGACAAGTCCGATGACGACCAGGTGGCACTTAGGAGGGTGACCGAGAAAGAAGATATAACGTCACGATACCTGGAGAGAAAAGAGCGAAAGTCCAAAGCTAATGGCGTAGAGGGTACATCTAAATCAGTTGCTACCACTACGGAAAAAGAACTGTGTCTAGTCCAGAGGAACAGGCTTAAGCGGGAGGCAGTGTTACCAATGCCCATACCACAGAGAGGGAACTGTGCCTATTCGGGACGAACAGGCTTAAGCGGGAGGCAATGTTACGAATGTAACTGATAGGTTTAAGTTAGTTTAGTTTAATTTCCGTTAATTTAAAAATTTGAATTGTAACGTAAAGTTTTTATTACGCAGTTACTTTATTTAAGCAACAACAACTACCATGTAGAACTCTCTTCATTATTCTAGCTGTTACTTTACCTTTCATTAATGTGCTTTTATTTTGTTTTGCCTTAATCATGTAATTATTGTTTAGTTTGTTACTTCTTTGCACTTGTTTGTTGTTGTTACGTCATTACTGTGCCTCCCCATGTATGTATGTGAGTATGGTTGTTCGCTTAGTGCGAATGTGCGTCTGTGTGTTCGCTGCACAGATTCGAGATGTTGCCATATGTGTTCTGGAGGACTCTAGAACAGGGAGACTTTGGGTTATAAATACCGGGGAAATGGCAATGACGGAGTAGTTGTGTTTTAAGCGTTGAACTGAACAGATCGGTAAAAGAATAGCTGCGTGCTAACTAGAGACTTGCTGTGTGCTTAGTAATTAAAGTCGGTTCTGAATAAGTGTAATAAAGTAAATAAAGCATTGTAGAAACGTAATCTAAAACGAACCCTGTTTTATTTGGTACAAATCGTACTGGGGAATAAAACAACGTCTACACGGAGATTAGTTAAATCTAATTCCGTAACAATATATATAATTTTAACTATGCATTAGAATATTTGAAATATAACTAATACCAAAAATTTCAATATAAATGCAACACGGTTTTAGCTGAGAGAAAATATATTATGTTTAAGTTCACTTTTTTTCAGATTATGTATGTGTTCATTCATGGATATAAATGTAGAAACGGCCAGGAAATAGAATTTGCGATTTAAAGTATAGGTTTAGTTGTTGTTGTTTATTCGACCTTTTTGGTTTTATTAAAACAGTTCTATTTGTTGTTGACCTTTAGGCCATATTGTGTATTTTATTTACTTTCCAATATTTCGCAATTGATTAAATTGCATCTTCAGGGGATCTACAAAACATACTTAATATTAATATCACGGTTTTTTATTACTAAAGATACAAACACTACACACAAAGAAATCGCTTACATGTAAAACTTAATTTAGCGTCAAAATTACTTAAAAACTATGACAGACTTCACCGTCATCGTCGAGTGTAAATATTGCACTGAGTTGCTTTACATATTGCATGATCTCTTCTGTGTTAGGTGTCGGTAGCAATAGGCTGCATTATCAGTATCGCTCTTAAAATTAATTCTCTTTGATGTGTCTATGTTGTTTATATGCAGCATCTCCAACGTTAATCTTTTGTTGTAATTATTCTCTGTCTGGATTATTTTCACTTGTTCAAAGTTTGGTAAATGATTAGTTTTCTTGCAATGTTCAGCAAGAGCTGTTTTTTGTGTTGTATTCATGTTCCTATTTAATCACCGTAGTTCAAAGAAACTGTTTTTTTTACACACACACCATGTAGCAAATTATATCGAAAATTTTTAGATTTTCTTAAGGCAACCAAATTAAATTTATATCAAAGTAGCAAATAAATAGGAATATAATCTATAACTTTTCTTTACAAATCGAATGCTAACTAACTATATACACAATCTTTTGATTTTTCTTGACGTTTTCAAAGCAATTTCACAAAAATTCCCGTCGCAAACTGATTAGCAACTTCAGCAACGCGATCATCGACAACCACTAAACATTGTTGATGCTTGACAGCTCTCTCTGGGTACGACCAATAGCTTGTAGACTGAAGGGGAAACAATGGTAAGGAACCGGGAACAAGTGTGCTCTACAAACATAAGAATATAGAAGGTTCGAAAAGAAAATTAGCTCCCACATTTACAAAAGTATTCATGTGGATGATATGAGCTTACCAAACCAGAGATTTCCAAAGAAATTTGGACAACATCTATGGGGGAAATAAAACTCCAACAATCCTGGTACAGGATCACCAATATGAAACAGGAAAATCAGCCAAACAGGGAAAATCGTAACCCGCAAATCCTTAACAGGAAAGTGTCGTTTGTGTCAACCAAAAGCAGTTGCATAAATTCACAGCAAAAATGACTTGAACCATTATGTGGAAAGCCGAACAGACACTTTCTGGATTAAAGGCACGGGAAATATTTTGATAATGTGATATATTTCTTCCTTATCAAGGATTCCAGTCAACTAGTCACAAGCAAAAATTAAATTATGCAACCGGCAAAAGGATACACTTTTTATTCTCGAACAAAATGCAAAGAAATTTAGACACTTGGATGAAACACGTTCAAGGTTAAAACAAAATGATCGCTACATCCATTTCTAAACAAAATTTATAACCTCGGCTATTTCACGGGAGAAATGGCTGAATAACCAATACACTGTAATAATTTACAAAGAAATATGGCTTCCAAAAAAAAAACACAAAAAACCCAAATTTCACTCAACAGAATAATCACATAGTAGTATGTGTGTGGATCGCCATAAAAAATTTAGAAAATGGCAATCAAATAGAAAGCATTTTTCACCACACTCTGTTAGAAAGGGAAATTTTTATTTTGCTATTGATTTTTTCCTCAATCAAGTAAAAGTGGATTTTCACCATTTTCGTGCTGGTATTTCCGGTAGTTAACAAAAACTCCAAAAATATGTCGATATCAATTAGAAAAAGAAAAAGAATAAAAATAAATGATTAAAAACGAAGAAAAAAAATATACCAGCAACAGGGGTTGAACCCGGGTCCCATGATCCGTAACCCACAACACTCCCTCTAGGCTACCAAGAGCCTAGGAGATTCACTGACCTAGCGTACACAACATCCAAGTACACTGTGCTGTACTTACATGTTTACAACGTTACATACTGGAAGAAGAAGGAACAGACTGATCTAATTTTAAATGAGGTTCTGTAAATAAAAGGTAATGTAAGCGCATCTCTGTAACCATTAATGTAACTATTAATGTAATAACATTTTGGTAGAGTACAGATTCAAGCAGAGATGTCCAATATTCAATACGAGGGGTGCCAGAAAAAACTTTTTTTAAAGAAGTAAAATTTTTTTAAATAACGAAAATGCTCACATTATCGACAGGTGCCCCTACAGTACTTAGGGGTAGTTAACACTATATGTAAATGTCATATGACATGAAATTTTCCATCGTTATATATTCGCTAATATGTGGAATATTGGAAATTTTCCTTACGCCATTTACTCTGTGCGTCCACACCACCACAAATGTAAAAAACTACGTCTCCACATTGCTTCCGTGGGTAGATATGGAATATTTTTATTTCGTGTCATATGACATTTACATATAGTGTAAACTACCCCTTAGCTATAACAGTCGGTTCCGAATAAGTGTAATAAAGTAAATAAAGCATTGTAGAATTGTAATCTGAAACGAACCCCATTTTATTTGGTACAAATCGTATCGGGGAATAAAACAACGTCTACACGGAGATTTTTTTTCTTGTTTGCACGAATAAGCAATGTATTTTATTTATTTTGTGATATTTGGAATGGCTACGAGTGGACGACTTGAAGAAGGAGCTAAGTAAGTTGGAGTTGTCTTCTACTGGCAACAAGGCCGAACTACAAAAACGCTTGTTGGAAGAGTTCGAGCGCCGTGGATGGACATCGACGCATATGAGTTCGACAGTAAGGAGGAAGTCGAGTTATCTGCAAAGGGCGAATCCAGCGTTGAGGAAGTTTCGTCGGTAGCTGCCAGGGGTGACGATTTGAAATCAATGCTGGTTATGATGATGCTTGAAATGAATGAGAAAAATGAAGAAAATGCAAGAAGACTTATGGCGGAAATGAAATCTGACAACTGTAAGATGTTAGAAGAGATGTCTAGAAAGAATGAAGAAACTTCTAGACTTATGATGGAAATGAAGGCAGAAAATTGTAGAATGGTTAAAGAAAATTCCAGTAAGATATTAGAAGAGATGTCTAGAAAAAATGAAGAAACTTCTAGACCTATGATGGAGATGAAGGCAGAAAATTGTAGAATGGTTGAAGAAAATTCCAGTAAAATGTTGAAAGAGATGTCCAGAAAGAGTAAAGAAAATTCCAGGAAATTAGAGGAAAAATTAGAAGAGAGCTCTATAAAAATCGCTAAGAGCATGGAAGAGAAATTAGAGGTAAATTCTAGAACAATTAACGAGAAACTCGAGAACATGGTGATTGAAAATAGAGTAGAAAACGTGGAGGTACAAGTTAAAGATTTGGAGAAAAATATTCTGTCTGTTAATGAGAAATTTCTGGCTCAATGCCCGAGAAGATTCTGGGCATAGAAAAGAAAATGTCTGAACTGGAAATTAAAGGCGGCCCAGTGAGAGCTATTCATAACACGTTAAAAATCAAGCCTCCTGTGTTCGACGGCTCTACCTCTTTCAATGTGTTCAAATTACAGTTCGAGACAGTGGCTGCTAGAGATTCTTGGAACGACAGTGACAAGGCTGTATCACTAGTAATGGCATTGCAGGGCGGTGCTGCTGAGGTAATACAGACTATTCCTGCCGCTTCTAGAAACAGTTATGGAGATATAATGGCTGCTCTAGAACGTAAGTAGGGTGGCGAACATAAGCAAAACATCTACTTAATGGAATTAAGGGGAAGAATACAGAAGGGAAACGAGACATTACAGGACTTCCCAAAGGAGGTAGAACGTTTGGTGCTAATGACGTATCCAGGAGAAAACCATCCATTGTTGGACCGTATGAAAATCGAAAAATTTTTGAATGGTATACGTGACCCCGAGATCAAACGTGCAACGTATGCGTCACCAAAATCGTAATTTGCTGAAACCGTGTCGTACGCCCTTGCACAAGAGACGGCAAGAATAATCACGAATCCACAGACTCACAAGGTCCGCAAGCTGGATACCGAGTTTGATGAACCCAAACCTCTTGTTAACGAGATCGAGGCAGCAGTGAAGCGGGCATTAAAAGGAACTTATACGGCAGCACCAACTAAGGCCAGGGGTAAGTGTCACATTTGCGACAAAATGGTTCATTTTGCGCATGAATGTAGAGCGAAGCGCAAGCGATCGAGGTCATCGTCACCACCCCCGTCAAAAGAAAGTAAAAGAGTGGCTCAACGTTCTGCAAATGAGTCACCGTTAAACTAAATCGAGCCAGTCCAGCAGCGCGTGAACTGGCTCCCATCGACGACGGCCCACAATCTCCATAGCGATAGTACAACAGAAAAACCACAACCTTACAACAACTGGTTACATCAATGGCGACAAGCGAACCCTGACCTTGGATACAGGCGCATCAAAGTCCATCATCAGATCAGATCTGGCGAAGGGATAGATAACGCCACTAAATGGAGTCTGACTGTGCACAGTAACAGGTTAACATGGAAATATAACCGTGAGACTAACTATTGTCAATAAATCGGTCGATTACGAGTTTATAGTGGCTGATATCGTAGACGAAGTTATTATAGGCGCAGACTATATGGTTGCCTTTGGTCTTAATCTGGATATGAAAGAACGTGTGATGACATGGTCCAATGTGGAAATTCCATTAAATATGAGCTACGATGAAAACACACCTATTAGACGTCTGACTACAGAACATCCTGAGATAATACCGCCTTGTGCCGAAACATTGATATGGGGACCAATGAATGGAAGTCGGGAAATTGTGAGTGGTGGAACCAGCAGAAAACAAAAATAGTACCATCTTAATATCGAATGCCCTGGTGAAAAGCAACGATGCTGGATTGATTCCAGTTAGAGTTTTGAACCTGTCAGACAAACAAGAACAAATTTGCCAATTTTGCGACGTTGGACAATGTACACCAGCTGAAGCTGTAATCAATTTGGAAAATAACACCGAAAAATCAGCATCCATGGAAAAGAAGCACCTCGTTTGTTACATCAAAGAGTGGACACAGAACTTGTTACCTTCCGAGAAGAACAAGGCCAAACAGTTATTATGGAAACATGCCTCTACCTTTGCGTCTACAAAAGGGCATCAAGGAAGAACACCGGTGGTGAAACATGAAATAAACACGGCAGACGCAAGACCAATAAAACAGGCCCCAAGAAGCGTTCCACTGACAAAAAGGGACGAAGTCCAGAAGTTGATAGCGAAATGGAAGAGAGTGGTGTGATCGAACCGTCGTCGAGTCCCTGTAGTTCTGGTCAAGAAGAAAGATGGAAGTACCAGATTTTGTGTGGAATACAGAAAACTAAATGATGCCATAAAGAAAGATAGCTACCCGCTCCCAAGGATCGATGACACACTAGACACCTTAGCCGGGACATCATGGTTCTCTACCCTCGATCTGCAGAGTGGTTACTGGCAGGTACTGATCGCCGAAAAAGATAAGGAAAAGACAGCGTTTGGCGTTAACGGCGGTCTCTGGCAATTTAATGTCATGCCATTCGGTCTCTGCAACGCCCCGTCCATCTTTGAAAGGCTGATGGAGCGGGTGCTTAAAGGGTTGCAGTGGAAGTCGTGCCTTATATACTTGGATGACATCATAGTCATGGGACCATGAGACCTTCGACGAACACCTCACGAATTTAAGGAACGTACTCCAGCAGCTATCGTCTTCGGGTCTAAAACTTAACAAGAAGAAGTGTAGCCAGAGAGAAGTGAAGTTCCTGGGGCACCATGTGACGACGGAGGGCATATCGACGGATAGCGAGAAGATTAAAGTCGTCAGAGACTGGCCTCCATGAGCTGCGAAGTTTTCTAGGTCTCTGCACCTATTACCGTCGGTTTGTCCCCAATTTTGCCAGCATTGCTGCAAGCTTACACCGACTGACTCAAAAAGGGCAGAAATTTCTATGGAGCAATGACCAAGAATAGGCATTCCAAAAACTTAAAGACATGCTCTGCACGGCCCCTCTTTTGGCGTACCCTGTACCCGGCGGTAAGTTTGTGTTGGACACTGACGCCAGTGCATACGGCATCGGTGGTGTCCTTTCCCAGGAAATAGACGGCCCAGAAAAAGTCATCGGGTACTACAGCCGAGCATTGTCGGAGCCTGAGAGGAATTACTGTGTGACGAGGAGATAGCTGCTGGCAGTTGTGGAGAACGTCAAACACTATCACAAATACCTGTATGGACAGCATTTCCTGCTAAGGACCGATCATTCAGCTCTCCGATGGCTGTCCAAGTTTAAGAACCCGGAAGGTCAATTGGCCCGTTGGATCGAAAGGCTTCAGAGTTATGACCTAAGTATCGAACACAGAAAAGGTGGAAAACACGGTAATGCTGATGCCCTGTCTCGTCGGTCATGCAAAATTGAATGCAGACATTGCTCGAAGGCTGAAGGCAAAGCAAGTATCGTCGATGTCCGGCTGCTGCAGGTTGAGTCCGGCGAAGATTGGTAGGCGGAACAAAGAAAAGATCGCACCCTAGGCAAACTAATTTCTGCGCCCTAGCCGCACAGAAATAGCGCCCGAAAGCCCCCTTTTGAAATCTTATTGGGCCCAGTGGAACAGTCTTCTTCTAATAGATGGGTGCCTACATCGTAAGTGGGAGAGCGACGATAAAGAAAAGATGTCCTGTCAGAGTTTCACGATGGGCCAAGTGGAGGACACCTTGGTGTGACAAAGACTGCTGAAAAGATAAAGCAGAGGTTCTACTGGGTCGGCTGTCAGAAATCCATTGCAGACTGGATTGCCAATTGTGAGAGGTGTATAAGAGCTAAACCCAACCCGGAAAAGCCGAGGCTACATGCCACAGTATAATTCAGGAGCTCCATATGAGAGAATCACAATGGATGTGGCTGGACCGTTCCCAATAAGCAACTCTGGGAACCGGTATGTCTGGGTGGTCATGGACTACTTCAGCAAATGGCCCGAGGTTTATGCCATCCCAAACCAAGAAGCCAAGACAATAGTGGATGTGTTCAGCAAGAATTGGATTTGATTCAGCGATTTTCAAAGAAATGTGTGACACGTACGGAAACAAGAAAACCAGGACAACGCCTCTACATCCACAATCAGATGGCATGGTGGAAAGATTTAATCGCACCCTGGAAGAGCATCTACGGAAGGTGGTAGATAGCGGTCAAAGGGACTGGGATGAGCATATTCCAAAATTCTTACTGGCCTATAGATCGGCCATTCATGACTCCACATCTCGAACCCCAGCCAAAGTTCTGTTCGGAAATGAATTGAAGCTACCTGGTGACTTGATATTCGGTGCCAAATCAACCTCCGAAACTGATAACAATGAAAACAGTCAAAACTCTTTAAGTGAAGTCTACGATGCAGTACGCCATCGGATAAAAATGGTCAGCAACCGCATGAAAGCGAGGTACGATCGAGCGGCAAATACTGATGGGTTCCAAGAAGGGCAACTGGTACTATTGTTCAACACAAAACGAAAAAAAGGATTATGCCCCAAACTACAAACGCAGTGGGAAGGCCCCTACAAGGTAGTCACGAAAATAAATGACGTCATGTATCGCATACAGAAGAGCGATAGCCCTAGATCGAAAGTGAAGGTGGTACATGTAGAACGGTTGGCCCGCTCCGGAACGAAGTCTGTGCCAAGTCAGGAGGAACAGGCTTAAGCGGGAGGCAGTGTTACCAATGCACATACCACAGAGAGGGAACTGTGCCAATTCGGGACGAACAGGCTTAAGCGGGAGGCAATGTTACGATTGTAACTGATAGGTTTAAGATAATCCAGTTGAATTTCCGTTAATTTAAAATTTTGAATTGTAGCGTAAAGTTTTATTACGCAGTTATTTTATTTAAGCAACAACAACTTCCATGTAGAATTTTCATAATCTTTCCAGTTCTTACTTTCCATGTTTATTTTGTTATTGTTTTTCGTTTATCCAGTCAGTTATCGCTTAGTTTGCTATTTGCATTCTTTTGTTGTCATCTTTCTGTAGTTCAATTGCGTCATCACTGTCTGTTGTATTTATATATACTTGCGTGTTGTTGTTGTTCGCTAAGTGCGAATGTGCGTCTGTGTGTTCGTTGCACATATTCCAGGAGTTGCCAGATTGTTATGGAGAATTCCCGAACAAGAAGTTTTGGTATAAATATGAGAAGGTTCACTAGCAGTGATCAGTGATGAATTTTATCGCGAAGTGTAAACATCGACTAGTAAAGAAGTAAAGTAAAGCTGTGTACTTAGCTATAACAGTCGGTTCCGAAAAAGTGTAATAAAGTAAATAAAGCATTGTAGAAACGTAATCTGAAACGAACCCTGTTTTATTTGATACAAATCGTATCAGGGAATAAAACAACGTCTACACGGAGATTAGTTAAACCTAATTCCGTAACAACATAGAACTTAACTGCTTTGTTTCGAAAATTATCTATAAATCGTATTAATTGTGTATAATACTAACAAATGAAAAACTAAAAAAATATTTTATCGTTCAGACATTATAATAATAAATTTTGGTAGATAAAAGTTGTGTTCAGAACATGCAAAATATTACTTCTTGCAGTAGTTTTCCCGTTTAGTGCTAGAAATGCATTCCAGTACTCCGAAATCTAGCAAGACTTGCACATCTTTTTGAATAACATCCTCTTCTCCTGTTTTCTGCTATAAAAATTAGGCCTAGAAAAACTAGCAGCATTTTTATTTGCATCTGAATACGATGGCTGGTACGTTGATTTTGGCATTTTTGCTAGAGTTTTTGCAATTTCCGTCATTTTTCCGTTCCCGAATTTTTTTATGAAATTTGTATGGGAAAAAGCAATTTTTGACAATTATCTCATTTTTTTAACATAACCATTAAAACGCACGGAAATACAATGAAAAATAGCATTGTAACAAAGTAATTCAATATTTGTTTTCACATTGTTTACAAATTCTGATACTAAAATTTTTTTATTGCAGCAATTGACCATCTACCTTGTTTATTGTGATACGTGAAAAGTGTTGCAACTTTTGGTAATTGTTTAGGCAAAAACAGGGTTGTATATCACGATTAATATGATTTCGATGTTGATTTCGCTGAAATCACGAAATGAGATGATTTAATTTTTGTATGCGAAATCATGATAAATTTTGCTTGATTCCGTGCGAAATCATGATAAATTTTGCTTGATTCCGTGCGAAATCACGAAACGCCTTCGAAATCACGAAACGACGCCGAATATGAACCAAGCATTATGCTTTCAATAATTTTGTATGCACAAATTCGTTGCAAAACTTCATTTTGTTTCAGTTTCTCTTATAGTAAAGTCCAATTTACATATGCACATTAAATGATTTCGTTTTACGAAATCTTATGCTTGGTTTACATAGCTCAAACGTCAAATAAAATCTCATCTGGATTTCATTTGACGTTTAACCTATGGATTTGACAGTTGAAATCGAGTGGATTTCGTAAATGTAAACTTAGCACTAGAAACAAATTAAGTGTAATTACATCTGTTTTTTTGCGTCATTTGCTTATGCCAAGTTTACACTTGCTCTCCAAAATCCACTGGATTTCACGAAATCCTGAAATACACCCCGGTGTTTACACTTATTTTTTGTTGATTTCAAACATATCACAATAATCAAGGTAGATGCATATGCGCAGCTGATCTAACATGAATTTTCAAAACAAGTTGTTGTAAATTGAATTAATCATTAATAGACATCGGATTTTGCATATTTGCATATTTTTTAATATTAAAGATACGAAGATTCTGATTGGACCAAAATTCGTTTCAAAGAAATCTAAATTCAATGGCAGGGTCATATTTCGTATTTATTTTGCATATTTGCATATTTTGCATATGCACAAAATATGTAAAAATATGCAAAAAATATGCAAAATATGCAAAAAAATATACAAAATATGCAAACAGATTTTGATCGGAAATCGTCATAAAAGTTGTAAAATTGTCATTTAAAGTTGGAAAAACGATCAAAAAATACATAACAGTGTTCTAAACTAAGACTGTTAACCGTTTAACGTCGATTTTTTCAGCAGATTATTATGTTATTGAGACCATTTACGACAGTGTGGAGTAGGGTATAAAAATATGGTATCGTAATACCATTTTTTTATTATTAAACTATTTAAAAACATAAAATTTGATAAAATATCAAACGTTTTATGTAAAATTCAATATTTTCTTTGTCTTCATTTGTAGCATTGGGCTGGTTTTAACTCGAGGGATCAAATCGATCTCGGATTTTTTAGCCGGGGAGCCGCCTAAACCTTTAGTATTGTTAGATTTTAAGATTGCCTAAGTTTGAGCACAATTGGAATATGTTAAAACGTGCTACTGGGGCCTCGAAGTTATGAAAATCCAATTTTTTTGCTATTTGGCGACTTCGACGACCCATATATGTGGAACGGTTAAAGCTATTTGCCCGTATCATGCGTTCAAAGCCATTCTGTTCTTAACATTTCTTGCTGAACAACAAAGTACGTAAGTGTTTTGAATTCGAGATAATAAAGCCAATGTCCCGAAAACGGCCTTAGGGCAAAAATGGAGTCTATTAAAAAAAAATCTTCCTATATTATCAATTTTTGGGAATGAAAACGAATATATTTTACTTTATTTGAAAATGTTGTCTATTAGGGCGAATATCTATTTTAATTTTAATTTATTTCACGTTGGAGTCGAGCTTAATGACCGGTGATGTTTGCAAGTGAAAAAGGAAAGCCGAAGATTCAAACCCACACAACCACCATGTTTCGCCTTTTGTAGAGACTCATCAGACATATCGGCCGTGGAATGGCTATCCATCAAACATTTCCTTTTTCAAATGCAATTTTGTTTTTACAAAGATGGACATTTGTACATTCATTGTATGGCCTCAATGACAAACGCTTACATTTTGTTCATACATATTTAAATTTACATAAGGGACTGACATAATGTGGGTTTGGAGCCATCTGGGTACTGATGACAACTTGGTGATGAACTCGACTCCTTGCTATGTCGCTCACAATTTTCAAGTGGTTTTTTTGTATTAAACTCAATCTATTGTCTCTATTTTTTTCAACCTATTGATAATGTTTACCCAATATAACCTATATTATATCTATATAAACATTATCTTGTTCATTATACGTTTAGTAAAATCAATAACCCAAACTCTCACTTATAACACTCAGTTGTTGTCGTGTGGGATACCAAATAAATAAATAAAATAGAAAAAACATTCTAGGGGCATTAAACCAGTCTCGAACGATTTAAACGCAAGGTGCTTCCCTCTCAACAGTTTTTCTAACAAGTTTGTACAGTGGTACAGAAGTTCTCGACCTAATATCTGCTTGAGCTGTTGAGACCCCATTATTCTAGGCATTTGTACACTGTTAGTTCTTGTTTCTCCCATGAGCTACTGTCAGTTTCAGGAACGCCTAGGAGTTGTTCTTTACCTCCATGTGATACCAGAACAGCAACCGGTTTTTTCTTCTCTGTTTTGAGAATATCTGGTAATAGTTTTCCATGCCAGTGCACGCAAATAACCTCGTTCCTTGAAGTTGTTGCGTGTATTTTTCACGGTTTATACTCCGCTGTTCACGGATGAAGCTTATAGAGATCTTATATTTGTAGGATCCTCTCCGATAGCTTCTACTGTTGCCAAAATGATACTAGTAACGTTCCTGTACACCTTACAGTTCAGCACCAATGACTGTTTTATAGTTACGATTTTCTTGAATTCACGCTTGATTGTTTTCGGGACAAATGGTTCTTCAGACTCTACGATACGTTTAGCATCAAAACAAGACCTAGACCTCATTGAAAATGTATTTAAATATGAAAACATTGACACACAAATTTAAGAAAAATGAAATAACAACATGATTAATAATCTGTGGTATCTTAGTCCTGAACTTGCTGAGCTGGCATTGTTTGATCCAACGGTGCAAAACGCCATAAAGAGCCAAAAGGCGACAAAAATCTTAACAAAGCAAAGATTCCAATTTCTTCAGAAATATTCGATCCAAACTTCCAAAAGAGCTACTGCCAAATTTCATAAAAAAGGTTGCCATAATTCTTGTTGTTCAAGAGATTAAACATTAACTCCGAATTTCCAGGAGGCGCAAAGGATGATAAACAAATTAAAAATTGCGAACTACTTAGCAGATCGTTCTTCAAGTAGTCAGCTGTACCCAGATAGCTCCAAAACCACATGATGTCTGACTCTTGAACAAATTTAAATTTGAACAAAATGTAATGTTTTCATTCCAAAAATTGATAAAAAGGAAGAAAATTTTAAAAGACTCCATTTTCGCACAAGGCGTACATAGTCACGTTTTTCGGGACATTGCACAGTATATCCACTTGCATGGAGAAAGTGGCCAAAAATATTTAGATTGTAAAAATCAAGCCATTGTGCCGGTTACAGCTTTGTGCTGCTGCGAAGAGTGTTTTAAGAAACCACGAGCGTGGCATTCTCCCCCCTTTCCCCTCTGGAGGGGTATACGGTAAGAATTGTTTTATGTTATTAATACAAAATGACACGAACAAAGGTCCCGATTACCTTATGATGCAACAATAGGCTTGTGGAAACAAAAAAATCTCCAAAACAACATAAAATCCAACCAATTTAGCGGATTAAAAAAAATCAATATTTTTGTCTGAAAATTGCTAAAATTTTTAATATAGATCTTATAGCGTTCTTCCTGGAAGGCACGTACCGCCAACGCAAGACTAATTCTGAAAAAGATTTCTTCATCTTGGCACTGATGCCAATTACGTTTATGTAAGTTATCAGATAACAGAGTTATACGCTAATATATCTATTGAAACCTTTTTCTAAGGCAGCTTTAGTCAGCGACCCACCATTTATAGTCTGGCACTAGATGGCAGCTGATTTTAATACAGAATAATCTTAAACCCATGACCTACTTTGGAAAATTATTCCCGAGGTGGGCACTGGTGGGAATCATGACTAAAACCTTAGGTCAAATTTAAGTATATGATCGAATTGGCACTACAAAATACACTAAGAAAATATGCAGCTAACTAGAATGAAAATTAAGCTATTACCTCCTCCCTCCAAATCCACTATAATATTTTGCAATACGTATTAGTTTTGTAATATTTTTAATCTACATATTTACTTGCACTTAAAATATTGGTTGCACTCACAACAAAAAATATTAGTCAAATTTTCCGACGTTTGAAGCTATTCTTAAGAAGATCGCGTTCAAATGAAGCAAAATAAATAAATATATTTTTAAAAAGGTCCATGTCAGTTTCAGGAACGCCTAGGAGTTGTTCTTTACCTCCATGTGATACCAGAACAGCAACCGGTTTTTTCTTCTCTGTTTTGAGAATATCTGGTAATAGTTTTCCATGCCAGTGCACGCAAATAACCTCGTTCCTTGAAGTTGTTGCGTGTATTTTTCACGGTTTATACTCCGCTGTTCACGGATGAAGCTTATAGAGATCTTATATTTGTAGGATCCTCTCCGATAGCTTCTACTGTTGCCAAAATGATACTAGTAACGTTCCTGTACACCTTACAGTTCAGCACCAATGACTGTTTTATAGTTACGATTTTCTTGAATTCACGCTTGATTGTTTTCGGGACAAATGGTTCTTCAGACTCTACGATACGTTTAGCATCAAAACAAGACCTAGACCTCATTGAAAATGTATTTAAATATGAAAACATTGACACACAAATTTAAGAAAAATGAAATAACAACATGATTAATAACACTGGTCAACACGACTTTTGTTTCAACCGAAGTTGTTGTTGTTTCTAAATGAAATCGGCGAGCTATTTTCAAATCTGGTCATGGTTTTTCTCCATCAGCTCTTGTTCTTGAGATATAGCTCAAAATCGGTTTTTACGAGTTTTACCCAGAATTTCGTTATTTTCGGATACAAACAAATATTTTTTGCGGGTTTTTTGACACTAATATATTAAGAAGATGTTGTACGCTCGATACAAAACGTTTTTTGAAATAATTATGGCGAATATTTATCAAAAAATATAGAAAACATACGATGAATCTTGTTGAAATTGCATATTTTGAGTACTTTAAGCTGTAATTACGTCATCGGGGGAAGTCATAGTTTTGCCCAGAATTTGGTTATTTTCGGATACAAACAAATATTTTTTGCGGGTTTTTCGACACTAATATATTAAGTATATGTTGTACGCTCGATTCAAAACATTTTTTGAAATAATTATGGCGAATATTTATTAAAAAATATAGAAAACATACGATGAATCTTGTAAAAATTGCATATTTTGAGTACTTTAAGCTGTAATTACGTCATCAGGGGAAGTCATAGGAGCTTCATATGGCATTCCGGATATGCTCAGGGTGTCTGCTATATAGTCCTGTATTCAACTATTTAATATAAAGTTCATAGCGCCCACGATTCGCCCATAACCTAAAAATTGTCATGAAGACTGCATTGAAAAGTAAATGCCATATTTGGTAATGATATCACAGGTAAATGATTTCCCTTTAGCAGTCTTCATGACGATTTTTAGATTATGGGCGAATCGTGGGCGCTATGAACTTTATATTATATATTTGAATACAGGACTATATAGTAGACACCCTGAGCATATCCGGAATGTCATATGAAGCTCCTATGACTTCCCCTGATGACGTAATTACAGCTTAAAGTACTCAAAATATGCAATTTTTACAAGATTCATCGTATGTTTTCTATATTTTTTAATAAATATTCGCCATAATTATTTCAAAAAATGTTTTGAATCGAGCGTACAACATATACTTAATATATTAGTGTCGAAAAACCCGCAAAAAATATTTGTTTGTATCCGAAAATAACCAAATTCTGGGCAAAACTCGTAAAAACCGATTTTGAGCTATATCTCAGGAACAAGAGCTGATGGAGAAAAACCGTGACCAGATTTGAAAATAGCTCGCCGATTTCATTTAGAAACAACAACAACTTCGGTTGAAACATTCAACTTTTTCAATTTTGTTGAGCAGTGTAATCTGTGGTATCTTAGTCCTGAACTTGCTGAGCTGGCATTGTTTGATCCAACGGTGCAAAACGCCATAAAGAGCCAAAAGGCGACAAAAATCTTAACAAAGCAAAGATTCCAATTTCTTCAGAAATATTCGATCCAAACTTCCAAAAGAGCTACTGCCAAATTTCATAGAAAAAGGTTGCCATAATTCTTGTTGTTCAAGAGATTAAACATTAACTCCGAATTTCCAGGAGGCGCAAAGGATGATAAACAAATTAAAAATTGCGAACTACTTAGCAGATCGTTCTTCAAGTAGTCAGCTGTACCCAGATAGCTCCAAAACCACATGATGTCTGACTCTTGAACAAATTTAAATTTGAACAAAATGTAATGTTTTCATTCCAAAAATTGATAAAAAGGAAGAAAATTTTAAAAGACTCCATTTTCGCACAAGGCGTACATAGTCACGTTTTTCGGGACATTGCACAGTATATCCACTTGCATGGAGAAAGTGGCCAAAAATATTTAGATTGTAAAAATCAAGCCATTGTGCCGGTTACAGCTTTGTGCTGCTGCGAAGAGTGTTTTAAGAAACCACGAGCGTGGCATTCTCCCCCCTTTCCCCTCTGGAGGGGTATACGGTAAGAATTGTTTTATGTTATTAATACAAAATGACACGAACAAATTTCCCGATTACCTTATGATGCAACAATAGGCTTGTGGAAACAAAACAATCTCCAAAACAACATAAAATCCAACCAATTTAGCAGATTAAAAAAATCAATATTTTTGTCTGAAAATTGCTAAAATTTTTAATATAGATCTTATAGCGTTCTTCCTGGAAGGCACGTACCGCCAACGCAAGACTAATTCTGAAAAAGATTTCTTCATCTTGGCACTGATGCCAATTACGTTTATGTAAGTTATCAGATAACAGAGTTATACACTAATATATCTATTGAAACCTTTTTCTAAGGCAGCTTTAGTCAGCGACCCACCATTTATAGTCTGGCACTAGATGGCAGCTGATTTTAATACAGAATAATCTTAAACCCATGACCTACTTTGGAAAATTATTCCCGAGGTGGGCACTGGTGGGAATCATGACTAAAACCTTAGGTCAAATTTAAGTATATGATCGAATTGGCACTACAAAATACACTAAGAAAATATGCAGCTAACTAGAATGAAAATTAAGCTATTACCTCCTCCCTCCAAATCCACTATAATATTTTGCAATACGTATTAGTTTTGTAATATTTTTAATCTACATATTTACTTGCACTTAAAATATTGGTTGCACTCACAACAAAAAATATTAGTCAAATTTTCCGACGTTTGAAGCTATTCTTAAGAAGATCGCGTTCAAATGAAGCAAAATAAATAAATATATTTTTAAAAAGGTCCATGTAATAGCTGTCAGATTTGCCAAATGTTATACCAAAATTTGACATTAATTTTTTTAGTTTGGATCAACTGTGCATTGGCTTTATTATCTCGAATTCAGTAATACATAATTAGTTTGTTGTTCAGCAGGAAATGTTAAGAACAGAATGCCCTTTTATTTAATGCTTAATAGGGACTAAAAGTTTTAACCATTCCAGAGAAATGGCTCGCCGAAAATAGCCAAAAAATCGAGATTTTCATAACTTCGAGGCCCAGTGGCGCGTGTTAACATATTCCAATTGTGCTCAAACTTTGACAGTCTTAAAATCTGACCAAACTAAAAACTTTATGCGGGTGTCGTCTTAAAAAATCCGACATCGATTTGTTTCCTTTGAACAATAACCAGCCCAATGCTACAAATTATGACAAAGAAAATATTGAAGTTTACATAGAACGTTTGATATTTTATCAAATATTCTATTTTTACATAGTTTAATAATAAAAAAATGGTATTACGATACCATATTTTTATACCCTACACCACACTGTCGTAAATGACCTCAATAAAACAATAATCTGCTAAACACATCGACGTTAAACGGCCAACAGTCTTAATTTAGAACACTGTTATGTATTTTTTGATGGTTTTTCCAACTTTAAATGACAATTTTACGACTTTTATGACGATTTTCGGCCAAAATCTGTTTGCATATTTTGCATATTTTTTGCATATTCTGCATATTTTTTTGCATTTTTTGCATATTTTTTGCATATTTTGCATATTTTTTGCATATTTTGCATATTTTTTGGCATATTTTTTGCATATATTTTGCATATTTTTTGCATGTTTTTGATATGACCCCAAATATCGAAAAATTTACCCTTAAAACGCCTAGATCCAAAATTTGAGTCCAATCGAATGAGAAATAAAAAACATACAAAAATCCGATGTCTAATCATTAAAAATATACGACAATATAGAACTTTACCTTTTTTTTTTTTGGAAAATTATGGTATAATTATCTATATATCGTATTAATTGTGTATAGTACTAACAAACGTAAATAAAAAAATTATTTTATCGTTGAGACATCATAATAAAATATTTTGATAGATAAAAGTTGTGCTCAGAACCTGCACAATATTAGTACTTGCAGTAGTTTTCCCGTTTAGTGCTAAAAATGCGTTCCCGTATTCCGAAATCTAGCAAGACTTGCACTGGTCTTTAAACAAAAATAGCGCCGAGTAACAACCTCTCCTCCTGTTTTCTGCTATACAATTTTGGCCTAGTAGAAACTAGCAGCAAGCATGTTCATTGGCATCTAATATGATAGAGGACACGTTGATTTTGACATTTATGCTGGAGTTTTTGCAATTTCCGTAATTTTTCCATTCCGTATTTTTTAGAAATTTGTATGGGGAAGCAATTTTGGAAAATTCGCTCTTTTTTCTAACATTACCATTAAAAAATTAAAGGAACACAATGAAAAATAGCATTGTAACAAAGAATTTTAATATTTTTTCACATTGTTTACAAATTTTGATACTAAAATTTTTTGTTGCAGCAAATGCCCATCTACCTTGTTTATTGTGACACGTGAAAAGTGTTGCAACTTTTGGTACTTTTTTAGGCAACAACAGGGTTGTATATCATGTGTACTGTGATTTCGATGTTGATTTCGCAGAAATCACGAAATGAGATGATTTCATTTTTGTATGCGAAATCATAATAAATTTTGCTTGATTCCGCGCGAAATCACGAAACGCCTTCGAAATCACGAAACGACGCCGAATGTAAACTAAGCATTAGAATATATAAAACAATTTTTATTATAAATTTCGACATAGGTTTTAAAAATGATATGAGTTGAGAGACATAAGCTGTGTTCCAGAACTAAAAAGTTTTTACAATTTTTACGACTTTTACACATTTTACTCGAAAAAGCGTTCCCGTACACAAAAAAGTTGTAAAATGTTCACTTCTCTTTAAACAAAAATGGCGCTGAATGACGCTCTCTTTAAAAACTTTTTACACGACAAATTTGGGCGAGTAAAAAAATAGTAACATGGTTGCCGGCGTCTGATTGGCTGATACGCCGACTTTGACATTTGTTCCAGTTTTTTTGACGTATTTTCCATTTTTCCGTTCCCGAACTATTTCAAAAAACTTGTGTGTGACAACAAATTTTTCGCAGTTCTCTCTTTTACGAGTTTTACTATTAAAAAGTACGGGAACGAAGCTATAACGGGGTTTACTCTCATCCTCCGTATTGGTTGGTACTGTTTGTGTCTGGTTGGTATGAATAAAAGAGATTGAACACTTACTTTGCAATTGGCGCTACTCCCACGTTGAAAGGCCTTTCGAGGGGGTAAGGGTGAATGCATAAAATACCCACAGCAAGCTCCAGCCACTTAACAATTTGGTATTGCAATGTTTTAAATGCCCTTTTAAGCGAAATTTAACACTTGTTTTATGTTGTCAATTTAATATGTGATCATGAAGTGATTTAGTTTTACTTTAAGATTAATTTTCATTATTTTTTCATACAATATTTTTTTTTTTATTTTCGACCGTATTAAATGTTTCTCTCGCGTTTTGGAAATATCGCTTCAATTCTGACCGTTCCTATTTAATCACCGTAGTTCAAAGAAACTGTTTTTTTTACACACACACCATGTAGCAAATTATATCGAAAATTTTTAGATTTTCTTAAGGCAACCAAATTAAATTTATATCAAATTAGCAAATAAATAGGAATATAATCTATAACTTTTCTTTACAAATCGAATGCTAACTAACTATATACACAATCTTTTGATTTTTCTTGACGTTTTCAAAGCAATTTCACAAAAATTCCCGTCGCAAACTGATTAGCAACTTCAGCAACGCGATCATCGACAACCACTAAACATTGTTGATGCTTGACAGCTCTCTCTGGGTACGACCAATAGCTTGTAGACTGAAGGGGAAACAATGGTAAGGAACCGGGAACAAGTGTGCTCTACAAACATAAGAATATAGAAGGTTCGAAAAGAAAATTAGCTCCCACATTTACAAAAGTATTCATGTGGATGATATGAGCTTACCAAACCAGAGATTTCCAAAGAAATTTGGACAACATCTATGGGGGAAATAAAACTCCAACAATCCTGGTACAGGATCACCAATATGAAACAGGAAAATCAGCCAAACAGGGAAAATCGTAACCCGCAAATCCTTAACAGGAAAGTGTCGTTTGTGTCAACCAAAAGCAGTTGCATAAATTCACAGCAAAAATGACTTGAACCATTATGTGGAAAGCCGAACAGACACTTTCTGGATTAAAGGCACGGGAAATATTTTGATAATGTGATATATTTCTTCCTTATCAAGGATTCCAGTCAACTAGTCACAAGCAAAAATTAAATTATGCAACCGGCAAAAGGATACACTTTTTATTCTCGAACAAAATGCAAAGAAATTTAGACACTTGGATGAAACACGTTCAAGGTTAAAACAAAATGATCGCTACATCCATTTCTAAACAAAATTTATAACCTCGGCTATTTCACGGGAGAAATGGCTGAATAACCAATACACTGTAATAATTTACAAAGAAATATGGCTTCCAAAAAAAAAAACACAAAAAACCCAAATTTCACTCAACAGAATAATCACATAGTAGTATGTGTGTGGATCGCCATAAAAAATTTAGAAAATGGCAATCAAATAGAAAGCATTTTTCACCACACTCTGTTAGAAAGGGAAATTTTTATTTTGCTATTGATTTTTTCCTCAATCAAGTAAAAGTGGATTTTCACCATTTTCGTGCTGGTATTTCCGGTAGTTAACAAAAACTCCAAAAATATGTCGATATCAATTAGAAAAAGAAAAAGAATAAAAATAAATGATTAAAAACGAAGAAAAAAAATATACCAGCAACAGGGGTTGAACCCGGGTCCCATGATCCGTAACCCACAACACTCCCTCTAGGCTACCAAGAGCCTAGGAGATTCACTGACCTAGCGTACACAACATCCAAGTACACTGTGCTGTACTTACATGTTTACAACGTTACATACTGGAAGAAGAAGGAACAGACTGATCTAATTTTAAATGAGGTTCTGTAAATAAAAGGTAATGTAAGCGCATCTCTGTAACCATTAATGTAACTATTAATGTAATAACATTTTGGTAGAGTACAGATTCAAGCAGAGATGTCCAATATTCAATACGAGGGGTGCCAGAAAAAACTTTTTTTAAAGAAGTAAAATTTTTTTAAATAACGAAAATGCTCACATTATCGACAGGTGCCCCTACAGTACTTAGGGGTAGTTAACACTATATGTAAATGTCATATGACATGAAATTTTCCATCGTTATATATTCGCTAATATGTGGAATATTGGAAATTTTCCTTACGCCATTTACTCTGTGCGTCCACACCACCACAAATGTAAAAAACTACGTCTCCACATTGCTTCCGTGGGTAGATATGGAATATTTTTATTTCGTGTCATATGACATTTACATATAGTGTAAACTACCCCTTAGCTATAACAGTCGGTTCCGAATAAGTGTAATAAAGTAAATAAAGCATTGTAGAATTGTAATCTGAAACGAACCCTATTTTATTTGGTACAAATCGTATCGGGGAATAAAACAACGTCTACACGGAGATTTTTTTTCTTGTTTGCACGAATAAGCAATGTATTTTATTTATTTTGTGATATTTGGAATGGCTACGAGTGGACGACTTGAAGAAGGAGCTAAGTAAGTTGGAGTTGTCTTCTACTGGCAACAAGGCCGAACTACAAAAACGCTTGTTGGAAGAGTTCGAGCGCCGTGGATGGACATCGACGCATATGAGTTCGACAGTAAGGAGGAAGTCGAGTTATCTGCAAAGGGCGAATCCAGCGTTGAGGAAGTTTCGTCGGTAGCTGCCAGGGGTGACGATTTGAAATCAATGCTGGTTATGATGATGCTTGAAATGAATGAGAAAAATGAAGAAAATGCAAGAAGACTTATGGCGGAAATGAAATCTGACAACTGTAAGATGTTAGAAGAGATGTCTAGAAAGAATGAAGAAACTTCTAGACTTATGATGGAAATGAAGGCAGAAAATTGTAGAATGGTTAAAGAAAATTCCAGTAAGATATTAGAAGAGATGTCTAGAAAAAATGAAGAAACTTCTAGACCTATGATGGAGATGAAGGCAGAAAATTGTAGAATGGTTGAAGAAAATTCCAGTAAAATGTTGAAAGAGATGTCCAGAAAGAGTAAAGAAAATTCCAGGAAATTAGAGGAAAAATTAGAAGAGAGCTCTATAAAAATCGCTAAGAGCATGGAAGAGAAATTAGAGGTAAATTCTAGAACAATTAACGAGAAACTCGAGAACATGGTGATTGAAAATAGAGTAGAAAACGTGGAGGTACAAGTTAAAGATTTGGAGAAAAATATTCTGTCTGTTAATGAGAAATTTCTGGCTCAATGCCCGAGAAGATTCTGGGCATAGAAAAGAAAATGTCTGAACTGGAAATTAAAGGCGGCCCAGTGAGAGCTATTCATAACACGTTAAAAATCAAGCCTCCTGTGTTCGACGGCTCTACCTCTTTCAATGTGTTCAAATTACAGTTCGAGACAGTGGCTGCTAGAGATTCTTGGAACGACAGTGACAAGGCTGTATCACTAGTAATGGCATTGCAGGGCGGTGCTGCTGAGGTAATACAGACTATTCCTGCCGCTTCTAGAAACAGTTATGGAGATATAATGGCTGCTCTAGAACGTAAGTAGGGTGGCGAACATAAGCAAAACATCTACTTAATGGAATTAAGGGGAAGAATACAGAAGGGAAACGAGACATTACAGGACTTCCCAAAGGAGGTAGAACGTTTGGTGCTAATGACGTATCCAGGAGAAAACCATCCATTGTTGGACCGTATGAAAATCGAAAAATTTTTGAATGGTATACGTGACCCCGAGATCAAACGTGCAACGTATGCGTCACCAAAATCGTAATTTGCTGAAACCGTGTCGTACGCCCTTGCACAAGAGACGGCAAGAATAATCACGAATCCACAGACTCACAAGGTCCGCAAGCTGGATACCGAGTTTGATGAACCCAAACCTCTTGTTAACGAGATCGAGGCAGCAGTGAAGCGGGCATTAAAAGGAACTTATACGGCAGCACCAACTAAGGCCAGGGGTAAGTGTCACATTTGCGACAAAATGGTTCATTTTGCGCATGAATGTAGAGCGAAGCGCAAGCGATCGAGGTCATCGTCACCACCCCCGTCAAAAGAAAGTAAAAGAGTGGCTCAACGTTCTGCAAATGAGTCACCGTTAAACTAAATCGAGCCAGTCCAGCAGCGCGTGCACTGGCTCCCATCGACGACGGCCCACAATCTCCATAGCGATAGTACAACAGAAAAACCACAACCTTACAACAACTGGTTACATCAATGGCGACAAGCGAACCCTGACCTTGGATACAGGCGCATCAAAGTCCATCATCAGATCAGATCTGGCGAAGGGATAGATAACGCCACTAAATGGAGTCTGACTGTGCACAGTAACAGGTTAACATGGAAATATAACCGTGAGACTAACTATTGTCAATAAATCGGTCGATTACGAGTTTATAGTGGCTGATATCGTAGACGAAGTTATTATAGGCGCAGACTATATGGTTGCCTTTGGTCTTAATCTGGATATGAAAGAACGTGTGATGACATGGTCCAATGTGGAAATTCCATTAAATATGAGCTACGATGAAAACACACCTATTAGACGTCTGACTACAGAACATCCTGAGATAATACCGCCTTGTGCCGAAACATTGATATGGGGACCAATGAATGGAAGTCGGGAAATTGTGAGTGGTGGAACCAGCAGAAAACAAAAATAGTACCATCTTAATATCGAATGCCCTGGTGAAAAGCAACGATGCTGGATTGATTCCAGTTAGAGTTTTGAACCTGTCAGACAAACAAGAACAAATTTGCCAATTTTGCGACGTTGGACAATGTACACCAGCTGAAGCTGTAATCAATTTGGAAAATAACACCGAAAAATCAGCATCCATGGAAAAGAAGCACCTCGTTTGTTACATCAAAGAGTGGACACAGAACTTGTTACCTTCCGAGAAGAACAAGGCCAAACAGTTATTATGGAAACATGCCTCTACCTTTGCGTCTACAAAAGGGCATCAAGGAAGAACACCGGTGGTGAAACATGAAATAAACACGGCAGACGCAAGACCAATAAAACAGGCCCCAAGAAGCGTTCCACTGACAAAAAGGGACGAAGTCCAGAAGTTGATAGCGAAATGGAAGAGAGTGGTGTGATCGAACCGTCGTCGAGTCCCTGTAGTTCTGGTCAAGAAGAAAGATGGAAGTACCAGATTTTGTGTGGAATACAGAAAACTAAATGATGCCATAAAGAAAGATAGCTACCCGCTCCCAAGGATCGATGACACACTAGACACCTTAGCCGGGACATCATGGTTCTCTACCCTCGATCTGCAGAGTGGTTACTGGCAGGTACTGATCGCCGAAAAAGATAAGGAAAAGACAGCGTTTGGCGTTAACGGCGGTCTCTGGCAATTTAATGTCATGCCATTCGGTCTCTGCAACGCCCCGGCCATCTTTGAAAGGCTGATGGAGCGGGTGCTTAAAGGGTTGCAGTGGAAGTCGTGCCTTATATACTTGGATGACATCATAGTCATGGGACCATGAGACCTTCGACGAACACCTCACGAATTTAAGGAACGTACTCCAGCAGCTATCGTCTTCGGGTCTAAAACTTAACAAGAAGAAGTGTAGCCAGAGAGAAGTGAAGTTCCTGGGGCACCATGTTACGACGGAGGGCATATCGACGGATAGCGAGAAGATTAAAGTCGTCAGAGACTGGCCTCCATGAGCTGCGAAGTTTTCTAGGTCTCTGCACCTATTACCGTCGGTTTGTCCCCAATTTTGCCAGCATTGCTGCAAGCTTACACCGACTGACTCAAAAAGGGCAGAAATTTCTATGGAGCAATGACCAAGAATAGGCATTCCAAAAACTTAAAGACATGCTCTGCACGGCCCCTCTTTTGGCGTACCCTGTACCCGGCGGTAAGTTTGTGTTGGACACTGACGCCAGTGCATACGGCATCGGTGGTGTCCTTTCCCAGGAAATAGACGGCCCAGAAAAAGTCATCGGGTACTACAGCCGAGCATTGTCGGAGCCTGAGAGGAATTACTGTGTGACGAGGAGATAGCTGCTGGCAGTTGTGGAGAACGTCAAACACTATCACAAATACCTGTATGGACAGCATTTCCTGCTAAGGACCGATCATTCAGCTCTCCGATGGCTGTCCAAGTTTAAGAACCCGGAAGGTCAATTGGCCCGTTGGATCGAAAGGCTTCAGAGTTATGACCTAAGTATCGAACACAGAAAAGGTGGAAAACACGGTAATGCTGATGCCCTGTCTCGTCGGTCATGCAAAATTGAATGCAGACATTGCTCGAAGGCTGAAGGCAAAGCAAGTATCGTCGATGTCCGGCTGCTGCAGGTTGAGTCCGGCGAAGATTGGTAGGCGGAACAAAGAAAAGATCGCACCCTAGGCAAACTAATTTCTGCGCCCTAGCCGCACAGAAATAGCGCCCGAAAGCCCCCTTTTGAAATCTTATTGGGCCCAGTGGAACAGTCTTCTTCTAATTGATGGGTGCCTACATCGTAAGTGGGAGAGCGACGATAAAGAAAAGATGTCCTGTCAGAGTTTCACGATGGGCCAAGTGGAGGACACCTTGGTGTGACAAAGACTGCTGAAAAGATAAAGCAGAGGTTCTACTGGGTCGGCTGTCAGAAATCCATTGCAGACTGGATTGCCAATTGTGAGAGGTGTATAAGAGCTAAACCCAACCCGGAAAAGCCGAGGCTACATGCCACAGTATAATTCAGGAGCTCCATATGAGAGAATCACAATGGATGTGGCTGGACCGTTCCCAATAAGCAACTCTGGGAACCGGTATGTCTGGGTGGTCATGGACTACTTCAGCAAATGGCCCGAGGTTTATGCCATCCCAAACCAAGAAGCCAAGACAATAGTGGATGTGTTCAGCAAGAATTGGATTTGATTCAGCGATTTTCAAAGAAATGTGTGACACGTACGGAAACAAGAAAACCAGGACAACGCCTCTACATCCACAATCAGATGGCATGGTGGAAAGATTTAATCGCACCCTGGAAGAGCATCTACGGAAGGTGGTAGATAGCGGTCAAAGGGACTGGGATGAGCATATTCCAAAATTCTTACTGGCCTATAGATCGGCCATTCATGACTCCACATCTCGAACCCCAGCCAAAGTTCTGTTCGGAAATGAATTGAAGCTACCTGGTGACTTGATATTCGGTGCCAAATCAACCTCCGAAACTGATAACAATGAAAACAGTCAAAACTCTTTAAGTGAAGTCTACGATGCAGTACGCCATCGGATAAAAATGGTCAGCAACCGCATGAAAGCGAGGTACGATCGAGCGGCAAATACTGATGGGTTCCAAGAAGGGCAACTGGTACTATTGTTCAACACAAAACGAAAAAAAGGATTATGCCCCAAACTACAAACGCAGTGGGAAGGCCCCTACAAGGTAGTCACGAAAATAAATGACGTCATGTATCGCATACAGAAGAGCGATAGCCCTAGATCGAAAGTGAAGGTGGTACATGTAGAACGGTTGGCCCGCTCCGGAACGAAGTCTGTGCCAAGTCAGGAGGAACAGGCTTAAGCGGGAGGCAGTGTTACCAATGCACATACCACAGAGAGGGAACTGTGCCAATTCGGGACGAACAGGCTTAAGCGGGAGGCAATGTTACGATTGTAACTGATAGGTTTAAGATAATCCAGTTGAATTTCCGTTAATTTAAAATTTTGAATTGTAGCGTAAAGTTTTATTACGCAGTTATTTTATTTAAGCAACAACAACTTCCATGTAGAATTTTCATAATCTTTCCAGTTCTTACTTTCCATGTTTATTTTGTTATTGTTTTTCGTTTATCCAGTCAGTTATCGCTTAGTTTGCTATTTGCATTCTTTTGTTGTCATCTTTCTGTAGTTCAATTGCGTCATCACTGTCTGTTGTATTTATATATACTTGCGTGTTGTTGTTGTTCGCTAAGTGCGAATGTGCGTCTGTGTGTTCGTTGCACATATTCCAGGAGTTGCCAGATGGTTATGGAGAATTCCCGAACAAGAAGTTTTGGTATAAATATGAGAAGGTTCACTAGCAGTGATCAGTGATGAATTTTATCGCGAAGTGTAAACATCGACTAGTAAAGAAGTAAAGTAAAGCTGTGTACTTAGCTATAACAGTCGGTTCCGAAAAAGTGTAATAAAGTAAATAAAGCATTGTAGAAACGTAATCTGAAACGAACCCTGTTTTATTTGATACAAATCGTATCAGGGAATAAAACAACGTCTACACGGAGATTAGTTAAACCTAATTCCGTAACAACATAGAACTTAACTGCTTTGTTTCGAAAATTATCTATAAATCGTATTAATTGTGTATAATACTAACAAATGAAAAACTAAAAAAATATTTTATCGTTCAGACATTATAATAATAAATTTTGGTAGATAAAAGTTGTGTTCAGAACATGCAAAATATTACTTCTTGCAGTAGTTTTCCCGTTTAGTGCTAGAAATGCATTCCAGTACTCCGAAATCTAGCAAGACTTGCACATCTTTTTGAATAACATCCTCTTCTCCTGTTTTCTGCTATAAAAATTAGGCCTAGAAAAACTAGCAGCATTTTTATTTGCATCTGAATACTATGGCTGGTACGTTGATTTTGGCATTTTTGCTAGAGTTTTTGCAATTTCCGTCATTTTTCCGTTCCCGAATTTTTTTATGAAATTTGTATGGGAAAAAGCAATTTTTGACAATTATCTCATTTTTTTTAACATAACCATTAAAACGCACGGAAATACAATGAAAAATAGCATTGTAACAAAGTAATTCAATATTTGTTTTCACATTGTTTACAAATTCTGATACTAAATTTTTTTTATTGCAGCAATTGACCATCTACCTTGTTTATTGTGATACGTGAAAAGTGTTGCAACTTTTGGTACTTGATTAGGCAAAAACAGGGTTGTATATCCCGAGTAATGTGATTTCGATGTTGATTTCGCTGAAATCACGAAATGAGATGATTTAATTTTTGTATGCGAAATCATGATAAATTTTGCTTGATTCCGCGCGAAATCACGAAACGCCTTCGAAATCACGAAACGACGCCGAATATGAACCAAGCATTATGCTTTCAATAATTTTGTATGCACAAATTCGTTGCAAAACTACATTTTGTTTCAGTTTCTCTTATAGTAAATGATTTCGTTTTACGAAATCTTATGCTTGTGCTTGGTTTACATTCGGTGTCGTTTCGTGATTTCGAAGGTTGTAGTGTATTTTAATAGTTATTTCAAACACATGGCAACACTGTTTCTATGTTATAATTTCTCTTTCTTCTTTCTATCAAAGTATCTATGCATTGTACTAATTAGTATTCGTTACATTTTGGTAACTGCCATTTTGACTACTAGTTATGATTAGCTTGTTCACTTCGATTTCAACCATCAAATATATCAAAACGTTCGACTCCATTTTCAATAGATTTATATCTTTGTTGTTAGTTATTTATTAAATAAAGTATTATTTAAATATTATCAAACGCGTGCTTATTTTCAATATAAATACACAACAAATTGGCGACGAGGATAAACTCAAGTTCAAAGAGTTTTCAATAAGATTTTGTGCAAAAAAATAATTTTTTTTCAATTTCAACAACGCATAACCTAAAATGGATGCAACACAATTGGCAAAATTACTGGATGCCATTACAACAATGGCAACAGCAATGCAAAACCAGCAACAATCTTCAACATCAACAGCTACAAGTGTTCAAATCATAACCAACTTCGATGCCTTCGACCCAAAGAGGGAAAATTTTCAAACATACAAAGAACGCTTAGAGCTTCTCTTGCAGCTAAAAGGGGTATTTGACGACAAGGCTACCAGTGCAAAGCTTTTGTTGCAGTACATCGGTTCCCCGGTATATTCAACAATAACCACGTTAGCTGCACCAAGGAAGATCAGCGATTTAAATCGCGAGGAAATAATTCAAATGCTTAATTCCCATTTTTGTCCCAAAAAGAATATTTTGGTTGAACAACACAAGTTTCTGTGTGAAATTCAAAATGAAGATCAAAATATATCTGAGTTTGTTGTGCATGTATGTTTGTGTGTGAGTGCAAAAAGTCAGTGGCCGAAATATTTCTACGCTCTCAATTTATCAGAGGATTGAGAGATACTCACATACGAGAGCAAATATTACAAACACCAGAACTGACTTTCACACAAATTGTGCAAAAAGCAACAACAATCGAAGCAGCAAAAATCAACAATATGGTTATCTCTCAAAACACATCAACACAAATCAACCAAGTTCAAGAAAGCCGCCAAATCAACAAGATTCGAAGCCGCAATCAAACCCATCATAACAACCGAAGAACACAAAGTAAAATTAATTACAGCGAATTGGGACTTAATGGTATGTGTATGCGTTGTGGACAGACAAATCACTTCGCTAATGAGCGCAAAATCAACAAATTTACATTAAAATGTCGATTATGTGGGAGAGTCGGCCATGTACAACAAGTGTGCATACAAGCGAAAATCAATCAAAAAAAATCAACAAAATCAATCGATGAGTGCAACCAGGTGATCCGCTCTCCAAGTTATTCAAGTTTGTCACACGGAACATACCCCACCGATGACTGTTTTGGCATCACTAACGTTATTGACATTTATCAAAACAAACATAAACAAATATCAACAGCAGATGCTGAAAAATTTTTTGCTGAAGTACAAAATGAAAACAAAAAGCAAATTTTCGAAGTGGATTCGGGTGCGTGCCACACATTAATATCAAAAAATCAATTTCAAAAATTAAATTTGGAAAATCCAATAAGGAAACCGAAAATTACATTTCGGTCATACACCGGTGAAGTGATCGTGCCTGTGGGTGTTGTGGATGTGCAAGTGAGGTACAAAAACAAAACGACACTGGAAGAGATGTATATTGTATATATGCAGCTAACTAGAATGAAAATTAAGCTATTACCTCCTCCCTCCAAATCCACTATAATATTTTGCAATACGTATTAGTTTTGTAATATTTTTAATCTACATATTTACTTGCACTTAAACTATTGGTTGCACTCACAACAAAAAATATTAGTCAAATTTTCCGACGTTTGAAGCTATTCTTAAGAAGATCGCGTTCAAATGAAGCAAAATAAATAAATATATTTTTAAAAAGGTCCATGTAATAGCTGTCAGATTTGCCAAATGTTATACCAAAATTTGACATTAATTTTTTTAGTTTGAATCAACTGTGCATTGGCTTTATTATCTCGAATTCAGTAATACTTAATTAGTTTGTTGTTCAGCAGGAAATGTTAAGAACAGAATGCCCTTTTATTTAATGCTTAATAGGGACTAAAAGTTTTAACCATTCCAGAGAAATGGCTCGCCGAAAATAGCCAAAAAATCGAGATTTTCATAACTTCGAGGCCCAGTGGCGCGTGTTAACATATTCCAATTGTGCTCAAACTTTGACAGTCTTAAAATCTGACCAAACTAAAAACTTTATGCGGGTGTCGTCTTAAAAAATCCGACATCGATTTGTTTCCTTTGAACAATAACCAGCCCAATGCTACAAATTATGACAAAGAAAATATTGAAGTTTACATAGAACGTTTGATATTTTATCAAATATTCTATTTTTACATAGTTTAATAATAAAAAAATGGTATTACGATACCATATTTTTATACCCTACACCACACTGTCGTAAATGACCTCAATAAAATAATAATCTGCTAAAAACATCGACGTTAAACGGCCAACAGTCTTAATTTAGAACACTGTTATGTATTTTTTGATGGTTTTTCCAACTTTAAATGACAATTTTACGACTTGTATGACGATTTTCGGTCAAAATCTGTTTGCATATTTTTTGCATATTCTGCATATTTTTTGCATTTTTTGCATATTTTGCATATTTTTTGCATATTTTTTGGCATATTTTTTGCATATTTTTTGCATGTTTTTGATATGACCCCAAATATCGAAAAATTTACCCTTAAAACGCCTAGATCCAAAATTTGAGTCCAATCGAATGAGAAATAAAAAACATACAAAAATCCGATGTCTAATCATTAAAAATATACGACAATATAGAACTTTACCTTTTTTTTTTTTTTGGAAAATTATGGTATAATTATCTATATATCGTATTAATTGTGTATAGTACTAACAAACGTAAATAAAAAAATTATTTTATCGTTGAGACATCATAATAAAATATTTTGATAGATAAAAGTTGTGCTCAGAACCTGCACAATATTAGTACTTGCAGTAGTTTTCCCGTTTAGTGCTAAAAATGCGTTCCCGTATTCCGAAATCTAGCAAGACTTGCACTGGTCTTTAAACAAAAATAGCGCCGAGTAACAACCTCTCCTCCTGTTTTCTGCTATACAATTTTGGCCTAGTAGAAACTAGCAGCAAGCATGTTCATTGGCATCTAATATGATAGAGGACACGTTGATTTTGACATTTATGCTGGAGTTTTTGCAATTTCCGTAATTTTTCCATTCCGTATTTTTTAGAAATTTGTATGGGGAAGCAATTTTGGAAAATTCGCTCTTTTTTCTAACATTACCATTAAAAAATTAAAGGAACACAATGAAAAATAGCATTGTAACAAAGAATTTTAATATTTTTTTCACATTGTTTACAAATTTTGATACTAAAATTTTTTGTTGCAGCAAATGCCCATCTACCTTGTTTATTGTGACACGTGAAAAGTGTTGCAACTTTTGGTACTTTTTTAGGCAACAACAGGGTTGTATATCATGTGTACTGTGATTTCGATGTTGATTTCGCAGAAATCACGAAATGAGATGATTTCATTTTTGTATGCGAAATCATAATAAATTTTGCTTGATTCCGCGCGAAATCACGAAACGCCTTCGAAATCACGAAACGACGCCGAATGTAAACTAAGCATTAGAATATATAAAACAATTTTTATTATAAATTTCGACATAGGTTTTAAAAATGATATGAGTTGAGAGACATAACGGGGTTTACTCTCATCCTCCGTATTGGTTGGTACTGTTTGTGTCTGGTTGGTATGAATAAAAGAGATTGAACACTTACTTTGCAATTGGCGCTACTCCCACGTTGAAAGGCCTTTCGAGAGGGTAAGGGTGAATGCATAAAATACCCACAGCAAGCTCCAGCCACTTAACAATTTGGTATGGCAATGTTTTAAATGCCCTTTTAAGCGAAATTTAACACTTGTTTTATGTTGTCAATTTAATATGTGATCATGAAGTGATTTAGTTTTACTTTAAGATTAATTTTCATTATTTTTTCATACAATATTTTTTTATATTTTCGACCGTATTAAATGTTTCTCTCGCGTTTTGGAAATATCGCTTCAATTCTGACCGTTCCTATTTAATCACCGTAGTTCAAAGAAACTGTTTTTTTTTTACACACACACCATGTAGCAAATTATATCGAAAATTTTTAGATTTTCTTAAGGCAACCAAATTAAATTTATATCAAATTAGCAAATAAATAGGAATATAATCTATAACTTTTCTTCACAAATCGAATGCTAACTAACTATATACACAATCTTTTGATTTTTCTTGACGTTTTCAAAGCAATTTCACAAAAATTCCCGTCGCAAACTGATTAGCAACTTCAGCAACGCGATCATCGACAGTCACTAAACATTGTTGATGCTTGACAGCTCTCTCTGGGTACGACCAATAGCTTGTAGACTGAAGGGGAAACAATGGTAAGGAACCGGGAACAAGTGTGCTCTACAAACATAAGAATATAGAAGGTTCGAAAAGAAAATTAGCTCCCACATTTACAAAAGTATTCATGTGGATGATATGAGCTTACCAAACCAGAGATTTCCAAAGAAATTTGGACAACATCTATGGGGGAAATAAAACTCCAACACTCCTGGTACAGGATCACCAATATGAAACAGGAAAATCAGCCAAACAGGGAAAATCGTAACCCGCAAATCCTTAACAGGAAAGTGTCGTTTGTGTCAACCAAAAGCAGTTGCATAAATTCACAGCAAAAATGACTTGAACCATTATGTGGAAAGCCGAACAGACACTTTCTGGATTAAAGGCACGGGAAATATTTTGATAATGTGATATATTTCTTCCTTATCAAGGATTCCAGTCAACTAGTCACAAGCAAAAATTAAATTATGCAACCGGCAAAAGGATACACTTTTTATTCTCGAACAAAATGCAAAGAAATTTAGACACTTGGATGAAACACGTTCAAGGTTAAAACAAAATGATCTCTACATCCATTTCTAAACAAAATTTATAACCTCGGCTATTTCACGGGAGAAATGGCTGAATAACCAATACACTGTAATAATTTACAAAGAAATATGGCTTCCAAAAAAAAAAAAAACACAAAAAACCCAAATTTCACTCAACAGAATAATCACATAGTAGTATGTGTGTGGATCGCCATAAAAAATTTAGAAAATGGCAATCAAATAGAAAGCATTTTTCACCACACTCTGTTAGAAAGGGAAATTTTTATTTTGCTATTGATTTTTTCCTCAATCAAGTAAAAGTGGATTTTCACCATTTTCGTGCTGGTATTTCCGGTAGTTAACAAAAACTCCAAAAATATGTCGATATCAATTAGAAAAAGAAAAAGAATAAAAATAAATTATTAAAAACGAAGAAAAAAAATATACCAGCAACAGGGGTTGAACCCGGGTCCCATGATCCGTAACCCACAACACTCCCTCTAGGCTACCAAGAGCCTAGGAGATTCACTGACCTAGCCTACACAACATCCAAGTACACTGTGCTGTACTTACATGTTTACAACGTTACATACTGGAAGAAGAAGGAACAGACTGATCTAATTTTAAATGAGGTTCTGTAAATAAAAGGTAATGTAAGCGCATCTCTGTAACCATTAATGTAACTATTAATGTAATAACATTTTGGTAGAATACAGATTCAAGCAGAGATGTCCAATATTCAATACGAGGGGTGCCAGAAAAAACTTTTTTTAAAGAAGTAAAATTTTTTTAAATAACGAAAATGCTCACATTATCGACAGGTGCCCCTACAGTACTTAGGGGTAGTTAACACTATATGTAAATGTCATATGACATGAAATTTTCCATCGTTATATATTCGCTAATATGTGGAATATTGGAAATTTTCCTTACGCCATTTACTCTGTGCGTCCACACCACCACAAATGTAAAAAACTACGTCTCCACATTGCTTCCGTGGGTAGATACGGAATATTTTTATTTCGTGTCATATGACATTTACATATAGTGTAAACTACCCCTTAGCTATAACAGTCGGTTCCGAATAAGTGTAATAAAGTAAATAAAGCATTGTAGAATTGTAATCTGAAACGAACCCTATTTTATTTGGTACAAATCGTGTCGGGGAATAAAACAACGTCTACACGGAGATTTTTTTTCTTGTTTGCACGAATAAGCAATTTATTTTATTTATTTTGGGATATTTGGAATGGCTACGAGTGGACGACTTGAAGAAGGAGCTAAGTAAGTTGGAGTTGTCTTCTACTGGCAACAAGGCCGAACTACAAAAACGCTTGTTGGAAGAGTTCGAGCGCCGTGGATGGACATCGACGCATATGAGTTCGACAGTAAGGAGGAAGTCGAGTTATCTGCAAAGGGCGAATCCAGCGTTGAGGAAGTTTCGTCGGTAGCTGCCAGGGGTGACGATTTGAAATCAATGCTGGTTATGATGATGCTGGAAATGAATGAGAAAAATGAAGAAAATGCAAGAAGACTTATGGCGGAAATGAAATCTGACAACTGTAAGATGTTAGAAGAGATGTCTAGAAAGAATGAAGAAACTTCTAGACTTATGATGGAAATGAAGGCAGAAAATTGTAGAATGGTTAAAGAAAATTCCAGTAAGATGTTAGAAGAGATGTCTAGAAAAAATGAAGAAACTTCTAGACCTATGATGGAGATGAAGGCAGAAAATTGTAGAATGGTTGAAGAAAATTCCAGTAAAATGTTGAAAGAGATGTCCAGAAAGAGTAAAGAAAATTCCAGGAAATTAGAGGAAAAATTAGAAGAGAGCTCTATAAAAATCGCTAAGAGCATGGAAGAGAAATTAGAGGTAAATTCTAGAACAATTAACGAGAAACTCGAGAACATGGTGATTGAAAATAGAGTAGAAAACGTGGAGGTACAAGTTAAAGATTTGGAGAAAAATATTCTGTCTGTTAATGAGAAATTTCTGGCTCAATGCCCGAGAAGATTCTGGGCATAGAAAAGAAAATGTCTGAACTGGAAATTAAAGGCGGCCCAGTGAGAGCTATTCATAACACGTTAAAAATCAAGCCTCCTGTGTTCGACGGCTCTACCTCTTTCAATGTGTTCAAATTACAGTTCGAGACAGTGGCTGCTAGAGATTCTTGGAACGACAGTGACAAGGCTGTATCACTAGTAATGGCATTGCAGGGCGGTGCTGCTGAGGTAATACAGACTATTCCTGCCGCTTCTAGAAACAGTTATGGAGATATAATGGCTGCTCTAGAACGTAAGTAGGGTGGCGAACATAAGCAAAACATCTACTTAATGGAATTAAGGGGAAGAATACAGAAGGGAAACGAGACATTACAGGACTTCCCAAAGGAGGTAGAACGTTTGGTGCTAATGACGTATCTAGGAGAAAACCATCCATTGTTGGACCGTATGAAAATCGAAAAATTTTTGAATGGTATACGTGACCCCGAGATCAAACGTGCAACGTATGCGTCACCAAAATCGTAATTTGCTGAAACCGTGTCGTACGCCCTTGCACAAGAGACGGCAAGAATAATCACGAATCCACAGACTCACAAGGTCCGCAAGCTGGATACCGAGTTTGATGAACCCAAACCTCTTGTTAACGAGATCGAGGCAGCAGTGAAGCGGGCATTAAAAGGAACTTATACGGCAGCACCAACTAAGCCCAGGGGTAAGTGTCACATTTGCGACAAAATGGTTCATTTTGCGAATGAATGTAGAGCGAAGCGCAAGCGATCGAGGTCATCGTCACCACCCCCGTCAAAAGAAAGTAAAAGAGTGGCTCAACGTTCTGCAAATGAGTCACCGTTAAACTAAATCGAGCCAGTCCAGCAGCGCGTGAACTGGCTCCCATCGACGACGGCCCACAATCTCCATAGCGATAGTACAACAGAAAAACCACAACCTTACAACAACTGGTTACATCAATGGCGACAAGCGAACCCTGACCTTGGATACAGGCGCATCAAAGTCCATCATCAGATCAGATCTGGCGAAGGGATAGATAACGCCACTAAATGGAGTCTGACTGTGCACAGTAACAGGTTAACATGGAAATATAACCGTGAGACTAACTATTGTCAATAAATCGGTCGATTACAAGTTTATAGTGGCTGATATCGTAGACGAAGTTATTATAGGCGCAGACTATATGGTTGCCTTTGGTCTTAATCTGGATATGAAAGAACGTGTGATGACATGGTCCAATGTGGAAATTCCATTAAATATGAGCTACGATGAAAACACACCTATTAGACGTCTGACTACAGAACATCCTGAGATAATACCGCCTTGTGCCGAAACATTGATATGGGGACCAATGAATGGAGATTGTGGAGTCGGGAAATTGTGAGTGGTGGAACCAGCAGAAAACAAAAATAGTACCATCTTAATATCGAATGCCCTGGTGAAAAGCAACGATGCTGGATTGATTCCAGTTAGAGTTTTGAACCTGTCAGACAAACAAGAACAAATTTGCCAATTTTGCGACGTTGGACAATGTACACCAGCTGAATCTGTAATCAATTTGGAAAATAACACCGAAAAATCAGCATCCATGGAAAAGAAGCACCTCGTTTGTTACATCAAAGAGTGGACAAAGAGTGGACAAAAGCTGGCAACCCTACGTGTGTCAAGACGTGTTTTTCTCACAGTTCGATCGCTCTCTAATAAAACGACTTTTTAATTGGAAAATATAATACCATTTACACCGAGAATTACACCAGTGAATCAATAAACAAATTTTTTAAAAGAACTGCAAAAAAATGCCTGGAAAACAAAGAAAAAGCATTGCTAAACCTATAATATTTTGTGCCCATTGCAAATTACAAATACAACAAAATGATGATTCGATGCAATGTGACGTTTGTGAAAAGTTTCTCCATGCTCGTTGTACGAAGTTAGACGAGAAAAAAATCGATGCTCTCATTGAAGACCGATCTCTTGAGTACAAATGTTTTTTATGCATGCCTAGTGAAACGTCGTTGATGAGTGAATTGAGTGAAATAAAGTCTCAACTTACTCAATTACGCGAAATAAAAGAAACTATGCAATTTATGTCAACACAGTATGACGAAATATTAAAAGGAGTTCATAAGAACAATAAGAAAATAGAGAAGTTGGAAAAGGAGAATCAAAATTTGAGAGAAGAAGTTAACTGTCTCAAATCATCTGTTAAACTTTTAAATGACGTTCGTGTAAAGAATGATTGTGTTATAAATGGTTTGGTAAACAAAGAGAATGTTGAAGCTATCGACTTGTTGTTGGAAATCTCAAAGAAAGTTGAAGCAAACATAAATAAAGAAGATGTTGATGATGCATATTTTGTAAACAAAAATAAAAACACGGGAAATAAAACATCCATGATTGTCAAATTTGCAAATTCTAAATCGAAATCCAAACTGATGAATGAAAAATCAAAACTAAAAAATGTTGATGATTTGAAAGGAGTGTACGTCAACGATTTTTTGAGTCGTGAATCTCTACAACTATTTAATTACGCCAAGTCTTTGAAATCTGTGGGATTCAAATATGTTCATACCAAACATGGCAACGTTTTTGTTAAAAAAGATGAAAATTCTAAGCCGATCCGTTTAAACTCAATGAAAGATGTTGATAATATTTTGTGTAAAAGGGTTGGAATGAGATCTTGTCAACGAAAAATTCCTGTGGATGAAGATGAAATCAGTACTGAAGACGAATGTGAAGAAGATGGAACCTTTGAGTCACCAAATTAAAATAATCTAAAACATATAGTAATATTAAAGTTTTAAACATTAAAAAAATTAATGATTTTGAACTATTTTTATAACTTAAATTCTTTCAATGAGTATTCAATCAATAAATTAAATAAAAATTCAATGAATATATTGTCTTTCAATGTGAGAAGTATTTCATCGTTGAATAAATTTAATGAATTCAAAAGAGTTATAAGTGAGTTAAATTGCATACCTTCGATCATTGCTGTACAAGAAACATGGTTTGATCGGAAAATTACCAATATATATGCGATGGATAGCTTCAAAGCGATTCACTGCTGCAGGAAAGATTCGTATGGGGGAACAACCGTTTACATAACAGAAACTATTAAATATGATGTTTTACTTAACGAAAGTGACAATTTCGTTGATGTGATAGTTTTGTCTTTGCCAGACATAAAAATAAACGGTCAACCTGTAAAAATCTTTTCTATATACAGATCACTAAAATGTTCATATAACATTTTCTTACAAAAACTGGAAATCTGGAAATCTCTTGAAAATTAACAATTCACCTTGCATTGTCATGGGAGATTTAAATATAAACTTGCTTAATTTTAACAACCAAAAAAATGGCCTAATTGACCTATTTGCTGAATCAAAATTGGAATCATGTCACAATCTTGTTACACGGCCTTCTAGCAAATCTTGTTTGGATTGCGTTTTTAGTAATGTGTCTAGATGTTTATCCGTATATTCAATTGAGAATAATTTCGCTGATCACAACATGATTGTTTGTACAGTAGAGTTAACAGAACCAATGATTCAAACTACTTATGAAAAATGTTGCTTTATTAATTACGATGATGTCGGAAAATTCCTTGATATGCATTTATTGTTTGATGAAAGTATGACATGTTCTGTTTTAAGTAAGAATTTAATAGACATTTTGTCGACAGCGATAGATCAATGCACAACAATCTCTATATCGCATGTTAATAAAAAAAGAAAGATTAATCCGTGGATTAATGATGCTTTGGAACGTTTGATTGATTATAAAAATAATCTCTTATCTAAAAGAAGGAAGAATAGGCACAACAAGGAAATATCTGAAATACTTAAAAGAACGAGCAAAATTATAAAAAAGTGCAGTAGGTTTTTAATGGAAAATTATTATAAAAATAACTTGGAAAAATGCCGCGGTGACACAAAGAAAACGTGGAAATTTTTGAACAAGCATTTAGGGAAACAGCGTACAACTGTACCTGAAATTGTTACAGAAAATGGAGTTGTTTTATCATTAAACCAAGATAAAGTTGAGTACTTAAATAAATTCTTCTCAGATTCAATAGATAAATTACGTTCGGGAGTAGCAAGTTATGCCGATGATAATATTAATGTTTTTGGAACTTTGGTTCCAACTAACAAAAGCTTTAATCTTGAACCAGTTTCCTCTGATGTCATAGAAAGTATAATGGAAAAGTTACAGAGTCATAAAGCCCCTGGTTTTGATAAAATTACTTCGAAATTACTGCTAACAAGGAAATATGCAGTAGCACAGATTCTTTCTAATATTTTTAACTCAATGACAAACGAGTCAATTTTTCCAGACATATTGAAAATGCAGAAGATAGTGCCAATTCCTAAATGCTCCAATACACAATCGATTCAAAATTATCGACCGATTAATACGCTTTCTACTATAAGCAAAGTCATTGAAAAGGTTATGTTCAATCAACTGAGTGAATATCTTGAAAGTAATAAATTCATATATGAGCGTCAATATGGTTTTAAAAAGGGTTCAGGTACAAATGAATGTGTCGTAAATCTGATTGATTGTGTATGTAGTGGTTTAGATAGTGGACATAAGGGAGTGGCGGGAGTGTTTTTTGATCTTTCGAAGGCATTCGAATTAGTTGATCATGATATTCTAATTCAAAAACTTAAAATTATTGGTTTTTCTCCCAACACACTTATGTTATTTAAGAGCTACTTGACCATGAGAAAACAATACGTACAAATTGAAGATGATACCAGCAGTATACTTCCAGTCTTATGTGGGGTTCCGCAAGGAAGTGTACTTGGACCTCTACTGTTCAAAATATATATAGATGATATTAAAAATATTAACTTTTACGGCAAATTATTTATGTTTGCTGATGATATCAGCTTAATTTACAACTACAATTATTCGAGAGTATTACAAACACAAATCGAATATGATGCCTCCATACTTTGCGAATATTTGCGGATAAATAAACTCGTATTGAATTCAAATAAAACTAAATTTATACGTTTTCGACGGTATGCTTCTAAAAATGATGAGGTTGTGAGCATTCATGTGGATGGTAATGAGATTATTGAGTCGGACAGTGTAAAATATCTTGGAATGCACCTAAGTAGAAATTTGTTATGGGATGAGCACATCGGCAATCTTAAATCCAAGATGGCATCGGGAATAGGAATATTGTATAAGTTTAAAAACAAATTTGGTGTTGATCTGAAAATGATGCTATACCAGTCTTTAATTCATTCGCATTTAACGTATCTACCAATGATATATGCATCAAGGAATACGACAGCCTTAAGATCTGTGCAGGCAGCTCAAAGCTCAGCATTGAAAATTGTTTTTAACCTCCCCCGAAGATTTAGTACAATTGAACTTTTTAAAAATTATGCTAAAAACGTACTTCCAATAAAAGGTTTATACAAACAGCAAGTAAATATGTATGTATTTAAATGTTTGAGAGGGGTAGGATCACTAACTAATAACTTTATTACAAATTTAACTGTTACACACCGAATAACAAGGCAGTCAAGGAATTTAAACATCGCTCGTTGTCGCTTAGAACTTACTAAGCAACGCATCGCACATATTGGTCCCATGCAATATAACTTATTACCAGAAGAGCTAAAAGAAATCGTGGAATTTTCGAATTTTAAACGGAAGTTAAAGGATTACTTAATAGAAAATGTTGAAATACTTCTTCCATTGTAAATATCAAAAAACATAAAACTCCATTATTAGATAACATTTAATAAATTATTATTAAAATATATATATATATATATATATATATATATATATATATATATATTATTATGTAATTATGAATTGATAATATTGTTAATATTGCCAGCTAGCCTCTACAAAGCCATTTTGGCGCTGAGGCATTTGAAACTATTGTAAATATTTTTTGAGAAATAAAGGATTATATTAAAAAAAAAAACTTGTTACCTTCCGAGAAGAACAAGGCCAAACAGTTATTATGGAAACATGCCTCTACCTTTGCGTCTACAAAAGGGCATCAAGGAAGAACACCGGTGGTGAAACATGAAATAAACACGGCAGACGCAAGACCAATAAAACAGGCCCCAAGAAGCGTTCCACTGACAAAAAGGGACGAAGTCCAGAAGTTGATAGCGAAATGGAAGAGAGTGGTGTGATCGAACCGTCGTCGAGTCCCTGTAGTTCTGGTCAAGAAGAAAGATGGAAGTACCAGATTTTGTGTGGAATACAGAAAACTAAATGATGCCATAAAGAAAGATAGCTACCCGCTCCCAAGGATCGATGACACACTAGACACCTTAGCCGGGACATCATGGTTCTCTACCCTCGATCTGCAGAGTGGTTACTGGCAGGTACAGATCGCCGAAAAAGATAAGGAAAAGACAGCGTTTGGCGTTAACGGCGGTCTCTGGCAATTTAATGTCATGCCATTCGGTCTCTGCAACGCCCCGGCCATCTTTGAAAGGCTGATGGAGCGGGTGCTTAAAGGGTTGCAGTGGAAGTCGTGCCTTATATACTTGGATGACATCATAGTCATGGGACCATGAGACCTTCGACGAACACCTCACGAATTTAAGGAACGTACTCCAGCAGCTATCGTCTTCGGGTCTAAAACTTAACAAGAAGAAGTGTAGCCAGAGAGAAGTGAAGTTCCTGGGGCACCATGTGACGACGGAGGGCATATCGACGGATAGCGAGAAGATTAAAGTCGTCAGAGACTGGCCTCCATGAGCTGCGAAGTTTTCTAGGTCTCTGCACCTATTACCGTCGGTTTGTCCCCAATTTTGCCAGCATTGCTGCAAGCTTACACCGACTGACTCAAAAAGGGCAGAAATTTCTATGGAGCAATGACCAAGAATAGGCATTCCAAAAACTTAAAGACATGCTCTGCACGGCCCCTCTTTTGGCGTACCCTGTACCCGGCGGTAAGTTTGTGTTGGACACTGACGCCAGTGCATACGGCATCGGTGGTGTCCTTTCCCAGGAAATAGACGGCCCAGAAAAAGTCATCGGGTACTACAGCCGAGCATTGTCGGAGCCTGAGAGGAATTACTGTGTGACGAGGAGATAGCTGCTGGCAGTTGTGGAGAACGTCAAACACTATCACAAATACCTGTATGGACAGCATTTCCTGCTAAGGACCGATCATTCAGCTCTCCGATGGCTGTCCAAGTTTAAGAACCCGGAAGGTCAATTGGCCCGTTGGATCGAAAGGCTTCAGAGTTATGACCTAAGTATCGAACACAGAAAAGGTGGAAAACACGGTAATGCTGATGCCCTGTCTCGTCGGTCATGCAAAATTGAATGCAGACATTGCTCGAAGGCTGAAGGCAAAGCAAGTATCGTCGATGTCCGGCTGCTGCAGGTAGAGTCCGGCGAAGATTGGTAGGCGGAACAAAGAAAAGATCGCACCCTAGGCAAACTAATTTCTGCGCCCTATCCGCACAGAAATAGCGCCCGAAAGCCCCCTTTTGAAATCTTATTGGGCCCAGTGGAACAGTCTTCTTCTAATAGATGGGTGCCTACATCGTAAGTGGGAGAGCGACGATAAAGAAAAGATGTCCTGTCAGAGTTTCACGATGGGCCAAGTGGAGGACACCTTGGTGTGACAAAGACTGCTGAAAAGATAAAGCAGAGGTTCTACTGGGTCGGCTGTCAGAAATCCATTGCAGACTGGATTGCCAATTGTGAGAGGTGTATAAGAGCTAAACCCAACCCGGAAAAGCCGAGGCTACATGCCACAGTATAATTCAGGAGCTCCATATGAGAGAATCACAATGGATGTGGCTGGACCGTTCCCAATAAGCAACTCTGGGAACCGGTATGTCTGGGTGGTCATGGACTACTTCAGCAAATGGCCCGAGGTTTATGCCATCCCAAACCAAGAAGCCAAGACAATAGTGGATGTGTTCAGCAAGAATTGGATTTGTCGCTATGGTGTCCCATCCGAGGTTCATTCCGATCAAGGAAGAAATTTTGATTCAGCGATTTTCAAAGAAATGTGTGACACGTACGGAAACAAGAAAACCAGGACAACGCCTCTACATCCACAATCAGATGGCATGGTGGAAAGATTTAATCGCACCCTGGAAGAGCATCTACGGAAGGTGGTAGATAGCGGTCAAAGGGACTGGGATGAGCATATTCCAAAATTCTTACTGGCCTATAGATCGGCCATTCATGACTCCACATCTCGAACCCCAGCCAAAGTTCTGTTCGGAAATGAATTGAAGCTACCTGGTGACTTGATATTCGGTGCCAAATCAACCTCCGAAACTGATAACAATGAAAACAGTCAAAACTCTTTAAGTGAAGTCTACGATGCAGTACGCCATCGGATAAAAATGGTCAGCAACCGCATGAAAGCGAGGTACGATCGAGCGGCAAATACTGATGGGTTCCAAGAAGGGCAACTGGTACTATTGTTCAACAAAAAACGAAAAAAAGGATTATGCCCCAAACTACAAACGCAGTGGGAAGGCCCCTACAAGGTAGTCACGAAAATAAATGACGTCATGTATCGCATACAGAAGAGCGATAGCCCTAGATCGAAAGTGAAGGTGGTACATGTAGAACGGTTGGCCCGCTCCGGAACGAAGTCTGTGCCAAGTCAGGAGGAACAGGCTTAAGCGGGAGGCAGTGTTACCAATGCACATACCACAGAGAGGGAAATTGTGCCAATTCGGGACGAACAGGCTTAAGCGGGAGGCAATGTTACGACTGTAACTGATAGGTTTAAGATAATGCAGTTGAATTTCCGTTAATTTAAAATTTTGAATTGTAGCGTAAAGTTTTATTACGCAGTTATTTTATTTAAGCAACAACAACTTCCATGTAGAATTTTCATAATCTTTCCAGTTCTTACTTTCCATGTTTATTTTGTTATTGTTTTTCGTTTATCCAGTCAGTTATCGCTTAGTTTGCTATTTGCATTCTTTTGTTGTCATCTTTCTGTAGTTCAATTGCGTCATCACTGTCTGTTGTATTTATATATACTTGCGTGTTGTTGTTGTTCGCTAAGTGCGAATGTGCGTCTGTGTGTTCGTTGCACATATTCCAGGAGTTGCCAGATGGTTATGGAGAATTCCCGAACAAGAAGTTTTGGTATAAATATGAGAAGGTTCACTAGCAGTGATCAGTGATGAATTTTATCGCGAAGTGTAAACATCGACTAGTAAAGAAGTAAAGTAAAGCTGTGTACTTAGCTATAACAGTCGGTTCCGAAAAAGTGTAATAAAGTAAATAAAGCATTGTAGAAACGTAATCTGAAACGAACCCTGTTTTATTTGATACAAATCGTATCAGGGAATAAAACAACGTCTACACGGAGATTAGTTAAACCTAATTCCGTAACAACATAGAACTTAACTGCTTTGTTTCGAAAATTATCTATAAATCGTATTAATTGTGTATAATACTAACAAATGAAAAACTAAAAAAATATTTTATCGTTCAGACATTATAATAATAAATTTTGGTAGACAAAAGTTGTGTTCAGAACATGCAAAATATTACTTCTTGCAGTAGTTTTCCCGTTTAGTGCTAGAAATGCATTCCAGTACTCCGAAATCTAGCAAGACTTGCACATCTTTTTGAATAACATCCTCTTCTCCTGTTTTCTGCTATAAAAATTAGGCCTAGAAAAACTAGCAGCATTTTTATTTGCATCTGAATACGATGGCTGGTACGTTGATTTTGGCATTTTTGCTAGAGTTTTTGCAATTTCCGTCATTTTTCCGTTCCCGAATTTTTTTATGAAATTTGTATGGGAAAAAGCAATTTTTGACAATTACCTCATTTTTTTAACATAACCATTAAAACGCACGGAAATACAATGAAAAATAGCATTGTAACAAAGTAATTCAATATTTGTTTTCACATTGTTTACAAATTCTGATACTAAATTTTTTTTATTGCAGCAATTGACCATCTACCTTGTTTATTGTGATACGTGAAAAGTGTTGCAACTTTTGGTACTTGATTAGGCAAAAACAGGGTTGTATATCCCGAGTAATGTGATTTCGATGTTGATTTCGCTGAAATCACGAAATGAGATGATTTAATTTTTGTATGCGAAATCATGATAAATTTTGCTTGATTCCGCGCGAAATCACGAAACGCCTTCGAAATCACGAAACGACGCCGAATATGAACCAAGCATTATGCTTTCAATAATTTTGTATGCACAAATTCGTTGCAAAACTACATTTTGTTTCAGTTTCTCTTATAGTAAATGATTTCGTTTTACGAAATCTTATGCTTGTGCTTGGTTTACATTCGGTGTCGTTTCGTGATTTCGAAGGCTGTAGTGTATTTTAATAGTTATTTCAAACACATGGCAACACTGTTTCTATGTTATAATTTCTCTTTCTTCTTTCTATCAAAGTATCTATGCATTGTACTAATTAGTATTCGTTACATTTTGGTAACTGCCATTTTGACTACTAGTTATGATTAGCTTGTTCACTTCGATTTCAACCATCAAATATATCAAAACGTTCGACTCCATTTTCAATAGATTTATATCTTTGTTGTTAGTTATTTATTAAATAAAGTATTATTTAAATATTATCAAACGCGTGCTTATTTTCAATATAAATACACAACAAATTGGCGACGAGGATAAACTCAACTTCAAAGAGTTTTCAATAAGATTTTGTGCAAAAAAATAATTTTTTTTCAATTTCAACAACGCATAACCTAAAATGGATGCAACACAATTGGCAAAATTACTGGATGCCATTACAACAATGGCAACAGCAATGCAAAACCAGCAACAATCTTCAACATCAACAGCTACAAGTGTTCAAATCATAACCAACTTCGATGCCTTCGACCCAAAGAGGGAAAATTTTCAAACATACAAAGAACGCTTAGAGCTTCTCTTGCAGCTAAAAGGGGTATTTGACGACAAGGCTACCAGTGCAAAGCTTTTGTTGCAGTAAATCGGTTCCCCGGTATATTCAACAATAACCACGTTAGCTGCACCAAGGAAGATCAGCGATTTAAATCGCGAGGAAATAATTCAAATGCTTAATTCCCATTTTTGTCCCAAAAGGAATATTTTGGTTGAACAACACAAGTTTCTGTGTGAAATTCAAAATGAAGATCAAAATATATCTGAGTTTGTTGTGCATGTATGTTTGTGTGTGAGTGCAAAAAGTCAGTGGCCGAAATATTTCTACGCTCTCAATTTATCAGAGGATTGAGAGATACTCACATACGAGAGCAAATATTACAAACACCAGAACTGACTTTCACACAAATTGTGCAAAAAGCAACAACAATCGAAGCAGCAAAAATCAACAATATGGTTATCTCTCAAAACACATCAACACAAATCAACCAAGTTCAAGAAAGCCGCCAAATCAACAAGATTCGAAGCCGCAATCAAACCCATCATAACAACCGAAGAACACAAAGTAAAATTAATTACAGCGAATTGGGACTTAATGGTATGTGTATGCGTTGTGGACAGACAAATCACTTCGCTAATGAGCGCAAAATCAACAAATTTACATTAAAATGTCGATTATGTGGGAGAGTCGGCCATGTACAACAAGTGTGCATACAAGCGAAAATCAATCAAAAAAAATCAACAAAATCAATCGATGAGTGCAACCAGGTGATCCGCTCTCCAAGTTATTCAAGTTTGTCACACGGAACATAACCCACCGATGACTGTTTTGGCATCACTAACGTTATTGACATTTATCAAAACAAACATAAACATACATAAATAAGAACAGAATGCCCTTTTATTTAATGCTTAATAGGGACTAAAAGTTTTAACCATTCCAGAGAAATGGCTCGCCGAAAATAGCCAAAAAATCGAGATTTTCATAACTTCGAGGCCCAGTGGCGCGTGTTAACATATTCCAATTGTGCTCAAACTTTGACAGTCTTAAAATCTGACCAAACTAAAAACTTTATGCGGGTGTCGTCTTAAAAAATCCGACATCGATTTGTTTCCTTTGAACAATAACCAGCCCAATGCTACAAATTATGACAAAGAAAATATTGAAGTTTACATAGAACGTTTGATATTTTATCAAATATTCTATTTTTACATAGTTTAATAATAAAAAAATGGTATTACGATACCATATTTTTATACCCTACACCACACTGTCGTAAATGACCTCAATAAAATAATAATCTGCTAAAAACATCGACGTTAAACGGCCAACAGTCTTAATTTAGAACACTGTTATGTATTTTTTGATGGTTTTTCCAACTTTAAATGACAATTTTTTTTTCGGCCAAAATCTGTTTGCATATTTTGCATATTTTTTGCATATTCTGCATATTTTTTGCATTTTTTGCATATTTTGCATATTTTTTGCATATTTTGCATATTTTTTGGCATATTTTTTGCATATATTTTGCATATTTTTTGCATGTTTTTGATATGACCCCAAATATCGAAAAATTTACCCTTAAAACGCCTAAATCCAAAATTTGAGTCCAATCGAATGAGAAATAAAAAACATACAAAAATCCGATGTCTAATCATTAAAAATATACGACAATATAGAACTTTACCTTTTTTTTTTTTTGGAAAATTATGGTACAATTATCTATATATCGTATTAATTGTGTATAGTACTAACAAACGTAAATAAAAAAATTATTTTATCGTTGAGACATCATAATAAAATATTTTGATAGATAAAAGTTGTGCTCAGAACCTGCACAATATTAGTACTTGCAGTAGTTTTCCCGTTTAGTGCTAAAAATGCGTTCCCGTATTCCGAAATCTAGCAAGACTTGCACTGGTCTTTAAACAAAAATAGCGCCGAGTAACAACCTCTCCTCCTGTTTTCTGCTATACAATTTTGGCCTAGTAGAAACTAGCAGCAAGCATGTTCATTGGCATCTAATATGATAGAGGACACGTTGATTTTGACATTTATGCTGGAGTTTTTGCAATTTCCGTAATTTTTCCATTCCGTATTTTTTAGAAATTTGTATGGGGAAGCAATTTTGGAAAATTCGCTCTTTTTTCTAACATTACCATTAAAAAATTAAAGGAACACAATGAAAAATAGCATTGTAACAAAGAATTTTAATATTTTTTTCACATTGTTTACAAATTTTGATACTAAAATTTTTTGTTGCAGCAAATGCCCATCTACCTTGTTTATTGTGACACGTGAAAAGTGTTGCAACTTTTGGTACTTTTTTAGGCAACAACAGGGTTGTATATCATGTGTACTGTGATTTCGATGTTGATTTCGCAGAAATCACGAAATGAGATGATTTCATTTTTGTATGCGAAATCATAATAAATTTTGCTTGATTCCGCGCGAAATCACGAAACGCCTTCGAAATCACGAAACGACGCCGAATGTAAACTAAGCATTAGAATATATAAAACAATTTTTATTATAAATTTCGACATAGGTTTTAAAAATGATATGAGTTGAGAGACATAACGGGGTTTACTCTCATCCTCCGTATTGGTTGGTACTGTTTGTGTCTGGTTGGTATGAATAAAAGAGATTGAACACTTACTTTGCAATTGGCGCTACTCCCACGTTGAAAGGCCTTTCGAGGGGGTAAGGGTGAATGCATAAAATACCCACAGCAAGCTCCAGCCACTTAACAATTTGGTATTGCAATGTTTTAAATGCCCTTTTAAGCGAAATTTAACACTTGTTTTATGTTGTCAATTTAATATGTGATCATGAAGTGATTTAGTTTTACTTTAAGATTAATTTTCATTATTTTTTCATACAATATTTTTTTTTATTTTCGACCGTATTAAATGTTTCTCTCGCGTTTTGGAAATATCGCTTCAATTCTGACCGTTCCTATTTAATCACCGTAGTTCAAAGAAACTGTTTTTTTTTTACACACACACCATGTAGCAAATTATATCGAAAATTTTTAGATTTTCTTAAGGCAACCAAATTAAATTTATATCAAATTAGCAAATAAATAGGAATATAATCTATAACTTTTCTTCACAAATCGAATGCTAACTAACTATATACACAATCTTTTGATTTTTCTTGACGTTTTCAAAGCAATTTCACAAAAATTCCCGTCGCAAACTGATTAGCAACTTCAGCAACGCGATCATCGACAACCACTAAACATTGTTGATGCTTGACAGCTCTCTCTGGGTACGACCAATAGCTTGTAGACTGAAGGGGAAACAATGGTAAGGAACCGGGAACAAGTGTGCTCTACAAACATAAGAATATAGAAGGTTCGAAAAGAAAATTAGCTCCCACATTTACAAAAGTATTCATGTGGATGATATGAGCTTACCAAACCAGAGATTTCCAAAGAAATTTGGACAACATCTATGGGGGAAATAAAACTCCAACAATCCTGGTACAGGATAACCAATATGAAACAGGAAAATCAGCCAAACAGGGAAAATCGTAACCCGCAAATCCTTAACAGGAAAGTGTCGTTTGTGTCAACCAAAAGCAGTTGCATAAATTCACAGCAAAAATGACTTGAACCATTATGTGGAAAGCCGAACAGACACTTTCTGGATTAAAGGCACGGGAAATATTTTGATAATGTGATATATTTCTTCCTTATCAAGGATTCCAGTCAACTAGTCACAAGCAAAAATTAAATTATGCAACCGGCAAAAGGATACACTTTTTATTCTCGAACAAAATGCAAAGAAATTTAGACACTTGGATGAAACACGTTCAAGGTTAAAACAAAATGATCTCTACATCCATTTCTAAACAAAATTTATAACCTCGGCTATTTCACGGGAGAAATGGCTGAATAACCAATACACTGTAATAATTTACAAAAAAATATGCCTTCCAAAAAAAAACACAAAAAAACCCAATTTCACTCAACAGAATAATCACATAGTACTATGTGTGTGGATCGCCATAAAAAATTTAGAAAATGGCAATCAAATAGAAAGCATTTTTCACCACACTCTGTTAGAAAGGGAAATTTTTATTTTGCTATTGATTTTTTCCTCAATCAAGTAAAAGTGGATTTTCACCATTTTCGTGCTGGTATTTCCGGTAATTAACAAAAACTCCAAAAATATGTCGATATCAATTAGAAAAAGAAAAAGAATAAAAATAAATGATTAAAAACGAAGAAAAAAAATATACCAGCAACAGGGGTTGAACCCGGGTCCCATGATCCGTAACCCACAACACTCCCTCTAGGCTACCAAGAGCCTAGGAGATTCACTGACCTAGCCTACACAACATCCAAGTACACTGTGCTGTACTTACATGTTTACAACGTTACATACTGGAAGAAGAAGGAACAGACTGATCTAATTTTAAATGAGGTTCTGTAAATAAAAGGTAATGTAAGCGCATCTCTGTAACCATTAATGTAACTATTAATGTAATAACATTTTGGTAGAGTACAGATTCAAGCAGAGATGTCCAATATTCAATACGAGGGGTGCCAGAAAAAACTTTTTTTAAAGAAGTAAAATTTTTTTAAATAACGAAAATGCTCACATTATCGACAGGTGCCCCTACAGTACTTAGGGGTAGTTAACACTATATGTAAATGTCATATGACATGAAATTTTCCATCGTTATATATTCGCTAATATGTGGAATATTGGAAATTTTCCTTACGCCATTTACTCTGTGCGTCCACACCACCACAAATGTAAAAAACTACGTCTCCACATTGCTTCCGTGGGTAGATATGGAATATTTTTATTTCGTGTCATATGACATTTACATATAGTGTAAACTACCCCTTAGCTATAACAGTCGGTTCCGAATAAGTGTAATAAAGTAAATAAAGCATTGTAGAATTGTAATCTGAAACGAACCCTATTTTATTTGGTACAAATCGTATCGGGGAATAAAACAACGTCTACACGGAGATTTTTTTTCTTGTTTGCACGAATAAGCAATGTATTTTATTTATTTTGGGATATTTGGAATGGCTACGAGTGGACGACTTGAAGAAGGAGCTAAGTAAGTTGGAGTTGTCTTCTACTGGCAACAAGGCCGAACTACAAAAACGCTTGTTGGAAGAGTTCGAGCGCCGTGGATGGACATCGACGCATATGAGTTCGACAGTAAGGAGGAAGTCGAGTTATCTGCAAAGGGCGAATCCAGCGTTGAGGAAGTTTCGTCGGTAGCTGCCAGGGGTGACGATTTGAAATCAATGCTGGTTATGATGATGCTGGAAATGAATGAGAAAAATGAAGAAAATGCAAGAAGACTTATGGCGGAAATGAAATCTGACAACTGTAAGATGTTAGAAGAGATGTCTAGAAAGAATGAAGAAACTTCTAGACTTATGATGGAAATGAAGGCAGAAAATTGTAGAATGGTTAAAGAAAATTCCAGTAAGATGTTAGAAGAGATGTCTAGAAAAAATGAAGAAACTTCTAGACCTATGATGGAGATGAAGGCAGAAAATTGTAGAATGGTTGAAGAAAATTCCAGTAAAATGTTGAAAGAGATGTCCAGAAAGAGTAAAGAAAATTCCAGGAAATTAGAGGAAAAATTAGAAGAGAGCTCTATAAAAATCGCTAAGAGCATGGAAGAGAAATTAGAGGTAAATTCTAGAACAATTAACGAGAAACTCGAGAACATGGTGATTGAAAAATAGAGTAGAAAACGTGGAGGTACAATTTAAAGATTTGGAGAAAAATATTCTGTCTGTTAATGAGAAATTTCTGGCTCAATGCCCGAGAAGATTCTGGGCATAGAAAAGAAAATGTCTGAACTGGAAATTAAAGGCGGCCCAGTGAGAGCTATTCATAACACGTTAAAAATCAAGCCTCCTGTGTTCGACGGCTCTACCTCTTTCAATGTGTTCAAATTACAGTTCGAGACAGTGGCTGCTAGAGATTCTTGGAACGACAGTGACAAGGCTGTATCACTAGTAATGGCATTGCAGGGCGGTGCTGCTGAGGTAATACAGACTATTCCTGCCGCTTCTAGAAACAGTTATGGAGATATAATGGCTGCTCTAGAACGTAAGTAGGGTGGCGAACATAAGCAAAACATCTACTTAATGGAATTAAGGGGAAGAATACAGAAGGGAAACGAGACATTACAGGACTTCCCAAAGGAGGTAGAACGTTTGGTGCTAATGACGTATCTAGGAGAAAACCATCCATTGTTGGACCGTATGAAAATCGAAAAATTTTTGAATGGTATACGTGACCCCGAGATCAAACGTGCAACGTATGCGTCACCAAAATCGTAATTTGCTGAAACCGTGTCGTACGCCCTTGCACAAGAGACGGCAAGAATAATCACGAATCCACAGACTCACAAGGTCCGCAAGCTGGATACCGAGTTTGATGAACCCAAACCTCTTGTTAACGAGATCGAGGCAGCAGTGAAGCGGGCATTAAAAGGAACTTATACGGCAGCACCAACTAAGGCCAGGGGTAAGTGTCACATTTGCGACAAAATGGTTCATTTTGCGCATGAATGTAGAGCGAAGCGCAAGCGATCGATCAAAAGAAAGTAAAAGAGTGGCTCAACGTTCTGCAAATGAGTCACCGTTAAACTAAATCGAGCCAGTCCAGCAGCGCGTGAACTGGCTCCCATCGACGACGGCCCACAATCCCCATAGCGATAGTACAACAGAAAAACCACAACCTTACAACAACTGGTTACATCAATGGCGACAAGCGAACCCTGACCTTGGATACAGGCGCATCAAAGTCCATCATCAGATCAGATCTGGCGAAGGGATAGATAACGCCACTAAATGGAGTCTGACTGTGCACAGTAACAGGTTAACATGGAAATATAACCGTGAGACTAACTATTGTCAATAAATCGGTCGATTACGAGTTTATAGTGGCTGATATCGTAGACGAAGTTATTATAGGCGCAGACTATATGGTTGCCTTTGGTCTTAATCTGGATATGAAAGAACGTGTGATGACATGGTCCAATGTGGAAATTCCATTAAATATGAGCTACGATGAAAACACACCTATTAGACGTCTGACTACAGAACATCCTGAGATAATACCGCCTTGTGCCGAAACATTGATATGGGGACCAATGAATGGAAGTCGGGAAATTGTGAGTGGTGGAACCAGCAGAAAACAAAAATAGTACCATCTTAATATCGAATGCCCTGGTGAAAAGCAACGATGCTGGATTGATTCCAGTTAGAGTTTTGAACCTGTCAGACAAACAAGAACAAATTTGTCAATTTTGCGACGTTGGACAATGTACACCAGCTGAATCTGTAATCTTCTTCTTCTTCTTTATTTGCATATCCGTTGTTCGGATGTTAAGCGATCATACATTTTGTTACATTCTTATTGGAAATATTTATTTTATGTGGAAAGCGATAGTTGTCTGTTTTTAGCCGCTGTAAGAAGATTGAGTTCATCACGGTATCCGGTCCAGTCTTGAATATTTTTTAGCCAGGATAGTTCTCTTCGACCTCTACAACGTCTTCCTTCAACTTGGGATTTGAGAATTATCTGCAGTATCTTATATTTATTGTTCCTCATCAAATGTCCCAAATAAGAAATTTTTCGGGTTTTGATGGTTTTCATTAACTGTCGTTGTTCATTAATTCTTCTTAAGACTTCGGTATTTGACACTCGATCGGTCCATGGAATTTTGAGCACACGTCGGTATGTCCACATTTCAAAAGCTTCCAGTTTCTTCTCGTCTGCTGATTTTACAGTCCATGTTTCAGCACCGTATAATAGAACTGACCATACATAGCATTTGATAAACCGTTTTTTAAGTTCAATATTGACGTCGTGGCTGTTTAGTACTTTTCTGTACTTGAGAAACGCTTCTCTCGCCATTTCTATCCGACATCTTATTTCTTTAGAAGACTCCCATTGCTCATTTAATTGCACTCCCAAGTATTTATACGATTTTACTCTCTCTATTTCTGATTCACTGATTTTTAGTGAGGAGTCGTAAACATTGTTGCTTTTACTAATGATCATAAATTTTGTCTTATTGAGATTAATATGTAATCCGTACGAATTACTTGTTTCGTTGAGAGAATTAAGGAGATTTTGGAGGCCACCTAAAGAGCTCGCTACTATCATGGTGTCATCAGCGTATCGTATATTGTTAATGAATTGCCCATGTATTTTTATTCCAATCCTCTTTCCTTCTACACACTCTCGAAAAATCTGTTCCGCATATATATTAAATAATAATGGTGAGAGTATACACCCCTGTCGAACACCTTTGGATATTGTTATTTCATCGGATGTTTCACCGGATACTTCTACTGATGCTGTCTGGTTCCAGTAAAGATTTTTTATGCATCTTAGTTCTTTGGGTTCAATACCTATTGATGTTAAAATTTCAACCAGTTTGTCGTGTAGAACTGTGTCAAATGCCTTTTCGTAGTCCACGAAACAAATAAATATGTCTTTTTGGACATCGCGACACTTCTGGATGAGCACTTGAACACCAAGCAGTGCTTCCCGGGTTCCCATTCCCTCCTTAAATCCAAATTGGGTTTCTCCCATTGCTGCTTCACATTTAGTGTATATTCTTTTGTGAATTATACGTAGAAAAATTTTTAAGGCGTGACTCATTAGACTAATTATTCTATAATCGTTGCAATTCCTGGCATTTGCTTTCTTTGGTATGGGAACAAATGTAGATTTCAGCCAATCTCGTGGATATTGTCCTGTGTCGTATATATCGTTGAAGAGTTTCACAAACAGTTGTATATTATTTTCATCTATTAATTTGAGCAATTCAGCGGGAATTTCGTCTGGTCCCACAGCTTTTCTGTCCTTCAGGGTTTTTATTGCATAGACGACTTCTTCTTTGGTAATAGGATTTTCGCTTTCAAGGGAATTTTCATTGCGATTATAGTCTGATCTGTTCTGATCTGTAAACAATTTTGATATGTATTCCTTCCATACTTGCTTTTGTTTTGAGATTTCAAAAACGGGTTGGTTGTTATCGTCAAAGAGTATATTTGGCGGTTTTCTTCTGTATATTCCGGCTGTTTCTTTCAGCTTTTTGTGCAAATTAAAGTCGTCGTGGAGTGTTTGCAGGGCTTCAATTTCTTCACATTTACGTTTGATTTGTTCATTTTTAGCGATGCGCGTTGCGATTCTTATTTCTTTATTGACTTCCCAATATCTTTCAAAGTTTACGTTTTTGAATTTTTTCCTTTCTAATCGAAGTTCTCTGATTTCATCAGTCATCCACTCTTCATATTTTGGGGCTGGATCCTTTTTTAAAGTATTTCTCATAGTATTTTTGATAATATCCTTAACATCATTCCATACCGTTTCTATACCATCTTGCTGGATTATTCTGAGGTCGGTGTTAATAGTATCCGCAACTGCTCGTCTAATTATGGGATTGCTTAATTTATTGATATCGGGTTTCGCTACATTCTTTTTACGTCTAATTGTTGCCAGTTTTGTCCGAACATTTGCCATAAGAAGGTTGTGATCTGATGGTATATCCGCTCCAGGATATGTAGAGCATTTTGTTATACAGGAGCTAAAACGTCTGTTAATCAGAATATAATCTATTTGATTACGAACCACATTATTTATATGGTCCCGTGGGGATTTCCATGTATATAATCTTCTTGGATGGAGTTGAAATAGTGTATTTGATATTACAAAGTTGTGTTCTTGGCAGAACTGTACAAGTCTATTTCCCCTTTCGTTTCTCTCCCCCAATCCATGCTTTCCTGTGACGCCAGTTACATGTTCATTGCCAACTTTGGCATTGAAATCACCCTGTATGATGGTTAATTCGTGGGGTTTTGTCATTTTCAAAAGTTTTCCTATTTCGTCGTAAAATTGTTCAACTTCATCTGAACTTCCATCACATGTGGGCGCATAGACTTGAATTATATTCATGTTTATTGGTTTTCCATTTATTTTTACCAACATTGTTCTTTCAGACATTGGGACATATCCAGCTTCGCAATTAGCTATATGATTCTTCATTATAATACCCACGCCTTTTCTATGTACACCGTTTAGGTTTCCGGAGTGGTATACTTTTGTGTTTTCAAATCTAAAATCACCAGAGTCTGTCCACCAAGTTTCGCTGACTCCAAGTATGTCCATGTTTAATCTATTCATTTCACATACAGCATTGTTGAGTTTTCCAGTTTCATATAGGCTTCTTACATTCCATGTTCCAATATTTAGTTTTTGTTTTGTTTTACCTCCGGGGATTCTTAGCACCCTCCTTTCGCCGGAGACTGAGGGCCATTCATTCTGCGATGTGTTATTCATTTGTATGATTTTCAAGGAAAATTACTTCAGTGGTTTCCCGTTTCCTTCTGAAGGGTTTAAAGTTTTCCATCTACATATTCAGCCGCTCCAATGGAGTACAGACGCCGTTTGCTGCCGCTTATTGTAAGACAGACGCAGCTACCTGTTGGTCCGCGGGACGTATTTGATTTCCGTCCTACCACCCATATCTGGGAAGCATTCCCCTATCCGCCACCTGGGGACGCGCCCTATAGGGGTTACAGGCTCCCCCTAGGGGAATCTGTAATCAATTTGGAAAATAACACCGAAAAATCAGCATCCATGGAAAAGAAGCACCTCGTTTGTTACATCAAAGAGTGGACACAGAACTTGTTACCTTCCGAGAAGAACAAGGCCAAACAGTTATTATGGAAACATGCCTCTACCTTTGCGTCTACAAAAGGGCATCAAGGAAGAACACCGGTGGTGAAACATGAAATAAACACGGCAGACGCAAGACCAATAAAACAGGCCCCAAGAAGCGTTCCACTGACAAAAAGGGACGAAGTCCAGAAGTTGATAGCGAAATGGAAGAGAGTGGTGTGATCGAACCGTCGTCGAGTCCCTGTAGTTCTGGTCAAGAAGAAAGATGGAAGTACCAGATTTTGTGTGGAATACAGAAAACTAAATGATGCCATAAAGAAAGATAGCTACCCGCTCCCAAGGATCGATGACACACTAGACACCTTAGCCGGGACATCATGGTTCTCTACCCTCGATCTGCAGAGTGGTTACTGGCAGGTACAGATCGCCGAAAAAGATAAGGAAAAGACAGCGTTTGGCGTTAACGGCGGTCTCTGGCAATTTAATGTCATGCCATTCGGTCTCTGCAACGCCCCGGCCATCTTTGAAAGGCTGATGGAGCGGGTGCTTAAAGGGTTGCAGTGGAAGTCGTGCCTTATATACTTGGATGACATCATAGTCATGGGACCATGAGACCTTCGACGAACACCTCACGAATTTAAGGAACGTACTCCAGCAGCTATCGTCTTCGGGTCTAAAACTTAACAAGAAGAAGTGTAGCCAGAGAGAAGTGAAGTTCCTGGGGCACCATGTGACGACGGAGGGCATATCGACGGATAGCGAGAAGATTAAAGTCGTCAGAGACTGGCCTCCATGAGCTGCGAAGTTTTCTAGGTCTCTGCACCTATTACCGTCGGTTTGTCCCCAATTTTGCCAGCATTGCTGCAAGCTTACACCGACTGACTCAAAAAGGGCAGAATTTTCTATGGAGCAATGACCAAGAATAGGCATTCCAAAAACTTAAAGACATGCTCTGCACGGCCCCTCTTTTGGCGTACCCTGTACCCGGCGGTAAGTTTGTGTTGGACACTGACGCCAGTGCATACGGCATCGGTGGTGTCCTTTCCCAGGAAATAGACGGCCCAGAAAAAGTCATCGGGTACTACAGCCGAGCATTGTCGGAGCCTGAGAGGAATTACTGTGTGACGAGGAGATAGCTGCTGGCAGTTGTGGAGAACGTCAAACACTATCACAAATACCTGTATGGACAGCATTTCCTGCTAAGGACCGATCATTCAGCTCTCCGATGGCTGTCCAAGTTTAAGAACCCGGAAGGTCAATTGGCCCGTTGGATCGAAAGGCTTCAGAGTTATGACCTAAGTATCGAACACAGAAAAGGTGGAAAACACGGTAATGCTGATGCCCTGTCTCGTCGGTCATGCAAAATTGAATGCAGACATTGCTCGAAGGCTGAAGGCAAAGCAAGTATCGTCGATGTCCGGCTGCTGCAGGTAGAGTCCGGCGAAGATTGGTAGGCGGAACAAAGAAAAGATCGCACCCTAGGCAAACTAATTTCTGCGCCCTATCCGCACAGAAATAGCGCCCGAAAGCCCCCTTTTGAAATCTTATTGGGCCCAGTGGAACAGTCTTCTTCTAATAGATGGGTGCCTACATCGTAAGTGGGAGAGCGACGATAAAGAAAAGATGTCCTGTCAGAGTTTCACGATGGGCCAAGTGGAGGACACCTTGGTGTGACAAAGACTGCTGAAAAGATAAAGCAGAGGTTCTACTGGGTCGGCTGTCAGAAATCCATTGCAGACTGGATTGCCAATTGTGAGAGGTGTATAAGAGCTAAACCCAACCCGGAAAAGCCGAGGCTACATGCCACAGTATAATTCAGGAGCTCCATATGAGAGAATCACAATGGATGTGGCTGGACCGTTCCCAATAAGCAACTCTGGGAACCGGTATGTCTGGGTGGTCATGGACTACTTCAGCAAATGGCCCGAGGTTTATGCCATCCCAAACCAAGAAGCCAAGACAATAGTGGATGTGTTCAGCAAGAATTGGATTTGTCGCTATGGTGTCCCATCCGAGGTTCATTCCGATCAAGGAAGAAATTTTGATTCAGCGATTTTCAAAGAAATGTGTGACACGTACGGAAACAAGAAAACCAGGACAACGCCTCTACATCCACAATCAGATGGCATGGTGGAAAGATTTAATCGCACCCTGGAAGAGCATCTACGGAAGGTGGTAGATAGCGGTCAAAGGGACTGGGATGAGCATATTCCAAAATTCTTACTGGCCTATAGATCGGCCATTCATGACTCCACATCTCGAACCCCAGCCAAAGTTCTGTTCGGAAATGAATTGAAGCTACCTGGTGACTTGATATTCGGTGCCAAATCAACCTCCGAAACTGATAACAATGAAAACAGTCAAAACTCTTTAAGTGAAGTCTACGATGCAGTACGCCATCGGATAAAAATGGTCAGCAACCGCATGAAAGCGAGGTACCATCGAGCGGAAAATACTGATGGGTTCCAAGAAGGGCAACTGGTACTATTGTTCAACACAAAACGAAAAAAAGGATTATGCCCCAAACTACAAACGCAGTGGGAAGGCCCCTACAAGGTAGTCACGATAAATGACGTCATGTATCGCATACAGAAGAGCGATAGCCCTAGATCGAAGGTGAAGGTGGTACATGTAGAACGGTTGGCCCGCTCCGGAACGAAGTCTGTGCCAAGTCAGGAGGAACAGGCTTAAGCGGGAGGCAGTGTTACCAATGCACATACCACAGAGAGGGAACTGTGCCAATTCGGGACGAACAGGCTTAAGCGGGAGGCAATGTTACGATTGTAACTGATAGGTTTAAGATAATCCAGTTGAATTTCCATTAATTTAAAATTTTGAATTGTAGCGTAAAGTTTTATTACGCAGTTATTTTATTTAAGCAACAACAACTTCCATGTAGAATTTTCATAATCTTTCCAGTTCTTACTTTCCATGTTTATTTTGTTATTGTTTTTCGTTTATCCAGTCAGTTATCGCTTAGTTTGCTATTTGCATTCTTTTGTTGTCATCTTTCTGTAGTTCAATTGCGTCATCACTGTCTGTTGTATTTATATATACTTGCGTGTTGTTGTTGTTCGCTAAGTGCGAATGTGCGTCTGTGTGTTCGTTGCACATATTCCAGGAGTTGCCAGATGGTTATGGAGAATTCCCGAACAAGAAGTTTTGGTATAAATATGAGAAGGTTCACTAGCAGTGATCAGTGATGAATTTTATCGCGAAGTGTAAACATCGACTAGTAAAGAAGTAAAGTAAAGCTGTGTACTTAGCTATAACAGTCGGTTCCGAAAAAGTGTAATAAAGTAAATAAAGCATTGTAGAAACGTAATCTGAAACGAACCCTGTTTTATTTGATACAAATCGTATCAGGGAATAAAACAACGTCTACACGGAGATTAGTTAAACCTAATTCCGTAACAACATAGAACTTAACTGCTTTGTTTCGAAAATTATCTATAAATCGTATTAATTGTGTATAATACTAACAAATGAAAAACTAAAAAAATATTTTATCGTTCAGACATTATAATAATAAATTTTGGTAGATAAAAGTTGTGTTCAGAACATGCAAAATATTACTTCTTGCAGTAGTTTTCCGTTTAGTGCTAGAAATGCATTCCAGTACTCCGAAATCTAGCAAGACTTGCACATCTTTTTGAATAACATCCTCTTCTCCTGTTTTCTGCTGTAAAAATTAGGCCTAGAAAAACTAGCAGCATTTTTATTTGCATCTGAATACGATGGCTGGTACGTTGATTTTGGCATTTTTGCTAGAGTTTTTGCAATTTCCGTCATTTTTCCGTTCCCGAATTTTTTTATGAAATTTGTATGGGAAAAAGCAATTTTTGACAATTATCTCATTTTTTTAACATAACCATTAAAACGCACGGAAATACAATGAAAAATAGCATTGTAACAAAGTAATTCAATATTTGTTTTCACATTGTTTACAAATTCTGATACTAAATTTTTTTTATTGCAGCAATTGACCATCTACCTTGTTTATTGTGATACGTGAAAAGTGTTGCAACTTTTGGTACTTGATTAGGCAAAAACAGGGTTGTATATCCCGAGTAATGTGATTTCGATGTTGATTTCGCTGAAATCACGAAATGAGATGATTTAATTTTTGTATGCGAAATCATGATAAATTTTGCTTGATTCCGCGCGAAATCACGAAACGCCTTCGAAATCACGAAACGACGCCGAATATGAACCAAGCATTATGCTTTCAATAATTTTGTATGCACAAATTCGTTGCAAAACTACATTTTGTTTCAGTTTCTCTTATAGTAAATGATTTCGTTTTACGAAATCTTATGCTTGTGCTTGGTTTACATTCGGTGTCGTTTCGAGATTTCGAAGGCTGTAGTGTATTTTAATAGTTATTTCAAACACATGGCAACACTGTTTCTATGGTATAATTTCTCTTTCTTCTTTCTATCAAAGTATCTATGCATTGTACTAATTAGTATTCGTTACATTTTGGTAACTGCCATTTTGACTACTAGTTATGATTAGCTTGTTCACTTCGATTTCAACCATCAAATATATCAAAACGTTCGACTCCATTTTCAATAGATTTATATCTTTGTTGTTAGTTATTTATTAAATAAAGTATTATTTAAATATTATCAAACGCGTGCTTATTTTCAATATAAATACACAACAAATTGGCGACGAGGATAAACTCAAGTTCAAAGAGTTTTCAATAAGATTTTGTGCAAAAAAATATTTTTTTTTCAATTTCAACAACGCATAACCTAAAATGGATGCAACACAATTGGCAAAATTACTGGATGCCATTACAACAATGGCAACAGCAATGCAAAACCAGCAACAATCTTCAACATCAACAGCTACAAGTGTTCAAATCATAACCAACTTCGATGCCTTCGACCCAAAGAGGGAAAATTTTCAAACATACAAAGAACGCTTAGAGCTTCTCTTGCAGCTAAAAGGGGTATTTGACGACAAGGCTACCAGTGCAAAGCTTTTGTTGCAGTACATCGGTTCCCCGGTATATTCAACAATAACCACGTTAGCTGCACCAAGGAAGATCAGCGATTTAAATCGCGAGGAAATAATTCAAATGCTTAATTCCCATTTTTGTCCCAAAAAGAATATTTTGGTTGAACAACACAAGTTTCTGTGTGAAATTCAAAATGAAGATCAAAATATATCTGAGTTTGTTGTGCATGTATGTTTGTTTGTGAGTGCAAAAAGTCAGTGGCCGAAATATTTCTACGCTCTCAATTTATCAGAGGATTGAGAGATACTCACATACGAGAGCAAATATTACAAACACCAGAACTGACTTTCACACAAATTGTGCAAAAAGCAACAACAATCGAAGCAGCAAAAATCAACAATATGGTTATCTCTCAAAACACATCAACACAAATCAACCAAGTTCAAGAAAGCCGCCAAATCAACAAGATTCGAAGCCGCAATCAAACCCATCATAACAACCGAAGAACACAAAGTAAAATTAATTACAGCGAATTGGGACTTAATGGTATGTGTATGCGTTGTGGACAGACAAATCACTTCGCTAATGAGCGCAAAATCAACAAATTTACATTAAAATGTCGATTATGTGGGAGAGTCGGCCATGTACAACAAGTGTGCATACAAGCGAAAATCAATCAAAAAAAATCAACAAAATCAATCGATGAGTGCAACCAGGTGATCCGCTCTCCAAGTTATTCAAGTTTGTCACACGGAACATACCCCACCGATGACTGTTTTGGCATCACTAACGTTATTGACATTTATCAAAACAAACATAAACAAATATCAACAGCAGATGCTGAAAAATTTTTTGCTGAAGTACAAAATGAAAACAAAAAGCAAATTTTCGAAGTGGATTCGGGTGCGTGCCACACATTAATATCAAAAAATCAATTTCAAAAATTAAATTTGGAAAATCCAATAAGGAAACCGAAAATTACATTTCGGTCATACACCGGTGAAGTGATCGTGCCTGTGGGTGTTGTGGATGTGCAAGTGAGGTACAAAAACAAAACGACACTGGAAGAGATGTATATTGTCATTTCAAAATATCCAGTAGCAGTAGTGGGCCGTACTTGGATACGCCACTTAAATATCAATTTCAATGATGCCGATTTGGAACATTCAGTTTACAATCGAAACAAAAACAACAACATTTTCAGTCAAAATTGCAATAATTAATTCGGGGAGAAAGTGAGGAAGAAACCAAAATCAACACAACCAATTCAAAATCAGCATCATCAGCTAATCAAAGTTTCTTGTTGAAAAACAAGAAATAAGGGAACTGATGAAGATCTGTGGCGAGATCTGAAACTATAGTATTCCCTGCCTTACCCTTTGGTAAACACCGCCAATTTTTTCCCACTAATAAATTAAAGTTGTTTTAATAAAATATTAAAACAACGACTATGGGATTAAGCCTGACTATTTTGAAAAACAAAATAGGAGTCGTCATCCCAAACAAAAAACGCCAACCCTCCTAATTATATCTCAACGATAAAATCCATGGTAGAATAAGAAAAGGTAGCAGCAATACACAGCTGACTGAACTGGGTTGTAACGTTAGTGTCAAATTTCATATGACATTTTATACATTTATTTCTATTTCGATGTACATTAGGGACATATATTTTTTGAGAAACAAAATATATCATTCGAAAAAAAACCATTTCCCAGAAAGACTTCTTCATATCAATGATATGTAACCTCCTCCAAGTTGGAACAATAAACCGCGCAGTAAATCCCCGCTTGCAGAGGCGATACAACGTTTGTTAATATGTGAGGTATTTTGTTAAAATTTAAAAAATAAAGCCCTAATAAACATGTGCTTCTTTGATTTCTAAAACAAAACATTGAAACTGTTTCTCCTTTTTCTATGAATTTCCAGCGACCCCAAACTCTTCTGCAAGAATTCTACTTTCTGCGAGAATTTATGCATTTAGTGGAATGATGTGGAAACATAAAAATTTTAAATGTAACGAATTTTCATTAATGTTTTCCAAAATATTCAACCAAATTTGAAAAATTATTAGTTTTTTAAATTCCAATAATTTATACACATTTCCTTGTTTTGTTTGCAAATACAACTGGCAGTAAAGTTACAAACAAAAACAAATACCTTTGTGGTTGTTGTTCGAGTTGTATTTGTTGTAGTATTTACTTTATCTTATATTTGTTCTACCATGGATAAAATCATTTTTTTATTTTTTCATTTGTTAGTACTATACACAATTAATACAATTAATACGATGTATAAATAATTTTCCAAATAAAGTTGTAAAGTTCTATATTGTCGTATATTTTTGATGATTAATTCAATTTACAACAACTTGTTTTGAAGATTCATGTTCGATCAGCTGCGCATATGCATCTACCTTGATCATTGTGATATGTTTGAAATCAACAAAAAATAAGTGTAAACACCGGGGTGTATTTCAGGATTTCGTGAAATCCAGTGGATTTTGGAGCGCAAATGTAAACTTGGCATTGGTTTACATAGCTCAAACGTCAAATAAAATCTCATCTGGATTTCATTTGACGTTTAACCTATGGATTTGACAGTTGAAATCGAGTGGATTTCGTAAATGTAAACTTAGCACTAGAAACAAATGAATGTTTGGTTTACATTCGGCGTCGTTTCGTGATTTCGAAGCAGTTTCGTGATTTCGCGCGGAATCAAGCAAAATTTATCATGATTTCGCATAGGAAAATGAAATCATCTCATTTCGTGATTTAAGCGAAATCAACATCGAAATCACAGTACTCATGATATACAACCCTGTTTTTGCCTAAAAAAGTACCAAAAGTTGCAACACTTTTCACGTATCACAATAAACAAGGTAGATGGTCAATTCCTGCAACAAAAAATTTTAGTATTAAAATTTGTAAACAATGTGAAAAAAATATTAAATTACTTTGTTACAAGCTATTTTTCATTGTTTTTCCGGATTTTTTAATGGTAATATTAGAAAAAAGAGCGAATTGTCAAAAATTACTTTCCCATTCAAATTAGTTAAAAATATGAGAACGGCAAAATGACGGAAATTGTAAAAAAAAACAATAGAAATGCCAAAATCAACGTATTCAGATGCCAATAGACATGCTGTTAGTTTCTATTCTGCCAAATTTGTATAGCAGAACTACCAGGTAGTGGTATCACATCAGCTGATCGAATAAAAAAAGTCAAATCCCTTTATAAAAAAAATATTTTTGTTGTAATTTCCCCAACAACATAAAGAAAGTTTTGACATAACATATTCAACATTTTACGATGCCACTACCTGGGTAATTGTGCCATGCAGAAAATAGAAGATGGTGTTATTCAGAGAAGAGCAAGTTTTGCTAGATTTCGGAGTACGGGAACGCATTTCTAGCACTAAACGGGAAAACAACTGCAAGTAGCAATATTTTGCAGGTTCTGAACACCACTTTTATCTATCAAAATTTATTATTATTATGATATCTCAACGATAAAATAATTTTTTATTTGTTCATTTCATAGTATTATACACATTTAATACGATATATAGATAATTTTACGATAATTTTCGAAATAAAGCAGTAAAGTTCTATATTGTCGTATATTTTTAACAACTAATCCAATTTACAACAAATTGTTTTGCAAATTCATGTTCGGTCAGCTGCTCATATGCATCTACCTTGATTATTGTGATATGTATGAAATCAGCAAAAAAAAATAAGTGTAAACACCGGGGTGTATTTCAGGATTTCGTGAAATCCAGTGGATTTTGGAGCGTAAGTGTAAACTTGGCAGAAGTGTAATTACGTCTGTTTTTTTGCCTCATTTGCTTATGCCAAGTTTACACTTGCTCTCCAAAATCCACTGGATTGCACGAAATCCTGAAATACACCCCGGTGTTTACACTTATTTTTTGTTGATTTCAAACATATCACAATGATCAAGGAAGATGCATATGCGCAGCTGATCGAACATGGATTCTCAAAACATGTTGTTGTAAATTGAATTAATCGTCAAAAATATACGAAAATATAGAACTTTACAACTTAATTTCGAAAATTATCGTTAAATTATCTAATATCGTATTAATTGTGTATAATACTAACAAATGAAAAAATATAAAATGATTTTATCGTTGAGACATCATAATAATAAATTTTGATAGACAAAAGTTGTACTAAGAACCTGCAAAATATTACTACTTGCATTAGTTTTCCCATTTAGTGTGAAAATGCGTTCCGGTACTCCGAAATCTAGCAAGACTGGTATTCTCTTTAAACAAAAATAGCGCCAATAACACCCTCTTCTCCTGTTTTCTGCCATACAATTTTGGCCTAGTAGAAACTAGCAGCAAACATGATAGCTGATACGTAAATATGATAGTAAATATGAAATTAAACGTATCAATTTAACAATTCTGCTGGAGTTTTTGCAATTTCCGTCATTTTTGCGTTCCCGTATTTTTTAAGAAATTTGTATGGAAAAGCAATTTTTGACAATTCGCTCTTTTTTCTAGCATTACCATTAAAAAGTACGGGAACACATTGAAAAATAGCATTGTAACAAAGTAATTTAATATTTTTTTCACATTGTTTAACATTTTGATACTAAATTTTTTTGTTGCAGCAATTGACCATCTACCTTGTTTATTATACATTAAAAGTGTTGCAACTTTTGGTACTTTTTTAGGCAACAACAGGGTTGTATATCATGTGTACTGTGATTTCGATGTTGATTTCGCTGAAATCAGGAAATGAGAGGATTTCGTTTTTGTATGCGAAATCATGATAAATTTTGCTTGATTCCGCGCGAAATCACGAAACGCCTTCGAAATCACGAAACGACGCCGAATGTACTTTCCATGTTTATTTTGTTATTGTTTTTCGTTTATCCAGTCAGTTATCGCTTAGTTTGCTATTTGCATTCTTTTTTTGTCATCTTTCTGTAGTTCAATTGCGTAATCACTGTCTGTTGTATTTATATATACTTGTGTGTTGTTGTTCGCTCAGTGCGAATGTGCGTCTGTGTGTTCGTTGTACAGATTCCAGGAGTTGCCAGATGGTTATGGAGAATTCCTGAACAAGGAGTTTTGGTATAAATATGAGAAGGTTCACTAGCAGTGATCAGTGATGAATTTTATCGCGAAGTGTAAACATCGACTAGTAAAGAAGTAAAGTAAAGCTGTGTACTTAGCTATAACAGTCGGTTCCGAATAAGTGTAATAAAGTAAATAAAGCATTGTAGAAACGTAATCTGAAACGAACCATGTTTTATTTGGTACAAATCGTATCGGGGAATAAAACAACGTCTACACGGAGATTAGTTAAACCTAATTCCGTAACAATATAGAACTTAAAGGCTTTGTTTCGAAAATTATCTATAAATCGTATTAATTGTGTATAATACTAACAAATGAAAAACTAAAAAAATATTTTATTGTTCAGACATTATAAAAATGTGTTCAGAACATGCAAAATATTACTACTTGCAGTAGTTTTCCCGTTTAGTGCTAGAAATGCGTTCCAGTACTCCGAAATCTAGCAAGACCTGCACATATTTTTGAATAACACCCTCTTCTCCTGTTTTCTGCTATAAAAATTTGGCCTAGCAAAACTAGCAGCATTTTTATTTGCATCTAAATACGATGGCTGGTACGTTGATTTTGGCATTTTTGCTAGAGTTTTTGCAATTTCCGTCATTTTTCCGTTCCCGAATTTTTTTTATGAAATTTGTATGGAAAGCAATTTTTGACAATTATCTCCTTTTTTAACATTACCATTAAAACGTACGGAAATACAATGAAAAAAAGCATTGTAACAAAGTAATGCTAAGTTTACATTTACGAAATCCACCCGATTTCATCTGTCAATTCCATAGCTCAAACGTCAAATGAAATCTCATCTGAAATCCATTGGATTTCATTTGACGTTTAACCTATGGATTTGACAGATGAAATCGAGTGTATTTCGCAAATGTAAACATAGCATAATTCAATATTTGTTTTCACATTGTTTACAAATTCTGATACTAAATTTTTTTTATTGCAGCAATTGACCATCTACCTTGTTTATTGTGATACGTGAAAAGTGTTGCAACTTTTGGTAATTGTTTAGGCAAAAACAGGGTTGTATATCACGATTAATGTGATTTCGATGTTGATTTCGCTGATATCACGAAATGAGATGATTTAATTTTTGTATGCGAAATCATGATAAATTTTGCTTGATTCCGTGCGAAATCACGAAACGCCTTCGAAATCACGAAACGACGCCGAATATGAACCAAGCATTATGCTTTCAATAATTTTGTATGCACAAATTCGTTGCAAAACTACATTTTGTTTCAGTTTATCTTATAGTAAAGTCCAATTTACATATGCACATTAAATGATTTCGTTTTACGAAATCTTATGCTTGGTTTACATAGCTCAAACGTCAAATAAAATCTCATCTGGATTTCATTTGACGTTTAATGCTATGTTTACATTTGCGAAATCCACTCGATTTCATCTGTCAAATCCATAGGTTAAACGTCAAATGAAATCCAATGGATTTCAGATGAGATTTCATTTGACGTTTGAGCTATGGAATTGACACATGAAATCGGGTGGATTTCGTAAATGTAAACTTAGCATTACTTTGTTACAATGCTATTTTTCATTGTATTTCCGTACGTTTTAATGGTAATGTTAAAAAGGAGATAATTGTCAAAAATTGCTTTCCATACAAATTTCATAAAAAAAATTCGGGAACGGAAAAATGACGGAAATTGCAAAAACTCTAGCAAAAATGCCAAAATCAACGTACCAGCCATCGTATTTAGATGCAAATAAAAATGCTGCTAGTTTTGCTAGGCCAAATTTTTATAGCAGAAAACAGGAGAAGAGGGTGTTATTCAAAAAGATGTGCAGGTCTTGCTAGATTTCGGAGTACTGGAACGCATTTCTAGCACTAAACGAGAAAACTACTGCAAGTAGTAATATTTTGCATGTTCTGAACACATTTTTATAATGTCTGAACAATAAAATATTTTTTTAGTTTTTCATTTGTTAGTATTATACACAATTAATACGATTTATAGATAATTTTCGAAACAAAGCCTTTAAGTTCTATATTGTTACGGAATTAGGTTTAACTAATCTCCGTGTAGACGTTGTTTTATTCCCCGATACGATTTGTACCAAATAAAACATGGTTCGTTTCAGATTACGTTTCTACAATGCTTTATTTACTTTATTACACTTATTCGGAACCGACTGTTATAGCTAAGTACACAGCTTTACTTTACTTCTTTACTAGTCGATGTCTACACTTCGCGATAAAATTCATCACTGATCACTGCTAGTGAACCTTCTCATATTTATACCAAAACTTCTTGTTCAGGAATTCTCCATAACCATCTGGCAACTCCTGGAATCTGTACAACGAACACACAGACGCACATTCGCACTGAGCGAACAACAACACACAAGTATATATAAATACAACAGACAGTGATTACGCAATTGAACTACAGAAAGATGACAAAAAAAGAATGCAAATAGCAAACTAATGGGTACTTTACTCGATATGTTTTTTACATATGAGTTGTCACTTTGCATATACATTTTGTATGGGAGAAGTGACAACGCATATGTAAAAAACATATCGTGTAAAGTACCCATAAGCGATAACTGACTGGATAAACGAAAAACAATAACAAAATAAACATGGAAAGTACATTCGGCGTCGTTTCGTGATTTCGAAGGCGTTTCGTGATTTCGCGCGGATCAACATCGAAATCACAGTACACATGATATACAACCCTGTTGTTGCCTAAAAAAGTACCAAAAGTTGCAACACTTTTAATGTATAATAAACAAGGTAGATGGTCAATTGCTGCAACAAAAAAATTTAGTATCAAAATGTTAAACAATGTGAAAAAAATATTAAATTACTTTGTTACAATGCTATTTTTCAATGTGTTCCCGTACTTTTTAATGGTAATGCTAGAAAAAAGAGCGAATTGTCAAAAATTGCTTTTCCATACAAATTTCTTAAAAAATCCGGGAACGCAAAAATGACGGAAATTGCAAAAACTCCAGCAGAATTGTTAAATTAAACGTATCAGCTATCATATTTACGTATCAGCTATCATGTTTGCTGCTAGTTTCTACTAGGCCAACAATGTATGGCAGAAAACAGGAGAAGAGGGGGTTATTTGGCGCTATTTTTGTTTAAAGAGAATACAAGTCTTGCTAGATTTCGGAGTACCGGAACGCATTTTCACACTAAATGGGAAAACTAATGCAAGTAGTAATATTTTGCAGGTTCTGAGTACAACTTTTGTCTATCAAAATTTATTATTATGATGTCTCAACGATAAAATCATTTTATATTTTTTCATTTGTTAGTATTATACACAATTAATACGATATTAGATAATTTAACGATAATTTTCGAAATAAAGTTGTAAAGTTCTATATTGTCGTATATTTTTGACGATTAATTCAATTTACAACAACATGTTTTGAGAATCCATGCTCGATCAGCTGCGCATATGCATCTACCTTGATCATTGTGATATGTTTGAAATCAACAAAAAATAAGTGTAAACACCGGGGTGTATTTCAGGATTTCGTGAAATCCAGTGCATTTTGGAGCGCAAGTGTAAACTTGGCATAAGCAAATGACCAAAAAAAAAAAAACAGATGTAATTACACTTCATTTGTTTCTAGTGCTAAGTTTACATTTACGAAATCCACTCGATTTCAACTGTCAAATCCATAGGTTAAGTCCAATTTACATATGCACATTAAATGATTTCGTTTTACGAAATCTTATGCTTGGTTTACATAGCTCAAACGTCAAATAAAATCTCATCTGGATTTCATTTGACGTTTAACCTATGGATTTGACAGTTGAAATCGAGTGGATTTCGTAAATGTAAACTTAGCACTAGAAACAAATGAAGTGTAATTACATCTGTTTTTTTTTGCGTCATTTGCTTATGCCAAGTTTACACTTGCGCTCCAAAATCCACTGGATTTCACGAAATCCTGAAATACACCCCGGTGTTTACACTTATTTTTTGTTGATTTCAAACATATCACAATGATCAAGGAAGATGCATATGCGCAGCTGATCGAACATGGATTCTCAAAACATGTTGTTGTAAATTGAATTAATCGTCAAAAATATACGAAAATATAGAACTTTACAACTTAATTTCAAAAATTATCGTTAAATTATCTAATATCGTATTAATTGTGTATAATACTAACAAATGAAAAAATATAAAATGATTTTATCGTTGAGACATCATAACAATAAATTTTGATAGACAAAAGTTGTACTAAGAACCTGCAAAATATTACTACTTGCATTAGTTTTCCCATTTAGTGTGAAAATGCGTTCCGGTACTCCGAAATCTAGCAAGACTGGTATTCTCTTTAAACAAAAATAGCGCCAAATAACACCCTCTTCTCCATACAATTTTGGCCTAGTAGAAACTAGCAGCAAACATGATAGCTGATACGTAAATATGATAGTAAATATGAAATTAAACGTATCAATTTAACAATTCTGCTGGAGTTTTTGCAATTTCCGTCATTTTTGCGTTCCCGTATTTTTTAAGAAATTTGTATGGAAAAGCAATTTTTGACAATTCGCTCTTTTTTCTAGCATTACCATTAAAAAGTACGGGAACACATTGAAAAATAGCATTGTAACAAAGTAATTTAATATTTTTTTCACATTGTTTAACATTTTGATACTAAATTTTTTTGTTGCAGCAATTGACCATCTACCTTGTTTATTATACATTAAAAGTGTTGCAACTTTTGGTACTTTTTTAGGCAACAACAGGGTTGTATATCATGTGTACTGTGATTTCGATGTTGATTTCGCTGAAATCAGGAAATGAGAGGATTTCGTTTTTGTATGCGAAATCATGATAAATTTTGCTTGATTCCGCGCGAAATCACGAAACGCCTTCGAAATCACGAAACGACGCCGAATGTACTTTCCATGTTTATTTTGTTATTGTTTTTCGTTTATCCAGTCAGTTATCGCTTAGTTTGCTATTTGCATTCTTTTTTTGTCATCTTTCTGTAGTTCAATTGCGTAATCACTGTCTGTTGTATTTATATATACTTGTGTGTTGTTGTTCGCTCAGTGCGAATGTGCGTCTGTGTGTTCGTTGTACAGATTCCAGGAGTTGCCAGATGGTTATGGAGAATTCCTGAACAAGAAGTTTTGGTATAAAAATGAGAAGGTTCACTAGCAGTGATCAGTGATGAATTTTATCGCGAAGTGTAGACATCGACTAGTAAAGAAGTAAAGTAAAGCTGTGTACTTAGCTATAACAGTCGGTTCCGAATAAGTGTAATAAAGTAAATAAAGCATTGTAGAAACGTAATCTGAAACGAACCATGTTTTATTTGGTACAAATCGTATCGGGGAATAAAACAACGTCTACACGGAGATTAGTTAAACCTAATTCCGTAACAATATAGAACTTAAAGGCTTTGTTTCGAAAATTATCTATAAATCGTATTAATTGTGTATAATACTAACAAATGAAAAACTAAAAAAATATTTTATTGTTCAGACATTATAAAAATGTGTTCAGAACATGCAAAATATTACTACTTGCAGTAGTTTTCTCGTTTAGTGCTAGAAATGCGTTCCAGTACTCCGAAATCTAGCAAGACCTGCACATCTTTTTGAATAACACCCTCTTCTCCTGTTTTCTGCTATAAAAATTTGGCCTAGCAAAACTAGCAGCATTTTTATTTGCTTCTAAATACGACGGCTGGTACGTTGATTTTGACATTTTTGCTAGAGTTTTTGCAATTTCCGTCATTTTTCCGTTCCCGAATTTTTTTTATGAAATTTGTATGGAAAGCAATTTTTGACAATTATCTCCTTTTTTAACATTACCATTAAAACGTACGGAAATACAATGAAAAATAGCATTGTAACAAAGTAATGCTAAGTTTACATTTACGAAATCCACCCGATTTCATGTGTCAATTCCATAGCTCAAACGTCAAATGAAATCTCATCTGAAATCCATTGGATTTCATTTGACGTTTAACCTATGGATTTGACAGATGAAATCGAGTGGATTTCGCAAATGTAAACATAGCATAATTCAATATTTGTTTTCACATTGTTTACAAATTCTGATACTAAAATTTTTTTATTGCAGCAATTGACCATCTACCTTGTTTATTGTGATACGTGAAAAGTGTTGCAACTTTTGGTAATTGTTTAGGCAAAAACAGGGTTGTATATCACGATTAATATGATTTCGATGTTGATTTCGCTGAAATCACGAAATGAGATGATTTAATTTTTGTATGCGAAATCATGATAAATTTTGCTTGATTCCGTGCGAAATCACGAAACGCCTTCGAAATCACGAAACGACGCCGAATATGAACCAATAATTTCAATAATTTTGTATGCACAAATTCGTTGCAAAACTACATTTTGTTTCAGTTTCTCTTTTAGTAAAGTCCAATTTACATATGCACATTAAATGATTTCGTTTTACGAAATCTTATGCTTGGTTTACATAGCTCAAACGTCAAATAAAATCTCATCTGGATTTCATTTGACGTTTAACCTATGGATTTGACAGTTGAAATCGAGTGGATTTCGTAAATGTAAACTTAGCACTAGAAACAAATGAAGTGTAATTACATCTGTTTTTTTTGCGTCATTTGCTTATGCCAAGTTTACACTTGCGCTCCAAAATCCACTGGATTTCACGAAATCCTGAAATACACCCCGGTGTTTACACTTATTTTTTGTTGATTTCAAACATATCACAATGATCAAGGTAGATGCATATGCGCAGCTGATCGAGCATGGATTCTCAAAACATGTTGTTGTAAATTGAATTAATCGTCAAAAATATACGACAATATAGAACTTTACAACTTTATTTCGAAAATTATCGTTAAATTATCTAATATCGTATTAATTGTGTATAATACTAACAAATGAAAAAATATAAAATGATTTTATCGTTGAGACATCATAATAATAAATTTTGATAGACAAAAGTTGTACTCAGAACCTGCAAAATATTACTACTTGCATTAGTTTTCCCATTTAGTGTGAAAATGCGTTCCGGTACTCCGAAATCTAGCAAGACTTGTATTCTCTTTAAACAAAAATAGCGCCAAATAACCCCCTCTTCTCCTGTTTTCTGCCATACATTGTTGGCCTAGTAGAAACTAGCAGCAAACATGATAGCTGATACGTAAATATGATAGCTGATACGTTTAATTTAACAATTCTGCTGGAGTTTTTGCAATTTCCGTCATTTTTGCGTTCCCGTATTTTTTAAGAAATTTGTATGGAAAAGCAATTTTTGACAATTCGCTCTTTTTTCTAGCATTACCATTAAAAAGTACGGGAACACATTGAAAAATAGCATTGTAACAAAGTAATTTAATATTTTTTTCACATTGTTTAACATTTTGATACTAAATTTTTTTGTTGCAGCAATTGACCATCTACCTTGTTTATTATACATTAAAAGTGTTGCAACTTTTGGTACTTTTTTAGGCAACAACAGGGTTGTATATCATGTGTACTGTGATTTCGATGTTGATTTCGCTGAAATCAGGAAATGAGAGGATTTCGTTTTTGTATGCGAAATCATGATAAATTTTGCTTGATTCCGCGCGAAATCACGAAACGCCTTCGAAATCACGAAACGACGCCGAATGTACTTTCCATGTTTATTTTGTTATTGTTTTTCGTTTATCCAGTCAGTTATCGCTTAGTTTGCTATTTGCATTCTTTTTTTGTCATCTTTCTGTAGTTCAATTGCGTAATCACTGTCTGTTGTATTTATATATACTTGTGTGTTGTTGTTCGCTCAGTGCGAATGTGCGTCTGTGTGTTCGTTGTACAGATTTCAGGAGTTGCCAGATGGTTATGGAGAATTCCTGAACAAGAAGTTTTGGTATAAAAATGAGAAGGTTCACTAGCAGTGATCAGTGATGAATTTTATCGCGAAGTGTAGACATCGACTAGTAAAGAAGTAAAGTAAAGCTGTGTACTTAGCTATAACAGTCGGTTCCGAATAAGTGTAATAAAGTAAATAAAGCATTGTAGAAACGTAATCTGAAACGAACCATGTTTTATTTGGTACAAATCGTATCGGGGAATAAAACAACGTCTACACGGAGATTAGTTAAACCTAATTCCGTAACAATATAGAACTTAAAGGCTTTGTTTCGAAAATTATCTATAAATCGTATTAATTGTGTATAATACTAACAAATGAAAAACTAAAAAAATATTTTATTGTTCAGACATTATAAAAATGTGTTCAGAACATGCAAAATATTACTACTTGCAGTAGTTTTCCCGTTTAGTGCTAGAAATGCGTTCCAGTACTCCGAAATCTAGCAAGACCTGCACATATTTTTGAATAACACCCTCTTCTCCTGTTTTCTGCTATAAAAATTTGGCCTAGCAAAACTAGCAGCATTTTTATTTGCATCTAAATACGATGGCTGGTACGTTGATTTTGGCATTTTTGCTAGAGTTTTTGCAATTTCCGTCATTTTTCCGTTCCCGAATTTTTTTTTATGAAATTTGTATGGAAAGCAATTTTTGACAATTATCTCCTTTTTTAACATTACCATTAAAACGTACGGAAATACAATGAAAAAAAGCATTGTAACAAAGTAATGCTAAGTTTACATTTACGAAATCCACCCGATTTCATCTGTCAATTCCATAGCTCAAACGTCAAATGAAATCTCATCTGAAATCCATTGGATTTCATTTGACGTTTAACCTATGGATTTGACAGATGAAATCGAGTGTATTTCGCAAATGTAAACATAGCATAATTCAATATTTGTTTTCACATTGTTTACAAATTCTGATACTAAATTTTTTTTATTGCAGCAATTGACCATCTACCTTGTTTATTGTGATACGTGAAAAGTGTTGCAACTTTTGGTAATTGTTTAGGCAAAAACAGGGTTGTATATCACGATTAATGTGATTTCGATGTTGATTTCGCTGAAATCACGAAATGAGATGATTTAATTTTTGTATGCGAAATCATGATAAATTTTGCTTGATTCCGTGCGAAATCACGAAACGCCTTCGAAATCACGAAACGACGCCGAATATGAACCAAGCATTATGCTTTCAATAATTTTGTATGCACAAATTCGTTGCAAAACTACATTTTGTTTCAGTTTATCTTATAGTAAAGTCCAATTTACATATGCACATTAAATGATTTCGTTTTACGAAATCTTATGCTTGGTTTACATAGCTCAAACGTCAAATAAAATCTCATCTGGATTTCATTTGACGTTTAACCTATGGATTTGACAGTTGAAATCGAGTGGATTTCGTAAATGTAAACTTAGCACTAGAAACAAATGAAGTGTAATTACATCTGTTTTTTTTTGCGTCATTTGCTTATGCCAAGTTTACACTTGCGCTCCAAAATCCACTGGATTTCACGAAATCCTGAAATACACCCCGGTGTTTACACTTATTTTTTGTTGATTTCAAACATATCACAATGATCAAGGTAGATGCATATGCGCAGCTGATCGAGCATGGATTCTCAAAACATGTTGTTGTAAATTGAATTAATCGTCAAAAATATACGACAATATAGAACTTTACAACTTTATTTCGAAAATTATCGTTAAATTATCTAATATCGTATTAATTGTGTATAATACTAACAAATGAAAAAATATAAAATGATTTTATCGTTGAGACATCATAATAATAAATTTTGATAGACAAAAGTTGTACTCAGAACCTGCAAAATATTACTACTTGCATTAGTTTTCCCATTTAGTGTGAAAATGCGTTCCGGTACTCCGAAATCTAGCAAGACTTGTATTCTCTTTAAACAAAAATAGCGCCAAATAACCCCCTCTTCTCCTGTTTTCTGCCATACATTGTTGGCCTAGTAGAAACTAGCAGCAAACATGATAGCTGATACGTAAATATGATAGCTGATACGTTTAATTTAGCAATTCTGCTGGAGTTTTTGCAATTTCCGTCATTTTTGCGTTCCCGTATTTTTTAAGAAATTTGTATGGAAAAGCAATTTTTGACAATTCGCTCTTTTTTCTAGCATTACCATTAAAAAGTACGGGAACACATTGAAAAATAGCATTGTAACAAAGTAATTTAATATTTTTTTCACATTGTTTAACATTTTGATACTAAATTTTTTTGTTGCAGCAATTGACCATCTACCTTGTTTATTATACATTAAAAGTGTTGCAACTTTTGGTACTTTTTTAGGCAACAACAGGGTTGTATATCATGTGTACTGTGATTTCGATGTTGATTTCGCTGAAATCAGGAAATGAGAGGATTTCGTTTTTGTATGCGAAATCATGATAAATTTTGCTTGATTCCGCGCGAAATCACGAAACGCCTTCGAAATCACGAAACGACGCCGAATGTACTTTCCATGTTTATTTTGTTATTGTTTTTCGTTTATCCAGTCAGTTATCGCTTAGTTTGCTATTTGCATTCTTTTTTTGTCATCTTTCTGTAGTTCAATTGCGTAATCACTGTCTGTTGTATTTATATATACTTGTGTGTTGTTGTTCGCTCAGTGCGAATGTGCGTCTGTGTGTTCGTTGTACAGATTCCAGGAGTTGCCAGATGGTTATGGAGAATTCCTGAACAAGAAGTTTTGGTATAAAAATGAGAAGGTTCACTAGCAGTGATCAGTGATGAATTTTATCGCGAAGTGTAGACATCGACTAGTAAAGAAGTAAAGTAAAGCTGTGTACTTAGCTATAACAGTCGGTTCCGAATAAGTGTAATAAAGTAAATAAAGCATTGTAGAAACGTAATCTGAAACGAACCATGTTTTATTTGGTACAAATCGTATCGGGGAATAAAACAACGTCTACACGGAGATTAGTTAAACCTAATTCCGTAACAATATAGAACTTAAAGGCTTTGTTTCGAAAATTATCTATAAATCGTATTAATTGTGTATAATACTAACAAATGAAAAACTAAAAAAATATTTTATTGTTCAGACATTATAAAAATGTGTTCAGAACATGCAAAATATTACTACTTGCAGTAGTTTTCTCGTTTAGTGCTAGAAATGCGTTCCAGTACTCCGAAATCTAGCAAGACCTGCACATCTTTTTGAATAACACCCTCTTCTCCTGTTTTCTGCTATAAAAATTTGGCCTAGCAAAACTAGCAGCATTTTTATTTGCATCTAAATACGATGGCTGGTACGTTGATTTTGGCATTTTTGCTAGAGTTTTTGCAATTTCCGTCATTTTTCCGTTCCCGAATTTTTTTTATGAAATTTGTATGGAAAGCAATTTTTGACAATTATCTCCTTTTTTAACATTACCATTAAAACGTACGGAAATACAATGAAAAATAGCATTGTAACAAAGTAATGCTAAGTTTACATTTACGAAATCCACCCGATTTCATGTGTCAATTCCATAGCTCAAACGTCAAATGAAATCTCATCTGAAATCCATTGGATTTCATTTGACGTTTAACCTATGGATTTGACAGATGAAATCGAGTGGATTTCGCAAATGTAAACATAGCATAATTCAATATTTGTTTTCACATTGTTTACAAATTCTGATACTAAAATTTTTTTATTGCAGCAATTGACCATCTACCTTGTTTATTGTGATACGTGAAAAGTGTTGCAACTTTTGGTAATTGTTTAGGCAAAAACAGGGTTGTATATCACGATTAATATGATTTCGATGTTGATTTCGCTGAAATCACGAAATGAGATGATTTAATTTTTGTATGCGAAATCATGATAAATTTTGCTTGATTCCGTGCGAAATCACGAAACGCCTTCGAAATCACGAAACGACGCCGAATATGAACCAATAATTTCAATAATTTTGTATGCACAAATTCGTTGCAAAACTACATTTTGTTTCAGTTTCTCTTTTAGTAAAGTCCAATTTACATATGCACATTAAATGATTTCGTTTTACGAAATCTTATGCTTGGTTTACATAGCTCAAACGTCAAATAAAATCTCATCTGGATTTCATTTGACGTTTAACCTATGGATTTGACAGTTGAAATCGAGTGGATTTCGTAAATGTAAACTTAGCACTAGAAACAAATGAAGTGTAATTACATCTGTTTTTTTTGCGTCATTTGCTTATGCCAAGTTTACACTTGCGCTCCAAAATCCACTGGATTTCACGACATCCTGAAATACACCCCGGTGTTTACACTTATTTTTTGTTGATTTCAAACATATCACAATGATCAAGGAAGATGCATATGCGCAGCTGATCGAACATGGATTCTCAAAACATGTTGTTGTAAATTGAATTAATCGTCAAAAATATACGAAAATATAGAACTTTACAACTTAATTTCGAAAATTATCGTTAAATTATCTAATATCGTATTAATTGTGTATAATACTAACAAATGAAAAAATATAAAATGATTTTATCGTTGAGACATCATAATAATAAATTTTGATAGACAAAAGTTGTACTAAGAACCTGCAAAATATTACTACTTGCATTAGTTTTCCCATTTAGTGTGAAAATGCGTTCCGGTACTCCGAAATCTAGCAAGACTGGTATTCTCTTTAAACAAAAATAGCGCCAAATAACACCCTCTTCTCCTGTTTTCTGCCATACAATTTTGGCCTAGTAGAAACTAGCAGCAAACATGATAGCTGATACGTAAATATGATAGTAAATATGAAATTAAACGTATCAATTTAACAATTCTGCTGGAGTTTTTGCAATTTCCGTCATTTTTGCGTTCCCGTATTTTTTAAGAAATTTGTATGGAAAAGCAATTTTTGACAATTCGCTCTTTTTTCTAGCATTACCATTAAAAAGTACGGGAACACATTGAAAAATAGCATTGTAACAAAGTAATTTAATATTTTTTTCACATTGTTTAACATTTTGATACTAAATTTTTTTGTTGCAGCAATTGACCATCTACCTTGTTTATTATACATTAAAAGTGTTGCAACTTTTGGTACTTTTTTAGGCAACAACAGGGTTGTATATCATGTGTACTGTGATTTCGATGTTGATTTCGCTGAAATCAGGAAATGAGAGGATTTCGTTTTTGTATGCGAAATCATGATAAATTTTGCTTGATTCCGCGCGAAATCACGAAACGCCTTCGAAATCACGAAACGACGCCGAATGTACTTTCCATGTTTATTTTGTTATTGTTTTTCGTTTATCCAGTCAGTTATCGCTTAGTTTGCTATTTGCATTCTTTTTTGTCATCTTTCTGTAGTTCAATTGCGTAATCACTGTCTGTTGTATTTATATATACTTGTGTGTTGTTGTTCGCTCAGTGCGAATGTGCGTCTGTGTGTTCGTTGTACAGATTCCAGGAGTTGCCAGATGGTTATGGAGAATTCCTGAACAAGGAGTTTTGGTATAAATATGAGAAGGTTCACTAGCAGTGATCAGTGATGAATTTTATCGCGAAGTGTAAACATCGACTAGTAAAGAAGTAAAGTAAAGCTGTGTACTTAGCTATAACAGTCGGTTCCGAATAAGTGTAATAAAGTAAATAAAGCATTGTAGAAACGTAATCTGAAACGAACCATGTTTTATTTGGTACAAATCGTATCGGGGAATAAAACAACGTCTACACGGAGATTAGTTAAACCTAATTCCGTAACAATATAGAACTTAAAGGCTTTGTTTCGAAAATTATCTATAAATCGTATTAATTGTGTATAATACTAACAAATGAAAAACTAAAAAAATATTTTATTGTTCAGACATTATAAAAATGTGTTCAGAACATGCAAAATATTACTACTTGCAGTAGTTTTCCCGTTTAGTGCTAGAAATGCGTTCCAGTACTCCGAAATCTAGCAAGACCTCCACATATTTTTGAATAACACCCTCTTCTCCTGTTTTCTGCTATAAAAATTTGGCCTAGCAAAACTAGCAGCATTTTTATTTGCATCTAAATACGATGGCTGGTACGATGATTTTGGCATTTTTGCTAGAGTTTTTGCAATTTCCGTCATTTTTCCGTTCCCGAATTTTTTTTTTATGAAATTTGTATGGAAAGCAATTTTTGACAATTATCTCCTTTTTTAACATTACCATTAAAACGTACGGAAATACAATGAAAAAAAGCATTGTAACAAAGTAATGCTAAGTTTACATTTACGAAATCCACCCGATTTCATCTGTCAATTCCATAGCTCAAACGTCAAATGAAATCTCATCTGAAATCCATTGGATTTCATTTGACGTTTAACCTATGGATTTGACAGATGAAATCGAGTGGATTTCGCAAATGTAAACATAGCATAATTCAATATTTGTTTTCACATTGTTTACAAATTCTGATACTAAATTTTTTTTATTGCAGCAATTGACCATCTACCTTGTTTATTGTGATACGTGAAAAGTGTTGCAACTTTTGGTAATTGTTTAGGCAAAAACAGGGTTGTATATCACGATTAATGTGATTTCGATGTTGATTTCGCTGAAATCACGAAATGAGATGATTTAATTTTTGTATGCGAAATCATGATAAATTTTGCTTGATTCTGTGCGAAATCACGAAACGCCTTCGAAATCACGAAACGACGCCGAATATGAACCAAGCATTATGCTTTCAATAATTTTGTATGCACAAATTCGTTGCAAAACTACATTTTGTTTCAGTTTATCTTATAGTAAAGTCCAATTTACATATGCACATTAAATGATTTCGTTTTACGAAATCTTATGCTTGGTTTACATAGCTCAAACGTCAAATAAAATCTCATCTGGATTTCATTTGACGTTTAACCTATGGATTTGACAGTTGAAATCGAGTGGATTTCGTAAATGTAAACTTAGCACTAGAAACAAATGAAGTGTAATTACATCTGTTTTTTTTGCGTCATTTGCTTATGCCAAGTTTACACTTGCGCTCCAAAATCCACTGGATTTCACGAAATCCTGAAATACACCCCGGTGTTTACACTTATTTTTTGTTGATTTCAAACATATCACAATGATCAAGGTAGATGCATATGCGCAGCTGATCGAGCATGGATTCTCAAAACATGTTGTTGTAAATTGAATTAATCGTCAAAAATATACGACAATATAGAACTTTACAACTTTATTTCGAAAATTATCGTTAAAGAAGAACAAAACAAAATTAATTTAAAATGGTACTTGACTCTCCATTTAGCTATTATTTCCAGCAAAACATCTAGGTCCATCAACTTGGGCAAGCGTGGTATTGATGTTAAGCCTTCAACTCTAGCTAAAGGATGAGAGCGATTTTATTGAAATTTTGATTTACTTAAGTACTTAGGGTGAGAAGCGAATAGTATTAGTTGTACAAAATGGTATTAAGATCAAAGATGTAATTAATAGTAATGTTTACAAAATATGTACATGGTTGCATTTTTAGCTGTTAAATTGAAATATTTAAACATATGTTGCGTAATATTAATTGAATTAGTGAAAACGTATACGTAAAGTATTAACATAAAATATGTACATAAGAGAAATTATAATAATAAAAGTTGATCCGCTTCAGTCTCCCCCTTCTGATGCTCCAATCGTCCCGATTAAGCATCAGAAACAATGAGTTGTAGAATCTGCTGCGGTAAACTGCATTATTACTATGGGTTGTTGAATCGGGTATGTCCTCAATAATACTGCAATAATGGTGTGTAGATGGCGTTGTTGTTACATGTCCAAACTATGTAACGGACTGTCATCGAAATCTCCCCCTGGAGTAAAGCTGCGCAAGTCTTGTTGGTTCTCCAAACAAGCTGGTAAACTCCTCATAATCTCCTTCTAGAGTTATTTTGCTCCACGAATTGTTGGCTCTCCAAACAACCTGGTAAAACTCGTCGGAAAAAGCTATGATATGTTAAGGTCATCGGTTGGCAGTCAACAGAATCTTGAATAACAACTGCGAATCTTCTGGCTGCTAAGGTTGTCCAAATACAGCGATAATCTCTTCAACAGTAAGTACACAGTTACAATTGTCACAAATTGCCTGGATAAACATCTTTCTGCTGGGATCTTCTAATATTCGCGTTATTGATGTTCTGCTTGCAAACACAATATGCACGACAAACACAGCAAGCGTTGATTTTCTCGGCTGAACGTTACGCACATTTTGAGCTGATGTGTGCAGACGTTGTTGTTCTTGCTTGATGTGCGTCGGTTCACCATTGTGCGTTTTCTTCTTGATGATTTGTGTGTGGTTGTTGTAGTACCTCATCACACTGTTGTTTTTCAACCCTCATTTTCATACAGATGAATGTGCCTGCGTCGTCTTTGCTGCTTGCATTCATACTTGTACGTAAATGTGTTTTTGATCAATGCCTTTGCTTGATCGAAGGAGTTGACGTTCTTGTTTACGCCAATCCACAAATTTGCTGCGTAATCCGGATGATTGTCGATGGATGTTGTTCAAAACTGATACACAACAGAGACATCTCTATGTTTCTGGGATCGCCTAGTACAAAACGCATGGGATTGCCATCATAACGCATTGCCTGGATAAGTTTTGTAAACGTTGCCAACTGATCTTCACCAGATACGTACGCTTCGCATTCAATGTTGTTGTTGTCCTCGGCTGTTGATGATAGAGTGGTCGTGTTACATGGCCACGAGTTGGGCGTCAATAAAGAAGGACAAAACATCAAAATTAATTTAAAATGGTACTTGACTCTCCATTTAGCTATTATTTCCAGCAAAACATCTAGGTCCATCAACTTGGGCAAGCGTGGTATTGATGTTAAGCCTTCAACTCTAGCTAAAGGATGAGAGCGATTTTATTGAAATTTTGATTTACTTAAGTACTTAGGGTGAGAAGCGAATAGTATTAGTTGTACAAAATGGTATTAAGATCAAAGATGTAATTAATAGTAATGTTTACAAAATATGTACATGGTTGCATTTTTAGCTGTTAAATTGAAATATTTAAACATATGTTGCGTAATATTAATTGAATTAGTGAAAACGTATACGTAAAGTATTAACATAAAATATGTACATAAGAGAAATTATAATAATAAAAGTTGATCCGCTTCATCGTTAAATTATCTAATATCGTATTAATTGTGTATAATACTAACAAATGAAAAAATATAAAATGATTTTATCGTTGAGACATCATAATAATAAATTTTGATAGACAAAAGTTGTACTCAGAACCTGCAAAATATTACTACTTGCATTAGTTTTCCCATTTAGTGTGAAAATGCGTTCCGGTACTCCGAAATCTAGCAAGACTTGTATTCTCTTTAAACAAAAATAGCGCCAAATAACCCCCTCTTCTCCTGTTTTCTGCCATACATTGTTGGCCTAGTAGAAACTAGCAGCAAACATGATAGCTGATACGTAAATATGATAGCTGATACGTTTAATTTAACAATTCTGCTGGAGTTTTTGCAATTTCCGTCATTTTTGCGTTCCCGTATTTTTTAAGAAATTTGTATGGAAAAGCAATTTTCCGCGCGAAATTACGAAACGCCTTCGAAATCACGAAACGACGCCGAATGTACTTTCCATGTTTATTTTGTTATTGTTTTTCGTTTATCCAGTCAGTTATCGCTTAGTTTGCTATTTGCATTCTTTTTTTGTCATCTTTCTGTAGTTCAATTGCGTAATCACTGTCTGTTGTATTTATATATACTTGTGTGTTGTTGTTCGCTCAGTGCGAATGTGCGTCTGTGTGTTCGTTGTACAGATTCCAGGAGTTGCCAGATGGTTATGGAGAATTCCTGAACAAGAAGTTTTGGTATAAATATGAGAAGGTTCACTAGCAGTGATCAGTGATGAATTTTATCGCGAAGTGTAAACATCGACTAGTAAAGAAGTAAAGTAAAGCTGTGTACTTAGCTATAACAGTCGGTTCCGAATAAGTGTAATAAAGTAAATAAAGCATTGTAGAAACGTAATCTGAAACGAACCATGTTTTATTTGGTACAAATCGTATCGGGGAATAAAACAACGTCTACACGGAGATTAGTTAAACCTAATTCCGTAACAATATAGAACTTAAAGGCTTTGTTTCGAAAATTATCTATAAATCGTATTAATTGTGTATAATACTAACAAATGAAAAACTAAAAAAAATATTTTATTGTTCAGACATTATAAAAATGTGTTCAGAACATGCAAAATATTACTACTTGCAGTAGTTTTCCCGTTTAGTGCTAGAAATGCGTTCCAGTACTCCGAAATCTAGCAAGACCTGCACATATTTTTGAATAACACCCTCTTCTCCTGTTTTCTGCTATAAAAATTTGGCCTAGCAAAACTAGCAGCATTTTTATTTGCATCTAAATACGATGGCTGGTACGTTGATTTTGGCATTTTTGCTAGAGTTTTTGCAATTTCCGTCATTTTTCCGTTCCCGAATTTTTTTTATGAAATTTGTATGGAAAGCAATTTTTGACAATTATCTCCTTTTTTAACATTACCATTAAAACGTACGGAAATACAATGAAAAAAAGCATTGTAACAAAGTAATGCTAAGTTTACATTTACGAAATCCACCCGATTTCATCTGTCAATTCCATAGCTCAAACGTCAAATGAAATCTCATCTGAAATCCATTGGATTTCATTTGACGTTTAACCTATGGATTTGACAGATGAAATCGAGTGGATTTCGCAAATGTAAACATAGCATAATTCAATATTTGTTTTCACATTGTTTACAAATTCTGATACTAAATTTTTTTTATTGCAGCAATTGACCATCTACCTTGTTTATTGTGATACGTGAAAAGTGTTGCCACTTTTGGTAATTGTTTAGGCAAAAACAGGGTTGTATATCACGATTAATGTGATTTCGATGTTGATTTCGCTGAAATCACGAAATGAGATGATTTAATTTTTGTATGCGAAATCATGATAAATTTTGCTTGATTCTGTGCGAAATCACGAAACGCCTTCGAAATCACGAAACGACGCCGAATATGAACCAAGCATTATGCTTTCAATAATTTTGTATGCACAAATTCGTTGCAAAACTACATTTTGTTTCAGTTTATCTTATAGTAAAGTCCAATTTACATATGCACATTAAATGATTTCGTTTTACGAAATCTTATGCTTGGTTTACATAGATCAAACGTCAAATAAAATCTCATCTGGATTTCATTTGACGTTTAACCTATGGATTTGACAGTTGAAATCGAGTGGATTTCGTAAATGTAAACTTAGCACTAGAAACAAATGAAGTGTAATTACATCTGTTTTTTTGCGTCATTTGCTTATGCCAAGTTTACACTTGCGCTCCAAAATCCACTGGATTTCACGAAATCCTGAAATACACCCCGGTGTTTACACTTATTTTTTGTTGATTTCAAACATATCACAATGATCAAGGTAGATGCATATGCGCAGCTGATCGAGCATGGATTCTCAAAACATGTTGTTGTAAATTGAATTAATCGTCAAATATATACGACAATATAGAACTTTACAACTTTATTTCGAAAATTATCGTTAAATTATCTAATATCGTATTAATTGTGTATAATACTAACAAATGAAAAAATATAAAATGATTTTATCGTTGAGACATCATAATAATAAATTTTGATAGACAAAAGTTGTACTCAGAACCTGCAAAATATTACTACTTGCATTAGTTTTCCCATTTAGTGTGAAAATGCGTTCCGGTACTCCGAAATCTAGCAAGACTTGTATTCTCTTTAAACAAAAATAGCGCCAAATAACCCCCTCTTCTCCTGTTTTCTGCCATACACTGTTGGCCTAGTAGAAACTAGCAGCAAACATGATAGCTGATACGTAAATATGATAGCTGATACGTTTAATTTAACAATTCTGCTGGAGTTTTTGCAATTTCCGTCATTTTTGCGTTCCCGTATTTTTTAAGAAATTTGTATGGAAAAGCAATTTTCCGCGCGAAATTACGAAACGCCTTCGAAATCACGAAACGACGCCGAATGTACTTTCCATGTTTATTTTGTTATTGTTTTTCGTTTATCCAGTCAGTTATCGCTTAGTTTGATATTTGCATTCTTTTTTTGTCATCTTTCTGTAGTTCAATTGCGTAATCACTGTCTGTTGTATTTATATATACTTGTGTGTTGTTGTTCGCTCAGTGCGAATGTGCGTCTGTGTGTTCGTTGTACAGATTCCAGGAGTTGCCAGATGGTTATGGAGAATTCCTGAACAAGAAGTTTTGGTATAAATATGAGAAGGTTCACTAGCAGTGATCAGTGATGAATTTTATCGCGAAGTGTAAACATCGACTAGTAAAGAAGTAAAGTAAAGCTGTGTACTTAGCTATAACAGTCGGTTCCGAATAAGTGTAATAAAGTAAATAAAGCATTGTAGAAACGTAATCTGAAACGAACCATGTTTTATTTGGTACAAATCGTATCGGGGAATAAAACAACGTCTACACGGAGATTAGTTAAACCTAATTCCGTAACAATATAGAACTTAAAGGCTTTGTTTCGAAAATTATCTATAAATCGTATTAATTGTGTATAATACTAACAAATGAAAAACTAAAAAAATATTTTATTGTTCAGACATTATAAAAATGTGTTCAGAACATGCAAAATATTACTACTTGCAGTAGTTTTCTCGTTTAGTGCTAGAAATGCGTTCCAGTACTCCGAAATCTAGCAAGACCTGCACATCTTTTTGAATAACACCCTCTTCTCCTGTTTTCTGCTATAAAAATTTGGCCTAGCAAAACTAGCAGCATTTTTATTTGCATCTAAATATGATGGCTGGTACGTTGATTTTGGCATTTTTGCTAGAGTTTTTGCAATTTCCGTCATTTTTCCGTTCCCGAATTTTTTTTATGAAATTTGTATGGAAAGCAATTTTTGACAATTATCTCCTTTTTTAACATTACCATTAAAACGTACGGAAATACAATGAAAAATAGCATTGTAACAAAGTAATGCTAAGTTTACATTTACGAAATCCACCCGATTTCATGTGTCAATTCCATAGCTCAAACGTCAAATGAAATCTCATCTGAAATCCATTGGATTTCATTTGACGTTTAACCTATGGATTTGACAGATGAAATCGAGTGGATTTCGCAAATGTAAACATAGCATAATTCAATATTTGTTTTCACATTGTTTACAAATTCTGATACTAAAATTTTTTTATTGCAGCAATTGACCATCTACCTTGTTTATTGTGATACGTGAAAAGTGTTGCAACTTTTGGTAATTGTTTAGGCAAAAACAGGGTTGTATATCACGATTAATATGATTTCGATGTTGATTTCGCTGAAATCACGAAATGAGATGATTTAATTTTTGTATGCGAAATCATGATAAATTTTGCTTGATTCCGTGCGAAATCACGAAACGCCTTCGAAATCACGAAACGACGCCGAATATGAACCAAGCATTATGCTTTCAATAATTTTGTATGCACAAATTCGTTGCAAAACTACATTTTGTTTCAGTTTCTCTTTTAGTAAAGTCCAATTTACATATGCACATTAAATGATTTCGTTTTACGAAATCTTATGCTTGGTTTACATAGCTCAAACGTCAAATAAAATCTCATCTGGATTTCATTTGACGTTTAACCTATGGATTTGACAGTTGAAATCGAGTGGATTTCGTAAATGTAAACTTAGCACTAGAAACAAATGAAGTGTAATTACATCTGTTTTTTTTGCGTCATTTGCTTATGCCAAGTTTACACTTGCGCTCCAAAATCCACTGGATTTCACGAAATCCTGAAATACACCCCGGTGTTTACACTTATTTTTTGTTGATTTCAAACATATCACAATAATCAAGGTAGATGCATATGCGCAGCTGATCGAGCATGGATTCTCAAAACATGTTGTTGTAAATTGAATTAATCGTCAAAAATATACGACAATATAGAACTTTACAACTTTATTTCGAAAATTGTCGTTAAATTTTCTAATATCGTATTAATTGTGTATAATACTAACAAATGAGAAAACATAAAATGATTTTATCTTTGAGACATCATAATAATAAATTTTGATAGACAAAAGTTGTACTCAGAACCTGCAAAATATTACTACTTGCATTAGTTTTCCCATTTAGTGTGAAAATGCGTTCCGGTACTCCGAAATCTAGCAAGACTTGTATTCTCTTTAAACAAAAATAGCGCCAAATAACACCCTCTTCTCCTGTTTTCTGCCATACATTTTTGGCCTAGTAGAAACTAGCAGCAAACATGATAGCTGATACGTAAATATGATAGCTGATACGTTTAATTTAACAATTCTGGAGTTTTTGCAATTTCCGTCATTTTTGCGTTCCCGTATTTTTTAAGAAATTTGTATGGAAAAGCAATTTTTGACAATTCGCTCTTTTTTCTAGCATTACCATTAAAAAGTACGGGAACACATTGAAAAATAGCATTGTAACAAAGTAATTTAATCTTTTTTTTTACATTGTTTAACATTTTGATACTAAATTTTTTTGTTGCAGCAATTGACCATCTACCTTGTTTATTATACATTAAAAGTGTTGTAACTTTTGGTACTTTTTTAGGCAACAACAGGGTTGTATATCATGTGTACTGTGATTTCGATGTTGATTTCGCTGAAATCAGGAAATGAGATGATTTCCTTTTTGTATGCGAAATCATGATAAATTTTGCTTGATTCCGCGCGAAATCACGAAACGCCTTCGAAATCACGAAACGACGCCGAATGTACTTTCCATGTTTATTTTGTTATTGTTTTTCGTTTATCCAGTCAGTTATCGCTTAGTTTGCTATTTGCATTCTTTTTTTTGTCATCTTTCTGTAGTTCAATTGCGTAATCACTGTCTGTTGTATTTATATATACTTGTGTGTTGTTGTTCGCTCAGTGCGAATGTGCGTCTGTGTGTTCGTTGTACAGATTCCAGGAGTTGCCAGATGGTTATGGAGAATTTCTGAACAAGAAGTTTTGGTATAAATATGAGAAGGTTCACTAGCAGTGATCAGTGATGAATTTTATCGCGAAGTGTAAACATCGACTAGTAAAGAAGTAAAGTAAAGCTGTGTACTTAGCTATAACAGTCGGTTCCGAATAAGTGTAATAAAGTAAATGAAGCATTGTAGAAACGTAATCTGAAACGAACCATGTTTTATTTGGTACAAATCGTATCGGGGAATAAAACAACGTCTACACGGAGATTAGTTAAACCTAATTCCGTAACAATATAGAACTTAAAGGCTTTGTTTCGAAAATTATCTATAAATCGTATTAATTGTGTATAATACTAACAAATGAAAAACTAAAAAAATATTTTATTGTTCAGACATTATAAAAATGTGTTCAGAACATGCAAAATATTACTACTTGCAGTAGTTTTCTCGTTTAGTGCTAGAAATGCGTTCCAGTACTCCGAAATCTAGCAAGACCTGCACATCTTTTTGAATAACACCCTCTTCTCCTGTTTTCTGCTATAAAAATTTGGCCTAGCAAAACTAGCAGCATTTTTATTTGCATCTAAATACGATGGCTGGTACGTTGATTTTGGCATTTTTGCTAGAGTTTTTGCAATTTCCGTCATTTTTCCGTTCCCGAATTTTTTTTATGAAATTTGTATGGAAAGCAATTTCTGACAATTATCTCCTTTTTTAACATTACCATTAAAACGTACGGAAATACAATGAAAAATAGCATTGTAACAAAGTAATGCTAAGTTTACATTTACGAAATCCACCCGATTTCATGTGTCAATTCCATAGCTCAAACGTCAAATGAAATCTCATCTGAAATCCATTGGATTTCATTTGACGTTTAACCTATGGATTTGACAGATGAAATCGAGTGGATTTCGCAAATGTAAACATAGCATAATTCAATATTTGTTTTCACATTGTTTACAAATTCTGATACTAAATTTTTTTTATTGCAGCAATTGACCATCTACCTTGTTTATTGTGATACGTGAAAAGTGTTGCCACTTTTGGTAATTGTTTAGGCAAAAACAGGGTTGTATATCACGATTAATATGAATTCGATGTTGATTTCGCTGAAATCACGAAATGAGATGATTTAATTTTTGTATGCGAAATCATGATAAATTTTGCTTGATTCCGTGCGAAATCATGATAAATTTTGCTTGATTCCGTGCGAAATCACGAAACGCCTTCGAAATCACGAAACGACGCCGAATATGAACCAAGCATTATGCTTTCAATAATTTTGTATGCACAAATTCGTTGCAAAACTTCATTTTGTTTCAGTTTCTCTTATAGTAAAGTCCAATTTACATATGCACATTAAATGATTTCGTTTTACGAAATCTTATGCTTGGTTTACATAGCTCAAACGTCAAATAAAATCTCATCTGGATTTCATTTGACGTTTAACCTATGGATTTGACAGTTGAAATCGAGTGGATTTCGTAAATGTAAACTTAGCACTAGAAACAAATGAGTGTAATTACATCTGTTTTTTTTTTGCGTCATTTGCTTATGCCAAGTTTACACTTGCGCTCCAAAATCCACTGGATTTCACGAAATCCTGAAATACACCCCGGTGTTTACACTTATTTTTTGTTGATTTCAAACATATCACAATAATCAAGGTAGATGCATATGCGCAGCTGATCGAGCATGGATTCTCAAAACATGTTGTTGTAAATTGAATTAATCGTCAAAAATATACGACAATATAGAACTTTACAACTTTATTTCGAAAATTGTCGTTAAATTATCTAATATCGTATTAATTGTGTATAATACTAACAAATGAGAAAACATAAAATAATTTTATCTTTGAGACATCATAATAATAAATTTTGATAGACAAAAGTTGTACTCAGAACCTGCAAAATATTACTACTTGCATTAGTTTTCCCATTTAGTGTGAAAATGCGTTCCGGTACTCCGAAATCTAGCAAGACTTGTATTCTCTTTAAACAAAAATAGCGCCAAATAACACCCTCTTCTCCTGTTTTCTGCCATACATTTTTGGCCTAGTAGAAACTAGCAGCAAACATGATAGCTGATACGTAAATATGATAGCTGATACGTTTAATTTAACAATTCTAGAGTTTTTGCAATTTCCGTCATTTTTGCGTTCCCGTATTTTTTAAGAAATTTGTATGGAAAAGCAATTTTTGACAATTCGCTCTTTTTTCTAGCATTACCATTAAAAAGTACACATTGAAAAATAGCATTGTAACAAAGTAATTTAATATTTTTTTCACATTGTTTAACATTTTGATACTAAATTTTTTTGTTGCAGCAATTGACCATCTACCTTGTTTATTATACATTAAAAGTGTTGTAACTTTTGGTACGTTTTTAGGCAACAATAGGGTTGTATATCATGTGTACTGTGATTTCGATGTTGATTTCGCTGAAATCAGGAAATGAGATGATTTCGTTTTTGTATGCGAAATCATGATAAATTTTGCTTGATTCCGCGCGAAATCACGAAACGCCTTCGAAATCACGAAACGACGCCGAATGTACTTTCCATGTTTATTTTGTTATTGTTTTTTGTTTATCCAGTCAGTTATCGCTTAGTTTGATATTTGCATTCTTTTGTTGTCATCTTTCTGTAGTTCAATTGCGTCATCACTGTCTGTTGTATTTATATATACTTGTGTGTTGTTGTTCGCTCAGTGCGAATGTGCGTCTGTGTGTTCGTTGTACAGATTCCAGGAGTTGCCAGATGGTTATGGAGAATTCCCGAACAAGAAGTTTTGGTATAAATATGAGAATGTTCACTAGCAGTGATCAGTGATGAATTTTATCGCGAAGTGTAAACATCGACTAGTAAAGAAGTAAAGTAAAGCTGTGTACTTAGCTATAACAGTCGGTTCCGAATAAGTGTAATAAAGTAAATAAAGCATTGTAGAAACGTAATCTGAAACGAACCCTGTTTTATTTGGTACAAATCGTATCGGGGAATCAAACAACGTCTACACGGAGATTAGTTAAACCTAATTCCGTAACAATATAGAACTTAACTGCTTTGTTTCGAAAATGATCTATAAATCGTATTAATTGTGTATAATACTAACAAATGAAAAACTAAAAAATGATTTTATCGTTCAGACATTAGCTTCGTTCCCGTACTTTTTAATAGTAAAACTCGTAAAAGAGAGAACTGCAAAAAATTTGTTCTCACACACAAGTTTTTTGAAATAGTTCGGGAACGGAAAAATGGAAAATACGTCAAAAAAACTGGAACAAATGTCAAAGTCGGCGTATCAGCCAATCAGACGCCGGCAACCATGTTACTATTTTTTACACGCTCAAATTTGTCGTGTAAAAAGTTCTTAAAGAGAGCGTCATTCAGCGCCATTTTTGTTTAAAGAGAAGTGAACATTTTACAACTTTTTTGTGTACGGGAACGCATTTTCGAGTAAAATGTGTAAAAGTCGTAAAAATTGTAAAAACTTTTTAGTTCTGGAACACTGCTATTATAAAATTGTGTTCAGAACATGCAAAATATTACTACTTGCAGTAGTTTTCCCGTTTAGTGCCAGAAATGCGTTCCAGTACTCCGAAATCTAGCAAGACCTGCACATCTTTTTGAATAACACACTCTTCTCCTGTTTTCTGCTATAAAAATTTGGCCTAGCAAAACTAGCAGCATTTTTATTTGCATCTGAATACGATGGCTGGTACGTTGATTTTGGCATTTTTGCTAGATTTTTTGCAATTTCCGTCATTTTTCCGTTCCCGAATTTCTTTATTGAAATTTGTATGGGAAAGCAATTTTTGACAATTATCTCCTTTTTTTAACATTACCATTAAAACGCACGGAAATACAATGGAAAATAGCATTGTAACAAAGTAATTCAATATTTGTTTTCACATTGTTTACAAATTCTGATACTTACAGCCAGTTTCTGTATGTCGAAAGAAGAATGTGTGCGAATGAAACACGTCCAAACTCTTGTGTGTTTTTCATTTTTTTTTTTTTTTGTTTTGAAGCAAAAGCAAAGGTAAAATTATTTCGAAAACTAGTTTGGGCGTGTTTCATTCGCACACATTCTTCTTTCGACATACAGAAACAGGCTGTAAATTTTTTTATTGCAGCAATTGACCATCTACCTTGTTTATTGTGATACGTGAAAAGTGTTGCAACTTTTGGTAATTGTTTAGGCAAAAACAGGGTTGTATATCCCGAGTAATGTGATTTCGATGTTGATTTCGCTGAAATCACGAAATGAGATGATTTAATTTTTGTATGCGAAATCATGATAAATTTTGCTTGATTCCGTGCGAAATCACGAAACGCCTTCGAAATCACGATTAAATGATTTCGTTTTACGAAATCTTATGCTTGGTTTACATAGCTCAAACGTCAAATAAAATCTCATCTGGATTTCATTTGACGTTTAACCTATGGATTTGACAGTTGAAATCGAGTGGATTTCGTAAATGTAAACTTAGCACTAGAAACAAATGAAGTGTAATTACATCTGTTTTTTTTTTGCGTCATTTGCTTATGCCAAGTTTACACTTGCGCTCCAAAATCCACTGGATTTCACGAAATCCTGAAATGCACCCCGGTGTTTACACTTATTTTTCGTTGATTTCAAACATATCACAATGATCAAGGTAGATGCATATGCGCAGCTGATCGAACATGGATTCTCAAAACATGTTGTTGTAAATTGAATTAATCGTCAAAAATATACGACAATATAGAACTTTACAACTTTATTTCGAAAATTGTCGTTAAATTATCTAATATCGTATTAATTGTGTATAATACTAACAAATGAAAAAATATAAAATGATTTTATCGTTGAGACATCATAATAATAAATTTTGATAGACAAAAGTTGTACTCAGAACCTGCAAAATATTACTACTTGCATTAGTTTCCCCATTTAGTGTGAAAATGCGTTCCGGTACTCCGAAATCTAGCAAGACTTGTATTCTCTTTAAACAAAAATAGCGCCAAATAACACCATCTTCTCCTGTTTTCTGCCATACAATGTTGGCCTAGTAGAAACTAGCAGCAAACATGATAGCTGATACGTAAATATGATAGCTGATACGTTTAATTTAACAATTCTCCAGGAGTTTTTGCAATTTCCGTAATTTTTGCGTTCCCGTATTTTTTAAGAAATTTGTATGGAAGAGCAATTTTTGACAATTCGCTCTTTTTTCTAGCATTACCATTAAAAAGTACGGGAACACATTGAAAAATAGCATTGTAACAAAGTAATTTAATATTTTTTCACATTGTTTAACATTTTGATACAAAAATTTTTTTTCTGCAGCAATTGACCATCTACCTTGTTTATTACACATTAAAAGTGTTGCAACTTTTGGTACTTTTTTAGGCAACAACAGGGTTGTATATCATGTGTACTGTGATTTCGATGTTGATTTCGCTGAAATCAGGAAATGAGATGATTTCGTTTTTGTATGCGAAATCATGATAAATTTTGCTTGATTCCGCGCGAAATCACGAAACGCCTTCGAAATCACGAAACGACGCCGAGTGTACTTTCCATGTTTATTTTGTTATTGTTTTTCGTTTATCCAGTCAGTTATCGCTTAGTTTGCTATTTGCATTCTTTTGTTGTCATCTTTCTGTAGTTCAATTGCGTCATCACTGTCTGTTGTATTTATATATACTTGTGTGTTGTTGTTCGCTCAGTGCGAATGTGCGTCTGTGTGTTCGTTGTACAGATTCCAGGAGTTGCCAGATGGTTATGGAGAATTCCCGAATAAGAAGTTTTGGTATAAATATGAGAAGGTTCACTAGCAGTGATCAGTGATGAATTTTATCGCGAAGTGTAAACATCGACTAGTAAAGAAGTAAAGTAAAGCTGTGTACTTAGCTATAACAGTCGGTTCCGAATAAGTGTAAAAAGTAAATAAAGCATTGTAGAAACGTAATCTGAAACGAACCCTGTTTTATTTGGTACAAATCGTATCGGGGAATAAAACAACGTCTACACGGAGATTAGTTAAACCTAATTCAGTAACAATATAGAACTTAACTGCTTTGTTTTGAAAATTATCTATAAATCGTATTAATTGTGTATAATTGTTGGCGTTTTTATTGTTGGACTGCAGAATTTTACATCTTTGTGTTTATTTCAGCTTTAGTCCATATTTTGTTGTATTCAAGTATTTGAATAACAACAAAATGTTTTACAGTGGATATGAAATTGATTAGTTGCGGGCGGAGGGTCGGGAATACTATAGTTTCAGTTGTCACCAAACAACTTCATCAGTTCCCTTTTCCGCCGACTCTGTATCGATAAACAGGTCAATAAGCCCATCCAGCAAATTAAACAAAATGAGAAATTTGCTATATGGCCCTAAAACTGATTACCCTACAATTTGAGTCGAACTAAAGAATTTTATATCCACCACTGTTTTTATGTCGTCTTTGCATTGCAAAGAATACGAACATAGTGTGTTGCTTCAATAAGCGGGGGTAAAACAACGAGAAAGTTGTTGTTTTTGCATTACGCATTGATCAACAAGGCCGTGCTGATGCCTATTATTGTTGTTGGCGTTTTTATTGTTGGACTGCAGAATTTTACATCTTTGTGTTTATTTCAGCTTTAGTCCATATTTTGTTGTATTCAAGTATTTGAATAACAACAAAATGTTTTACAGTGGATATGAAATTGATTAGTTGCGGGCGGAGGGTCGGGAATACTATAGTTTCAGTTGTCACCAAACAACTTCATCAGTTCCCTTTTCCGCCGACTCTGTATCGATAAACAGGTCAATAAGCCCATCCAGCAAATTAAACAAAATGAGAAATTTGCTATATGGCCCTAAAACTGATTACCCTACAATTTGAGTCGAACTAAAGAATTTTATATCCACCACTGTTTTTATGTCGTCTTTGCATTGCAAAGAATACGAACATAGTGTGTTGCTTCAATAAGCGGGGGTAAAACAACGAGAAAGTTGTTGTTTTTGCATTACGCATTGATCAACAAGGCCGTGCTGATGCCTATTATTGTTGTTGGCGTTTTTATTGTTGGACTGCAGAATTTTACATCTTTGTGTTTATTTCAGCTTTAGTCCATATTTTGTTGTATTCAAGTATTTGAATAACAACAAAATGTTTTACAGTGGATATGAAATTGATTAGTTGCGGGCGGAGGGTCGGGAATACTATAGTTTCAGTTGTCACCAAACAACTTCATCAGTTCCCTTTTCCGCCGACTCTGTATCGATAAACAGGTCAATAAGCCCATCCAGCAAATTAAACAAAATGAGAAATTTGCTATATGGCCCTAAAACTGATTACCCTACAATTTGAGTCGAACTAAAGAATTTTATATCCACCACTGTTTTTATGTCGTCTTTGCATTGCAAAGAATACGAACATAGTGTGTTGCTTCAATAAGCGGGGGTAAAACAACGAGAAAGTTGTTGTTTTTGCATTACGCATTGATCAACAAGGCCGTGCTGATGCCTATTATTGTTGTTGGCGTTTTTATTGTTGGACTGCAGAATTTTACATCTTTGTGTTTATTTCAGCTTTAGTCCATATTTTGTTGTATTCAAGTATTTGAATAACAACAAAATGTTTTACAGTGGATATGAAATTGATTAGTTGCGGGCGGAGGGTCGGGAATACTATAGTTTCAGTTGTCACCAAACAACTTCATCAGTTCCCTTTTCCCCGACATAAAAACAGTGGTGGATATAAAATTCTTTAGTTCGACTCAAATTGTAGGGTAATCAGTTTTAGGGCCATATAGCAAATTTCTCATTTTGTTTAATTTGCTGGATGGGCTTATTGACCTGTTTATCGATACAGAGTCGGCGGAAAAGGGAACTGATGAAGTTGTTTGGTGACAACTGAAACTATAGTATTCCCGACCCTCCGCCAGCAACTAATCAATTTCATATCCACTGTAAAACATTTTGTTGTTATTCAAATACTTGAATACAACAAAATATGGACTAAAGCTGAAATAAACACAAAGATGTAAAATTCTGCAGTCCAACAATAAAAACGCCAACAACAATAATAGGCATCAGCACGGCCTTGTTGATCAATGCGTAATGCAAAAACAACAACTTTCTCGTTGTTTTACCCCCGCTTATTGAAGCAACACACTATGTTCGTATTCTTTGCAATGCAAAGACGACATAAAAACAGTGGTGGATATAAAATTCTTTAGTTCGACTCAAATTGTAGGGTAATCAGTTTTAGGGCCATATAGCAAATTTCTCATTTTGTTTAATTTGCTGGATGGGCTTATTGACCTGTTTATCGATACAGAGTCGGCGGAAAAGGGAACTGATGAAGTTGTTTGGTGACAACTGAAACTATAGTATTCCCGACCCTCCGCCCGCAACTAATCAATTTCATATCCACTGTAAAACATTTTGTTGTTATTCAAATACTTGAATACAACAAAATATGGACTAAAGCTGAAATAAACACAAAGATGTAAAATTCTGCAGTCCAACAATAAAAACGCCAACAACAATAATAGGCATCAGCACGGCCTTGTTGATCAATGCGTAATGCAAAAACAACAACTTTCTCGTTGTTTTACCCCCGCTTATTGAAGCAACACACTATGTTCGTATTCTTTGCAATGCAAAGACGACATAAAAACAGTGGTGGATATAAAATTCTTTAGTTCGACTCAAATTGTAGGGTAATCAGTTTTAGGGCCATATAGCAAATTTCTCATTTTGTTTAATTTGCTGGATGGGCTTATTGACCTGTTTATCGATACAGAGTCGGCGGAAAAGGGAACTGATGAAGTTGTTTGGTGACAACTGAAACTATAGTATTCCCGACCCTCCGCCCGCAACTAATCAATTTCATATCCACTGTAAAACATTTTGTTGTTATTCAAATACTTGAATACAACAAAATATGGACTAAAGCTGAAATAAACACAAAGATGTAAAATTGTGTATAATACTAACAAATGAAAAACTAAAAAATTATTTTATCGTTCAGACATTATAAAATTGTGTTCAGAACATGCAAAATATTACTACTTGCAGTAGTTTTCCCGTTTAGTGCTAGAAATGCGTTCCAGTACTCCGAAATCTAGCAAGACTTGCACATCTTTTTGAATAACAACCTCTTCTCCTGTTTTCTGCTATAAAAATTTGGCCTAGCAAAACTAGCAGCATTTTTATTTGCATCTGAATACGATGGCTGGTACGTTGATTTTGGCATTTTTGCTAGAGTTTTTGCAATTTCCGTCATTTTTCCGTTCCCGAATTTTTTTATGAAATTTGTATGGGAAAGCAATTTTTGACAATTATCTCCTTTTTTAACATTACCATTAAAACGCACGGAAATACAATGAAAAATAGCATTGTAACAAAGTAATTCAATATTTGTTTTCACATTGTTTACAAATTCGGATACTAAATTTTTTTTATTGCAGCAATTGACCATCTACCTTGTTTATTGTGATACGTGAAAAGTGTTGCAACTTTTGGTACTTGTTTAGGCAAAAACAGGATTGTATATCACGAGTAATGTGATTTCGATGTTGATTTCGCTGAAATCACGAAATGAGATGATTTAATTTTTGTATGCGAAATCATGATAAATTTTGCTTGATTCCGTGCGAAATCACGAAACGCCTTCGAAATCACGAAACGGCGCCGAATATGAACCATGCAATATGCTTTCAATAATTTTGTATGCACAAATTCGTTGCAAAACTACATTTTGTTTCAGTTTCTCTTATAGTAAAGTCCAATTTACATATGCACATTAAATGATTTCGTTTTACGAAATCTTATGCTTGGTTTACATAGCTCAAACGTCAAATAAAATCTCATCTGGATTTCATTTGACGTTTAACCTATGGATTTGACAGTTGAAATCGAGTGGATTTCGTAAATGTAAACTTAGCACTAGAAACAAATTAAGTGTAATTACATCTGTTTTTTTGCGTCATTTGCTTATGCCAAGTTTACACTTGCGCTCCAAAATCCACTGGATTTCACGAAATCCTGAAATACACCCCGGTGTTTACACTTATTTTTTGTTGATTTCAAACATATCACAATGATCAAGGTAGATGCATGTGCGCAGCTGATCGAACATGGATTCTCAAAACATGTTGTTGTAAATTGAATTAATCGTCAAAAATATACGAAAATATAGAACTTTACAACTTTATTTCGAAAATTGTCGTTAAATTATCTAATATCGTATTAATTGTGTATAATACTAACAAATGAAAAAATATAAAATGATTTCATCGTTGAGACATCATAATAATAAATTTTGATAGACAAAAGTTGTACTCAGAAACTGCAAAATATTACTACTTGCATTAGTTTTCCCATTTAGTGTGAAAATGCGTTCCGGTACTCCGAAATCTAGCAAGACTTGTATTCTCTTTAAACAAAAATAGCGCCAAATAACACCCTCTTCTCCTGTTTTCTGCCATACAATTTTGGCCTAGTAGAAACTAGCAGCAAACATGATAGCTGATACGTAAATATGATAGCTGATACGTTTAATTTAACAATTCTGGAGTTTTTGCAATTTCCGTCATTTTTGCGTTCCCGTATTTTTTAAGAAATTTGTATGGAAAAGCAATTTTTGACAATTCGCTCTTTTTTCTAGCATTACCATTAAAAAGTACGGGAACACATTGAAAAATAGCATTGTAACAAAGTAATTTAATATTTTTTTCACATTGTTTAACATTTTGATACGAAATTTTTTTGTTGCAGCAATTGACCATCTACCTTGTTTATTATACATTAAAAGTGTTGTAACTTTTGGTACTTTTTTAGGCAACAACAGGGTTGTATATCATGTGTACTGTGATTTCGATGTTGATTTCGCTGAAATCAGGAAATGAGATGATTTCGTTTTTGTATGCGAAATCATGATAAATTTTGCTTGATTCCGCGCGAAATCACGAAACGCCTTCGAAATCACGAAACGACGCCGAATGTACTTTCCATGTTTATTTTGTTATTGTTTTTCGTTTATCCAGTCAGTTATCGCTTAGTTTGATATTTGCATTCTTTTGTTGTCATCTTTCTGTAGTTCAATTGCGTCATTACTGTCTGTTGTATTTATATATACTTGTGTGTTGTTGTTCGCTCAGTGCGAATGTGCGTCTGTGTGTTCGTTGTACAGATTCCAGGAGTTGCCAGATGGTTATGGAGAATTCCCGAACAAGAAGTTTTGGTATAAATATGAGAAGGTTCACTAGCAGTGATCAGTGATGAATTTTATCGCGAAGTGTAAACATCGACTAGTAAAGAAGTAAAGTAAAGCTGTGTACTTAGCTATAGCAGTCGGTTCCGAATAAGTGTAATAAAGTAAATAAAGCATCTTTGTGTTTATTTCTGCTTTAGTCCATTTTTTGTTGTATTCAAGTATTTGAATAACAACAAAATGTTTTACAGTGGATATGAAATTGATTAGTTGCGGGCGGAGGGTAGGGAATACTATAGTTTCAGTTGTCACCAAACAACTTCATCAGTTCCCTTTTCCGCCGACTCTGTATCGATAAACAGGTCAATAAGCCCATCCAGCAAATTAAACAAAATGAGAAATTTGCTATATGGCCCTAAAGCTGATTACCCTACAATTTGAGTCGAACTAAAGAATTTTATATCCACCACTGTTTTTATGTCGTCTTTGCTTTGCAAAGAATACGAACATAGGATTGTTGCTTCAATAAGCGGGGGTAAAACAACGAGAAAGTTGTTGTTTTTGCATTACGCATTGATCAACAAGGCCGTGCTGATGCCTATTATTGTTGTTGGCGTTTTATATTGTTGGACTGCAGAATTTTACATCTTTGTGTTTATTTCAGCTTTAGTCCATTTTTTGTTGTATTCAAGTATTTGAATAACAACAAAATGTTTTACAGTGGATATGAAATTGATTAGTTGCGGGCGGAGGGTAGGGAATACTATAGTTTCAGTTGTCACCAAACAACTTCATCAGTTCCCTTTTCCGCCGACTCTGTATCGATAAACAGGTCAATAAGCCCATCCAGCAAATTAAACAAAATGAGAAATTTGCTATATGGCCCTAAAGCTGATTACCCTACAATTTGAGTCGAACTAAAGAATTTTATATCCACCACTGTTTTTATGTCGTCTTTGCTTTGCAAAGAATACGAACATAGGATTGTTGCTTCAATAAGCGGGGGTAAAACAACGAGAAAGTTGTTGTTTTTGCATTACGCATTGATCAACAAGGCCGTGCTGATGCCTATTATTGTTGTTGGCGTTTTTTATTGTTGGACTGCAGAATTTTACATCTTTGTGTTTATTTCAGCTTTAGTCCATTTTTTGTTGTATTCAAGTATTTGAATAACAACAAAATGTTTTACAGTGGATATGAAATTGATTAGTTGCGGGCGGAGGGTAGGGAATACTATAGTTTCAGTTGTCACCAAACAACTTCATCAGTTCCCTTTTCCGCCGACTCTGTATCGATAAACAGGTCAATAAGCCCATCCAGCAAATTAAACAAAATGAGAAATTTGCTATATGGCCCTAAAGCTGATTACCCTACAATTTGAGTCGAACTAAAGAATTTTATATCCACCACTGTTTTTATGTCGTCTTTGCTTTGCAAAGAATACGAACATAGGATTGTTGCTTCAATAAGCGGGGGTAAAACAACGAGAAAGTTGTTGTTTTTGCATTACGCATTGATCAACAAGGCCGTGCTGATGCCTATTATTGTTGTTGGCGTTTTTTATTGTTGGACTGCAGAATTTTACATCTTTGTGTTTATTTCAGCTTTAGTCCATTTTTTGTTGTATTCAAGTATTTGAATAACAACAAAATGTTTTACAGTGGATATGAAATTGATTAGTTGCGGGCGGAGGGTAGGGAATACTATAGTTTCAGTTGTCACCAAACAACTTCATCAGTTCCCTTTTCCGCCGACTCTGTATCGATAAACAGGTCAATAAGCCCATCCAGCAAATTAAACAAAATGAGAAATTTGCTATATGGCCCTAAAGCTGATTACCCTACAATTTGAGTCGAACTAAAGAATTTTATATCCACCACTGTTTTTATGTCGTCTTTGCTTTGCAAAGAATACGAACATAGGATTGTTGCTTCAATAAGCGGGGGTAAAACAACGAGAAAGTTGTTGTTTTTGCATTACGCATTGATCAACAAGGCCGTGCTGATGCCTATTATTGTTGTTGGCGTTTTTTATTGTTGGACTGCAGAATTTTACATCTTTGTGTTTATTTCAGCTTTAGTCCATTTTTTGTTGTATTCAAGTATTTGAATAACAACAAAATGTTTTACAGTGGATATGAAATTGATTAGTTGCGGGCGGAGGGTAGGGAATACTATAGTTTCAGTTGTCACCAAACAACTTCATCAGTTCCCTTTTCCGCCGACTCTGTATCGATAAACAGGTCAATAAGCCCATCCAGCAAATTAAACAAAATGAGAAATTTGCTATATGGCCCTAAAGCTGATTACCCTACAATTTGAGTCGAACTAAAGAATTTTATATCCACCACTGTTTTTATGTCGTCTTTGCTTTGCAAAGAATACGAACATAGGATTGTTGCTTCAATAAGCGGGGGTAAAACAACGAGAAAGTTGTTGTTTTTGCATTACGCATTGATCAACAAGGCCGTGCTGATGCCTATTATTGTTGTTGGCGTTTTTTATTGTTGGACTGCAGAATTTTACATCTTTGTGTTTATTTCAGCTTTAGTCCATTTTTTGTTGTATTCAAGTATTTGAATAACAACAAAATGTTTTACAGTGGATATGAAATTGATTAGTTGCGGGCGGAGGGTAGGGAATACTATAGTTTCAGTTGTCACCAAACAACTTCATCAGTTCCCTTTTCCGCCGACTCTGTATCGATAAACAGGTCAATAAGCCCATCCAGCAAATTAAACAAAATGAGAAATTTGCTATATGGCCCTAAAGCTGATTACCCTACAATTTGAGTCGAACTAAAGAATTTTATATCCACCACTGTTTTTATGTCGTCTTTGCTTTGCAAAGAATACGAACATAGGATTGTTGCTTCAATAAGCGGGGGTAAAACAACGAGAAAGTTGTTGTTTTTGCATTACGCATTGATCAACAAGGCCGTGCTGATGCCTATTATTGTTGTTGGCGTTTTTTATTGTTGGACTGCAGAATTTTACATCTTTGTGTTTATTTCAGCTTTAGTCCATTTTTTGTTGTATCCAAGTATTTGAATAACAACAAAATGTTTTACAGTGGATATGAAATTGATTAGTTGCGGGCGGAGGGTAGGGAATACTATAGTTTCAGTTGTCACCAAACAACTTCATCAGTTCCCTTTTCCGCCGACTCTGTATCGATAAACAGGTCAATAAGCCCATCCAGCAAATTAAACAAAATGAGAAATTTGCTATATGGCCCTAAAGCTGATTACCCTACAATTTGAGTCGAACTAAAGAATTTTATATCCACCACTGTTTTTATGTCGTCTTTGCTTTGCAAAGAATACGAACATAGGATTGTTGCTTCAATAAGCGGGGGTAAAACAACGAGAAAGTTGTTGTTTTTGCATTACGCATTGATCAACAAGGCCGTGCTGATGCCTATTATTGTTGTTGGCGTTTTTTATTGTTGGACTGCAGAATTTTACATCTTTGTGTTTATTTCAGCTTTAGTCCATTTTTTGTTGTATCCAAGTATTTGAATAACAGCAAAATGTTTTACAGTGGATATGAAATTGATTAGTTGCGGGCGGAGGGTAGGGAATACTATAGTTTCAGTTGTCACCAAACAACTTCATCAGTTCCCTTTTCCGCCGACTCTGTATCGATAAACAGGTCAATAAGCCCATCCAGCAAATTAAACAAAATGAGAAATTTGCTATATGGCCCTAAAGCTGATTACCCTACAATTTGAGTCGAACTAAAGAATTTTATATCCACCACTGTTTTTATGTCGTCTTTGCTTTGCAAAGAATACGAACATAGGATTGTTGCTTCAATAAGCGGGGGTAAAACAACGAGAAAGTTGTTGTTTTTGCATTACGCATTGATCAACAAGGCCGTGCTGATGCCTATTATTGTTGTTGGCGTTTTTTATTGTTGGACTGCAGAATTTTACATCTTTGTGTTTATTTCAGCTTTAGTCCATTTTTTGTTGTATCCAAGTATTTGAATAACAACAAAATGTTTTACAGTGGATATGAAATTGATTAGTTGCGGGCGGAGGGTAGGGAATACTATAGTTTCAGTTGTCACCAAACAACTTCATCAGTTCCCTTTTCCGCCGACTCTGTATCGATAAACAGGTCAATAAGCCCATCCAGCAAATTAAACAAAATGAGAAATTTGCTATATGGCCCTAAAGCTGATTACCCTACAATTTGAGTCGAACTAAAGAATTTTATATCCACCACTGTTTTTATGTCATCTTTGCTTTGCAAAGAATACGAACATAGGATTGTTGCTTCAATAAGCGGGGGTAAAACAACGAGAAAGTTGTTGTTTTTGCATTACGCATTGATCAACAAGGCCGTGCTGATGCCTATTATTGTTGTTGGCGTTTTTTATTGTTGGACTGCAGAATTTTACATCTTTGTGTTTATTTCAGCTTTAGTCCATTTTTTGTTGTATCCAAGTATTTGAATAACAGCAAAATGTTTTACAGTGGATATGAAATTGATTAGTTGCGGGCGGAGGGTAGGGAATACTATAGTTTCAGTTGTCACCAAACAACTTCATCAGTTCCCTTTTCCGCCGACTCTGTATCGATAAACAGGTCAATAAGCCCATCCAGCAAATTAAACAAAATGAGAAATTTGCTATATGGCCCTAAAGCTGATTACCCTACAATTTGAGTCGAACTAAAGAATTTTATATCCACCACTGTTTTTATGTCGTCTTTGCTTTGCAAAGAATACGAACATAGGATTGTTGCTTCAATAAGCGGGGGTAAAACAACGAGAAAGTTGTTGTTTTTGCATTACGCATTGACCAACAAGGCCGTGCTGATGCCTATTATTGTTGTTGGCGTTTTTTATTGTTGGACTGCAGAATTTTACATCTTTGTGTTTATTTCAGCTTTAGTCCATTTTTTGTTGTATTCAAGTATTTGAATAACAACAAAATGTTTTACAGTGGATATGAAATTGATTAGTTGCGGGCGGAGGGTAGGGAATACTATAGTTTCAGTTGTCACCAAACAACTTCATCAGTTCCCTTTTCCGCCGACTCTGTATCGATAAACAGGTCAATAAGCCCATCCAGCAAATTAAACAAAATGAGAAATTTGCTATATGGCCCTAAAGCTGATTACCCTACAATTTGAGTCGAACTAAAGAATTTTATATCCACCACTGTTTTTATGTCGTCTTTGCTTTGCAAAGAATACGAAAATGGACTAAAGCTGAAATAAACACAAAGATGTAAAATTCTGCAGTCCAACAATAAAAAACGCCAACAACAATAATAGGCATCAGCACGGCCTTGTTGATCAATGCGTAATGCAAAAACAACAACTTTCTCGTTGTTTTACCCCCGCTTATTGAAGCAACAATCCTATGTTCGTATTCTTTGCAAAGCAAAGACGACATAAAAACAGTGGTGGATATAAAATTCTTTAGTTCGACTCAAATTGTAGGGTAATCAGCTTTAGGGCCATATAGCAAATTTCTCATTTTGTTTAATTTGCTGGATGGGCTTATTGACCTGTTTATCGATACAGAGTCGGCGGAAAAGGGAACTGATGAAGTTGTTTGGTGACAACTGAAACTATAGTATTCCCTACCCTCCGCCCGCAACTAATCAATTTCATATCCACTGTAAAACATTTTGTTGTTATTCAAATACTTGGATACAACAAAAAATGGACTAAAGCTGAAATAAACACAAAGATGTAAAATTCTGCAGTCCAACAATAAAAAACGCCAACAACAATAATAGGCATCAGCACGGCCTTGTTGATCAATGCGTAATGCAAAAACAACAACTTTCTCGTTGTTTTACCCCCGCTTATTGAAGCAACAATCCTATGTTCGTATTCTTTGCAAAGCAAAGACGACATAAAAACAGTGGTGGATATAAAATTCTTTGGTTCGACTCAAATTGTAGGGTAATCAGCTTTAGGGCCATATAGCAAATTTCTCATTTTGCTTAATTTGCTGGATGGGCTTATTGACCTGTTTATCGATACAGAGTCGGCGGAAAAGGGAACTGATGAAGTTGTTTGGTGACAACTGAAACTATAGTATTCCCTACCCTCCGCCCGCAACTAATCAATTTCATATCCACTGTAAAACATTTTGTTGTTATTCAAATACTTGAATACAACAAAAAATGGACTAAAGCTGAAATAAACACAAAGATGTAAAATTCTGCAGTCCAACAATAAAAAACGACAACAACAATAATAGGCATCAGCACGGCCTTGTTGATCAATGCGTAATGCAAAAACAACAACTTTCTCGTTGTTTTACCCCCGCTTATTGAAGCAACAATCCTATGTTCGTATTCTTTGCAAAGCAAAGACGACATAAAAACAGTGGTGGATATAAAATTCTTTAGTTCGACTCAAATTGTAGGGTAATCAGCTTTAGGGCCATATAGCAAATTTCTCATTTTGTTTAATTTGCTGGATGGGCTTATTGACCTGTTTATCGATACAGAGTCGGCGGAAAAGGGAACTGATGAAGTTGTTTGGTGACAACTGAAACTATAGTATTCCCTACCCTCCGCCCGCAACTAATCAATTTCATATACACTGTAAAACATTTTGTTGTTATTCAAATACTTGAATACAACAAAAAATGGACTAAAGCTGAAATAAACACAAAGATGTAAAATTCTGCAGTCCAACAATAAAAAACGCCAACAACGTAAATAAAGCATTGTAGAAACGTAATCTGAAACGAACACTGTTTTATTTGGTACAAATCGTATCGGGGAATAAAACAACGTCTACACGGAGATTAGTTAAACCTAATATAGAATTTAACTGCTTTGTTTCGAAAATTATCTATAATTCGTATTAATTGTGTATAATACTAACAAATGAAAAACTAAAAAATGATTTTATCGTTCAGACATTATAAAATTGTGTTCAGAACATGCAAAATATTACTACTTGCAGTAGTTTTCCCGTTTAGTGCTAGAAATGCGTTCCAGTACTCCGAAATCTAGCAAGACTTGCACATCTTTTTGAATAACACCCTCTTCTCCTGTTTACTGCTATAAAAATTTGGCCTAGCAAAACTAGCAGCATTTTAACCCTTTCGGTGCTTCTTTTTTGTTTTTGATCTGAAAAATATATTTTTCCAATTTTATATATACTTAAGCCCACTATATGAATAATCAAAAATAATTTTTTAACATTTTGTTTGGAAAAGTGGTTTTTGGACACTATGCCATATGGCATAGAATGTATTTAAAGGAAAAAAAACAAATCTAAGATATTCAAGTTTTTAATTAAATTTCAGCTTATAGAAGACCAGGAGGCCTTATAGAAGAGGAAGAGGTCTTCTTATAGAAGAGCAGGACGTCTTCTCATAAAAGAGAAGAAGGTCCTCTCATAGAAGGGCAGGATGTCTTTTCCTGGAAGAGCAAAAGTTCGTCTCATAGAAGGACAGGATGTTTTCACATAGAAGAGCAGGACGTTTGCATATAGAAGGGCAGGAGGTCTCCTTATAGAAGAGCAGGAGATCCTCTCCTTGAAGAGCAGGAGTTCCTCTTCTTGAAGAGCAGGACGTCTTTTCATAGAAGAGCAGGACGTTTGCATATAGAAGGGCAGGACGTCTTCTGATAGAAGAGCAGGACGTCTTTTCATATAAGAGCAGGACGTTTGTATATAAAAGGGCAGGAGGTCTTCTTATAGAAGAGAAGGAGGACTTCTTATACAAGAGCAGGAGGTCTGCTCATAGAAGAGCAGGGCGTCTTCTCGTAGAAGGGAAGAACGTTTGCATATAGAAGGGCAGGATGTATTCTTATAGAAGAGAAGGAGGTCTTCTAATATAAGAGCAGGAGGTCTGCTCATAGAAGAGCAGGACGTTTGCATATAGAAGGCGGGAGGTATTCTTATAGAAGAGAAGGAGGTCTTCTTATACAAGAGCAGGAGGTCTGCTCATAGAAGAGCAGGACGTCTTCTCGTAGAAGAGAAGGACGTTTGCATATAGAAGGGCAGGAGTTATTCTTATAGAAGAGAAGGAGGTCTTCTTATATAAGAGCAGAAGGTCTGCTCATAGAAGAGCAGGACGTCTTCTCATAGAAGAGCAGGAGACCTTATTATAAAAAACCAGATGGTCTTCTCATAGAAGAGCAGGGGCCCTTCTTATAGAAAAGCATAAGATCTTCTCATTGAAGACCAGGAGGTCTACTTATAGAAGACATGAAGGTTTTTCATAGAATATCTGGAGGTCTACTATTAGAAGATTTGGGGGTCTTCACATAGAAGGTCTATTTATACAAGATCTGGAGGTCTTCTTATAGAAGATCTAGGAGTTTTACGATAGAAGATCTGGGAGTCAAACAAAGTGAAACATTTCCGTTGCGAAAAATCTATGCCATATGGCATAGTATGAAATATAAAAAATCTGGCAGCTCCATTGAACTATATTTCGGATCTTTTTTTCGTTTCAATTATTAAGGCAATGATTATCTACTAAATTAAATACAAAAAGTTAACAAAAAAAAATATTTTTGTTAATAAAATATATAAAATTATAAGATGGTATTTTCATGCAAATTTTAAATCGATCGAGGAGCGCTTGCTCTTTGAGACATAACAATGTATAGGGTCCACCAATCAAAAATTTTTGTCGAATTATTTTTAGATAACACTTCAGGGAAAAATACAAAATTATTAAAAAGAGAGTGCCCATAAGTATTTTGCCTTAAAGTGGGCTTCAAAAACGGGTTATGCCATATGGCATAGAATCACCGAAAGGGTTAATTTGCATCTGAATACGATGGCTGGTACGTTGATTTTGGCATTTTTGCTAGAGTTTTTGCAATTTCCGTCATTTTTCCGTTCTCGAATTTTTTTATGAAATTTGTATGGGAAAGCAATTTTTGACAATTATCTCCTTTTTTAACATTACCATTAAAACGCACGGAAATACAATGAAAAATAGCATTGTAACAAAGTAATTCAATATTTGTTTTCACATTGTTTACAAAGTCTGATACTAATTTTTTTTTACTGCAGCAATTGACCATCTACCTTGTTTATTGTGATACGTGAAAAGTGTTGCAACTTTTGGTACTTGTTTAGGCAAAAACAGGATATCACGAAATGAGATGATTGAATTTTTGTATGCGAAATCATGATAAATTTTGCTTGATTCCGCGCGAAATCACGAAACGCCTTCGAAATCACGAAACGACGCCGAATATGAACCAAGCATTATGCTTTCAATAATTTTGTATGCACAAATTCGTTGCAAAACTACATTTTGTTTCAGTTTCTCTTATAGTAAAGTCCAATTTACATATGCACATTAAATGATTTCGTTTTACGAAATCTTATGCTTGGTTTACATAGCTCAAACGTCAAATAAAATCTCATCTGGATTTCATTTGACGTTTAACCTATGGATATGACAATTGAAATCGAGTGGATTTCGTAAATGTAAACTTAGCACTAGAAACAAATGAAGTGTAATTACATCTGCCTTTTTTTTGCGTCATTTGCTTATGCCAAGTTTACACTTGCGCTCCAAAATCCACTGGATTTCACGAAATCCTGAAATACACCCCGGTGTTTTAACTTATTTTTTGTTGATTTCAAACATATCACAATGATCAAGGTAGATGCATATGCGCAGCTGATCGAACATGGATTCTCAAAACATGTTGTAAATTGAATTAATCGTCAAAAATATACGACAATATAGAACTTTACAACTTTATTTCGAAAATTATCGTTAAATTATCTAATATCGTATTAATTGTGTATAATACTAACAAATCAAAATATATAAAATGATTTTATCATTGAGATATCTTAATAATAAATTTTGATAAACAAAAGTTGTACTCAGAACCTGCAAAATATTACTACTTGCATTAGTTTTCCCATTTAGTGTAAAAATGCGTTCCGGTACTCCGAAATCTAGCAAGACTTGTATTCTCTTTAAACAAAAATAGCGCAAAATAATGCCAAGTTTACACTTGCGCTCGAAAATCCACGGGATTTCACGAAATCCTGAAATACACCCCGGTGTTTACACTTATTTTTTGTTGATTTCAAATATATCACAATGATCAAGGTAGATGCATATGCGCAGCTGATCGAACATGAATTTTCAAAACAAATTTTGTAAATTGAATTAATCATCAAAAATATACGACAATATAGAAGTTTACAACTTTATTTGAAAAATTATAGTAAAATTATCTATATATCGTATTAATTGTGTATAGTACTAAAAATGAAGAAATAAAAAAATGATTTTATCGTTGAGACGTCATAATAATAAATTTTGATAGATAAAAGTTGTGCTCAGAACCTGCACAATATTAGTACTTGCAGTAGTTTTCCCGTTTAGTGCTAAAATGCGTTCCCGTACTCCGAAATCTAGCAAGACTTGCACTTCTCTTTAAACAAAAATAGCGCCGAATAACACTCTCTTTTCCTGTTTTCTGCCATACAATTTTGGCCTAGTAGAAACTAGCAGCAATCATGTTCGATGGCATCTAATCATGATGAAATAATAAGGTGACGTAAAACGTCCAGCTGATTGGTTTCAATCTGTCAAATTTTTTGTTATTGTGAAAACGTAAACAAACATTTTGACATATTGAAGAATTTTCCGCCAAAGGTGAGTTGTTGTTGTGCTACTTACGTTACCTATTAAATAGATCTTGGCATCTAATATACGTTGATTTTGACATTTATGCTGGAATTTTTGCAATTTCCGTCATTTTTCCGTTCCCGTATTTTTTAAGAAATTTGTATGGGGAAGCAATTTTTGACAATTTGCTCTTTTTTCTAACAAAAATAGCATTGTAACAAATTCAATATTTTTTCACATTGTTTACAAATTTTTATACTAAAATTTTTTGTTGCAGCAATTGAACATCTACCTTGTTTATTGTGATACGTGAAAAGTGTTGCAACTTTTGGTACTTTTATAGGCAAAAACAGGGTTGTATATCATGTGTACTGTGATTTCGATGTTGATTTCGCTAAAATCACGAAATGAGATGATTTCATTTTTGTATGCGAAATCATGATAAATTTTGCTTGATTCCGCGCGAAATCACGAAACGCCTTCGAAATCACGAAACGACGCCGAATGTAAACCAAACATAACACCCTCTTCTCCTGTTTTCTGCCATACAATTTTGGCCTAGTAGAAACTAGCAACAAACATGATAGCTGATACGTAAGTATGATAGCTGATATGTTTAATTTAACAATTCTGCTGCGCGCATACACACGGATACAATAACATATACACACACAACAATTTTAATTCCGAAAAATAAGAATTTCACAACACTAATGTTTACCAAATAACTTGACTTAATTCAAAATTAAAAAAAAAATATAACTTTTGTAAGTTTTTTAATCATTTATTTACACTTTTGTCATCGTTTGAGCATTTTTGTTTTTCTACAACACACACAAACAAACAAAGACATCATAAAACAGTTGCATTTTTTGTAGTTTATGAC